>NC_054484.1:91592122-92273803 GCF_017639515.1 Carcharodon carcharias | reverse complement strand
CCTCACTTACTCAGTGAGCGCTGTCATTCCCTCCTCACTTACTCAGTGAGTGCTGTCACTCCCTCCTCACTCACACAGTGAACGCTGTTATTCCTTCCTCACTCACTCAGTGAGTGCAGTCACTCCTTCCTCACCCACTCAGTGAGTGCTGTCACTCCTTCCTCACTCACTCAGTGAATGCTGTCACTCCCTCCTAACTCACTCAGTGAGTGCTGTCACTTCTTCCTTACTCACTCAGTGAGTGCTGTCACTCCCTCCTCACTTACTCAGTGAGTGCTGTCTCTCCCTCCTAACTCACTCAGTGAGCGCTGTCACTCCTTCCTCAATCAATCGGTGAGTGCTGTCACTCCTTCCTCACTCACTCAGTGAGTGCTGTCATTCCCTCCTCACTTTCTCAGTGAGCGCTGTCACTCCCTCCTCACTGCCTTAGTGTGCGCTGTCGCCTTGCCTCCTCACTCACTCAGAGATCGCTGTCACTTCCTCCTCACTTACTCAGTGAGTGTTGACTCTTTCCTCCTCACTCACTCAGTGAGTGCTGTCACTCCCTCCTCATTCACTCAGTGAGTGCCGTCGCTTTCCAACCTCACTCACTCAATGATTGCTGTCACTCCCTCCTCACTGCCTCAGTGTGCGCTGTCTCTTTCCCTCCTCACTCACTGAGATCGCTGTCACTCCCTCTTCACTCACTCAGTGAGTGCTGTCACTCCCTCCTCACTCACTCAGCTAGTGCTGTCTCTCCCTCCTCACTTACTCAGTGAGCGCTGTCACTCCCTCCTCACTTACTCAGTGAGTGCTGTCACTCCCTCCTCACTCACACAGTGAACGCTGTTATTCCTTCCTCACTCACTCAGTGAGTGCAGTCACTCCTTCCTCACCCACTCAGTGAGTGCTGTCACTCCTTCCTCACTCACTCAGTGAATGCTGTCACTCCCTCCTAACTCACTCAGTGAGTGCCGTCACTTCTTCCTTACTCACTCAGTGAGTGCTGTCACTCCCTCCTCACTTACTCAGTGAATGCTGTCACTCCTTCCTCACTCACACAGTGTGTGCTGTCACAACCACCTCACTCACTAAGAGATCGCTGTCACTCCTTCCTCACTCACTCATTGAGTGCTGTCACTCCCACCTAACTCACTCATTGAGTGCTGTCACTCCCACCTAACTCACTCAGTGAGTGCTGTCACTCCCTCCTCACTCACTCAGTGAGTGCTGTCTCTCCCTCCTCACTTTCTCATTGAGTGCTGTCACTCCCTCCTCACTCACTCAGTGAGTGCTGTCAATTCTTCCTCACTCACTCAGTGAGTGCTGTCACTCCCTCCTCACTCACTCAGTGAGTGCTATCATTTCTTCCTCACTCACTCAGTGAGTGCTGTCTCTCCCTCCTCACTCACTCAGTGAGCGCTGTCACTACTTCCTCACTCACTCGGTGAGCGCTGTCACTCCTTCCTCACTCACTCAGTGAGTGCTGTCATTCCCTCCTCAGTAACTCAGTGAGCGCTGTCACTCCCTCCTCACTCACTCAGTGAGTGCTGTCACTCCTTCCTCACTCACTCAGTGAGTGCTGTCACTCCTTCCTCACCCACTGAGTGAGTGCTGTCACTCCCTCCTCACTTACTCAGTGAGTGCTGTCACTCCGTACTCACTCACTCAGAGTGCTGTCACTTCATCCTCACTTAATCAGTGAGTTCTGACAGTCGCTCCTCACTGACTCAGTGAGTGCTGTCACTCCTTCCTCACTCACTCAGTGAGTGCTGTCACTCCCTCCTCACTCACACAGTGAGTGCTGTCACTCCCTCCTCACTCACTCAGTGAGTGCTGTCGCTTTCCAACCTCACTCACTCAATGAGTGCTGTCACTCCCTCCTCACTGCCTCAGTGTGCGCTATCGCTTTCCCTCCTCACTCACTAAGAGATCGCTGTCACTCCTTCCTCACTCACTTAGTGAGTGCTGTCACTCTTTCCTCACTCACTCATTGAGTGCTGTCACTCCCACCTAACTCACTCATTGAGTGCTGTCACTCCAACCTAACTCACTCAGTGAGTGCTGTCACTCGCTCCTCACTCACTCAGTGAGTGCTGTCTCTCCCTCCTCACTTTCTCATTGAGTGCTGTCACTCCCTCCTCACTCACTCAGTGAGTGCTATCACTTCTTCCTCACTCACTCAGTGAGTGCTGTCTCTCCCTCCTCACTCACTCAGTGAGCGCTGTCACTCCTTCCTCACTCACTCGGTGAGCGCGGTCACTTCTTCCTCACTCACTCAGTGAGTGCTGTCATTCCCTCCTCAGTAACTCAGTGAGCACTGTCACTCCCTCCTCACTGCCTCAGTGTGCGCTGTCGCTTTCCCTCTTCACTCACTCAGAGATCGCTGTCACTTCCTCCTCACTTACTCAGTGATTGTTGACTCTTTCCTCCTCACTCACTCAGTGAGTGCTGTCACTCCCTCCTCACTCACTCAGTGAGTGCTGTCGCTTTCCAACCTCACTCACTCAGTGAGTGCTGTCACTCCCTCCTCACTCACTCAGCTAGTGCTGTCTCTCCCTCCTCACTTACTCAGTGAGCGCTGTCACTCCCTCCTCACTTACTCAGTGAGTGCTGACACTCCCTCCTCACTCACACAATGAGCGCTGTTATTCCTTCCTCACTCACTCAGTGAGTGCAGTCACTCTTTCCTCACCCACTCAGTGAGTGCTGTCACTCCCTCCGCACAAACTCAGTGAATGCTGTCACTCCCTCCTCAGTCACTCAGTGAGTGCTGTCACTCCCTCCTCAGTCACTCAGTGAGCACTGTCACTCCTTCCTCACTCACTCAGTGAGTGCTGTCACTCCTGTCTCACTCACTCAGTGTGTGCTGTCACTCACTCCTCACTTACTCAGTGAGCGCTGTCAGTCCCTCCTCATTCACTCAGTGAGCGTGTCACTCCTTCCTGACTCACTCAGTGAGTGCTGTCACTCCCTCCTCACTTACCCAGTGAGCGCTGTCACTTCCTCCTCACTTACTCAGTGAATGCTGTCACTCCCTCCTCACTCACTCAGTGAGCGCTGACACTCCCTCCTCACTCAGTGAGTACCGTCACTCCTTCCTCAATCTCTCAGTAAGCGCTGTCACTCCTTCCTCACTCACTCAGTGATTGCTGTCACTCCCTCCTCACTCACTCAGTGAGTGCTGTCACTATCTCCTCAGTCACTCAGTGAGTGCTGTCTCTCCTTCCTCAATCACTCACTGAGTGCTGTCACTCCCTCCTCACTCACTCAGTGAGTGCTATCACTTCTTCCTCTCACTCAGTGAGTGCTGTCACTCCCTCCTCACTTACTCAGGTAGTGCTGTCACTCCCTCCTCACTCACTCAGTGAGTGCTGTCACTCCCTCCTCACTCACTCAGTGATTGCTGTCTCTCCCTCGTCACTGCCTCAGTGTGCGCTGTCGCTATCCCTCCTTACACACTCAGAGATCGCTGTCGCTTCCTGCTCACTTACTCAGTTTAGTGGTGACTCTTTCCTCCTCACTCACACAGTGAGTGCTGTCACTCCCTCCTCACTCACTCAGTGAGTGCTGTCGCTTTCCAATCTCACTCACTCAATGAGTGCTGTCACTCCCTCCTCACTGCCTCAGTGTGCACTATCGCTTTCCCTCCTCACTCACTAAGAGATCGCTGTCACTCCTTCCTCACTCACTTAGTGAGTGCTGTCACTCTTTCCTCACTCACTCATTGAGTGCTGTCACTCCCACCTAACTCACTCATTGAGTGCTGTCACTCCAACCTAACTCACTCAGTGAGTGCTGTCACTCGCTCCTCACTCACTCAGTGAGTGCTGTCTCTCCCTCCTCACTTTCTCATTGAGTGCTGTCACTCCCTCCTCACTCACTCAGTGAGTGCTATCACTTCTTCCTCACTCACTCAGTGAGTGCTGTCTCTCCCTCCTCACTCACTCAGTGAGCGCTGTCACTCCTTCCTCACTCACTCGGTGAGCGCGGTCACTTCTTCCTCACTCACTCAGTGAGTGCTGTCATTCCCTCCTCAGTAACTCAGTGAGCACTGTCACTCCCTCCTCACTGCCTCAGTGTGCGCTGTCGCTTTCCCTCTTCACTCACTCAGAGATCGCTGTCACTTCCTCCTCACTCACTCAGCTAGTGCTGTCTCTCCCTCCTCACTTACTCAGTGAGCGCTGTCACTCCCTCCTCACTTACTCAGTGAGTGCTGACACTCCCTCCTCACTCACACAATGAGCGCTGTTATTCCTTCCTCACTCACTCAGTGAGTGCAGTCACTCTTTCCTCACCCACTCAGTGAGTGCTGTCACTCCCTCCGCACAAACTCAGTGAATGCTGTCACTCCCTCCTCAGTCACTCAGTGAGTGCTGTCACTTCTTCCTTACTCACTCAGTGAGTGCTGTCACTCCCACCTCACTTACACAGTGAGCGCTGTCATTCCCTCCTCAGTCACTCAGTGAGCACTGTCACTCCTTCCTCACTCACTCAGTGAGTGCTGTCACTCCTGTCTCACTCACTCAGTGTGTGCTGTCACTCACTCCTCACTTACTCAGTGAGCGCTGTCAGTCCCTCCTCATTCACTCAGTGAGCGTGTCACTCCTTCCTGACTCACTCAGTGAGTGCTGTCACTCCCTCCTCACTTACCCAGTGAGCGCTGTCACTTCCTCCTCACTTACTCAGTGAATGCTGTCACTCCTTCCTCACTCACTCAGTGAGTGCTGTCACTCCTTCCTCACTCACTGAGCGAGTGCTATCACTCCCTCCTCACTCACTCAGTGAGTGATGTCACTTCATCCTCACTTAATCAGTGAGTTCTGACAGTCCCTCCTCACTCACCAAATGAGTTCTGACACTCCCTCCTCACTCACTCAGTGAGTGCTATCACTCCCTCCTCACTCACTCATTGAGCGCTGACACTCCTTCCTCAGTGAGCGCTGTCACTCCTTCCTCACTCACTCAGTGAGCGCTGTCTTTCCTTCCTCCCTCACTCAGTGAGTGCTGTCACTCCCTCCTCACTCACTCAGTGAGTGCTGTCACTACCTCCTCACTCACTCAGTGAGTGCTGTCTCTCCCTCCTCACTCTCTCAGTGAGTGCTGTCACTCCCTCCTCACTCACTCAGTGAGTGCTGTCAATCCCTCCTAACTTACACAGTGAGCGCTGTCAACCCTTCCTCACTTACTCAGTGAGTGCTGTCACTCCCTCCTCACTTTCTCAGTGAGCGCTGTCACTCCCTCCTCACTGCCTCAGTGTGCGCTGTCGCCTTGCCTCCTCACTCACTCAGAGATCGCTGTCACTTCCTCCTCACTTACTCAGTGAGTGTAGACTCTTTCCTCCTCACTCACTCAGTGAGTGCTGTCATTCCCTCCTCATTCACTCAGTGAGTGCTGTCGCTTTCCAACCTCACTCACTCAATGATTGCTGTCACTCCCTCCTCACTGCCTCAGTGTGCGCTGTCTATTTCCCTCCTCACTCACTGAGATCGCTGTCACTCCCTCTTCACTCACTCAGTGAGTGCTGTCACTCCCTCCTCACTCACTCAGCTAGTGCTGTCTCTCCCTCCTCACTTACTCAGTGAGCGCTGTCATTCCCTCCTCACTTACTCAGTGAGTGCTGTCACTCCCTCCTCACTCACACAGTGAACGCTGTTATTCCTTCCTCACTCACTCAGTGAGTGCAGTCACTCCTTCCTCACCCACTCAGTGAGTGCTGTCACTCCTTCCTCACTCACTCAGTGAATGCTGTCACTCCCTCCTAACTCACTCAGTGAGTGCTGTCACTTCTTCCTTACTCACTCAGTGAGTGCTGTCACTCCCTCCTCACTTACTCAGTGAGTGCTGTCTCTCCCTCCTAACTCACTCAGTGAGCGCTGTCACTCCTTCCTCAATCAATCGGTGAGTGCTGTCACTCCTTCCTCACTCACTCAGTGAGTGCTGTCATTCCCTCCTCACTTTCTCAGTGAGCGCTGTCACTCCCTCCTCACTGCCTTAGTGTGCGCTGTCGCCTTGCCTCCTCACTCACTCAGAGATCGCTGTCACTTCCTCCTCACTTACTCAGTGAGTGTTGACTCTTTCCTCCTCACTCACTCAGTGAGTGCTGTCACTCCCTCCTCATTCACTCAGTGAGTGCCGTCGCTTTCCATCCTCACTCACTCAATGATTGCTGTCACTCCCTCCTCACTGCCTCAGTGTGCGCTGTCTCTTTCCCTCCTCACTCACTGAGATCGCTGTCACTCCCTCTTCACTCACTCAGTGAGTGCTGTCACTCCCTCCTCACTCACTCAGCTAGTGCTGTCTCTCCCTCCTCACTTACTCAGTGAGCGCTGTCACTCCCTCCTCACTTACTCAGTGAGTGCTGTCACTCCCTCCTCACTCACACAGTGAACGCTGTTATTCCTTCCTCACTCACTCAGTGAGTGCAGTCACTCCTTCCTCACCCACTCAGTGAGTGCTGTCACTCCTTCCTCACTCACTCAGTGAATGCTGTCACTCCCTCCTAACTCACTCAGTGAGTGCCGTCACTTCTTCCTTACTCACTCAGTGAGTGCTGTCACTCCCTCCTCACTTACTCAGTGAGCGCTGTCATTCCCTCCTCAGTCACTCAGTGAGCACTGACACTCCTTCCTCTCTCACTCAGTGAGTGCAGTCACTCCTTTCTCACTCACTCAGTATGAGCTGTCACTCCCTCCTCACTTACTCAGAGAGCGCTGTCACTCCTTCCTCATTCACTCAGTGAACGTGTCTCTCCTTCCTGACTCACTCAGTGAGTGCTGTTACTTCCTCCTCACTTACTCAGTGAATGCTGTCACTCCTTCCTCACTCACACAGTGTGTGCTGTCACAACCACCTCACTCACTAAGAGATCGCTGTCACTCCTTCCTCACTCACTCATTGAGTGCTGTCACTCCCACCTAACTCACTCATTGAGTGCTGTCACTCCCACCTAACTCACTCAGTGAGTGCTGTCACTCCCTCCTCACTCACTCAGTGAGTGCTGTCTCTCCCTCCTCACTTTCTCATTGAGTGCTGTCACTCCCTCCTCACTCACTCAGTGAGTGCTGTCAATTCTTCCTCACTCACTCAGTGAGTGCTGTCACTCCCTCCTCACTCACTCAGTGAGTGCTATCATTTCTTCCTCACTCACTCAGTGAGTGCTGTCTCTCCCTCCTCACTCACTCAGTGAGCGCTGTCACTACTTCCTCACTCACTCGGTGAGCGCTGTCACTCCTTCCTCACTCACTCAGTGAGTGCTGTCATTCCCTCCTCAGTAACTCAGTGAGCGCTGTCACTCCCTCCTCACTCACTCAGTGAGTGCTGTCACTCCCTCCTCACTCACTCAGTGAGTGCTGTCACTCCCTCCTCACTCACTCAGTGAGTGCTGTCACTCCCTCCTCACTCACTCAGATAGCGCTGTCATTCCCTTCTAACTCACTCAGTGAGCGCTGACACTCCCTCCTCACTAAGTGAGTACCGTCACTCCTTCCTCAATCTCTCAGTAAGCGCTGTCACTCCTTCCTCACTCACTCAGTGATTGCTGTCACTCCCTCCTCACTCACTCAGTGAGTGCTGTCACTATCTCCTCAGTCACTCAGTGAGTGCTGTCTCTCCTTCCTCAATCACTCACTGAGTGCTGTCACTCCCTCCTCACTCACTCAGTGAGTGCTATCACTTCTTCCTCTCACTCAGTGAGTGCTGTCACTCCCTCCTCACTTACTCAGGTAGTGCTGTCACTCCCTCCTCACTCACTCAGTGAGTGCTGTCACTCCCTCCTCACTCACTCAGTGATTGCTGTCTCTCCCTCGTCACTGCCTCAGTGTGCGCTGTCGCTATCCCTCCTTACA
Organism: Carcharodon carcharias; assembly: GCF_017639515.1. NCBI lineage: Eukaryota > Metazoa > Chordata > Chondrichthyes > Lamniformes > Lamnidae > Carcharodon > Carcharodon carcharias. The sequence goes on along the minus strand of NC_054484.1, from coordinate 92,265,977 downwards.
CACTCAGAGATCGCTGTCGCTTCCTGCTCACTTACTCAGTTTAGTGGTGACTCTTTCCTCCTCACTCACACAGTGAGTGCTGTCACTCCCTCCTCACTCACTCAGTGAGTGCTGTCGCTTTCCAACCTCACTCACTCAATGAGTGCTGTCACTCCCTCCTCACTGCCTCAGTGTGCGCTATCGCTTTCCCTCCTCACTCACTAAGAGATCGCTGTCACTCCTTCCTCACTCACTTAGTGAGTGCTGTCACTCTTTCCTCACTCACTCATTGAGTGCTGTCACTCCCACCTAACTCACTCATTGAGTGCTGTCACTCCAACCTAACTCACTCAGTGAGTGCTGTCACTCGCTCCTCACTCACTCAGTGAGTGCTGTCTCTCCCTCCTCACTTTCTCATTGAGTGCTGTCACTCCCTCCTCACTCACTCAGTGAGTGCTATCACTTCTTCCTCACTCACTCAGTGAGTGCTGTCTCTCCCTCCTCACTCACTCAGTGAGCGCTGTCACTCCTTCCTCACTCACTCGGTGAGCGCGGTCACTTCTTCCTCACTCACTCAGTGAGTGCTGTCATTCCCTCCTCAGTAACTCAGTGAGCACTGTCACTCCCTCCTCACTGCCTCAGTGTGCGCTGTCGCTTTCCCTCTTCACTCACTCAGAGATCGCTGTCACTTCCTCCTCACTCACTCAGCTAGTGCTGTCTCTCCCTCCTCACTTACTCAGTGAGCGCTGTCACTCCCTCCTCACTTACTCAGTGAGTGCTGACACTCCCTCCTCACTCACACAATGAGCGCTGTTATTCCTTCCTCACTCACTCAGTGAGTGCAGTCACTCTTTCCTCACCCACTCAGTGAGTGCTGTCACTCCCTCCGCACAAACTCAGTGAATGCTGTCACTCCCTCCTCAGTCACTCAGTGAGTGCTGTCACTTCTTCCTTACTCACTCAGTGAGTGCTGTCACTCCCACCTCACTTACACAGTGAGCGCTGTCATTCCCTCCTCAGTCACTCAGTGAGCACTGTCACTCCTTCCTCACTCACTCAGTGAGTGCTGTCACTCCTGTCTCACTCACTCAGTGTGTGCTGTCACTCACTCCTCACTTACTCAGTGAGCGCTGTCAGTCCCTCCTCATTCACTCAGTGAGCGTGTCACTCCTTCCTGACTCACTCAGTGAGTGCTGTCACTCCCTCCTCACTTACCCAGTGAGCGCTGTCACTTCCTCCTCACTTACTCAGTGAATGCTGTCACTCCTTCCTCACTCACTCAGTGAGTGCTGTCACTCCTTCCTCACTCACTGAGTGAGTGCTATCACTCCCTCCTCACTCACTCAGTGAGTGATGTCACTTCATCCTCACTTAATCAGTGAGTTCTGACAGTCCCTCCTCACTCACCAAATGAGTTCTGACACTCCCTCCTCACTCACTCAGTGAGTGCTATCACTCCCTCCTCACTCACTCATTGAGCGCTGACACTCCTTCCTCAGTGAGCGCTGTCACTCCTTCCTCACTCACTCAGTGAGCGCTGTCTTTCCTTCCTCCCTCACTCAGTGAGTGCTGTCACTCCCTCCTCACTCACTCAGTGAGTGCTGTCACTACCTCCTCACTCACTCAGTGAGTGCTGTCTCTCCCTCCTCACTCTCTCAGTGAGTGCTGTCACTCCCTCCTCACTCACTCAGTGAGTGCTGTCAATCCCTCCTAACTTACACAGTGAGCGCTGTCAACCCTTCCTCACTTACTCAGTGAGTGCTGTCACTCCCTCCTCACTTACTCAGTGAGCGCTGTCACTCCCTCCTCACTCACTCAGTGAGTGCTGTCAATTCTTCCTCACTCACTCAGTGAGTGCTGTCACTCCCTCCTCACTTACTCAGTGAGCGCTGTCTCTCCCTCCTCACTTACTCAGTGAGTGCTGTCTCTCACTCCTAACTCACTCAGTGAGCGCTGTCACTCCTTCCTCAATCAATCGGTGAGCGCTGTCACTCCTTCCTCACTCACTCAGTGAGTGCTGTCATTCCCTCCTCACTTTCTCAGTGAGCGCTGTCACTCCCTCCTCACTGCCTCAGTGTGCGCTGTCGCCTTGCCTCCTCACTCACTCAGAGATCGCTGTCACTTCCTCCTCACTTACTCAGTGAGTGTAGACTCTTTCCTCCTCACTCACTCAGTGAGTGCTGTCATTCCCTCCTCATTCACTCAGTGAGTGCTGTCGCTTTCCAACCTCACTCACTCAATGATTGCTGTCACTCCCTCCTCACTGCCTCAGTGTGCGCTGTCTATTTCCCTCCTCACTCACTGAGATCGCTGTCACTCCCTCTTCACTCACTCAGTGAGTGCTGTCACTCCCTCCTCACTCACTCAGCTAGTGCTGTCTCTCCCTCCTCACTTACTCAGTGAGCGCTGTCATTCCCTCCTCACTTACTCAGTGAGTGCTGTCACTCCCTCCTCACTCACACAGTGAACGCTGTTATTCCTTCCTCACTCACTCAGTGAGTGCAGTCACTCCTTCCTCACCCACTCAGTGAGTGCTGTCACTCCTTCATCACTCACTCAGTGAATGCTGTCACTCCCTCCTAACTCACTCAGTGAGTGCTGTCACTTCTTCCTTACTCACTCAGTGAGTGCTGTCACTCCCTCCTCACTTACTCAGTGAGTGCTGTCTCTCCCTCCTAACTCACTCAGTGAGCGCTGTCACTCCTTCCTCAATCAATCGGTGAGCGCTGTCACTCCTTCCTCACTCACTCAGTGAGTGCTGTCATTCCCTCCTCACTCACTCAGCTAGTGCTGTCTCTCCCTCCTCACTTACTCAGTGAGCGCTGTCACTCCCTCCTCACTTACTCAGTGAGTGCTGTCACTCCCTCCTCACTCACACAGTGAACGCTGTTATTCCTTCCTCACTCACTCAGTGAGTGCAGTCACTCCTTCCTCACCCACTCAGTGAGTGCTGTCACTCCCTCCTCACTTACTCAGTGAGCGCTGTCATTCCCTCCTCAGTCACTCAGTGAGCACTGACACTCCTTCCTCTCTCACTCAGTGAGTGCAGTCACTCCTTTCTCACTCACTCAGTATGAGCTGTCACTCCCTCCTCACTCACTCAGAGAGCGCTGTCACTCCTTCCTCATTCACTCAGTGAACGTGTCTCTCCTTCCTGACTCACTCAGTGAGTGCTGTTACTTCCTCCTCACTTACTCAGTGAATGCTGTCACTCCTTCCTCACTCACACAGTGTGTGCTGTCACAACCACCTCACTCACTCAGTGAGTGCTGTCACTCCCTCCTCACTCACTCTGTGAGTGCTGTCACTCCCTCCTCACTCACTCAGTGAGTGCTGTCACTCCCTCCTCACTCACTCAGTAAGTGCTGTCACTCCCACCTCACTCACTCAGTGAGTGCTGTCACTCCCTCCTCACTCACTCAGATAGCGCTGTCACTCCCTTCTAACTCACTCAGTGAGCGCTGACACTCCCTCCTCACTCAGTGAGTACTGTCACTCCTTCCTCACTCTCTCAGTAAGCGCTGTCACTCCTTCCTCACTCACTCTGTGAGTGTTGTCACTCCCTCCTCACTCACTCAGTGAGTGCTGTCACTATCTCCTCAGTCACTCAGTGAGTGCTGTCTCTCCCTCCTCAATCACTCACTGAGTGCTGTCACTCCCTCCTCACTCACTCAGTGAGTGCTATCACTTCTTCCTCACTCACTCAGTGAGTGCTGTCACTCCCTCCTCACTTACTCAGTGAGCGCTGTCACTCCTTCCTCACTCAGTGAGCGCTGTCACTCCCTCCTCACTCACTCAGTGATTGCTGTCACTCCCTCGTCACTGCCTCAGTGTGCGCTGTCGCTATCCCTCCTTACTCACTCAGATCGCTGTCGCTTCCTGCTCACTTACTCAGTTTAGTGGTGACTCTTTCCTCCTCACTCACTCAGTGAGTGCTGTCACTCCCTCCTCACTCACTCAGTGAGTGCTGTCGCTTTCCAACCTCACTCACTCAATGAGTGCTGTCACTCCCTCCTCACTGCCTCAGTGTGCGCTATCGCATTCCCTCCTCACTCACTAAGAGATCGCTGTTACTCCTTCCTCACTCACTTAGTGAGTGCTGTCACTCTTTTCTCACTCACTCATTGAGTGCTGTCACTCCCACATAACTCACTCAGTGAGTGCTGTCACTCCCACCTAACTCACTCAGTGAGTGCTGTCACTCCTCCTCACTCACTCAGTGAGTGCTGTCTCTCCCTCCTAACTCACTCAGTGAGCGCTGTCACTCCTTCCTCAATCAATCGGTGAGCGCTGTCACTCCTTCCTCACTCACTCAGTGAGCGCTGTCACTCCCTCCTCACTGCCTCAGTGTGCGCTGTCGCCTTGCCTCCTCACTCACTCAGAGATCGCTGTCACTTCCTCCTCACTTACTCAGTGAGTGTTGACTCTTTCCTCCTCACTCACTCAGTGAGTGCTGTCACTCCCTCCTCATTCACTCAGTGAGTGCTGTCGCTTTCCAACCTCACTCACTCAATGATTGCTGTCACTCCCTCATCACTGCCTCAGTGTGCGCTGTCTCTTTCCCTCCTCACTCACTGAGATCGCTGTCACTCCCTCTTCACTCACTCAGTGAGTGCTGTCACTCCCTCCTCACTCACTCAGCTAGTGCTGTCTCTCCCTCCTCACTTACTCAGTGAGCGCTGTCACTCCCTCCTCACTTACTCAGTGAGTGCTGTCACTCCCTCCTCACTCACACAGTGAACGCTGTTATTCCTTCCTCACTCACTCAGTGAGTGCAGTCACTCCTTCCTCACCCACTCAGTGAGTGCTGTCACTCCTTCCTCACTCACTCAGTGAATGCTGTCACTCCCTCCTAACTTACTCAGTGAGTGCTGTCACTTCTTCCTTACTCACTCAGTGAGTGCTGTCACTCCCTCCTCACTTACTCAGTGAGCGCTGTCATTCCCTCCTCAGTCACTCAGTGAGCACTGACACTCCTTCCTCAGTCACTCAGTGAGTGCTGTCACTCCTTTCTCACTCACTCAGTATGTGCTGTCACTCCCTCCTCAATTACTCAGAGAGCGCTGTCACTCCTTCCTCATTCACTCAGTGAACGTGTCTCTCCTTCCTGACTCACTCAGTGAGTGCTGTTACTTCCTCCTCACTTACTCAGTGAATGCTGTCACTCCTTCCACACTCACTGAGTGAGTGCTGTCTCTCCCTCCTCACTCACTCAGTGAGTGATGTCACTTCAACCTAACTTACTCAGTGAGTTCTGACACTCCCTCCTCACTCACACAGTGAGTGCTGTCACAACCACCTCACTCACTCAGTGAGTGCTGTCACTGCCTCCTCACTCACTCTGTGAGTGCTGTCACTCCCTCCTCACTCACTCAGTGAGTGCTGTCACTCCCTCCTCACTCACTCAGTAAGTGCTGTCACTCCCACCTCACTCACTCAGTGAGTGCTGTCACTCCCTCCTCACTCACTCAGATAGCGCTGTCACTCCCTTCTAACTCACTCAGTGAGCGCTGACACTCCCTCCTCACTTAGTGAGTACTGTCACTCCTTCCTCACTCTCTCAGTAAGCGCTGTCACTCCTTCCACACTCACTCTGTGAGTGCTGTCACTCCCTCCTCACTCACTCAGTGAGTGCTGTCACTCCCTCCTCACTGCCTCAGTGTGCGCTATCGCATTCCCTCCTCACTCACTAAGAGTTCGCTGTTACTCCTTCCTCACTCACTTAGTGAGTGCTGTCACTCTTTCCTCACTCACTCATTGAGTGCTGTCACTCCCACCTAACTCACTCATTGAGTGCTGTCACTCCCACCTAACTCACTCAGTGAGTGCTGTCACTCCTTCCTCACTCAATCAGTGAGTGCTGTCTCTCCCTCCTCACCCACTCAGTGAGTGCTGTCAATTCTTCCTCACTCACTCAGTGAGTGCTGTCACTCCCTCCTCACTCACTCAGTGAGTGCTATCACTTCTTCCTCACTCACTCAGTGATTGCTGTCTCTCCCTCCTCACTCACTCAGTGAGCGCTGTCACTCCCTCCTCACTCACTCGGTGAGCGCTGTCACTCCTTCCTCACTCACTCAGTGAGTGCTGTCATTCCCTCCTCAGTAACTCAGTGAGCGCTGTCACTCCCTCCTCACTGCCTCAGTGTGCGCTGTCGCTTTCCCTCCTCACTCACTCAGAGATCGCTGTCACTTCTCCTCACTTACTCAGTGAGTGTTGACTCTTTCCTCCTCACTCACTCCGTGAGTGCTGTCACTTCCTCCTCACTCACTCAGTGAGTGCCATCGCTTTCCAACCTCACTCACTCAGTGAGTGCTGTCACTCCCTCCTCACTCACTCAGCTAGTGCTGTCTCTCCCTCCTCACTTACTCAGTGAGCGCTGACACCCCCTCCTCACTCAGTGAGTACTGTCACTCCTTCCTCACTCTCTCAGTAAGCGCTGTCACTCCTTCCTCACTCACTCAGTGAGTGCTGTCACTCCCTCTCACTCACTCAGTGAGTGCTGTCACTATCTCCTCAGTCACTCAGTGAGTGCTTTCTCTCCCTCCTCAATCACTCAGTGAGTGCTGTCACTCCCTCCTCACTCACTCAGTGAGTGCTATCACTCCTTCCTCACTCACTCAGTGAGTGCTGTCACTCCCTCCTCACTCACTCAGTGAGTGCTGTCGCTTTCCAACCTCACTCACTCAATGAGTGCTGTCACTCCCTCCTCACTGCCTCAGTGTGCGCTATCGCATTCCCTCCTCACTCACTAAGAGTTCGCTGTTACTCCATCCTCACTCACTTAGTGAGTGCTGTCACTCTTTCCTCACTCACTCATTGAGTGCTGTCACTCCCACCTAACTCACTCATTGAGTGCTGTCACTCCCACCTAACTCACTCAGTGAGTGCTGTCACTCCTTCCTCACTCAATCAGTGAGTGCTGTCTCTCCCTCCTCACTTTCTCCTTGAGTGCTGTCACTCCCTCCTCACTCACTCAGTGAGTGCTGTCAATTCTTCCTCACTCACTCAGTGAGTGCTGTCACTCCCACCTAACTCACTCATTGAGTGCTGTCACTCCAACCTAACTCACTCAGTGAGTGCTGTCACTCGCTCCTCACTCACTCAGTGAGTGCTATCACTTCTTCCTCACTCACTCAGTGAGTGCTGTCTCTCCCTCCTCACTCACTCAGTGAGCGCTGTCACTCCTTCCTCACTCACTCGGTGAGCGCGGTCACTTCTTCCTCACTCACTCAGTGAGTGCTGTCATTCCCTCCTCAGTAACTCAGTGAGCACTGTCACTCCCTCCTCGCTGCCTCAGTGTGCGCTGTCGCTTACCCTCTTCACTCACTCAGAGATCGCTGTCACTTCCTCCTCACTTACTCAGTGATTGTTGACTCTTTCCTCCTCACTCACTCAGTGAGTGCTGTCACTCCCTGCTCACTCACTCAGTGAGTGCTGTCGCTTTCCAACCTCACTCACTCAGTGAGTGCTGTCACTCCCTCCTCACTCACTCAGCTAGTGCTGTCTCTCCCTCCTCACTTACTCAGTGAGCGCTGTCACTCCCTCCTCACTTACTCAGTGAGTGCTGTCACTCCCTCCTCACTCACACAGTGAGCGCTGTTATTCCTTCCTCACTCACTCAGTGAGTGCAGTCACTCTTTCCTCACCCACTCATTGAGTGCTGCCACTCCCTCCGCACAAACTCAGTGAATGCTGTCACTCCCTCCTCAGTCACTCAGTGAGTGCTGTCACATCTTCCGTACTCACTCAGTGAGTGCTGTCACTCCCTCCTCACTTATTCATTGAACGCTGTCACTCCCTCCTCAGTCACTCAGTGAGCACTGTCACTCCTTCCTCACTCACTCAGTGAGTGCTGTCACTCCTTTCTCACTCACTCAGTGTGTGCTGTCACTCCCTCCTCACTTACTCAGTGAGCGCTGTCACTCCCTCCTCATTCACTCAGTGAGCGTGTCACTCCTTCCTGACTCACTCAGTGAGTGCTGTCACTCCCTCCTCAATTTCCCAGTGAGCGCTGTCACTTCCTCCTCACTTACTCAGTGAGTGCTGTCACTCCTTCCTCACTCACTGAGTGAGTGCTGTCACTCCCTCCTCACTCACTCAGTGAGTGCTGTCACTCCCTCCTCACTCTCTCAATGCGTGCTGTCACTCCTTCCTCACTCACTCAGTGAGTGCTGTCACTCCCTCCTCACTCACTCAGTGACTGCTGTCACTCCCTCCTCAGTCACTCAGTTAGCACTGTCACTCCCTTCACACTCACTCAGTCAGCGCTTACACTTCCTCCGCGCTCAGTGAGCGCTGTCACTCCTTCCTCACTCACTCAGTGAGCGCTGTCACTCCCTCCTCACTCACTCAGTGAGTGCTGTCACTCCCTCCTCACTCACTCAGTGAGTGCTGTCACTCCCTCCTCACTCACTCAGTGAGTGCTGTCACTCCCTCCTCACTCACTCAGATAGCGCTGTCATTCCCTTCTAACTCACTCAGTGAGCGCTGACACTCCCTCCTCACTAAGTGAGTACCGTCACTCCTTCCTCAATCTCTCAGTAAGCGCTGTCACTCCTTCCTCACTCACTCAGTGATTGCTGTCACTCCCTCCTCACTCACTCAGTGAGTGCTGTCACTATCTCCTCAGTCACTCAGTGAGTGCTGTCTCTCCTTCCTCAATCACTCACTGAGTGCTGTCACTCCCTCCTCACTCACTCAGTGAGTGCTATCACTTCTTCCTCTCACTCAGTGAGTGCTGTCACTCCCTCCTCACTTACTCAGGTAGTGCTGTCACTCCCTCCTCACTCACTCAGTGAGTGCTGTCACTCCCTCCTCACTCACTCAGTGATTGCTGTCTCTCCCTCGTCACTGCCTCAGTGTGCGCTGTCGCTATCCCTCCTTACACACTCAGAGATCGCTGTCGCTTCCTGCTCACTTACTCAGTTTAGTGGTGACTCTTTCCTCCTCACTCACACAGTGAGTGCTGTCACTCCCTCCTCACTCACTCAGTGAGTGCTGTCGCTTTCCAACCTCACTCACTCAATGAGTGCTGTCACTCCCTCCTCACTGCCTCAGTGTGCGCTATCGCTTTCCCTCCTCACTCACTAAGAGATCGCTGTCACTCCTTCCTCACTCACTTAGTGAGTGCTGTCACTCTTTCCTCACTCACTCATTGAGTGCTGTCACTCCCACCTAACTCACTCATTGAGTGCTGTCACTCCAACCTAACTCACTCAGTGAGTGCTGTCACTCGCTCCTCACTCACTCAGTGAGTGCTGTCTCTCCCTCCTCACTTTCTCATTGAGTGCTGTCACTCCCTCCTCACTCACTCAGTGAGTGCTATCACTTCTTCCTCACTCACTCAGTGAGTGCTGTCTCTCCCTCCTCACTCACTCAGTGAGCGCTGTCACTCCTTCCTCACTCACTCGGTGAGCGCGGTCACTTCTTCCTCACTCACTCAGTGAGTGCTGTCATTCCCTCCTCAGTAACTCAGTGAGCACTGTCACTCCCTCCTCACTGCCTCAGTGTGCGCTGTCGCTTTCCCTCTTCACTCACTCAGAGATCGCTGTCACTTCCTCCTCACTCACTCAGCTAGTGCTGTCTCTCCCTCCTCACTTACTCAGTGAGCGCTGTCACTCCCTCCTCACTTACTCAGTGAGTGCTGACACTCCCTCCTCACTCACACAATGAGCGCTGTTATTCCTTCCTCACTCACTCAGTGAGTGCAGTCACTCTTTCCTCACCCACTCAGTGAGTGCTGTCACTCCCTCCGCACAAACTCAGTGAATGCTGTCACTCCCTCCTCAGTCACTCAGTGAGTGCTGTCACTTCTTCCTTACTCACTCAGTGAGTGCTGTCACTCCCACCTCACTTACACAGTGAGCGCTGTCATTCCCTCCTCAGTCACTCAGTGAGCACTGTCACTCCTTCCTCACTCACTCAGTGAGTGCTGTCACTCCTGTCTCACTCACTCAGTGTGTGCTGTCACTCACTCCTCACTTACTCAGTGAGCGCTGTCAGTCCCTCCTCATTCACTCAGTGAGCGTGTCACTCCTTCCTGACTCACTCAGTGAGTGCTGTCACTCCCTCCTCACTTACCCAGTGAGCGCTGTCACTTCCTCCTCACTTACTCAGTGAATGCTGTCACTCCTTCCTCACTCACTCAGTGAGTGCTGTCACTCCTTCCTCACTCACTGAGTGAGTGCTATCACTCCCTCCTCACTCACTCAGTGAGTGATGTCACTTCATCCTCACTTAATCAGTGAGTTCTGACAGTCCCTCCTCACTCACCAAATGAGTTCTGACACTCCCTCCTCACTCACTCAGTGAGTGCTATCACTCCCTCCTCACTCACTCATTGAGCGCTGACACTCCTTCCTCAGTGAGCGCTGTCACTCCTTCCTCACTCACTCAGTGAGCGCTGTCTTTCCTTCCTCCCTCACTCAGTGAGTGCTGTCACTCCCTCCTCACTCACTCAGTGAGTGCTGTCACTACCTCCTCACTCACTCAGTGAGTGCTGTCTCTCCCTCCTCACTCTCTCAGTGAGTGCTGTCACTCCCTCCTCACTCACTCAGTGAGTGCTGTCAATCCCTCCTAACTTACACAGTGAGCGCTGTCAACCCTTCCTCACTTACTCAGTGAGTGCTGTCACTCCCTCCTCACTTACTCAGTGAGCGCTGTCACTCCCTCCTCACTCACTCAGTGAGTGCTGTCAATTCTTCCTCACTCACTCAGTGAGTGCTGTCACTCCCTCCTCACTTACTCAGTGAGCGCTGTCTCTCCCTCCTCACTTACTCAGTGAGTGCTGTCTCTCACTCCTAACTCACTCAGTGAGCGCTGTCACTCCTTCCTCAATCAATCGGTGAGCGCTGTCACTCCTTCCTCACTCACTCAGTGAGTGCTGTCATTCCCTCCTCACTTTCTCAGTGAGCGCTGTCACTCCCTCCTCACTGCCTCAGTGTGCGCTGTCGCCTTGCCTCCTCACTCACTCAGAGATCGCTGTCACTTCCTCCTCACTTACTCAGTGAGTGTAGACTCTTTCCTCCTCACTCACTCAGTGAGTGCTGTCATTCCCTCCTCATTCACTCAGTGAGTGCTGTCGCTTTCCAACCTCACTCACTCAATGATTGCTGTCACTCCCTCCTCACTGCCTCAGTGTGCGCTGTCTATTTCCCTCCTCACTCACTGAGATCGCTGTCACTCCCTCTTCACTCACTCAGTGAGTGCTGTCACTCCCTCCTCACTCACTCAGCTAGTGCTGTCTCTCCCTCCTCACTTACTCAGTGAGCGCTGTCATTCCCTCCTCACTTACTCAGTGAGTGCTGTCACTCCCTCCTCACTCACACAGTGAACGCTGTTATTCCTTCCTCACTCACTCAGTGAGTGCAGTCACTCCTTCCTCACCCACTCAGTGAGTGCTGTCACTCCTTCATCACTCACTCAGTGAATGCTGTCACTCCCTCCTAACTCACTCAGTGAGTGCTGTCACTTCTTCCTTACTCACTCAGTGAGTGCTGTCACTCCCTCCTCACTTACTCAGTGAGTGCTGTCTCTCCCTCCTAACTCACTCAGTGAGCGCTGTCACTCCTTCCTCAATCAATCGGTGAGCGCTGTCACTCCTTCCTCACTCACTCAGTGAGTGCTGTCATTCCCTCCTCACTCACTCAGCTAGTGCTGTCTCTCCCTCCTCACTTACTCAGTGAGCGCTGTCACTCCCTCCTCACTTACTCAGTGAGTGCTGTCACTCCCTCCTCACTCACACAGTGAACGCTGTTATTCCTTCCTCACTCACTCAGTGAGTGCAGTCACTCCTTCCTCACCCACTCAGTGAGTGCTGTCACTCCCTCCTCACTTACTCAGTGAGCGCTGTCATTCCCTCCTCAGTCACTCAGTGAGCACTGACACTCCTTCCTCTCTCACTCAGTGAGTGCAGTCACTCCTTTCTCACTCACTCAGTATGAGCTGTCACTCCCTCCTCACTCACTCAGAGAGCGCTGTCACTCCTTCCTCATTCACTCAGTGAACGTGTCTCTCCTTCCTGACTCACTCAGTGAGTGCTGTTACTTCCTCCTCACTTACTCAGTGAATGCTGTCACTCCTTCCTCACTCACACAGTGTGTGCTGTCACAACCACCTCACTCACTCAGTGAGTGCTGTCACTCCCTCCTCACTCACTCTGTGAGTGCTGTCACTCCCTCCTCACTCACTCAGTGAGTGCTGTCACTCCCTCCTCACTCACTCAGTAAGTGCTGTCACTCCCACCTCACTCACTCAGTGAGTGCTGTCACTCCCTCCTCACTCACTCAGATAGCGCTGTCACTCCCTTCTAACTCACTCAGTGAGCGCTGACACTCCCTCCTCACTCAGTGAGTACTGTCACTCCTTCCTCACTCTCTCAGTAAGCGCTGTCACTCCTTCCTCACTCACTCTGTGAGTGTTGTCACTCCCTCCTCACTCACTCAGTGAGTGCTGTCACTATCTCCTCAGTCACTCAGTGAGTGCTGTCTCTCCCTCCTCAATCACTCACTGAGTGCTGTCACTCCCTCCTCACTCACTCAGTGAGTGCTATCACTTCTTCCTCACTCACTCAGTGAGTGCTGTCACTCCCTCCTCACTTACTCAGTGAGCGCTGTCACTCCTTCCTCACTCAGTGAGCGCTGTCACTCCCTCCTCACTCACTCAGTGATTGCTGTCACTCCCTCGTCACTGCCTCAGTGTGCGCTGTCGCTATCCCTCCTTACTCACTCAGATCGCTGTCGCTTCCTGCTCACTTACTCAGTTTAGTGGTGACTCTTTCCTCCTCACTCACTCAGTGAGTGCTGTCACTCCCTCCTCACTCACTCAGTGAGTGCTGTCGCTTTCCAACCTCACTCACTCAATGAGTGCTGTCACTCCCTCCTCACTGCCTCAGTGTGCGCTATCGCATTCCCTCCTCACTCACTAAGAGATCGCTGTTACTCCTTCCTCACTCACTTAGTGAGTGCTGTCACTCTTTTCTCACTCACTCATTGAGTGCTGTCACTCCCACCTAACTCACTCATTGAGTGCTGTCACTCCCACCTAACTCACTCAGTGAGTGCTGTCACTCCTTCCTCACTCACTCAGTGAGTGCTGTCTCTCCCTCCTAACTCACTCAGTGAGCGCTGTCACTCCTTCCTCAATCAATCGGTGAGCGCTGTCACTCCTTCCTCACTCACTCAGTGAGCGCTGTCACTCCCTCCTCACTGCCTCAGTGTGCGCTGTCGCCTTGCCTCCTCACTCACTCAGAGATCGCTGTCACTTCCTCCTCACTTACTCAGTGAGTGTTGACTCTTTCCTCCTCACTCACTCAGTGAGTGCTGTCACTCCCTCCTCATTCACTCAGTGAGTGCTGTCGCTTTCCAACCTCACTCACTCAATGATTGCTGTCACTCCCTCCTCACTGCCTCAGTGTGCGCTGTCTCTTTCCCTCCTCACTCACTGAGATCGCTGTCACTCCCTCTTCACTCACTCAGTGAGTGCTGTCACTCCCTCCTCACTCACTCAGCTAGTGCTGTCTCTCCCTCCTCACTTACTCAGTGAGCGCTGTCACTCCCTCCTCACTTACTCAGTGAGTGCTGTCACTCCCTCCTCACTCACACACTGAGCGCTGTTATTCCTTCCTCACTCACTCAGTGAGTGCTGTCACTCCTTCCTCACTCACTCAGTGAGTGCTGTCACTCCCTCCTCACTCACTCAGTGAGTGCTGTCACTCCCTCCTCACTCACTCAGTGAGTGCTGTCACTTCTTCCTTACTCACTCAGTGAGTGCTGTCACTCCCTCCTCACTTACTCAGTGAGCGCTGTCATTCCCTCCTCAGTCACTCAGTGAGCACTGACACTCCTTCCTCTCTCACTCAGTGAGTGCTGTCACTCCTTTCTCACTCACTCAGTATGTGCTGTCACTCACTCCTCAATTACTCAGAGAGCGCTGTCACTCCTTCCTCATTCACTCAGTGAACGTGTCTCTCCTTCCTGACTCACTCAGTGAGTGCTGTTACTTCCTCCTCACTTACTCAGTGAATGCTGTCACTCCTTCCACACTCACTGAGTGAGTGCTGTCTCTCCCTCCTCACTCACTCAGTGAGTGATGTCACTTCAACCTAACTTACTCAGTGAGTTCTGACACTCCCTCCTCACACACTCAGTGAGTGCTGTCACAACCACCTCACTCACTCAGTGAGTGCTGTCACTCCGTCCTCACTCACTCTGTGAGTGCTGTCACTCCCTCCTCACTCACTCAGTGAGTGCTGTCACTCCCTCCTCACTCACTCAGTAAGTGCTGTCACTCCCACCTCACTCACTCAGTGAGTGCTGTCACTCCCTCCTCACTCACTCAGATAGCGCTGTCACTCTCTTCTAACTCACTCAGTGAGCGCTGACACTCCCTCCTCACTCAGTGAGTACTGTCACTCCTTCCTCACTCTCTCAGTAAGCGCTGTCACTCCTTCCACACTCACTCTGTGAGTGCTGTCACTCCCTCCTCACTCACTCAGTGAGTGCTGTCACTCCCTCCTCACTGCCTCAGTGTGCGCTATCGCATTCCCTCCTCACTCACTAAGAGTTCGCTGTTACTCCTTCCTCACTCACTTAGTGAGTGCTGTCACTCTTTCCTCACTCACTCATTGAGTGCTGTCACTCCCACCTAACTCACTCATTGAGTGCTGTCACTCCCACCTAACTCACTCAGTGAGTGCTGTCACTCCTTCCTCACTCAATCAGTGAGTGCTGTCTCTCCCTCCTCACCCACTCAGTGAGTGCTGTCAATTCTTCCTCACTCACTCAGTGAGTGCTGTCACTCCCTCCTCACTCACTCAGTGAGTGCTATCACTTCTTCCTCACTCACTCAGTGATTGCTGTCTCTCCCTCCTCACTCACTCAGTGAGCGCTGTCACTCCTTCCTCACTCACTCGGTGAGCGCTGTCACTCCTTCCTCACTCACTCAGTGAGTGCTGTCATTCCCTCCTCAGTAACTCAGTGAGCGCTGTCACTCCCTCCTCACTGCCTCAGTGTGCGCTGTCGCTTTCCCTCCTCACTCACTCAGAGATCGCTGTCACTTCTCCTCACTTACTCAGTGAGTGTTGACTCTTTCCTCCTCACTCACTCCGTGAGTGCTGTCACTTCCTCCTCACTCACTCAGTGAGTGCCATCGCTTTCCAACCTCACTCACTCAGTGAGTGCTGTCACTCCCTCCTCACTCACTCAGCTAGTGCTGTCTCTCCCTCCTCACTTACTCAGTGAGCGCTGACACCCCCTCCTCACTCAGTGAGTACTGTCACTCCTTCCTCACTCTCTCAGTAAGCGCTGTCACTCCTTCCTCACTCACTCAGTGAGTGCTGTCACTCCCTCTCACTCACTCAGTGAGTGCTGTCACTATCTCCTCAGTCACTCAGTGAGTGCTTTCTCTCCCTCCTCAATCACTCAGTGAGTGCTGTCACTCCCTCCTCACTCACTCAGTGAGTGCTGTCACTCCTTCCTCACTCACTCAGTGAGTGCTGTCACTCCCTCCTCACTCACTCAGTGAGTGCTGTCGCTTTCCAACCTCACTCACTCAATGAGTGCTGTCACTCCCTCCTCACTGCCTCAGTGTGCGCTATCGCATTCCCTCCTCACTCACTAAGAGTTCGCTGTTACTCCATCCTCACTCACTTAGTGAGTGCTGTCACTCTTTCCTCACTCACTCATTGAGTGCTGTCACTCCCACCTAACTCACTCATTGAGTGCTGTCACTCCCACCTAACTCACTCAGTGAGTGCTGTCACTCCTTCCTCACTCAATCAGTGAGTGCTGTCTCTCCCTCCTCACTTTCTCCTTGAGTGCTGTCACTCCCTCCTCACTCACTCAGTGAGTGCTGTCAATTCTTCCTCACTCACTCAGTGAGTGCTGTCACTCCCACCTAACTCACTCATTGAGTGCTGTCACTCCAACCTAACTCACTCAGTGAGTGCTGTCACTCGCTCCTCACTCACTCAGTGAGTGCTATCACTTCTTCCTCACTCACTCAGTGAGTGCTGTCTCTCCCTCCTCACTCACTCAGTGAGCGCTGTCACTCCTTCCTCACTCACTCGGTGAGCGCGGTCACTTCTTCCTCACTCACTCAGTGAGTGCTGTCATTCCCTCCTCAGTAACTCAGTGAGCACTGTCACTCCCTCCTCGCTGCCTCAGTGTGCGCTGTCGCTTACCCTCTTCACTCACTCAGAGATCGCTGTCACTTCCTCCTCACTTACTCAGTGATTGTTGACTCTTTCCTCCTCACTCACTCAGTGTGTGCTGTCACTCCCTCCTCACTCACTCAGTGAGTGCTGTCGCTTTCCAACCTCACTCACTCAGTGAGTGCTGTCACTCCCTCCTCACTCACTCAGCTAGTGCTGTCTCTCCCTCCTCACTTACTCAGTGAGCGCTGTCACTCCCTCCTCACTTACTCAGTGAGTGCTAACACTCCCTCCTCACTCACACAATGAGCGCTGTTATTCCTTCCTCACTCACTCAGTGAGTGCAGTCACTCTTTCCTCACCCACTCATTGAGTGCTGCCACTCCCTCCGCACAAACTCAGTGAATGCTGTCACTCCCTCCTCAGTCACTCAGTGAGTGCTGTCACATCTTCCGTACTCACTCAGTGAGTGCTGTCACTCCCTCCTCACTTACACAGTGAACGCTGTCACTCCCTCCTCAGTCACTCAGTGAGCACTGTCACTCCTTCCTCACTCACTCAGTGAGTGCTGTCACTCCTTTCTCACTCACTCAGTGTGTGCTGTCACTCCCTCCTCACTTACTCAGTGAGCGCTGTCACTACCTCCTCATTCACTCAGTGAGCGTGTCACTCCTTCCTGACTCACTCAGTGCGTGCTGTCACTCCCTCCTCACTTACCCAGTGAGCGCTGTCACTTCCTCCTCACTTACTCAGTGAGTGCTGTCACTCCTTCCTCACTCACTGAGTGAGTGCTGTCACTCCCTCCTCACTCACTCAGTGAGTGCTGTCACTCCCTCCTCACTCACTAAGTGAGTGCTGTCACTCCTTCCTCACTCACTCAGTGAGTGCTGTCACTCCCTCCTCACTCACTCAGTGACTGCTGTCACTCCCTCCTCAGTCACTCAGTTAGCACTGTCACTCCCTTCACACTCACTCAGTCAGCGCTTACACTTCCTCCGCGCTCAGTGAGCGCTGTCACTCCTTCCTCACTCACTCAGTGAGCGCTGTCACTCCTTCCTCACTTACTCAGTGAATGCTGTCACTCCTTCCTCACTCACTCAGTGAGTGCTGTCACTCCCTCCTCACTCACTCAGTGATTTCTGACACTCCCTCCTCACTCACTCAGTGAGTGATGTCACTTCATCCTCACTTAATCAGTGAGTTCTGACACTCTCTCCTCACTCACTCAGTGAGTTCTGACACTCCCTCCTCACTCACTCATTGAGCGCTGACACTCCCTCCTCACTCAGTGAGCGCTGTCACTCCTTCCTCACTCACTCAGTGAGTGCTGTCACTCCCTCCTCACTTACTCAGTGAGCGCTGTCACTCCCTCCTCACTGCCTCAGTGTGCGCTGTCGCTTTCCCTCCTCACTCACTCAGAGATCGCTGTCACTTCCTCCTCACTTACTCAGTGAGTGTTGACTCTTTCCTACTCACTCACTGAGTGAGTGCTGTCACTCCCTCCTCACTCACTCAGTGAGTGCTGTCGCTTTCCAACCTCACTCAGTCAGTGACTGCTGTCACTACCTCCTCACTCACTCTGTGAGTGCTTTCACTCCCTCCTCACTCACTAAGTGAGTGCTGACACTCCCTCCTCACTCACTCAGTGAGTGCTGTCACTCCCTCCTCACTCACTCAGTGAGTGCTGTCTCTCCCTCCTCACTCACTCAGTGAGCGCTGTCACTCCCTTCTCACTCACTCAGTGAGCGCTGACACTCCCTCCTCACTCACTCAGTGAGCGCTGTCACTCCTTCCTCACTCACTCAGTGAGTGCTGTCACTCCCACCTAACTCACTCAGTGAGTGCTGTCACTCCTTCCTCCCTCACTCAGTGAGTGCTGTCTCTCCCTCCTCACTCTCTCAGTGAGTGCTGTCACTCCCTCCTCACTCACTCAGTGAGTGCTGTCAATTCTTCCTCACTCACTCAGTGAGCGCTGTCTCTCCCACCTCACTTACTCAGTGAGCGCTGTCTCTCCCACCTCACTTACTCAGTGAGTGCTGTCTCTCCCTCCTCACTCACTCAGTGAGCGCTGTCAGTCCTTCCTCAATCACTCGGTGAGCGCTGTCACTCCTTCCTCACTCACTCAGTCAGTGCTGTCATTCCCTCCTCACTTACTCAGTGAGCGCTGTCACTCCCTCCTCATTCACTCAGTGAGCATGTCACTACTTCCTTACTCACTCAGGAAGTGCTGTTACTTCCTCCTCACTTACTCAGTGAATGCTGTCACTCCTTACTCACTGAGTGAGTGCTGTCACTCCCTCCTCACTCACTCAGTGAGTGCTGTCGCTTACCAACTTCACTCACTCAATGAGTGCTGTCACTCCCTCCTCACTCACTAAGTGAGTGCTGTCACTCCTTCCTCACTCACTCAGTGAGTGCTGTCACTCCCTCCTCACTCACTCAGTGACTGCTGTCACTCCCTCCTCAGTCACTCAGTTAGCACTGTCACTCCCTTCACACTCACTCAGTCAGCGCTTACACTTCCTCCGCGCTCAGTGAGCGCTGTCACTCCTTCCTCACTCACTCAGTGAGCGCTGTCACTCCTTCCTCACTTACTCAGTGAATGCTGTCACTCCTTCCTCACTCACTCAGTGAGTGCTGTCACTCCCTCCTCACTCACTCAGTGATTTCTGACACTCCCTCCTCACTCACTCAGTGAGTGATGTCACTTCATCCTCACTTACTCAATGAGTTCTGACACTCTCTCCTCACTCACTCAGTGAGTTCTGACACTCCCTCCTCACTCACTCATTGAGCGCTGACACTCCCTCCTCACTCAGTGAGTGCGGTCACTCCTTCCTCACTCACTCAGTGAGCGCTGTCACTCCCTCCTCACTTACTCAGTGAGCGCTGTCACTCCCTCCTCACTGCCTCAGTGTGCGCTGTCGCTTTCCCTCCTCACTCACTCAGAGATCGCTGTCACTTCCTCCTCACTTACTCAGTGAGTGTTGACTCTTTCCTCCTCCCTCACTCAGTGAGTGCTGTCACTCCCTCCTCATTCACTTAGTGAGTGCTGTCGCTTTCCAACCTCACTCAGTCAGTGACTGCTGTCACTACCTCCTCACTCACTCTGTGAGTGCTTTCACTCCCTCCTCACTCACTAAGTGAGTGCTGACACTCCCTCCTCACTCACTCAGTGAGTGCTGTCACTCCCTCCTCACTCACTCAGTGAGTGCTGTCTCTCCCTCCTCACTCACTCAGTGAGCGCTGTCACTCCCTTCTCACTCACTCAGTGAGTGCCGACACTCCCTCCTCAATCACTCAGTGAGCGCTGTCACTCCTTCCTCACTCACTCAGTGAGTGCTGTCACTCCCACGTAACTCACTCAGTGAGTGCTGTCACTCCTTCCTCACTAACTCAGTGAGGGCTGTCTCTCCCTCGTCACTTTCTCAGTGAGTGCTGTCACTCCCTCCTCACTCACTCAGTGAGTGCTGTCAATTCTTCCTCACTCACTCAGTGAGCGCTGTCTCTCCCACCTCACTTACTCAGTGAGTGCTGTCTCTCCCACCTCACTTACTCAGTGAGTGCTGTCTCTCCCTCCTCACTCACTCAGTGAGCGCTGTCAGTCCTTCCTCAATCACTCGGTGAGCGCTGTCACTCCTTCCTCACTCACTCAGTCAGTGCTGTCATTCCCTCCTCACTTACTCAGTGAGCGCTGTCACTCCCTCCTCATTCACTCAGTGAGCATGTCACTACTTCCTTACTCACTCAGGAAGTGCTGTTACTTCCTCCTCACTTACTCAGTGAATGCTGTCACTCCTTACTCACTGAGTGAGTGCTGTCACTCCCTCCTCACTCACTCAGTGAGTGCTGTCGCTTACCAACTTCACTCACTCAATGAGTGCTGTCACTCCCTCCTCACTGCCTCAGTGTGCGCTGTCACTTTCCCTCCTCACTCACTAAGAGATCGCTGTCAATTCCTCCTCACTCACTCAGTGAGAGCTGTCACACCTACCTCTCTCAATCAGTGAGTGCTGTCATTCCCTCTTCACTCACTCAGTGAATGCTGTCACTCCCTCCTCACTTACTCAGTGAGCGCTGTCACTCCCTCCTCACTTACTCAGTGAGTGCTGTCACTCCCTCCTCACTCACTCAGTGATGGCTGTCACTTCTTCCTCACTCACTCAGTGAGTGCTGTCACTCCCTCCGCACTCACAGTGAGCACTGTCACTCCCTCCTCACTCACTCAGTGAGTACTGCCACTCTCTCTTCACTAACTCAGTGTGCGCTGTCGCTTTCCCTCCTCACTCACTCAGTGAACGCTGTCACTCCTTCCTCAATCACTCGGTGAGGCGCTGTCACTCCTTCCTCACTCACTCAGTCAGTGCTGTCATTCCCTCCTCACTTACTCAGTGAGCGCTGTCACTCCCTCCTCATTCACTCAGTGAGCGTGTCACTTCTTCCTGACTCACTCAATAAGTGCTGTTACTTCCTCCTCACTTACTCAGTGAATGCTGTCACTCCTTCCTCACACTCAGTGAGTACTGCCACTCTCTCTTCACTAACTCAGTGTGCGCTGTCACTTTCCCTCCTCACTCACTCAGAGATCGTTGTCACTTCCTCCTCACTTACTCAGTAAGTGCTGTCTATTTCCTCCGCACTCATTCAGTGAGTGCTGTCATTCCTTCCTCACTCATTCAGTGAGTGCTGTCACTCCCTCCTCACTCACTCAGTGAGTGCTGTCTCTCCCTCCTCACTCACTCAGTGAGTGCTGTCACTTCCTCCTCACTCACTCAGTGAGTGCTGTCGCTTTCCAACCTCACTGACTCAATGATTGCTGTCACTCCCTCCTCACTGCCTCAGTGTGCGCTGTCTCTTTCCCTCCTCAATCACTCAGAGATCACTGTTACTTCCTCCTCACTCACTCACTGAGAGCTGTCACACCTTCCTCACTCAATCAGTGAGTGCTGTCATTCCCTCTTCACTCACTCAGTGAGTGCTGTCACTCCCTCCTCACTTACTCAGTGAGCGCTGTCACTCCCTCCTCACTTACACATTGAGTGCGGTCACTCCCTCCTCACTCACTCAGTGAGGGCTGTCACTTCTTCCTCACTCACTCAGTGAGTGCTGTCACTCCCTCCTCACTAAATCAGTGAGTGCTGTCACTCCCTCCTCACTCACTCAGTGAGTACTGCCACTCTCTCCTCACTCACTCAGTGTGCGCTGTCGCTTTCCCTCCTCACTCACTCAGAGATCGCTGTCACTTCCTCCTCACTTACTCAGTTAGTGCTGCCTCTTTCCTCCGCACTCATTCAGTTAGTGCTGTCATTCCTTCCTCACTCATTCAGTGAGTGCTGTCACTCCCTCCTCACTCACT
Organism: Carcharodon carcharias; assembly: GCF_017639515.1. Classification (NCBI taxonomy): domain Eukaryota; kingdom Metazoa; phylum Chordata; class Chondrichthyes; order Lamniformes; family Lamnidae; genus Carcharodon; species Carcharodon carcharias. Next base: position 92,244,492 of record NC_054484.1, on the reverse strand, counting down.
CAGTGAGTGCTGTCACTCCCTCCTCACTCACTCAGTGAGTGCTGTCTCTCCCTCCTCACTCACTCAGTGAGTGCTGTCACTCCCTCCTCACTCACTCAGTGAGTGCTGTCACTTCTTCCTCACTCACTCAGTGAGTGCTGTCACTCCTTCCTCACTCACTCAGTGAGTGCTGTCACTCCCTCCTCACTCACTCAGTGAGTGCTGTCACTCCCTCCTCACTCACTCAGTGAGTGCTGACACTCCCTCCTCACTCACTCAGTGAGTGCTGTCACTCCTTCCTCACTCACTCAGTGAGCGCTGTCACTCCTTCCTCACTCACTCAGTGAGCGCTGTCACTCCTTCCTCACTCACTCAGTGAGTGCTGTCACTCCCTCCTCACTTACCCAGTGAGCGCTGTCACTTGCTCCTCACTTACTCAGTGAGTTCTGACACTCTCTCCTCACTCACTCAGTGAGTTCTGACACTCCCTCCTCACTCACTCATTAAGCGCTGTCACTCCCTCCTCACTTACTCAGTGAGCGCTGTCACTCCCTCCTCACTGCCTCAGTGTGCGCTGTCGCTTTCCCTCCTCACTCACTCAGAGATCGCTGTCACTTCCTCCTCACTTACTCAGTGAGTGTTGACTCTTTCCTCCTCCCTCACTCAGTGAGTGCTGTCACTCCCTCCTCATTCACTTAGTGAGTGCTGTCGCTTTCCAACCTCACTCACTCAGTGACTGCTGTCACTCCCTCCTCACTCACTCTGTGAGTGCTTTCACTCCCTCCTCACTCACTAAGTGAGTGCTGACACTCCCTCCTCACTCACTCAGTGAGTGCTGTCACTCCCTCCTCACTCACTCAGTGAGTGCTGTCTCTCCCTCCTCACTCACTCAGTGAGCGCTGTCACTCCCTTCTCACTCACTCAGTGAGTGCCGACACTCCCTCCTCAATCACTCAGTGAGCGCTGTCACTCCTTCCTCACTCACTCAGTGAGTGCTGTCACTCCCACGTAACTCACTCAGTGAGTGCTGTCACTCCTTCCTCACTAACTCAGTGAGGGCTGTCTCTCCCTCGTCACTTTCTCAGTGAGTGCTGTCACTCCCTCCTCACTCACTCAGTGAGTGCTGTCAATTCTTCCTCACTCACTCAGTGAGCGCTGTCTCTCCCACCTCACTTACTCAGTGAGTGCTGTCTCTCCCTCCTCACTCACTCAGTGAGCGCTGTCACTCCTTCCTCAATCACTCGGTGAGCGCTGTCACTCCTTCCTCACTCACTCAGTCAGTGCTGTCATTCCCTCCTCACTTACTCAGTGAGCGCTGTCACTCCCTCCTCATTCACTAAGTGAGCATGTCACTACTTCCTGACTCACTCAGTAAGTGCTGTTACTTCCTCCTCACTTACTCAGTGAATGCTGTCACTCCTTCCTCACTCACTGAGTGAGTGCTGTCACTCCCTCCTCACTCACTCAGTGAGTGCTGTCGCTTACCAACTTCACTCACTCAATGAGTGCTGTCACTCCCTCCTCACTGCCTCAGTGTGCGCTGTCACTTTCGCTCCTCACTCACTAAGAGATCGCTGTCAATTCCTCCTCACTCACTCAGTGAGAGCTGTCACACCTACCTCTCTCAATCAGTGAGTGCTGTCATTCCCTCTTCACTCACTCAGTGAATGCTGTCACTCCCTCCTCACTTACTCAGTGAGCGCTGTCACTCCCTCCTCACTTACTCAGTGAGTGCTGTCACTCCCTCCTCACTCACTCAGTGATGGCTGTCACTTCTTCCTCACTCACTCAGTGAGTGCTGTCACTCCCTCCGCACTCACAGTGAGCACTGTCACTCCCTCCTCACTCACTCAGTGAGTACTGCCACTCTCTCTTCACTAACTCAGTGTGCGCTGTCGCTTTCCCTCCTCACTCACTCAGTGAACGCTGTCACTCCTTCCTCAATCACTCGGTGAGCGCTGTCACTCCTTCCTCACTCACTCAGTCAGTGCTGTCATTCCCTCCTCACTTACTCAGTGAGCGCTGTCACTCCCTCCTCATTCACTCAGTGAGCGTGTCACTTCTTCCTGACTCACTCAATAAGTGCTGTTACTTCCTCCTCACTTACTCAGTGAATGCTGTCACTCCTTCCTCACTCACTCAGTGAGTACTGCCACTCTCTCTTCACTAACTCAGTGTGCGCTGTCGCTTTCCCTCCTCACTCACTCAGAGATCGTTGTCACTTCCTCCTCACTAACTCAGTAAGTGCTGTCTATTTCCTCCGCACTCATTCAGTGAGTGCTGTCATTCCTTCCTCCCTCATTCAGTGAGTGCTGTCACTCCCTCCTCACTCACTCAGTGAGTGCTGTCTCTCCCTCCTCACTCACTCAGTGAGTGCTGTCACTCCTTCCTCACTCACTCAGTGAGTGCTGTCACTCCCTCCTCACTGCCTCATGTGTGCGCTGTCTCTTTCCCTCCTCAATCACTCAGAGATCACTGTTACTTCCTCCTCACTCACTCACTGAGAGCTGTCACACCTTCCTCACTCAATCAGTGAGTGCTGTCATTCCCTCTTCACTCACTCAGTGAGTGCTGTCACTCCCTCCTCACTTACTCAGTGAGCGCTGTCACTCCCTCCTCACTTACACATTGAGTGCGGTCACTCCCTCCTCACTCACTCAGTGAGGGCTGTCACTTCTTCCTCACTCACTCAGTGAGTGCTGTCACTCCCTCCTCACTAAATCAGTGAGTGCTGTCACTCCCTCCTCACTCACTCAGTGAGTACTGCCACTCTCTCCTCACTCACTCAGTGTGCGCTGTCGCTTTCCCTCCTCACTCACACAGAGATCGCTGTCACTTCCTCCTCACTTACTCAGTTAGTGCTGCCTCTTTCCTCCGCACTCATTCAGTTAGTGCTGTCATTCCTTCCTCACTCATTCAGTGAGTGCTGTCACTCCCTCCTCACTCACTCAGTGAGTGCTGTCACTCCCTCCTCACTCACTCAGTGAGTGCTGTCTCTCCCTCCTCACTCACCCAGTGAGTGCTGTCACTCCCTCCTCACTCACTCAGTGAGGGCTGTCACTTCTTCCTCACTCACTCAGTGAGTGCTGTCACTCCTTCCTCACTCACTCAGTGAGTGCTGTCACTCCCTCCTCACTCACTCAGTGAGTGCTGTCACTCCCTCCTCACTCACTCAGTGAGTGCTGTCTCTCCCTCCTCACTCACTCAGTGAGTGCTGTCACTCCTTCCTCACTCACTCAGTGAGTGCTGTCACTCCTTCCTCACTCACTGAGTGAATGCTCTCACTCCCTCCTCACTTACTCAGTGAGTGCTGTCACTCCCTCCGCACTCACTCAGTGAGTGCTGTCACTTCATCCTCACTTAATCAGTGAGTTCTGTCACTCCCTCCTCAATCATTCAGTGAGTGCTTTCACTTTCCCTCCTCCCTCACTCAGTGAGTGCTTTCACTTTCCCTCCTCACTCACTCAGTGAGTGCTGTCACTCCCTCCTCACTCACTCAGTGAGTGCTGTCTCTCCCTCCTCACTCACTCAGTGAGTGCTGTCACTCCTTCCTCACTCACTCAGTGAGTGCTGTCACTCCCTCTTCACTCACTCAGTGAGTGCTGTCACTCCCTCCTCACTCACTCATCTAGTGCTGGCCCTCCCTCCTCACTCACTCAGTCAGCGCTGTCACTCCCTCCTCACTTACTCAGTGAGTGCTGTCACTCCCTCCTAACTCACACAGTGATCGCTGTCACTCCTTCCTCACTCACTAAGTGAGTTCTGAGACTCCCTCATCACTCACTCAGTGAGTGCTGTCACAACCACATCACTCACTCAGTGAGTGCTGGCACTCCCTCCTCACTCACTCTGTGAGTGCTGTCACTCCCTCCTCACTCACTCAGTGAGTGCTGTCAATCCCTCCTCACTCACTCAGTGAGTGCTGTCACTCCCTCCTCACTCACTCAGTGAGTGCTGTCACTCCCTCCTCACTCACTCAGTTAGCGCTGTCACTCCCTTCTCACTCACTCAGTCAGCGCTGAAACTTCCTCCTCACTCAGTGAGCACTGTCACTCCTTCCTCACTCACTCAGTGAGTGCTGTCATTCCCCCCTCACTTACTCAGTGAGCGCTGTCAATCCATCCTCACTGCCTCAGTGTGCGCTGTCTCTTTCCCTCCTCACTCACACAGTGATCGCTGTCACTCCTTCCTCACTCACTAAGTGAGTTCTGAGACTCCCTCCTCATTCACTCAGTGAGCGTGTCACTTCTTCCTGACTCACTCAGTAAGTGCTGTTACTTCCTCCTCACTTACTCAGTGAATGTTGTCACTCCTTCCTCACTCACTCAGTGAGCGCTGTCACTCCTTCCTCACTCACTCAGTGTGCGCTGTCGCTTTCCCTCCTCACTCACTAAGAGATCGCTGTCACTTCCTCCTCACTCACTCAGTGAGAGCTGTCACACCTTCCTCACTCACTCAATGAGTGCTGTCACTCCCTCCACACTCACAGTGAGCACTGTCACTCCCTCCTCACTCACTCAGTGAGTACTGCCACTCTCCTCACTCACTCAGTGTGTGCTGTCGCTTTCCCTCCTCACTCACTCAGAGATCGCTGTCACTTCCTCCTCACTTACTCAGTAAGTGCTGTCTCTTTCCTCCGCACTCATTCAGTTAGTGCTGTCATTCCTTCCTCACTCACTCAGTGAGTGCTGTCATTCCTTCCTCACTCATTCAGTGAGTGCTGTCTCTCCCTCCTCACTCACTCAGAGTGCTGTCACTCCCTCCTCACTCACTCAGAGTGCTGTCACTCCCTCCTCACTCTCTCAGTGAGTGCTGTCTCTCCCTCCTCACTCACTCAGTGAGTGCTGTCACTCCTTGCTCACTCACTCAGTGAGTGCAGTCGCTTTCCAACCTCACTCACTCAATGATTGCTGTCACTCCCTCCTCACTGCCTCAGTGTGCGCTGTCAATTTCCCTCCTCAATCACTCAGAGATCGCTGTTACATCTTCCTCACTCACTCAGTGAGAGCTGTCACACCTTCCTCACTCACTCATTGAGTGCTGTCATTCCCTCTTCACTCACTCAGTGAGTGCTGTCACTCCCTCCTCACTTACTCAGTGAGCGCTGTCACTCCCTCCTCACTTACTCAGTGAGTGCTGTCACTCCCTCCTCACTCACACAGTGATCGCTGTTATTCCTTCCTCACTCACTCAGTGTGTGCAGTCACTCCTTCCTCACTCACCCAGTGAGTGCTGTCAATCCCTCCTCACTCAATCAGTGAGTGCTGTCACTCTCTCCTCACTCACTCAGTGAGTACTGCCACTCTCTCCTCACTCACTCAGTGTGCGCTGTCACTTTCCCTCCTCACTCACTCAGAGATCGCTGTCACTTCCTCCTCACTTACTCAGTGAGTGTTGTCTCTTTCCTCCGCACCCATTCAGTTAGTGCTGTCATTCCTTCCTCACTCATTCAGTGAGTGCTGTCACTCCCTCCTCACTCACTCAGTGAGTGCTGTCACTCCCTCCTCACTCACTCAGTGAGTGCTGTCTCTCCCTCCTCACTCACCCAGTGAGTGCTGTCACTCCCTCCTCACTCACTCAGTGAGTGCTGTCACTCCTTCCTCACTCACTCAGTGAGTGCTGTCACTCCTTCCTCACTCACTCAGTGAGTGATGTCTCTCCTTCCTCACTTACTGAGTGAGTGCTGTCACTCCCTCCTCACTTACTCATTGAGTGCTGTCACTCCCTCCGCACTCACTCAGTGAGTGCTTTCACTTCATCCTCACTTAATCAGTGAGTTCTGTCACTCCCTCCTCAATCATTCAGTGAGTACTGTAACTCCCTCCTCACTCACTCAGTGAGTGCTGTCACTCCCTCCTCACTCACTCAGTGAGTGCTGTCACTCCCTCCGCACTCACTCAGTGAGTACTGTCTCTCCCTCCTCACTCACTCAGTGAGTGCTGTCACTCCTTCCTCACTCACTCAGTGAGTGCTGTCACTCCTTCCTCACTCACTGAGTGAATGCTGTCACTCCCTCCTCACTTACTCAGTGAGTGCTGTCACTCCCTCCGCACTCACTCAGTGAGTGCTGTCACTTCATCCTCACTTAATCAGTGAGTTCTGTCACTCCCTCCTCAATCATTCAGTGAGTGCTTTCACTTTCCCTCCTCCCTCACTCAGTGAGTGCTTTCACTTTCCCTCCTCACTCACTCAGTGAGTGCTGTCACTCCCTCCTCACTCACTCAGTGAGTGCTGTTTCTCCCTCCTCACTCACTCAGTGAGTGCTGTCACTCCCTCCTCACTCACTCAGTGAGTGCTGTCACTCCCTCTTCACTCACTCAGTGAGTGCTGTCACTCCCTCCTCACTCACTCATCTAGTGCTGGCCCTCCCTCCTCACTCACTCAGTCAGCGCTGTCACTCCCTCCTCACTTACTCAGTGAGTGCTGTCACTCCCTCCTAACTCACACAGTGATCGCTGTCACTCCTTCCTCACTCACTAAGTGAGTTCTGAGACTCCCTCATCACTCACTCAGTGAGTGCTGTCACAACCACATCACTCACTCAGTGAGTGCTGGCACTCCCTCCTCACTCACTCTGTAAGTGCTGTCACTCCCTCCTCACTCACTGAGTGCTGTCAATCCCTCCTCACTCACTCAGTGAGTGCTGTCACTCCCTCCTCACTCACTCAGTGAGTGCTGTCACTCCCTCCTCACTCACTCAGTTAGCGCTGTTACTCCCTTCTCACTCACTCAGTCAGCGCTGAAACTTCCTCCTCACTCAGTGAGCGCTGTCACTCCTTCCTCACTCACTCAGTGAGTGCTGTCATTCCCCCCTCACTTACTCAGTGAGCGCTGTCAATCCATCCTCACTGCCTCAGTGTGCGCTGTCTCTTTCCCTCCTCACTCACTCAGAGATCGCTGTCACTCCCTCCTCACTTACTCAGTGAGCGCTGTTACTCCCTCCTCATTCACTCAGTGAGCGTGTCACTTCTTCCTGACTCACTCAGTAAGTGCTGTTACTTCCTCCTCACTTACTCAGTGAATGCTGTCACTCCTTCCTCACTCACTGAGTGAGTGCTGTCACTCCCTCCTCACTCACTCAGTGAGTGCGGTCGCTTTCCAACTTCACTCACTCAATGAGTGCTGTCACTCCATCCTCACTGCCTCAGTGTGCGCTGTCGCTTTCCCTCCTCACTCACTAAGAGATCGCTGTCACTTCCTCCTCACTCACTCAGTGAGAGCTGTCACACCTTCCTCACTCACTCAATGAGTGCTGTCACTCCCTCCACACTCACAGTGAGCACTGTCACTCCCTCCTCACTCACTCAGTGAGTGCTGTCATTCCTTCCTCACTCATTCAGTGAGTGCTGTCACTCCCTCCTCACTCACTCAGTGAGTGCTGTCTCTCCCTCCTCACTCACTCAGAGTGCTGTCACTCCCTCCTCACTCTCTCAGTGAGTGCTGTCTCTCCCTCCTCACTCACTCAGTGAGTGCTGTCACTCCTTGCTCACTCACTCAGTGAGTGCAGTCGCTTTCCAACCTCACTCACTCAATGATTGCTGTCACTCCCTCCTCACTGCCTCAGTGTGCGCTGTCAATTTCCCTCCTCAATCACTCAGAGATCGCTGTTACATCTTCCTCACTCACTCAGTGAGAGCTGTCACACCTTCCTCACTCACTCATTGAGTGCTGTCATTCCCTCTTCACTCACTCAGTGAGTGCTGTCACTCCCTCCTCACTTACTCAGTGAGCGCTGTCACTCCCTCCTCACTTACTCAGTGAGTGCTGTCACTCCCTCCTCACTCACACAGTGATCGCTGTTATTCCTTCCTCACTCACTCAGTGTGTGCAGTCACTCCTTCCTCACTCACCCAGTGAGTGCTGTCACTCCTTCCTCACTCACTCAGTGAGTGATGTCTCTCCTTCCTCACTTACTGAGTGAGTGCTGTCACTCCCTCCTCACTTACTCATTGAGTGCTGTCACTCCCCCCGCACTCACTCAGTGACTGCTTTCACTTCATCCTCACTTAATCAGTGAGTTCTGTCACTCCCTCCTCAATCATTCAGTGAGTACTGTAACTCCCTCCTCACTCACTAAGTGAGAGCTGTCACTCCCTCCTCACTCACTCAGTGAGTGCTGTCTCTCCCTCCTCACTCACTCAGTGAGTGCTGTCACTCCCTCCTCACTCACTCAGTGAGTGCTGTCACTCCCTCTTCACTCACTCAGTGAGTTTTGTCACTCCCTCCTCACTCACTCATCTAGTGCTGGCCCTCCCTCCTCACTCACTCAGTGAGCGCTGTCACTCCCTCCTCACTTACTCAGTGAGTGCTGTCACTCCCTCCTAACTCACACAGTGATCGCTGTCACTCCTTCCTCACTCACTAAGTGAGTTCTGAGACTTCCTCATCACTCCCTCAGTGAGTGCTGCCACAACCACATCACTCACTCAGTGAGTGCTGGCACTCCCACCTCACTCACTTTGTGAGTGCTGTCACTCCCTCCTCACTCACTAAGTGAGTGCTGTCACTACCTCCTCACTCACTCTGTGAGTTCTGTCACTCCCTCCTCACCCACTAAGTGAGTGCTGTACCTCCCTCCTCACTCACTCAGTGAGTGCTGTCACACCCTCCTCACTCACTCAGTGAGTGCTGTCACTCTCTCCTCACTCACTCAGTGAGTACTGCCACTCTCTCCTCACTCACTCAGTGTGCGCTGTCGCTTTCCCTCCTCACTCACTCAGAGATCGCTGTCACTTCCTCCTCACTTACTCAGTTAGTGCTGTCTCTTTCCTCCGCACTCATTCAGTTAGTGCTATCATTCCTTCCTCACTCATTCAGTGAGTGCTGTCACTCCCTCCTCATTCACTCAGTGAGTGCTGTCTCTCTCTCCTCACTCACCCAGTGAGTGCTGTCACTCCCTCCTCACTCACTCAGTGAGTGCTGTCACTCCTTCCTCACTCACTCAGTGAGTGCTGTCACTCCTTCCTCACTCACTCAGTGAGTGATGTCTCTCCTTCCTCACTTACTGAGTGAGTGCTGTCACTCCCTCCTCACTTACTCATTGAGTGCTGTCACTCCCTCCGCACTCACTCAGTGAGTACTGTAACTCCCTCCTCAATCATTCAGTGAGTACTGTAACTCCCTCCTCACTCACTCAGTGAGTGCTTTCACTTTCCCTCCTCACTCACTCCGTGAGTGCTGACACTACCTCCTCACTCACTCAGTGAGTGCTGTCTCTCCCTCCTCACTCACTCAGTGAGTGCTGTCACTCCCTCCTCACTCACTCAGTGAGTGCTGTCACTCCCTCTTCACTCACTCAGTGAGTTTTGTCACTCCCTCCTCACTCACTCATCTAGTGCTGGCCCTCCCTCCTCACTCACTCAGTGAGCGCTGTCACTCCCTCCTCACTTACTCAGTGAGTGCTGTCACTCCCTCCTAACTCACACAGTGAGCGCTGTCACTCCCTCCTAACTCACACAGTGATCGCTGTCACTCCTTCCTCACTCACTAAGTGAGTTCTGAGACTCCCTCATCACTCACTCAGTGAGTGCTGGCACTCCCTCCTCACTCACTCTGTGAGTGCTGTCACAACCACATCACTCACTCAGTGAGTGCTGGCACTCCATCCTCACTGCCTCAGTGTGCGCTGTCGCTTTCCCTCCTCACTCACTAAGAGATCGCTGTCACTTCCTCCTCACTCACTCAGTGAGAGCTGTCACACCTTCCTCACTCACTCAATGAGTGCTGTCACTCCCTCCACACTCACAGTGAGCACTGTCACTCCCTCCTCACTCATTCAGTGAGTACTGCCACTCTCCTCACTCACTCAGTGTGTGCTGTCGCTTTCCCTCCTCACTCACTCAGAGATCGCTGTCACTTCCTCCTCACTTACTCAGTAAGTGCTGTCTCTTTCCTCCGCACTCATTCAGTTAGTGCTGTCATTCCTTCCTCACTCACTCAGTGAGTGCTGTCATTCCTTCCTCACTCATTCAGTGAGTGCTGTCACTCCCTCCTCACTCACTCAGTGAGTGCTGTCTCTCCCTCCTCACTCACTCAGAGTGCTGTCACTCCCTCCTCACTCTCTCAGTGAGTGCTGTCTCTCCCTCCTCACTCACTCAGTGAGTGCTGTCACTCCTTGCTCACTCACTCAGTGAGTGCAGTCGCTTTCCAACCTCACTCACTCAATGATTGCTGTCACTCCCTCCTCACTGCCTCAGTGTGCGCTGTCAATTTCCCTCCTCAATCACTCAGAGATCGCTGTTACATCTTCCTCACTCACTCAGGGAGAGCTGTCACACCTTCCTCACTCACTCATTGAGTGCTGTCATTCCCTCTTCACTCACTCAGTGAGTGCTGTCACTCCCTCCTCACTTACTCAGTGAGCGCTGTCACTCCCTCCTCACTTACTCAGTGAGTGCTGTCACTCCCTCCTCACTCACACAGTGATCGCTGTTATTCCTTCCTCACTCACTCAGTGAGTGCAGTCACTCCTTCCTCACTCACCCAGTGAGTGCTGTCTCTCCCTCCTCACTCACTCAGTGAGTGCTGTCAATCCCTCCTCACTCAATCAGTGAGTGCTGTCACTCTCTCCTCACTCACTCAGTGAGTACTGCCACTCTCTCCTCACTCACTCAGTGTGCGCTGTCACTTTCCCTCCTCACTCACTCAGAGATCGCTGTCACTCCCTCCTCACTCACTCAGTGAGTGCTGTCTCTCCCTCCTCACTCACCCAGTGAGTGCTGTCACTCCCTCCTCACTCACTCAGTGAGTGCTGTCACTCCTTCCTCACTCACTCAGTGAGTGCTGTCACTCCTTCCTCACTCACTCAGTGAGTGATGTCTCTCCTTCCTCACTTACTGAGTGAGTGCTGTCACTCCCTCCTCACTTACTCATTGAGTGCTGTCACTCCCTCCGCACTCACTCAGTGAGTGCTTTCACTTCATCCTCACTTAATCAGTGAGTTCTGTCACTCCCTCCTCAATCATTCAGTGAGTACTGTAACTCCCTCCTCACTCACTAAGTGAGAGCTGTCACTCCCTCCTCACTCACTCAGTGAGTGCTGTCTCTCCCTCCTCACTCACTCAGTGAGTGCTGTCACTCCCTCCTCACTCACTCAGTGAGTGCTGTCACTCCCTCTTCACTCACTCAGTGAGTTTTGTCACTCCCTCCTCACTCACTCATCTAGTGCTGGCCCTCCCTCCTCACTCACTCAGTGAGCGCTGTCACTCCCTCCTCACTTACTCAGTGAGTGCTGTCACTCCCTCCTAACTCACACAGTGATCGCTGTCACTCCTTCCTCACTCACTAAGTGAGTTCTGAGACTTCCTCATCACTCCCTCAGTGAGTGCTGCCACAACCACATCACTCACTCAGTGAGTGCTGGCACTCCCACCTCACTCACTTTGTGAGTGCTGTCACTCCCTCCTCACTCACTAAGTGAGTGCTGTCACTACCTCCTCACTCACTCTGTGAGTTCTGTCACTCCCTCCTCACCCACTAAGTGAGTGCTGTACCTCCCTCCTCACTCACTCAGTGAGTGCTGTCACACCCTCCTCACTCACTCAGTGAGTGCTGTCACTCTCTCCTCACTCACTCAGTGAGTACTGCCACTCTCTCCTCACTCACTCAGTGTGCGCTGTCGCTTTCCCTCCTCACTCACTCAGAGATCGCTGTCACTTCCTCCTCACTTACTCAGTTAGTGCTGTCTCTTTCCTCCGCACTCATTCAGTTAGTGCTATCATTCCTTCCTCACTCATTCAGTGAGTGCTGTCACTCCCTCCTCATTCACTCAGTGAGTGCTGTCTCTCTCTCCTCACTCACCCAGTGAGTGCTGTCACTCCCTCCTCACTCACTCAGTGAGTGCTGTCACTCCTTCCTCACTCACTCAGTGAGTGCTGTCACTCCTTCCTCACTCACTCAGTGAGTGATGTCTCTCCTTCCTCACTTACTGAGTGAGTGCTGTCACTCCCTCCTCACTTACTCATTGAGTGCTGTCACTCCCTCCGCACTCACTCAGTGAGTACTGTAACTCCCTCCTCAATCATTCAGTGAGTACTGTAACTCCCTCCTCACTCACTCAGTGAGTGCTTTCACTTTCCCTCCTCACTCACTCCGTGAGTGCTGTCACTCCCTCCTCACTCACTCAGTGAGTGCTGTCTCTCCCTCCTCACTCACTCAGTGAGTGCTGTCACTCCCTCCTCACTCACTCAGTGAGTGCTGTCACTCCCTCTTCACTCACTCAGTGAGTTTTGTCACTCCCTCCTCACTCACTCATCTAGTGCTGGCCCTCCCTCCTCACTCACTCAGTGAGCGCTGTCACTCCCTCCTCACTTACTCAGTGAGTGCTGTCACTCCCTCCTAACTCACACAGTGAGCGCTGTCACTCCCTCCTAACTCACACAGTGATCGCTGTCACTCCTTCCTCACTCACTAAGTGAGTTCTGAGACTCCCTCATCACTCACTCAGTGAGTGCTGGCACTCCCTCCTCACTCACTCTGTGAGTGCTGTCACAACCACATCACTCACTCAGTGAGTGCTGGCACTCCCACCTCACTCACTTTGTGAGTGCTGTCACTCCTTCCTCACTCACTAAGTGAGTGCAGTCACTACCTCCTCACTCACTCTGTGAGTGCTGTCACTCCCTCCTCACCCACTAAGTGAGTGCTGTACCTCCCTCCTCACTCACTCAGTGAGTGCTGTCACTCCCTCCTCACTCACTCAGTGAGTGCTGTCACTCCCTCCTCACTCACTCAGTGAGCGCCGTCACTCCCTTCTCACTCACTCAGTGAGTGCCGACACTCCCTCCTCAATCACTCAGTGAGCGCTGTCACTCCTTCCTCACTCACTAAGTGAGCGCTGTCACTCCTTCCTCACTCACTCAGTGAGTGCTGTCACTCCCACGTAACTCACTCAGTGAGTGCTGTCACTCCTTCCTCACTTACTGAGTGAGCGCTGTCACTCCCTCCTCATTCACTCAGTGAGCGTGTCACTCTTTCCTGACTCACTCAGTGAGTGCTGTCACTCCCTCCTCACTCACTCAGTGAATGCTCTCAGTCCTTCCTCACTCACTCAGTGAGTGTTGTCACAACCACCTCACTCACTCAGTGAGCGCTGTCACTCGCTCCTCACTTACTCAGTGAGTGCTGTCACTCCCTCCTCACTCACTCAGTGAGGGCTGTCACTTCTTCCTCACTCACTCAGTGAGTGCTGTCAATCCCTCCTCACTCAATCAGTGAGTGCTGTCACTCCCTCCTCACTCACTCAGTGAGTGCTGCCACTCTCTCCTCAATCACTCAGTGTGCGCTGTCGCTTTCCCTCCTCACTCACTCAGAGATCGCTGTCACTTCCTCCTCACTTACTCAGTTATTGCTGTCTCTTTCCTCCGCACTCATTCAGTTAGTGCTGTCATTCCTTCATCACTCATTCAGTGAGTGCTGTCACTCCCTCCTCACTCACTCAGTGAGGGCTGTCACTTCTTCCTCACTCACTCAGTGAGTGCTGTCAATCCCTCCTCACTCAATCAGTGAGTGCTGTCACTCCCTCCTCACTCACTCAGTGAGTACTGCCACTCTCTCCTCACTCACTCAGTGTGCGCTGTCGCTTTCCCTCCTCACTCACTCAGAGATCGCTGTCACTTCCTCCTCACTTACTCAGTTAGTGCTATCTCTTTCCTCCGCACTCATTCAGTTAGTGCTGTCATTCCTTCATCACTCACTCAGTGAGTGCTGTCACTCCCTCCTCACTCACTCAGTGAGTGCTGTCTCTCCCTCCTCACTCACCCAGTGAGGGCTGTCACTTCTTCCTCACTCACTCAGTGAGTGCTGTCACTCCTTCCTCACTCACTCAGTGAGTGCTGTCACTCCTTCCTCACTCACTCAGTGAGTGCTGTCACTCCCTCCTCACTCAATCAGTGAGTGCTGTCACTCCCTCCTCACTCACTCAGTGAGTGCTGTCACTCCTTCCTCACTCACTGAGTGAGTGCTGTCACTCCCTCCTCACTTACTCAGTGAGTGCTGTCACTCCCTCCGCACTCACTCAGTGAGTGCTGTCACTTCATCCTCACTTAATCAGTGAGTGCTGTCACTCCCTCCTCAATCATTCAGTGAATACTGTAACTCCCTCCTCACTCACTCAGTGAGTGCTTTCACTTTCCCTCCTCCCTCACTCAGTGAGTGCTTTCACTTTCCCTCCTCACTCACTCAGTGAATGCTGTCACTCCCTCCTCACTCACTCAGTGAGTGCTGTCTCTCCCTCCTCACTCACTCAGTGAGTGCTGTCACTCCCTCCTCACTCACTCAGTGAGTGCTGTCACTCCCTCATCACTCACTCAGTGAGTGCTGTCACTCCCTCCTCACTCTCTCATCGAGTGCTGGACCTCCCTCCTCACTCACTCAGTGAGCGCTTGCACTCCCTCCTCACTTACTCAGTTAATGCTGTCACTCCCTCCTCACTCACTAAGTGAGTTCTGAGTCTCCCTCATCACTCACTCAGTGAGTGCTGTCACAACCACATCACTCACTCAGTGAGTGCTGGCACTCCCTCCTCACTCACTCAGTGAGTGCTGTCACTCCCTCCTCACTCACTCAGTGAGGGCTGTCACTTCTTCCTCACTCACTCAGTGAGTGCTGTCAATCCCTCCTCACTCAATCAGTGAGTGCTGTCACTCCCTCCTCACTCACTCAGTGAGTACCTACACTCTCTCCTCACTCACTCAGTGTGCGCTGTCGCTTTCCCTCCTCACTCACACAGAGATCACTGTCTCTTCTTCCTCACTTCCTCAGTTGGTGCTGTCTCTTTCCTCCGCACTCTCTCAGTGAGTGCTGTCACTCTCTCCTCACTTACTCAGTGAGTGCTGTCACTCACTCCTCACTCACTCAGTGAGCACTGTCACTCATTCCTCACTCACTCAGTGAGTGCTGTCAATCCCTCCTCACTCAATCAGTGAGTGCTGTCACTCCCTCCTCACTCACTCAGTGAGTACTGCCACTCTCTCCTCACTCACTCAGTGTGCGCTGTCGCTTTCCCTCCTCACTCACTCAGAGATCGCTGTCACTTCCTCCTCACTTACTCAGTTAGTGCTATCTCTTTCCTCCGCACTCATTCAGTTAGTGCTGTCATTCCTTCCTCAGTCACTCAGTTAGCGCTGTCACTCACTTCTCACTCACTCAGTGAGCGATGTCTCCCTCCTCACTCAGTGAGCGCTGTCACTCATTCCTCACTCACTCAGTGAGCGCTGTCACTCCTTCCACACTCACTCAGTGAGTGCTGTCACTCCTTCCTCAATCACTCAGTGAGTGCTGTCACTCCCTCCTCACTCAATCAGTGAGTGCTGTCACTCCCTCCTCACTCACTCAGTGAGTGCTGTCACTCCTTCCTCACTCACTGAGTGAGTGCTGTCACTCCCTCCTCACTTACTCAGTGAGTGCTGTCACTCCCTCCGCACTCACTCAGTGAGTGCTGTCACTTCATCCTCACTTAATCAGTGAGTGCTGTCACTCCCTCCTCAATCACTCAGTGAGTACTGTAACTCCCTCCTCCCGCACTCAGTGAGTGCTTTCACTTTCCCCCTCCCTCACTCAGTGAGTGCTTTCACTTTCCCTCCTCACTCACTCATTGAGTGCTGTCACTCCCTCCTCACTCACTCAGTGAGTGCTGTCTCTCCCTCCTCACTCACTCAGTGAGTGCTGTCACTCCCTCCTCACTCACTCAGTGAGTGCTGTCACTCCTTCCTCACTCACTCAGTGAGTGCTGTCACTCCCTCCTCACTCTCTCATCGAGTGCTGGACCTCCCTCCTCACTCACTCAGTGAGCGCTTGCACTCCCTCCTCACTTACTCAGTTAATGCTGTCACTCCCTCCTCACTCACTAAGTGAGTTCTGAGTCTCCCTCATCACTCACTCAGTGAGTGCTGTCACAACCACATCACTCACTCAGTGAGTGCTGGCACTCCCTCCTCACTCACTCAGTGAGTGCTGTCATTCCCTCCTCACTTACTCAGTGAGCGCTGTCAATCCCTCCTCACTGCCTCAGTGTGCGCTGTCGCTTTCCCTCCTCACTCACTCAGAGATCGCTGTCACTCCCTCCTCACTTACTCAGTGAGCGCTGTCACTCCTTCCTCATTCACTCAGTGAGCGTGTCACTTCTTCCTGACTCACTCAGTAAGTGCTGTTACTTCCTCCTCACTTACTCAGTGAATGCTGTCACTCCTTCCTCACTCACTGAGTGAGTGCTGTCACTCCCTCCTCACTCACTCAGTGAGTGCTGTCGCTTTCCAACTTCACTCACTCAATGAGTGCTGTCACTCCCTCCTCACTGCCTCAGTGTGCGCTGTCGCTTTCCCTCCTCACTCACTAAGAGATCGCTGTCACTTCCTCCACACTCACTCAGTGAGAGCTGTCACACCTTCCTCACTCACTCAATGAGTGCTGTCACTCCCTCCACACTCACAGTGAGCACTGTCACTCACTCCTCACTCACTCAGTGAGTACTGCCACTCTCCTCACTCACGCAGTGTGCGCTGTCGCCTTCACTCCTCACTCACTCAGAGATCGCTGTCACTTCCTCCTCACTTACTCAGTAAGTGCTGTCTCTTTCCTCCGCACTCATTCAGTTAGTGTTGTCATTCCTTCCTCACTCACTCAGTAAGTGCTGTCATTCCTTCCTCACTCATTCAGTGAGTGCTGTCACTCCCTCCTCACTCACTCAGTGAGTGCTGTCACTCCTTGCTCACTCACTCAGTCAGTGCTGTCGCTTTCCAACCTCACTCACTCAATGATTGCTGTCACTCCCTCCTCACTGCCTCAGTGTGCGCTGTCTCTTACCCTCCTCACTGACTCAGAGATCGCTGTTACTTCCTCCTCACTCACTCAGTGAGAGCTGTCACACCTTCCTCACTCACTCAGTGAGTGCTGTCACTCCCTCTTCACTCACTCAGTGAGTGCTGTCACTCCCTCCTCACTCACACAGTGAGCGCAGTCACTCCCTCCTCACTTACTCAGTGAGTGCTGTCACTCCCTCCTCACTCACACAGTGATCGCTGTTATTCCTTCCTCACTCACTCAGTGTGTGCTGTTACTCCTTCCTCACTCACTCAGTGAGTGCTGTCACTCCCTCCTCACTCAATCAGTGAGTACTGCCACTCTCTCCTCACTCACTCAGTGTGCGCTGTCGCTTTCCCTCCTCACTCACTCAGAGATCGCTGTCACTTCCTCCTCACTTATTCAGTTAGTGTTGTCTCTTTCCTCCGCACTCATTCAGTTAGTGCTGTCATTCCTTCCTCACTCATTCAGTGAGTGCTGTCACTTCCTTCTCACTCATTCAGTGAGTGCTGTCACTCCCTCCTCACTCACTCAGTGAGTCCTGTCTCTCCCTCCTCACTCACCCAGTGAGTGCTGTCACTCCCTCCTCACTCACTCAGTGAGGGCTGTCACTTCTTCCTCACACACTCAGTGAGTGCTGTCACTCCTTCCTCACTCACTCAGTGAGTGCTGTCACTCCCTCCTCACTCACTCAGTGAGTGCTGTCTCTCCCTCCTCACTCATTCAGTGAGTGCTGTCACTCCTTCCTCACTCACTCAGTGAGTGCTGTCACTCCTTCCTCACTCACTCAGTGAGTGATGTCTCTCCTTCCTCACTTACTGAGTTAGTGCTGTCACTCCCTCCTCACTTACTCATTGAGTGCTGTCACTCCCTCTGCACTCACTCAGTGAGTGCTGTCACTCCCTCCTAACTCACACAGTGATCGCTGTCACTCCTTCCTCTCTCACTGAGTTCTGAGACTCCCTCATCACTCACTCAGTGAGTGCTGTCACAACCACATCACTCACTCAGTGAGTGCTGGCACTCCCTCCTCACTCACTTTGTGAGTGCTGTCAATCCCTCCTCACTCACTCAGTGAGTGCTGTCACTCCCTCCTCAATCACTCTGTGAGTGCTGTCACTCCCTCCTCACTCACTAAGTGAGTGCTGTCAATCCCTCCTCACTCACTCAGTGAGTGCTGTCACTCCCTCCTCACTCACTCAGTGAGTGCTGTCACTCCCTCCTCACTCACTCAGTGAGCGCTGTCACTCCCTTCTCACTCACTCAGTGAGTGCTGACACTCCCTCCTCAATCACTCAGTGAGCGCTGTCACTCCTTCCTCACTCACTTAGTGAGCGCTGTCACTCCTTCCTCACTCACTCAGTGAGTGCTGTCACTCCCACGTAACTCACTCAGTGAGTGCTGTCACTCCTTCCTCACTCACTCAGTGAGGTCTGTCTCTCCCTCGTCACTTTCTCAGTGAGTGCTGTCACTCCCTCCTCACTCACTCAGTGAGTGCTGTCAATTCTTCCTCACTCACTCAGTGAGCGCTGTCTCTCCCACCTCACTTACTCAGTGAGTGCTGTCTCTCCCTCCTCACTCACTCAGTGAGCGCTGTCACTCCTTCCTCAATCACTCGGTGAGCGCTGTCACTCCTTCCTCACTCACTCAGTCAGTCCTGTCATTCCCTCCTCACTTACTCAGTGAGCGCTGTCGCTCCCTCCTCATTCACTCAGTGAGCGTGTCACTTCTTCCTGACTCACTCAATAAGTGCTGTTACTTCCTCCTCACTTACTCAGTGAATGCTGTCACTCCTTCCTCACTCACTCAGTGAGTACTGCCACTCTCTCTTCACTAACTCAGTGTGCGCTGTCGCTTTCCCTCCTCACTCACTCAGAGATCGTTGTCACTTCCTCCTCACTTACTCAGTAAGTGCTGTCTATTTCCTCCGCACTCATTCAGTGAGTGCTGTCATTCCTTCCTCCCTCATTCAGTGAGTGCTGTCACTCCCTCCTCACTCACTCAGTGAGTGCTGTCTCTCCCTCCTCACTCACTCAGTGAGTGCTGTCACTCCTTCCTCACTCACTCAGTGAGTGCTGTCGCTTTCCAACCTCACTGACTCAATGATTGCTGTCACTCCCTCCTCACTGCCTCAGCGTGCGCTATCTCTTTCCCTCCTCAATCACTCAGAGATCACTGTTACTTCCTCCTCACTCACTCAGTGAGAGCTGTCACACCTTCCTCACTCAATCAGTGAGTGCTGTCATTCCCTCTTCACTCACTCAGTGAGTGCTGTCACTCCCTCCTCACTTACTCAGTGAGCGCGGTCACTCCCTCCTCACTTACTCAGTGAGTGCTGTCACTCCCTCCTCACTCACTCAGTGAGGGCTGTCACTTCTTCCTCACTCACTCAGTGAGCGCTGTCACTCCTTCCTCACTCAATCAGTGAGTGCTGTCACTCCCGCCTCACTCACTCAGTGAGTACTGCCACTCACTCCTCACTCACTCAGTGTGCGCTGTCACTTTCCCTCCTCACTCACTCAGAGATCGCTGTCACTTCCTCCTCACTTACTCAGTTAGTGCTGTCTCTTTCCTCCGCACTCATTCAGTTAGTGCTATCATTCCTTCCTCACTCATTCAGTGAGTGCTGTCACTCCATCCTCACTCACTCAGTGAGTGCTGTCACTCCCTCCTCACTCACTCAGTGAGTGCTGTCTCTCCCTCCTCACTCACCCAGTGAGTGCTGTCCCTCCCTCCTCACTTACTCAGTGAGTGCTGTCACTTCATCCTCACACACTCAGTGAGTGCTGTCACTCCTTCCTCACTCACTCAGTGAGTGCTGTCACTCCCTCCTCACTCACTCAGTGAGTGCTGTCTCTCCCTCCTCACTCACTCAGTGAGTGCTGTCACTCCTTCCTCACTCACTCAGTGAGTGCTGTCACTCCTTCCTCACTCACTCAGTGAGTGATGTCTCTCCTTCCTCACTTACTGAGTTAGTGCTGTCACTCCCTCCTCACTTACTCATTGAGTGCTGTCACTCCCTCCGCACTCACTCAGTGAGTGCTGTCACTCCCTCCTAACTCACACCGTGATCGCTGTCACTCCTTCCTCTCTCACTTATTTCTGAGACTCCCTCATCACTCACTCAGTGAGTGCTGTCACAACCACATCACTCACTCAGTGAGTGCTGGCACTCCCTCCTCACTCACTTTGTGAGTGCCGTCAATCCCTCCTCACTCACTCAGTGAGTGCTGTCACTCCCTCCTCAATCACTCTGTGAGTGCTGTCACTCCCTCCTCACTCACTAAGTGAGTGCTGTCACTCCCTCCTCACTCACTCAGTGAGCGCTGTTACTCCCTTCTCACTCACTCAGTGAGTGCCGACACTCCCTCCTCAATCACTCAGTGAGCGCTGTCACTCCTTCCTCACTCACTTAGTGAGCGCTGTCAATCCTTCCTCACTCACTCAGTGAGGGCTGTCTCTCCCTCGTCACTTTCTCAGTGAGTGCTGTCACTCCCTCCTCACTCACTCAGTGAGTGCTGTCAATTCTTCCTCACTCACTCAGTGAGCGCTGTCTCTCCCACCTCACTTACTCAGTGAGTGCTGTCTCTCCCTCCTCACTCACTCAGTGAGCGCTGTCACTCCTTCCTCAATCACTCGGTGAGCGCTGTCACTCCTTCCTCACTCACTCAGTCAGTGCTGTCATTCCCTCCTCACTTACTCAGTGAGCGCTGTCACTCCCTCCTCATTCACTCAGTGAGCGTGTCACTTCTTCCTGACTCACTCAATAAGTGCTGTTAATTCCTCCTCACTTACTCAGTGAATGCTGTCACTCCTTCCTCACTCACTCAGTGAGTGCTGTCACTCCCTCCTCACTTACTCAGTGAGCGCTGTCACTCCTTCCTCACTCACTCAGTGAGCGCTGTCACGCCTTCCTCACTCACTCAGTGAGTGCTGTCACTCCTTCTGCACTCACTCAGTTATTGCTGTCACTCCCTCCTCACTCACTCAGTGAGTGCTGTCACTCACTCCTCACTCCTTCAATGAGTGCTGTCACTCTCCTTCCTCACTCCCTCAGTGAGTGCACTCACTCCTTCTGCACTTACTCAGTTATTGCTCTCACTCCCTCCTCACTCCCTCCGCACTCACTTAGTGAATGCTGTCACTCCCTCCTCACTCACTCAGTGAGTGCTGTCACTCTCTTCCCTCACTCACTCAGTGAGTGCTGTCATTCGTTCCTCATTCACTCAGTGAGTACTGCCACTCTCTCCTCACTCACTCAGTGAGTGCCGTCATTCCCTCCTCACTCACTCAGTGTGCACTGTCGCTTTCCCACCTCACTCCCTCAGTAAGCGCTGTCACTTCCGCCTCACTCACTCAGTGAGTGCTGTCACTCTCTTCCCTCACTCACTCAGTGAGTCCTGTCACTCCCTCCTCACTCAACTCAGTGAGTGCTGTCACTTCTTCCACATTCCATCATTGAGTGCTGTCACTCCTTACTCACTCCATTAGTATGTGTGCTCACTCCTTCCTCACTCACTCAGTGAGTGCTGTCACTTCCTGATCAATCCCTCAGTTATTACTGTCACTCCCTCCTCACTCCCTCAGTGAATGCTGTCACTCCCTCTGCACTCATTCAGTTATTGCTGTCACACCCTCCTCACTCACTCAATGAGTGCAGTCACTCCCTCCTCACTCACTCAGTGAGTGCATTCACTTTACCTCCTCACTCACTCAGTGAGCGCTGTCACTCCCTCCTCACTCACTCATTGAGTGCTCTCACTCTCCCTCCTCAGTCACTCTGTGAGCAATGTCAATCCATACTCATTCCCTCAGTGATTGCAGTCATTCCCTCCTCATTCACTCAGTGAGTGCTGTCTCTCCCTCCTCACTCACCCAGTGAGTGCTGTCACTCCCTCCTTACTCACTCAGTGAGGGCTGTCACTTCTTCCTCACACACTCAGTGAGTGCTGTCACTCCTTCCTCACTCACTCAGTGAGTGCTGTCACACCCTCCTCACTCACTCAGTGAGTGCTGTCTCTCCCTCCTCACTCACTCAGTGAGTGCTGTCACTCCTTCCTCACTCACTCAGTGAGTGCTGTCACTCCTTCCTCACTCACTCAGTGAGTGATGTCTCTCCTTCCTCACTTACTGAGTTAGTGCTGTCACTCCCTCCTCACTTACTCATTGAGTGCTGTCACTCCCTCCGCACTCACTCAGTGAGTGCTGTCACTCCCTCCTAACTCACACAGTGATCGCTGTCACTCCTTCCTCTCTCACTGAGTTCTGAGACTCCCTCATCACTCACTCAGTGAGTGCTGTCACAACCACATCACTCACTCAGTGAGTGCTGGCACTCCCTCCTCACTCACTCTGTGAGTGCTGTCACAACCACATCACTCACTCAGTGAGTGCTGTCACTCCCTCCTCAATCACTCTGTGAGTGCTGTCACTCCCTCCTCACTCACTCAGTGAGTGCTGTCACTCCCTCCTCACTCACTCAGTGAGTGCTGTCACTCCCTCCTCACTCACTCAGTGAGTGCTGTCACTCCCTCCTCACTCACTCAGTGAGCGCTGTCACTCCCTTCTCACTCACTCAGTGAGCGCTGACACTCCCTCCTCACTCACTCAGTGAGCGCTGTCACTCCTTCCTCACTCACTTAGTGAGCGCTGTCACTCCTTCCTCACTCACTCAGTGAGTGCTGTCACTCCAACCTAACTCACTCAGTGAGTGCTGTCACTCCTTCCTCACTCACTCAGTGAGTGCTGTCTCTCCCTCCTCACTCTCTCAGTGAGTGCTGTCACTCCCTCCTCACTCACTCAGTGAGTGCTGTCACTTCTTCCTCACTCACTCAGTGAGTGCTGTCTCTCCCTCCTCACTTACTCAGTGAGTGCTGTCTCTCCCTCCTCACTCACTCAGTGAGCGCTGTCACTCCTTCCTCACTCACTCGGTGAGCGCTGTCACTCCTTCCTCACTCACTCAGTCAGTGCTGTCATTCCCTCCTCACTTACTCAGTGAGCGCTGTCACTCCCTCCTCATTCACTCAGTGAGCGTGTCACTTCTTCCTGACTCACTCAATAAGTGCTGTTACTTCCTCCTCACTTACTCAGTGAATGCTGTCACTCCTTCCTCACTCACTCAGTGAGTGCTGTCACTCCCTCCTCACTTACTCAGTGAGCGCTGTCACTCCTTCCTCACTCACTCAGTGAGCGCTGTCACGCCTTCCTCACTCACTCAGTGAGTGCTGTCACTCCTTCTGCACTCACTCAGTTATTGCTGTCACTCCCTCCTCACTCACTCAGTGAGTGATGTCACTCACTCCTCACTCCTTCAATGAGTGCTGTCACTCTCCTTCCTCACTCCCTCAGTGAGTGCACTCACTCCTTCTGCACTTACTCAGTTATTGCTCTCACTCCCTCCTCACTCCCTCCGCACTCACTTAGTGAATGCTGTCACTCCCTCCTCACTCACTCAGTGAGTGCTGTCACTCTCTTCCCTCACTCACTCAGTGAGTGCTGTCATTCGTTCCTCATTCACTCAGTGAGTACTGCCACTCTCTCCTCACTCACTCAGTGAGTGCCGTCATTCCCTCCTCACTCACTCAGTGTGCACTGTCGCTTTCCCACCTCACTCCCTCAGTAAGCGCTGTCACTTCCGCCTCACTCACTCAGTGAGTGCTGTCACTCTCTTCCCTCACTCACTCAGTGAGTCCTGTCACTCCCTCCTCACTCAACTCAGTGAGTGCTGTCACTTCTTCCACATTCCATCATTGAGTGCTGTCACTCCTTACTCACTCCATTAGTATGTGTGCTCACTCCTTCCTCACTCACTCAGTGAGTGCTGTCACTTCCTGATCAATCCCTCAGTTATTACTGTCACTCCCTCCTCACTCCCTCAGTGAATGCTGTCACTCCCTCTGCACTCATTCAGTTATTGCTGTCACACCCTCCTCACTCACTCAATGAGTGCAGTCACTCCCTCCTCACTCACTCAGTGAGTGATGTAACTCCCTCCTCACTCCTTCAATGAGTGCTGTCACTCTCCCTCCTCACTCCCTCAGTGAGTGCATTCACTTTACCTCCTCACTCACTCAGTGAGCGCTGTCACTCCCTCCTCACTCACTCATTGAGTGCTCTCACTCTCCCTCCTCAGTCACTCTGTGAGCAATGTCAATCCATACTCATTCCCTCAGTGATTGCAGTCATTCCCTCCTCATTCACTCAGTGAGTGCTGTCTCTCCCTCCTCACTCACCCAGTGAGTGCTGTCACTCCCTCCTCACTCACTCAGTGAGGGCTGTCACTTCTTCCTCACACACTCAGTGAGTGCTGTCACTCCTTCCTCACTCACTCAGTGAGTGCTGTCACACCCTCCTCACTCACTCAGTGAGTGCTGTCTCTCCCTCTTCACTCACTCAGTGAGTGCTGTCACTCCTTCCTCACTCACTCAGTGAGTGCTGTCACTCCTTCCTCACTCACTCAGTGAGTGATGTCTCTCCTTCCTCACTTACTGAGTTAGTGCTGTCACTCCCTCCTCACTTACTCATTGAGTGCTGTCACTCCCTCCGCACTCACTCAGTGAGTGCTGTCACTCCCTCCTAACTCACACAGTGATCGCTGTCACTCCTTCCTCTCTCACTGAGTTCTGAGACTCCCTCATCACTCACTCAGTGAGTGCTGTCACAACCACATCACTCACTCAGTGAGTGCTGGCACTCCCTCCTCACTCACTTTGTGAGTGCTGTCAATCCCTCCTCACTCACTCAGTGAGTGCTGTCACTCCCTCCTCAATCACTCTGTGAGTGCTGTCACTCCCTCCTCACTCACTAAGTGAGTGCTGTCACTCCCTCCTCACTCACTCAGTGAGTGCTGTCACTCCCTCCTCACTCACTCAGTGAGTGCTGTCACTCCCTCCTCACTCACTCAGTGAGCGCTGTCACTCCCTTCTCACTCAGTGAGTGCCGACACTCCCTCCTCAATCACTCAGTGAGCGCTGTCACTCCTTCCTCACTCACTTAGTGAGCGCTGTCACTCCTTCCTCACTCACTCAGTGAGTGCTGTCACTCCCACGTAACTCACTCAGTGAGTGCTGTCACTCCTTCCTCACTCACTCAGTGAGGTCTGTCTCTCCCTCGTCACTTACTCAGTGAGTGCTGTCTCTCCCTCCTCACTCACTCAGTGAGCGCTGTCACTCCTTCCTCAATCACTCGGTGAGCGCTGTCACTCCTTCCTCACTCACTCAGTCAGTCCTGTCATTCCCTCCTCACTTACTCAGTGAGCGCTGTCGCTCCCTCCTCATTCACTCAGTGAGCGTGTCACTTCTTCCTGACTCACTCAATAAGTGCTGTTACTTCCTCCTCACTTACTCAGTGAATGCTGTCACTCCTTCCTCACTCACTCAGTGAGTACTGCCACTCTCTCTTCACTAACTCAGTGTGCGCTGTCGCTTTCCCTCCTCACTCACTCAGAGATCGTTGTCACTTCCTCCTCACTTACTCAGTAAGTGCTGTCTATTTCCTCCGCACTCATTCAGTGAGTGCTGTCATTCCTTCCTCCCTCATTCAGTGAGTGCTGTCACTCCCTCCTCACTCACTCAGTGAGTGCTGTCTCTCCCTCCTCACTCACTCAGTGAGTGCTGTCACTCCTTCCTCACTCACTCAGTGAGTGCTGTCGCTTTCCAACCTCACTGACTCAATGATTGCTGTCACTCCCTCCTCACTGCCTCAGTGTGCGCTATCTCTTTCCCTCCTCAATCACTCAGAGATCACTGTTACTTCCTCCTCACTCACTCAGTGAGAGCTGTCACACCTTCCTCACTCAATCAGTGAGTGCTGTCATTCCCTCTTCACTCACTCAGTGAGTGCTGTCACTCCCTCCTCACTTACTCAGTGAGCGCGGTCACTCCCTCCTCACTTACTCAGTGAGTGCTGTCACTCCCTCCTCACTCACTCAGTGAGGGCTGTCACTTCTTCCTCACTCACTCAGTGAGCGCTGTCACTCCTTCCTCACTCAATCAGTGAGTGCTGTCACTCCCGCCTCACTCACTCAGTGAGTACTGCCACTCACTCCTCACTCACTCAGTGTGCGCTGTCACTTTCCCTCCTCACTCACTCAGAGATCGCTGTCACTTCCTCCTCACTTACTCAGTTAGTGCTGTCTCTTTCCTCCGCACTCATTCAGTTAGTGCTATCATTCCTCACTCATTCAGTGAGTGCTGTCACTCCCTCCTCACTCACTCAGTGAGTGCTGTCACTCCCTCCTCACTCACTCAGTGAGTGCTGTCTCTCCCTCCTCACTCACCCAGTGAGTGCTGTCCCTCCCTCCTCACTTACTCAGTGAGTGCTGTCACTTCATCCTCACACACTCAGTGAGTGCTGTCACTCCTTCCTCACTCACTCAGTGAGTGCTGTCACTCCCTCCTCACTCACTCAGTGAGTGCTGTCTCTCCCTCCTCACTCACTCAGTGAGTGCTGTCACTCCTTCCTCACTCACTCAGTGAGTGCTGTCACTCCTTCCTCACTCACTCAGTGAGTGATGTCTCTCCTTCCTCACTTACTGAGTGAGTGCTGTCACTCCCTCCGAACTCACTCAGTGAGTGCTGTCACTCCCTCCTAACTCACACCGTGATCGCTGTCACTCCTTCCTCTCTCACTTATTTCTGAGACTCCCTCATCACTCACTCAGTGAGTGCTGTCACAACCACATCACTCACTCAGTGAGTGCTGGCACTCCCTCCTCACTCACTTTGTGAGTGCCGTCAATCCCTCCTCACTCACTCAGTGAGTGCTGTCACTCCCTCCTCAATCACTCTGTGAGTGCTGTCACTCCCTCCTCACTCACTAAGTGAGTGCTGTCACTCCCTCCTCACTCACTCAGTGAGCGCTGTTACTCCCTTCTCACTCAATCAGTGAGTGCCGACACTCCCTCCTCAATCACTCAGTGAGCGCTGTCACTCCTTCCTCACTCACTTAGTGAGCGCTGTCACTCCTTCCTCACTCACTCAGTGAGTGCTGTCACTCCCACGTAACTCACTCAGTGAGTGCTGTCAATCCTTCCTCACTCACTCAGTGAGGGCTGTCTCTCCCTCGTCACTTTCTCAGTGAGTGCTGTCACTCCCTCCTCACTCACTCAGTGAGTGCTGTCAATTCTTCCTCACTCACTCAGTGAGCGCTGTCTCTCCCACCTCACTTACTCAGTGAGTGCTGTCTCTCCCTCCTCACTCACTCAGTGAGCGCTGTCACTCCTTCCTCAATCACTCGGTGAGCGCTGTCACTCCTTCCTCACTCACTCAGTCAGTGCTGTCATTCCCTCCTCACTTACTCAGTGAGCGCTGTCACTCCCTCCTCATTCACTCAGTGAGCGTGTCACTTCTTCCTGACTCACTCAATAAGTGCTGTTACTTCCTCCTCACTTACTCAGTGAATGCTGTCACTCCTTCCTCACTCACTCAGTGAGCGCTGTCACGCCTTCCTCACTCACTCAGTGAGTGCTGTCACTCCTTCTGCACTCACTCAGTTATTGCTGTCACTCCCTCCTCACTCACTCAGTGAGTGCTGTCACTCACTCCTCACTCCTTCAATGAGTGCTGTCACTCTCCTTCCTCACTCCCTCAGTGAGTGCACTCACTCCTTCTGCACTTACTCAGTTATTGCTCTCACTCCCTCCTCACTCCCTCCGCACTCACTTAGTGAATGCTGTCACTCCCTCCTCACTCACTCAGTGAGTGCTGTCACTCTCTTCCCTCACTCACTCAGTGAGTGCTGTCATTCGTTCCTCATTCACTCAGTGAGTACTGCCACTCTCTCCTCACTCACTCAGTGAGTGCCGTCATTCCCTCCTCACTCACTCAGTGTGCACTGTCGCTTTCCCACCTCACTCCCTCAGTAAGCGCTGTCACTTCCGCCTCACTCACTCAGTGAGTGCTGTCACTCTCTTCCCTCACTCACTCAGTGAGTCCTGTCACTCCCTCCTCACTCAACTCAGTGAGTGCTGTCACTTCTTCCACATTCCATCATTGAGTGCTGTCACTCCTTACTCACTCCATTAGTATGTGTGCTCACTCCTTCCTCACTCACTCAGTGAGTGCTGTCACTTCCTGATCAATCCCTCAGTTATTACTGTCACTCCCTCCTCACTCCCTCAGTGAATGCTGTCACTCCCTCTGCACTCATTCAGTTATTGCTGTCACACCCTCCTCACTCACTCAATGAGTGCAGTCACTCCCTCCTCACTCACTCAGTGAGTGATGTAACTCCCTCCTCACTCCTTCAATGAGTGCTGTCACTCTCCGTCCTCACTCCCTCAGTGAGTGCATTCACTTTACCTCCTCACTCACTCAGTGAGCGCTGTCACTCCCTCCTCACTCACTCATTGAGTGCTCTCACTCTCCCTCCTCAGTCACTCTGTGAGCAATGTCAATCCATACTCATTCCCTCAGTGATTGCAGTCATTCCCTCCTCATTCACTCAGTGAGTACTGCCACTCTCTCCTCACTCACTCAGTGAGTGCTGTCATTCCCTCCTCATTCACTCAGTGAGTTCTGCCACTCTCTCCTCACTCACTCAGTGTGCGCTGTCGCTTTCCCACCTCACTCACTCAGTGAGCGCTGTCACTCCCTCCTCATTTACTCAGTAAGGGCTGTCTCTTTCCTCCTCACTCCCTCAGTGAGTGCTGTCACTCCCTCCTCATTCACTCAGTGAGTACTGCCACTCTCTCCTCACTCACTCAGTGAGTGCTGTCTCTCCCTCCGCACTCACTCAGTGTGTGCTGTCTCTCCCTCCTCACTCACTCAGAGATCGCTGTCACTTCCTCCTCACTTACGCAGTGAGTGCTGTCTCTTTCCTCCTCACTCACTCAGTGAGCGCTGTCTCTTTCCTCCTCACTCACTCAGAGATCGCTGTCACTTCCTCCTCACTCCCTCAGTTAGTGCTGTTACTCTCCTTCCTTACTCACTCAGTGAGTGCTATCACTCCCTCCGCACTCATTCAGTTATTGTTGTCACTCCCTCTGCACTCACTCAGTTATTGCTGTCACTCCCTCCTCACTCACTCATTGAGTGCTGTCACTCCTTACTCACTCATCAGTATGTGTGCTCACTTCCTCCTCACTCTCTCAGTGAGTGCTGTCACTCCCTCCTCACTCCCTGAGTTAATGCTGTCACTCCCTCCTCACTCCCTCAGTTAGTGCTGTCACTCTCAATTCTCACTCCCTCAGTGAGTGCTGTCACTCCCTCTCAGTTAGTGCTGTCACTCTCCTTCCTTACTCACTCAGTGAGTGCTGTCACTCCCTCCTCACTCACTCAGTGAGTGCTGTCACGCTCCTTCCTTACTCACTCAGTGAGTGCTGTCACTCCCTCCTCACTCACTCAGTGAGCGCTGTCACTCTCCCTCTTCACTCACTCAGCGAGTGCTGTCACTTCTTCTCATTCCATCATTGAGGGCTATCACTCCCTCCACACTCACTCAGTTATCGCTCTCACCACCTCCTCACTCCCTCCACACTCACTCAGTTATTGCTCTCACTCCCTCCTCACTCACTCCGTGAGTGCTGTCACTCCCTCCTCACTCACTCAGTGAGTGCTGTCAGTCCCTCCTCACTCCCTCCACACTCACTCAGTTATTGCTCTCACTCCCTCCTCACTCCCTCCGCACTCACTCAGTTATTGCTCTCACTCCCTCCTCACTCACTCCGTGAGTGCTGTCATTCACTCCTCACTCACTCCGGGAGTGCTGTCACTCCCTCCTCACACACTCAGTGAGTGCTGTCACTCCCTCCTCACTCTCTCAGTGAACGCTGTCAATCTCTTCCCTCACTCACTCAGTGAGTGCTGTCACTCCCTCCTCACTCAATCAGTGAGTAATGTCACTTCTTCCTCATTCCGTCATTGAGTGCTGTCACTCCTTCCTCACTCCATCAGTATATGTGCTCACTCTCCCTGCTCACTCACTTAGAGTGGACTGTCATTCCTCCTCACTCCCTCAGTGAGTGCTGTCTCTCCCTCCTCACTCACTCAGTGAGTGCTGTCACTCTCCCTCATCACTCACTCAGTGAGTGCTGTCTCTCCTCCTCACTCACTCAGTGAGTGCTGTCACTTCCTGCTCGCTACCTCAGTTAGTGCTGTCTCTCTCCACCTCACTCACTCAGTGAGTGCTGTCACTCCCTCCTCACTCACTCCGTGAGTGCTGTCACTCCCTCCTCACTCCCTCCACACTCACTCAGTTATTGCTCTCACTCCCTCCTCACTCCCTCCGCACTCACTCAGTTATTGCTCTCACTCCCTCCTCACTCACTCTGTGAGTGCTGTCATTCCCTCCTCACTCACTCCATGAGTGCTGTCACTCCCTCCTCACTCCTTCAGTGAGTGCTGTCTCTCCCTCCTCACTCACTCAGTGAGTGCTGTCACTCTCCCTCATCACTCACTCAGTGAGTGCTGTCTCTCCCTCCTCACTCACTCAGTGAGTGCTGTCACTTCCTGCTCGCTCCCTCAGTTAGTGCTATCTCTCTCCACCTCACTCACTCAGTGAGTGCTGTCACTCCCTCCTCACTCTCTCAGTGAACGTTGTCACTCTCTTCCCTCACTCACTCATTGAGCGCTGTCACTCCCTCTTCACTTACTCAGTGAGTGCTGTCACTCCCTCCTCACTCACTCATTGAGCGCTGTCACGCCTTCCTCACTCACTCAGTGAGCGCTGTCACTCCTTCCTCACTCACTCAGTGAGTGCTGTCACTCCCTCCTCACTTACTCAGTGAGTGCTGTCACGCCTTCCTCACTCACTCAGTGAGTGCTGTCACTCCTTCTGCACTCACTCAGTTATTGCTGTCACTCCCTCCTCACTCACTCAGTGAGTGCTGTCACTCACTCCTCACTCCTTCAATGAGTGCTGTCACTCTCCCTCCTCACTCCCTCAGTGAGTGCACTCACTCCTTCTGCACTTAGTTATTGCTCTCACTCCCTCCTCACTCACTCCGCACTCACTTAGTGAATGCTGTCACTCCCTCCTCACTCACTCAGTGAGTGCTGTCACTCTCTTCCCTCACTCACTCAGTGAGTGCCGTCATTCCCTCCTCACTCACTCAGTGTGCACTGTCGCTTTCCTACCTCACTCCCTCAGTAAGCGCTGTCACTTCCGCCTCACTCACTCAGTGAGTGCTGTCACTCTCTTCCCTCACTCACTCAGTGAGTCCTGTCACTCCCTCCTCACTCAACTCAGTGAGTGCTGTCACTTCTTCCACATTCCATCATTGAGTGCTGTCACTCCTTACTCACTCCATCAGTATGTGTGCTCACTCCTTCCTCACTCACTCAGTGAGTGCTGTCACTTCCTGATCAATCCCTCAGTTATTACTGTCACTCCCTCCTCACTCCCTCAGTGAATGCTGTCACTCCCTCTGCACTCATTCAGTTATTGCTGTCACTCCCTCCTCACTCACTCAATGAGTGCAGTCACTCCCTCCTCACTCACTCAGTGAGTGATGTAACTCCCTCCTCACTCCTTCAATGAGTGCTGTCACTCTCCGTCCTCACTCCCTCAGTGAGTGCATTCTCTTTACCTCCTCACTCACTCAGTGAGCGCTGTCACTCCCTCCTCACTCACTCATTGAGTGCTCTCACTCTCCCTCCTCAGTCACTCTGTGAGCAATGTCAATCCATACTCATTCCCTCAGTGATTGCAGTCATTCCCTTCTCATTCACTCAGTGAGTACTGCCACTCTCTCCTCACTCACTCAGTGAGTGCTGTCATTCCCTCCTCATTCACTCAGTGAGTTCTGCCACTCTCTCCTCACTCACTCAGTGTGCGCTGTCGCTTTCCCACCTCACTCACTCAGTGAGCGCTGTCACTCCCTCCTCATTTACTCAGTAAGGGCTGTCTCTTTCCTCCTCACTCCCTCAGTGAGTGCTGTCACTCCCTCCTCATTCACTCAGTGAGTACTGCCACTCTCTCCTCACTCACTCAGTGAGTGCTGTCTCTCCCTCCGCACTCACTCAGTGTGTGCTGTCTCTCCCTCCTCACTCACTCAGAGATCGCTGTCACTTCCTCCTCACTTACGCAGTGAGTGCTGTCTCTTTCCTCCTCACTCACTCAGTGAGCGCTGTCTCTTTCCTCCTCACTCACTCAGAGATCGCTGTCACTTCCTCCTCACTCCCTCAGTTAGTGCTGTTACTCTCCTTCCTTACTCACTCAGTGAGTGCTATCACTCCCTCCGCACTCATTCAGTTATTGTTGTCACTCCCTCTGCACTCACTCAGTTATTGCTGTCACTCCCTCCTCACTCACTCATTGAGTGCTGTCACTCCTTACTCACTCATCAGTATGTGTGCTCACTTCCTCCTCACTCTCTCAGTGAGTGCTGTCACTCCCTCCTCACTCCCTGAGTTAATGCTGTCACTCCCTCCTCACTCCCTCAGTTAGTGCTGTCACTCTCAATTCTCACTCCCTCAGTGAGTGCTGTCACTCCCTCTCAGTTAGTGCTGTCACTCTCCTTCCTTACTCACTCAGTGAGTGCTGTCACTCCCTCCTCACTCACTCAGTGAGTGCTGTCACGCTCCTTCCTTACTCACTCAGTGAGTGCTGTCACTCCCTCCTCACTCACTCAGTGAGCGCTGTCACTCTCCCTCTTCACTCACTCAGCGAGTGCTGTCACTTCTTCTCATTCCATCATTGAGGGCTATCACTCCCTCCACACTCACTCAGTTATTGCTCTCACCACCTCCTCACTCCCTCCACACTCACTCAGTTATTGCTCTCACTCCCTCCTCACTCACTCCGTGAGTGCTGTCACTCCCTCCTCACTCACTCAGTGAGTGCTGTCAGTCCCTCCTCACTCCCTCCACACTCACTCAGTTATTGCTCTCACTCCCTCCTCACTCCCTCCGCACTCACTCAGTTATTGCTCTCACTCCCTCCTCACTCACTCCGTGAGTGCTGTCATTCCCTCCTCACTCACTCCGGGAGTGCTGTCACTCCCTCCTCACACACTCAGTGAGTGCTGTCACTCCCTCCTCACTCTCTCAGTGAACGCTGTCAATCTCTTCCCTCACTCACTCAGTGAGTGCTGTCACTCCTTCCTCACTCCATCAGTATATGTGCTCACTCTCCCTGCTCACTCACTTAGAGTGGACTGTCATTCCTCCTCACTCCCTCAGTGAGTGCTGTCTCTCCCTCCTCACTCACTCAGTGAGTGCTGTCACTCTCCCTCATCACTCACTCAGTGAGTGCTGTCTCTCCTCCTCACTCACTCAGTGAGTGCTGTCACTTCCTGCTCGCTACCTCAGTTAGTGCTGTCTCTCTCCACCTCACTCACTCAGTGAGTGCTGTCACTCCCTCCTCACTCACTCCGTGAGTGCTGTCACTCCCTCCTCACTCCCTCCACACTCACTCAGTTATTGCTCTCACTCCCTCCTCACTCCCTCCGCACTCACTCAGTTATTGCTCTCACTCCCTCCTCACTCACTCTGTGAGTGCTGTCATTCCCTCCTCACTCACTCCGTGAGTGCTGTCACTCCCTCCTCACTCCTTCAGTGAGTGCTGTCTCTCCCTCCTCACTCACTCATTGAGTGCTGTCACTCTCCCTCATCACTCACTCAGTGAGTGCTGTCTCTCCCTCCTCACTCACTCAGTGAGTGCTGTCACTTCCTGCTCGCTCCCTCAGTTAGTGCTATCTCTCTCCACCTCACTCACTCAGTGAGTGCTGTCACTCCCTCCTCACTCTCTCAGTGAACGTTGTCACTCTCTTCCCTCACTCACTCATTGAGCGCTGTCACTCCCTCTTCACTTACTCAGTGAGTGCTGTCACTCCCTCCTCACTCACTCATTGAGCGCTGTCACGCCTTCCTCACTCACTCAGTGAGCGCTGTCACTCCTTCCTCACTCACTCAGTGAGTGCTGTCACTCCCTCCTCACTTACTCAGTGAGCGCTGTCACTCCTTCCTCACTCACTCAGTGAGTGCTGTCACTCCCTCCTCACTTACTCAGTGAGTGCTGTCACGCCTTCCTCACTCCCTCAGTGAGTGCTGTCACTCCCTCTCAGTTAGTGCTGTCACTCTCCTTCCTTACTCACTCAGTGAGTGCGGTCACTCCCTCCTCACTCACTCAGTGAGTGCTGTCACGCTCCTTCCTTACTCACTCAGTGAGTGCTGTCACTCCCTCCTCACTCACTCAGTGAGCGCTGTCACTCTCCCTCTTCACTCACTCAGCGAGTGCTGTCACTTCTTCTCATTCCATCATTGAGGGCTATCACTCCCTCCACACTCACTCAGTTATCGCTCTCACCACCTCCTCACTCCCTCCACACTCACTCAGTTATTGCTCTCACTCCCTCCTCACTCACTCCGTGAGTGCTGTCACTCCCTCCTCACTCACTCAGTGAGTGCTGTCAGTCCCTCCTCACTCCCTCCACACTCACTCAGTTATTGCTCTCACTCCCTCCTCACTCCCTCCGCACTCACTCAGTTATTGCTCTCACTCCCTCCTCACTCACTCCGTGAGTGCTGTCATTCCCTCCTCACTCACTCCGTGAGTGCTGTCACTCCCTCCTCACACACTCAGTGAGTGCTGTCACTCCCTCCTCACTCTCTCAGTGAACGCTGTCAATCTCTTCCCTCACTCACTCAGTGAGTGCTGTCACTCCCTCCTCACTCAATCAGTGAGTAATGTCACTTCTTCCTCATTCCGTCATTGAGTGCTGTCACTCCTTCCTCACTCCATCAGTATATGCGCTCACTCTCCCTGCTCACTCACTTAGAGTGGACTGTCATTCCTCCTCACTCCCTCAGTGAGTGCTGTCTCTCCCTCCTCACTCACTCAGTGAGTGCTGTCACTCTCCCTCATCACTCACTCAGTGAGTGCTGTCTCTCCTCCTCACTCACTCAGTGAGTGCAGTCACTTCCTGCTCGCTACCTCAGTTAGTGCTGTCTCTCTCCACCTCACTCACTCAGTGAGTGCTGTCACTCCCTCCTCACTCACTCCGTGAGTGCTGTCACTCCCTCCTCACTCCCTCCACACTCACTCAGTTATTGCTCTCACTCCCTCCTCACTCCCTCCGCACTCACTCAGTTATTGCTCTCACTCCCTCCTCACTCACTCTGTGAGTGCTGTCATTCCCTCCTCACTCACTCCGTGAGTGCTGTCACTCCCTCCTCACTCCTTCAGTGAGTGCTGTCTCTCCCTCCTCACTCACTCAGTGAGTGCTGTCACTCTCCCTCATCACTCACTCAGTGAGTGCTGTCTCTCCCTCCTCACTCACTCAGTGAGTGCTGTCACTTCCTGCTCGCTCCCTCAGTTAGTGCTATCTCTCTCCACCTCACTCACTCAGTGAGTGCTGTCACTCCCTCCTCACTCTCTCAGTGAACGTTGTCACTCTCTTCCCTCACTCACTCATTGAGCGCTGTCACTCCCTCTTCACTTACTCAGTGAGTGCTGTCACTCCCTCCTCACTCACTCATTGAGCGCTGTCACGCCTTCCTCACTCACTCAGTGAGCGCTGTCACTCCTTCCTCACTCACTCAGTGAGTGCTGTCACTCCCTCCTCACTTACTCAGTGAGCGCTGTCACTCCTTCCTCACTCACTCAGTGAGTGCTGTCACTCCCTCCTCACTTACTCAGTGAGTGCTGTCACGCCTTCCTCACTCACTCAGTGAGTGCTGTCACTCCTTCTGCACTCACTCAGTTATTGCTGTCACTCCCTCCTCACTCACTCAGTGAGTGCTGTCACTCACTCCTCACTCCTTCAATGAGTGCTGTCACTCTCCCTCCTCACTCCCTCAGTGAGTGCACTCACTCCTTCTGCACTTAGTTATTGCTCTCACTCCCTCCTCACTCACTCCGCACTCACTTAGTGAATGCTGTCACTCCCTCCTCACTCACTCAGTGAGTGCTGTCACTCTCTTCCCTCACTCACTCAGTGAGTGCCGTCATTCCCTCCTCACTCACTCAGTGTGCACTGTCGCTTTCCCACCTCACTCCCTCAGTAAGCGCTGTCACTTCCGCCTCACTCACTCAGTGAGTGCTGTCACTCTCTTCCCTCACTCACTCAGTGAGTCCTGTCACTCCCTCCTCACTCAACTCAGTGAGTGCTGTCACTTCTTCCACATTCCATCATTGAGTGCTGTCACTCCTTACTCACTCCATCAGTATGTGTGCTCACACCTTCCTCACTCACTCAGTGAGTGCTGTCACTTCCTGATCAATCCCTCAGTTATTACTGTCACTCCCTCCTCACTCCCTCAGTGAATGCTGTCACTCCCTCTGCACTCATTCAGTTATTGCTGTCACTCCCTCCTCACTCACTCAATGAGTGCAGTCACTCCCTCCTCACTCACTCAGTGAGTGATGTAACTCCCTCCTCACTCCTTCAATGAGTGCTGTCACTCTCCGTCCTCACTCCCTCAGTGAGTGCATTCACTTTACCTCCTCACTCACTCAGTGAGCGCTGTCACTCCCTCCTCACTCACTCATTGAGTGCTCTCACTCTCCCTCCTCAGTCACTCTGTGAGCAATGTCAATCCATACTCATTCCCTCAGTGATTGCAGTCATTCCCTTCTCATTCACTCAGTGAGTACTGCCACTCTCTCCTCACTCACTCAGTGAGTGCTGTCATTCCCTCCTCATTCACTCAGTGAGTTCTGCCACTCTCTCCTCACTCACTCAGTGTGCGCTGTCGCTTTCCCACCTCACTCACTCAGTGAGCGCTGTCACTCCCTCCTCATTTACTCAGTAAGGGCTGTCTCTTTCCTCCTCACTCCCTCAGTGAGTGCTGTCACTCCCTCCTCATTCACTCAGTGAGTACTGCCACTCTCTCCTCACTCACTCAGTGAGTGCTGTCTCTCCCTCCGCACTCACTCAGTGTGTGCTGTCTCTCCCTCCTCACTCACTCAGAGATCGCTGTCACTTCCTCCTCACTTACGCAGTGAGTGCTGTCTCTTTCCTCCTCACTCACTCAGTGAGCGCTGTCTCTTTCCTCCTCACTCACTCAGAGATCGCTGTCACTTCCTCCTCACTCCCTCAGTTAGTGCTGTTACTCTCCTTCCTTACTCACTCAGTGAGTGCTATCACTCCCTCCGCACTCATTCAGTTATTGTTGTCACTCCCTCTGCACTCACTCAGTTATTGCTGTCACTCCCTCCTCACTCACTCATTGAGTGCTGTCACTCCTTACTCACTCATCAGTATGTGTGCTCACTTCCTCCTCACTCTCTCAGTGAGTGCTGTCACTCCCTCCTCACTCCCTGAGTTAATGCTGTCACTCCCTCCTCACTCCCTCAGTTAGTGCTGTCACTCTCAATTCTCACTCCCTCAGTGAGTGCTGTCACTCCCTCTCAGTTAGTGCTGTCACTCTCCTTCCTTACTCACTCAGTGAGTGCTGTCACTCCCTCCTCACTCACTCAGTGAGTGCTGTCACGCTCCTTCCTTACTCACTCAGTGAGTGCTGTCACTCCCTCCTCACTCACTCAGTGAGCGCTGTCACTCTCCCTCTTCACTCACTCAGCGAGTGCTGTCACTTCTTCTCATTCCATCATTGAGGGCTATCACTCCCTCCACACTCACTCAGTTATCGCTCTCACCACCTCCTCACTCCCTCCACACTCACTCAGTTATTGCTCTCACTCCCTCCTCACTCACTCCGTGAGTGCTGTCACTCCCTCCTCACTCACTCAGTGAGTGCTGTCAGTCCCTCCTCACTCCCTCCACACTCACTCAGTTATTGCTCTCACTCCCTCCTCACTCCCTCCGCACTCACTCAGTTATTGCTCTCACTCCCTCCTCACTCACTCCGTGAGTGCTGTCATTCCCTCCTCACTCACTCCGGGAGTGCTGTCACTCCCTCCTCACACACTCAGTGAGTGCTGTCACTCCCTCCTCACTCTCTCAGTGAACGCTGTCAATCTCTTCCCTCACTCACTCAGTGAGTGCTGTCACTCCCTCCTCACTCAATCAGTGAGTAATGTCACTTCTTCCTCATTCCGTCATTGAGTGCTGTCACTCCTTCCTCACTCCATCAGTATATGTGCTCACTCTCCCTGCTCACTCACTTAGAGTGGACTGTCATTCCTCCTCACTCCCTCAGTGAGTGCTGTCTCTCCCTCCTCACTCACTCAGTGAGTGCTGTCACTCTCCCTCATCACTCACTCAGTGAGTGCTGTCTCTCCCTCCTCACTCACTCAGTGAGTGCTGTCACTTCCTGCTCGCTACCTCAGTTAGTGCTGTCTCTCTCCACCTCACTCACTCAGTGAGTGCTGTCACTCCCTCCTCACTCACTCCGTGAGTGCTGTCACTCCCTCCTCACTCCCTCCACACTCACTCAGTTATTGCTCTCACTCCCTCCTCACTCCCTCCGCACTCACTCAGTTATTGCTCTCACTCCCTCCTCACTCACTCTGTGAGTGCTGTCATTCCCTCCTCACTCACTCCGTGGGTGCTGTCGCTTTCCCTCCGCACTCACTTAGTGAATGCTGTCACTCCCTCCTCACTCACTCAGTGAGTGTTGTCACTCTCTTCCCTCACTCACTCAGTGAGTGCCGTCATTCCCTCCTCACTCACTCAGTGTGCGCTGTCGCTTTCCCACCTCACTCCCTCAGTAAGCGCTGTCACTTCCGCCTCACTCACTCAGTGAGTGCTGTCACTCCCTCCTCACTCACTCAGTGAGTGCTTTCACTTTCCCTCCTCACTCACTCAGTGAGTGCTGTCACTCCCTCCTCAATCACTCAGTGAGTGCTGTCACTCTCTTCCCTCACTCACTCCGTGAGTACTGCCACTCTCTCCTCACTCACTCAGTGAGTGCCGTCATTCCCTCCTCACTCACTCAGTGATTGCTGTCACTTCCTGATCAATCCCTCAGTTATTACTGTCACTCCCTCCTCACTCCCTCAGTGAATGCTGTCACTCCCTCTACACTCACTCAGTTATTGCTGTCACTCCCTCCTCACTCACTCAATGAGTGCAGTCACTCCCTCCTCACTCACTCAGTGAGTGATGTAACTCCCTCCTCACTCCTTCAATGAGTGCTGTCACTCTCCGTCCTCACTCCTTCAGTGAGTGCATTCACTTTACCTCCTCACTCACTCAGTGAGCGCTGTCACTCCATCCTCACTCACTCATTGAGTGCTCTCACTCTCCCTCCTCAGTCACTCTGTGAGCAATGTCAATCCATACTCATTCCCTCAGTGATTGCAGTCATTCCCTCCTCATTCACTCAGTGAGTACTGCCACTCTCTCCTCACTCACTCAGTGAGTGCTGTCTCTCCCTCCGCACTCACTCAGAGACCGCTGTCACTTCCTCCTCACTTACTCAGTGAGTGCTGTATCTTTCCTCCTCACTCACTCAGAGATCGCTGTCACTTCCTCCTCACTCCCTCAGTTAGTGCTGTTACTCTCCTTCCTTACTCACTCAGTGAGTGCTATCACTCCCTCTGCACTCATTCAGTTATTGTTGTCACTCCCTCTGCACTCACTCATTTATTGCTGTCACTCCCTCCTCACTCACTCATTGAGTGCTGTCACTCCTTACTCACTCCATCAGTATGTGTGCTCACTTCCTCCTCACTCTCTCAGTGAGTGCTGTCACTCCCTCCTCACTCCCTGAGTTAATGCTGTCACTCCCTCCTCACTCCCTCAGTTAGTGCTGTCACTCTCAATCCTCACTCCCTCAGTGAGTGCTGTCACTCCCTCAGTTAGTGCTGTCACGCTCCTTCCTTACTCACTCAGTGAGTGCTGTCACTCCCTCCTCACTCACTCAGTGAGCGCTGTCACTCTCCCTCTTCACTCACTCAGCGAGTGCTGTCACTTCTTCTCATTCCATCATTGAGGGCTATCACTCCCTCCACACTCACTCAGTTATCGCTCTCACCACCTCTTCACTCCCTCCGCACTCACTCAGTTATTGCTCTCACTCCCTCCTCACTCACTCCATGAGTGCTGTCACTCCCTCCTCACTCACTCAGTGAGTGCTGTCACTCCCTCCTCACTCTCTCAGTGAACGCTGTCACTCTCTTCCCTCACTCACTCAGTGAGTGCTGTCACTCCCTCCTCAATCAATCAGTGAGTAATGTCAATCCTTCCTCACTCCATCAGTATATGGGCTCACTCTCCCTGCTCACTCACTTAGAGTGGACTGTCATTCCTCCTCACTCCCTCAGTGAGTGCTGTCACTCCATTCTCACTCATTCAGTGAGGGCTCTCTCTCCCTCTTCACTCAGTGCTGTCACTCCCTCTGCACTCACTCTATGAGTGCTGTCACTCCCTCTGCACTCACTCAGTGAGTGCTGTCATTTCCTGCTCACTTCCTCAGTTAGTGCTGTCTCTCTCCACCTCACTCACTCAGTGAGCGCTGTCACTCCCTCTTCACTCACTCAGCGAGTGCTTTCACTTCTTCCTCATTCCATCATTGAGAGCTATCACTCCCTCCGCACTCACTCAGTTATTGCTCTCACACCCTCCTCACTCCCTCCGCACTCACTCAGTTATTGCACTCACTCCCTCCTCACTCACTCCATGAATGCTGTCGCTTTCCCTCCGCACTCACTTAGTGAGTGCTGTCACTCCCTCCTCACTCACTCAGTGAGTGCTGTCACTCTCTTCCCTCACTCACTCAGTGAGTGCTGTCACTCCCTCCTCACTCAACTCAGTGAGCGCTGTCACTTCTTCCACATTCCATCATTGAGTGCTGTCACTCCTTACTCACTCCATCAGTATGTGTGCTCACTCCTTCCTCACTCACTCAGTGAGTGCTGTCACTTCCTGATCAATCCCTCAGTTATTACTGTCACTCCCTCCTCACTCCCTCAGTGAACGCTGTCACTCCCTCTGCACTCACTCAGTTATTGCTGTCACTCCCTCCTCACTCACTCAATGAGTGCAGTCACTCCCTCCTCACTCACTCAGTGAGTGATGTAACTCCCTCCTCACTCCTTCAATGAGTGCTGTCACTCTCCGTCCTCACTCCCTCAGTGAGTGCATTCACTTTACCTCCTCACTCACTCAGTGAGCGCTGTCACTCCATCCTCTCTCACTCATTGAGTGCTCTCACTCTCCCTCCTCAGTCACTCTGTGAGCAATGTCAATCCATACTCATTCCCTCAGTGATTGCAGTCATTCCCTCCTCATTCACTCAGTGAGTACTGCCACTCTCTCCTCACTCATTCAGTGAGTGCTGTCATTCCCTCCTCATTCACTCAGTGAGTTCTGCCACTCTCTCCTCACTCACTCAGTGAGTGCTGTCACTTTCCCACCTCACTCACTCAGTGAGTGCCGTCATTCCCTCCTCACTGCCTCAGTGTGCGCTGTCGCTTTCCCACCTCACTCACTCAGTGAGCGCTGTCACTTCCTCCTCATTTACTCAGTAAGGGCTGTCTCTTTCCTCCTCACTCCCGCAGTGAGTGCTGTCACTCCCTCCTCATTCACTCAGTGAGTACTGCCACTCTCTCCTCACTCACTCAGTGAGTGCTGTCTCTCCCTCCGCACTCACTCAGAGATCGCTGTCACTTCCTCCTCACTTACTCAGTGAGTGCTGTATCTTTCCTCCTCACTCACTCAGTGAGCGCTGTCTCTTTCCTCCTCACTCACTCAGTGAGCGCTGTCATGCCGTCCTCACTCCCTAAGTGATCACTGTCACTCCCTCCAAACTCCTTCAATGAGTGCTGTCACTCTCCCTCCTCACTCCCTCAGTGAGTGCATTCACATTCCCTCGTCACTCACTCAGTGAGCGCTGTCACTCAGTCCTCACTCACTCATTTGGGCTCTCACTTACCCTTCCCTCTAACTCTGAACGATGAAACTCCCTCCTCACTCCCTCAGTGAGCACTGTCAATCCATCCTCACTCCCTCAGTGAGTGCTATCATTCCCTCCTCATTCACTCAGTGAGTACTGCCACTCTCTCCTCACTCACTCAGTGAGTGCTGTCACTTCCTCCTCACTCACTCAGTGAGTGCTGTCTCTTTCCTCCTCACTCACTCAGTGAGTGCTGTCACTCCTTCCTCACTCACGCCGTGAGTGCTCTCACTCTCCCTGCTCACTCACTTAGGGTGCACTGTTATTCCTCCTCACTCCCTCAATGAGTGCTGTCACTCCATTCTCACTCATTCAGTGAGGGCTCTCTCTCCCTCTTCACTCAGTGCTGTCACTCCCTCTGCACTCACTCAGTGAGTGCTGTCACTCCCTCTGCACTCACTCAGTGAGTGCTGTCATTTCCTGCTCACTTCCTCAGTTAGTGCTGTCTCTCTCCACCTCACTCACTCAGTGAGCGCTGTCACTCCCTCCTCACTCTCTCAGTGAGCACTGTCACTCCCTCCTCACTCGCTCAGTGAGTGCTCTCTCTCCCTCTTCACTCACTCAGCGAGTGCTTTCACTTCTTCCTCATTCCATCATTGAGAGCTATCACTCCCTCCGCACTCACTCAGTTATTGCTCTCACACCCTCCTCACTCCCTCCGCACTCACTCAGTTATTGCACTCACTCCCTCCTCACTCACTCCGTGAATGCTGTCGCTTTCCCTCCGCACTCACTTAGTGAGTGCTGTCACTCCCTCCTCACTCACTCAGTGAGTGCTGTCACTCTCTTCCCTCACTCACTCAGTGAGTGCTGTCACTCCCTCCTCACTCACTCAGTGAGTGCTGTCACTCCCTCCTCACTCAACTCAGTGAGTGCTGTCACTTCTTCCACATTCCATCATTGATTGCTGTCACTCCTTACTCACTCCATCAGTATGTGTGCTCACTCCTTCCTCACTCACTCAGTGAGTGCTGTCAGTTCCTGATCAATCCCTCAGCTATTACTGTCACTCCCTCCTCACTCCCTCAGTGAATGCTGTCACTCCCTCTGCACTCACTCAGTTATTGC
The DNA here is from genome assembly GCF_017639515.1 of Carcharodon carcharias. Lineage (NCBI taxonomy): Eukaryota > Metazoa > Chordata > Chondrichthyes > Lamniformes > Lamnidae > Carcharodon > Carcharodon carcharias. The sequence goes on along the minus strand of NC_054484.1, from coordinate 92,201,908 downwards.
TGTCACTCCCTCCTCACTCACTCAATGAGTGCAGTCACTCCCTCTTCACTCACTCAGTGAGTGATGTAACTCCCTCCTCACTCCCTCATTGAGTGCTGTCACTCCTTACTCACTCCATCAGTATGTGTGCTCACTTCCTCCTCACTCTCTCAGTGAGTGCTGTCACTCCCTCCTCACTCCCTGAGTTAATGCTGTCACTCCCTCCTCACTCCCTCAGTTAGTGCTGTCACTCTCAATCCTCACTCCCTCAGTGAGTGCTGTCACTCCCTCAGTTAGTGCTGTCACGCTCCTTCCTTACTCACTCAGTGAGTGCTGTCACTCCCTCCTCACTCACTCAGTGAGCGCTGTCACTCTCCCTCTTCACTCACTCAGCGAGTGCTGTCACTTCTTCTCATTCCATCATTGAGGGCTATCACTCCCTCCACACTCACTCAGTTATCGCTCTCACCACCTCTTCACTCCCTCCGCACTCACTCAGTTATTGCTCTCACTCCCTCCTCACTCACTCCATGAGTGCTGTCACTCCCTCCTCACTCACCCAGTGAGTGCTGTCAATCACTCCTCACTCACTCAGTGAGGGCTGTCAGACCCTCCTCACTCCCTCCGCACTCACTCAGTTATTGCTCTCACTCCCTCCTCACTCCCTCCGCACTCACTCAGTTATTGCTCTCACTCCCTCCTCACTCACTCCGTGCGTGCTGTCACTCCCTCCTCACTCACTCCGTGAGTGCTGTCACTCCCTCCTCACTCACTCCGTGAGTGCTGTCACTCCCTCCTCACTCAATCAGTGAGTAATGTCACTTCTTCCTCAATCTGTCATTGAGTGCTGTCACTCCTTCCTCACTCCATCAGTATATGCGCTCACTCTCCCTGCTCACTCACTTAGAGTGGACTGTCATTCCTCCTCACTCCCTCAGTGAGTGCTGTCTCTCCCTCCTCACTCACTCAGTGAGTGCTGTCACTCTCCCTCATCACTCACTCAGTGAGTGCTGTCTCTTCCTCCTCATTCACTCAATGAGTGCTGTCACTTCCTGCTCGCTACCTCAGTTAGTGCTGTCTCTCTCCACCTCACTCACTCAGTGAGTGCTGTCACTCCCTCCTCACTCTCTCAGTGAACGTTGTCACTCTCTTCCCTCACTCACTCATTGAGCGCTGTCACTCCCTCTTCACTTACTCAGTGAGCGCTGTCACTCCCTCTTCACTCACTCAGTGAGCGCTGTCACTCCTTCCTCACTCACTCAGTGAGCGCTGTCACTCCTTCCTCAGTCACTCAGTGAGTGCTGTCACTCCCTCCTCACTTACTCAGTGAGCGCTGTCACTCCTTCCTCACTCACTCAGTGAGTGCTTTCACTTTCCCTCCTCACTCACTGAGTGCTGTCACTTACTGCTCACTCCCTCATTGAGTGCTGTCCCTCTCCCTCCTTACTTACGCAGTGAGCGCTGTCACTCCCTCCTCACTCTCTTAGTGAGCGCTGTCACTCTCCCTCCTCACTCCCTCAGTGAGCACTGTCACTCCCTCTGCACTCACTCAATGAGTGCTGTCACTACTTCCTCAGTCCCTCAGTGAGTGCTCTCTCTCCCCCTTCACTCACTCAGCGAGTGTTGTCACTTCTTCCTCATTCCGTCATTGAGTGCTGTCACTCTCTCCTCACTCAATCAGTGAGTAATGTCACTTCTTCCTCATTCCGTCATTGAGTGCTGTCACTCCTTCCTCACTTCATCAGTATATGCGCTATCTCTCCCTGCTCACTCACTTAGAGTGGACTGTCATTCCTCCTCACTCCCTCAGTGAGTGCTGTCTCTCCCTCCTCACTTACTCAGTGAGTGCTGTCACTCTCCCTCATCACTCACTCAGTGAGTGCTGTCACTCTCCCTCATCACTCACTCAGTGAGTGCTGTCTCTCCCTCCTCACTCACTCAGTGAGTGCTGTCACTCTCCCTCATCAATCACTCAGTGAGTGCTGTCTCTCCCTCCTCACTCACTCAGTGAGTGCTGTCACTTCCTGCTCGCTCCCTCAGTTAGTGCTGTCTCTCTCCACCTCACTCACTCAGTGAGTGCTGTCACTCCCTCCTCACTCTCTCAGTGAAAGTTGTCACTCTCTTCCCTCACTCACTCAGTGAGCGCTGTCACTCCCTCTTCACTTACTCCGTGAGTGCTGTCACTCCCTCCTCACTCACTCAGTGAGTGCTGTCACTCCCTCCTCACTCTCTCAGTGAACGCTGTCACTCTCTTCCCTCACTCACTCAGTCAGTGCTGTCACTCCCTCCTCAATCAATCAGTGAGTAATGTCACTTCTTCCTCAATCCGTCATTGAGTGCTGTCACTCCTTCCTCACTCAATCAGTATATGCGCTCACTCTCCCTGCTCACTCACTTAGAGTGGACTGTCATTCCTCCTCACTCCCTCAGTGAGTGCTGTCTCTCCCTCCTCACTCACTCAGTGAGTGCTGTCACTCTCCCTCATCACTCACTCAGTGAGCGCTGTCACTCCTTCCTCACTCACTCAGTGAGCGCTGTCACTCCTTCCTCACGCACTCAGTGAGTGCTGTCACTCCCTCCTCACTTACTCAGTGAGCGCTGTCACTCCTTCCTCACTCACTCAGTGAGTGCTGTCACTCCTTCCTCACTCACTCTGTGAGTGCTGTCACTCCCTCCTCACTTACTCAGTGAGTGCTGTCACGCCTTCCTCACTCACTCAGTGAGTGCTGTCCCTCCTTCCTCACTCACTCAGTTAGTGCTGTCACTCCCTGCTCACTTACTCAGTGAGTGCTGTCACTCCTTCCTCACTCACTCAGTGACTGCTGTCACTTCATCCTCACTTACTCAGTGAGTGCTGTCACTCCCTCCTCACTCACTCAGTGAGTACTGTCACTCCCTCCTCACTTACTCAGTGAGTTCTTTCACTTTCCCTCCTCACTCACTCACTGAGTGCTGTCACTTACTGCTCACTCCCTCATTGAGTGCTGTCCCTCTCCCTCCTTACTTACCCAGTGAGCGCTGTCACTCCCTCCTCACTCACTCAGTGAGTGCTGTCACTCCTTCCTCACTCACTCAGTGAGCGCTGTCACTCCTTCCTCACTCACTCAGTGAGTGCTGTCACTCCCTCCTCACTTACTCAGTGAGTGCTGTCACGCCTTCCTCACTCACTCAGTGAGTGCTGTCACTCCTTCTGCACTCAGTTATTGCTGTCACTCCCTCCTCACTCACTCAGTGAGTGCTGTCACTCACTCCTCACTCCTTCAATGAGTGCTGTCACTCTCCCTCCTCACTCCCTCAGTGAGTGCGCTCACTCCTTCTGCACTTACTCAGTTATTGCTCTCATTCCCTCCTCACTCCCTCCGCACTCACTTAGTGAATGCTGTCACTCCCTCCTCACTCACTCAGTGAGTGCTGTCACTCTCTTCCCTCACTCACTCAGTGAGTGCTGTCATTCGCTCCTCATTCACTCAGTGAGTACTGCCACTCTCTCCTCACTCACTCAGTGAGTGCTGTCATTCCCTCCTCACTCACTCAGTGTGCACTGTCGCTTTTCCCACCTCACTCCCTCAGTAAGCGCTGTCACTTCCGCCTCACTCACTCAGTGAGTGCTGTCACTCCCTCCTCACTCACTCAGTGAGTGCTGTCACTCTCTTCCCTCACTCACTCAGTGAGTGCTGTCACTCCCCTCCTCACTCAAACTCAGTGAGTGCTGTCACTTCTTCCACATTCCTCATTGGAGTGACACTCCCTCCTCACTCCCTCAGTTAGTGCTGTCACTCTGCTTCCTTACTCACTCAGTGAGCGCTGTCACTCTCAATCGTCACTCCCTCAGTGAGTGCTGTCACGCTCCTTCCTTACTCACTCAGTGAGCGCTGTCACTCCCTCCTCACTCACTCAGCGAGTGCTGTCACTTCTTCCTCATCCATCATTGAGGGCTTCACTACCTCCACACTCCCTTCGCACTCACTCAGTCTCTCACTCCCACCTCACTCACTCTGTGAATGCTGTCGCTTTCCCTCTTCACTCACTCAGTGAGTACTGTCACTCCCTCCTCACTCACTCAGTGAGGGCAGTCAGTCCCTCCTCACTCCCTCCACACTCACGCAGTTATTGCTCTCATTCCCTCCTCCCTCACTCCGTGAGTGCTGTCACTCCTCACTCACTCAGTGAACACTGTCACTCTCCTCCTCACTCACTCAGTGAGAGCATTCAGTTCTCCTCACTCACTCAGTGAGCGCTGTCACTCCTTCCTCACTCACTCAGTGAGTGCTGTCACTCCTTCCTCACTCACTCAGTGAGTGCTGTCACTCCCTCCTCACTTACTCAGTGAGTGCTGTCACTCCCTCCTCACTCACTCAGTGAGTGCTGTCACTTCTTCCTCACTCACTCAGTTATTGCTGTCACTCCCTGCTCACTTACTCAGTGAGTGCTGTCACTCCTTCCTCACTCACTCAGTGACTGCTGTCACTTCATCCTCACTTACTCAGTGAGTGCTGTCACTCCCTCCTCACTCACTCAGTGAGTACTGTCACTCCCTCCTCACTTACTCAGTGAGTTCTTTCACTTTCCCTCCTCACTCACTCACTGAGTGCTGTCACTTACTGCTCACTCCCTCATTGAGTGCTGTCCCTCTCCCTCCTTACTTACCCAGTGAGCGCTGTCACTCCCTCCTCAATCACTCAGTGAGTGCTGTCACTCCTTCCTCACTCACTCAGTGAGCGCTGTCACTCCTTCCTCACTCACTCAGTGAGTGCTGTCACTCCCTCCTCACTTACTCAGTGAGTGCTGTCACGCCTTCCTCACTCACTCAGTGAGTGCTGTCACTCCTTCTGCACTCAGTTATTGCTGTCACTCCCTCCTCACTCACTCAGTGAGTGCTGTCACTCACTCCTCACTCCTTCAATGAGTGCTGTCACTCTCCCTCCTCACTCCCTCAGTGAGTGCGCTCACTCCTTCTGCACTTACTCAGTTATTGCTCTCATTCCCTCCTCACTCCCTCCGCACTCACTTAGTGAATGCTGTCACTCCCTCCTCACTCACTCAGTGAGTGCTGTCACTCTCTTCCCTCACTCACTCAGTGAGTGCTGTCATTCGCTCCTCATTCACTCAGTGAGTACTGCCACTCTCTCCTCACTCACTCAGTGAGTGCTGTCATTCCCTCCTCACTCACTCAGTGTGCACTGTCGCTTTCCCACCTCACTCCCTCAGTAAGCGCTGTCACTTCCGCCTCACTCACTCAGTGAGTGCTGTCACTCCCTCCTCACTCACTCAGTGAGTGCTGTCACTCTCTTCCCTCACTCACTCAGTGAGTGCTGTCACTCCCTCCTCACTCAACTCAGTGAGTGCTGTCACTTCTTCCACATTCCATCATTGAGTGCTGTCACTCCTTACTCACTCCATCAGTATGTGTGCTCACTCCTTCCTCACTCACTCAGTGAGTGCTGTCACTTCCTGATCAATCCCTCAGTTATTGCTGTCACTCCCTCCTCACTCACTCAGTGAGTGCATTCACTTTACCTCCTCACTCACTCAGTGAGCGCTGTCACTCCATCCTCACTCACTTATTGAGTGCTCTTCTCTCCCTCCTCTCTGATTCTGACACTGCCATTCCCTCCTCACTCACTCGTAAGTAATGTCACTCTCCCTCCTCAGTCACTCTGTGAGCACTGTCAATCCATTCTCACTCCCTCAGTGAGTGCTGTCACTCCATTCTCATTCACTCAGTGAGTACTGCCACTCTCTCCTCAATCACTCAGTGAGTGCTGTCGCTTTCCCACCTCACTCACTCAATGAGTGCTGTCATTCCCTCCTCACTGCCTCAGTGTGCGCTGTCGCTTTCTCTCCTCACTCACTCAGAGATCGCTGTCACTCCCTCCTCACTCCCTCAGTTAGTGCTGTCACTCTGCTTCCTTACTCACTCAGTGAGCGCTGTCACTCTCAATCGTCACTCCCTCAGTGAGTGCTGTCACGCTCCTTCCTTACTCACTCAGTGAGCGCTGTCACTCCCTCCTCACTCACTCAGCGAGTGCTGTCACTTCTTCCTCATTCCATCATTGAGGGCTATCACTACCTCCACACTCCCTTCGCACTCACTCAGTTATTGCTCTCACTCCCACCTCACTCACTCTGTGAATGCTGTCGCTTTCCCTCTTCACTCACTCAGTGAGTACTGTCACTCCCTCCTCACTCACTCAGTGAGGGCAGTCAGTCCCTCCTCACTCCCTCCACACTCACGCAGTTATTGCTCTCATTCCCTCCTCCCTCACTCCGTGAGTGCTGTCACTCCCTCCTCACTCTCTCAGTGAACACTGTCACTCTCCTCCCTCACTCACTCAGTGAGAGCATTCAGTTTCCCTCACTCACTCAGTGAGCGCAGTCACTCCTTCCTCACTCACTCAGTGAGTGCTGTCATTCCCTCCTCATTCACTCAGTGAGTACTGTCACTCTCTCCGCACTTACTCAGTGAGTGCTGTTGCTTTACCACCTCACTCACTCAATGATTGCTGTCATTCCCTCCTCACTGCCTCAGTGTGCCCTGTCGCATTCCCTCCTCACTCACTCAGTGAGTGCTGTCACTTCTTCCTCACTTACTCAGTGAGTGCTGTCACTCCCTCCTCCCTCACTCCGTGAGCGCTGTCACTCCCTCCTCACTCTCTCAGTGATCGCTGTCACTCCCTCCTCACTCCTTCAATGAGTGCTGTCACTTTCCCTCCTCACAGTGAGCACTGTCACTCCATCCTCACTCACTCATTGAGTGCTCTCACTCTTCCTCCTCAGTCACTCTGTGAGCACTGTCAATCCAACCTCACTCCCTCAGTGATTGCAGTCATTCCCTCCTCATTCACTCAGTGAGTACTGCCACTCTCTCCTCACTCACTCAGTGAGTACTGTCATTCCCTCCTCACTCACTCAGTGAGTACTGCCACTCTCTCCTCACTCATTCAATGAGTGCTGTCTCTTTCCTCCTCACTCACTCAGTGAGCGCTGTCACTCCCTCCTCACTCCCTCAGTGAGCGCTGTCACTCCCTCCTCACTCACTCATTCAGTGCTGTCACGCCTTACTAACTCCATCAGTATGTGTGCTCACTTCCTCTTCACTCTCTCAGTGAGTGCTGTCACTCTCCCTCCTCATTCCCTCAGTGAGTGCTCTCTCTCCCTCTTCACTCACTCAGCGAGTGCTGTCACTTCTTCCTCATTCCATCATTGAGGGCTATCACTCCCTCTGCACTCACTCAGTTATTGCTCTCACTCCCTCCTCACTCACTCAGTGAGTGCTGTCACTCCCTCCTCACTCACTCAGTGAGTAATGTCACTTCTTCCTCATTCCGTCATTGAGTGCTGTCACTCCTTACTCACTCCATCAGTATATGCGCTCACTCCTTCCTCACTCACTCAGTGAGTGCTGTCACTTCCTGATCAATCCCTCAGTTATTACTGTCACTCCCTCCTCACTCCCTCAGTTATTGCTGTCACTCCCTCCTCACTCGCTCAGTGAGTGTTGTCACTTCCTGATCAATCCCTCGGTTATTACTGTCACTCCCTCCTCACTCCCTCAGTTATTGCTGTCACTCCCTCCTCACTCCCTCAGTGAATGCTGTCACTCCCTCTGCACTCACTCAGTTATTGCTGTCACTCCCTCCTCACTCGCTCAGTGAGTGATGTAACTCCCTCCTCACTCACTCAACGAGTGCTGTCACTCTCCCTCCTCACTCCCTCAGTGAGTGCATTCACTTTACCTCCTCACTCACTCAGTGAGCGCTGTCACTCCATCCTCACTCACTTATTGAGTGCTCTCACTCTCCCTCCTCTCTGACTCTGACGCTGCCACTCCCTCCTCACTCACTCAGTGAGTGCTGTCACTCTCCATCCTCAGTCACTCTGTGAGAACTGTCAATCCATCCTCACTCACTCAGTGAGTGCTGTCATTCCGTCCTCACTCACTCAGTGAGTACTGCCACTCCTTCCTCACTCACGCAGTGAGTGCTCTCACTCTCCCTGCTCACTCACTTAGGGTGCACTGTCATTCCTCCTCACTCCCTCAATGAGTGCTGTCTCTCCCTCCTCACTTACTCAGTGAGTGCTCTCTCTCCCTCTTCACTCTCTCAGCGAGTGCTGTCACTTCTTCCTCATTCTGTCATTGAGTGCTGTCACTCCCTCCGCACTCACTCAGTTATTGCTGTCACTCCCTCCTCACTGCATCAGTGAGCGCTGTCACTCCTTCCTCACCCCCTCAGTTATTGCTGTCACTCCCTCCTCACTCACTGAGTGAGCGCTTTCACTCCCTCCTCACTCACTCAGTGAGTGCTGTCGCTTTCCCTCCTCACTCACTCATTGAGTGCTCTCACTCTCCCTCCTCTCTGACTCCGAATGCTGTCTCTCTCCTCCACACTCACTCAGTGAGTACTGTCACTCCCTACTCAGGCTCTCATTGAGTGCTGTCAGTGCCTCCTCACTCAGTAAGCGCTGTCATTTCCTCCTCACTCACTCAGTGAGTGCTGTCGCTTTCACTCCTCACTCACTCAGTGAGTGCTGTCACTCTCCTTCCTTACTCACTTAGTGAGCGCTGTCACTCCCTCCTCACTCACTCAGTGAGCGCTGTCACTCCCTCCTCATTCTCTCAGTGAGCGCTGTCACTCTCCCTCCTCACTCACTCAGTGAGCGCTGTCACTCCCTCCTCACTCACTCAGTGAGCGCTGTCACTCCCTCCTCACTCTCTCAGTGAGCGCTGTTACTCTCCCTCCTCACTCACTCAGTGAGTGCTGTCAATCCCTCCTCACTCACTCAGTGAGCACTGTCACTCCGTCCTCACTCCCTCAGTGAGTGCTCTCTCTCCCTCTTCACTCACTCAGCGAGTGCTGTCACTTCTTCCTCATTCCGTCATTGAGGGCTGTCACTCCCTCCGCACTCACTCAGTTATTGCTCTCAGATCTCCTCACTCCCTCCATGAGTGCGCTCACTCCTTCCTCACTCATTCAGTGGCTCTTTCACTCCGTCTGCACTCACTCAGTGAGTGTTGTCACTCTCCCTCCTCACTCACTCAGTGAGTGTTGTCACTCTCCCTCCTCACTCACTCAGTGAATGCTGTCACTCTCCCTCCTCACTCACTCAGTGAGTGCTGTCACTCCTTCCTCACTTACACACTGAGTGCTGTCTCTCCCTGCTCACTCACTCAGTGATTGCTCTTACTCCCTCTTCACTCACTCATTGAGTGCTGTCACTCCCTCCTTACTCTCTCAGTGAGTGCTCTCTCTCCTTCTTCACTCACTGAGTGAGTGCAGTCACTCCATCCTCATTCCGTCAGTGAGTGCTGTGAGTCCCTCCGCACTCAATCAGTGAGCGCTGTCACTCCCTCCTCAGTCCCTCAATGAGTGCGCTCACTCCTTCCTCACTCATTCAGTGACTGCTTTCACTCCATCATCACTCACTCAGTGAAGGATGTCACTCCCTCCTCACTCGCTCAGTGAGTGCTGTCAGTTCCTCCTCACTCACTCAGTGAGTGCTGTTGCTTTCCCTCCTCACTATCTCAGTGAGTGCTGTCACTCCCTCTTCACTCACTCTTTGAGCACTCTCACTCCCTCCTCACTTACTCAGTGACCGCTGTCAGTCCCTCCTCACTCACTCAGTGAGTGCTTTCACTCTCCCTCACTTCTCACTCAATGAGTGCTGTCAATCTCTCTCCTCACTCATTCAGTGACCGCTGTCACTCCTTCCTCACTCACTCAGTAAGTATTGTCACTCCTTCCTCTTTCACTCAGCGAGTATTGTCACTCCCTTCGCACTCACTCAGCGAGTGCTTTCACTCGTCCTTCACTCACTGGATGGGGATACAGTGTTTGTGACGGTGGGGAGGTGAGTCTGCAGCCAGCCATGACTCCTTTTCATCAACACAACGAGGGATTGCTGCATGAAGGTGGTCAATGTTAAAATGCTCTTGTTGTGCAATGTGAAATCTGAAAACAATAACTGCTGGAGATGCCCAGCAGGTCAGGCAGCAACTGTGCAGAGTGGGACAGAGTTAACGTTACAGCTCAATGACCTTTCATCAGAACTCCAGAACAGAACAGAAACTCTTGTTCGACTTGTTTTCACAACAGTTGATAATCAGGATTGTTCCTAAGTTTACTGAGAAGGATAGATTATCTTCAACAACTGACCCTTTAAGGCCGATTCGCTCTTTTACTGTTTGTTGAACAACTTTTGGAGGTTTTCTAGGCTGACATGAATGATGTCCGGCAAACCGGAAAGTCCCAGACTCTTCCAACCAGGTCCTGGGTTTCCCCCTCCCTCTGGGCCTCTCCTTCCACCCCACCGCCACCCCCCCCCCCCCCCCCCCCCCCCCCAAGTCTCCAGCTCAGTCCATGCTTCCTCCAGCACTTGCTTTCTCCCCTGGTCTTCCTCTAGCCACTATGTCACTTTGTTTGAATTAGATTCGGAGATTGAGCTGCGATATTTCACCAGCTGACCTGCCTGCCTTTAATAAACACCTCCAAATTCTGTGGCTTGTGGCTTTTTTTCAGAGAAAGTTCACTTGGCTTTAAAGTATATGACACGGAGATTGAACTCCAGTTAAAACCCTCCCTGGGAAGGATGATAGGGGATCCAAAATCCCTCGGCAAGACAGGCATAAGGCAACGTGTCAAAAAAAGGATGTTCTTACTGGGAACGGCTTGTCCCATGTACCATCTATGTATAGTCTGTTCATTTGTAAATGAAATCACTAGAATTCCACTGTACAGAGAGTTTAATGTCAGGATTAGTGCTGAGACAGGCTGATGGATAGGGGATATTGTCTCTAATTTAGATCTTTTATCACTGGGAGCTTCTAAAGTCTGTTAAAGCTGCTCCATTGTCTCTCCTTTATCTTCCAGTTATCTTCCCTTTCCTGGTTTTGCCGGTCATTCACTGGGCCAGGATCAGGCAGAGTTGGTACCTGCTTTCGAGCCAATATCTTACCTCAGCAACTTGTTAATTTACATGTGAGTCTGGGTGTGTGAGCGCTGCATCCCCGTTTGTCACGTGACCCATGCTGTTTGGCCATACGTGGCCAAGATTGTTCCTGTTCCTATCAGGTGTTGGCGGGCCTCAGTGGGTACTGCCTACCTCTTGAGTCAGAAGGTTGTGAGTTCCAGACCCACTCCAGAGACTTGAGCACAACATTCAAGGCTGGCACTCCAGTGCAGTGCTGAGGGTGTGCTGCACTGTCAGGGGGTGCTGTCTTTCACCTGAGATGTTAAACTGAGGCCCTGTCCGCCTGCTCACGGTAAAGGACCCCATGGCACTGTATTGAAGAATAGCTGGGGCGTTTTCTACGGTGTTCTGACCAACATTTATCCCTCAGTCAACAGCAGATTATCTGGTTATTATCACATTGCTGTTTGTGGGAGCTGGCTGTGAGTAAATTGGCTGCCATATTTCCTGTGTGACAGCTATTCATTGGCTGTAAAATGCTTTCCAAGGTCTTGATGTCTTGAAAGGTGCTATATAAATGCAAATCTAAATCCTATATAAATGTTATATAAATCTAAACCCAGTGCCAAGGAAGACAGCCAGTCCAACAGTAACGTCCTTCCCCAAACCAACTTGTCTAACATCGAGGTGCTAATCACTCAAAACTGGCTCCACTGGCCAGGACATGCCAATCACAGGCCTGACACCAGATTCCCGAAGCAACTGCTCTACTCAGAACTCAGCGATGGCAGGAGACTCCCAGAATGACAACGGAGACACTTTAAGCCGACTGATGGGAGACGCTGGCTTGTGACTGACAGAAACGGAGAAGGCGCCGGGCACAGCGAGAGACGTCACTGGGGACGTGGGACGTGCAGAGGCAAAGTCGAGTCACTGGGGAGGTAACACACAAACCGCCAAACAACCCATCCACCCAGGCCTTCAAGCCACGCCTGCCCCCCGCCCCCCCCAACGTGCCAGCCTCCGCGGATCGCACATTGGGTTTATCTCAGAACCCATCCAAGCGGAATGAAAGCAAGTTGTCCTCAATCCCGAGGGGCTGGCTAAGGAGAAGAGAGACGTGAACGCAAGCTTATCTTTCTTTACGTCTGTGCGAGTGTGCTCCCCGGAGATCTTCCCCATGTCCGGTGGCTGTCCTGGTTCTGTCATTGGCGAATCCCTGAGACCAGCAGAGTCATCGTGGACTGAAGATCGAAGCTAGGTCCTAATTCTCAGCTCCTCCCCCGAGCCAGCGGGGAAAGCAGAGGGTGGGGTTGGGTGGGCAGGAGCCTTATGAAGATTAATCGGGCGCAGTGCCACCCATAGGGCAGCCCCTGACTCGGAACTGCATAGAGGTTGGAGGTCAGAGCCGTGATGCTGGGACGTGGGGAAAAAGCATGTCCTGCACCTGGACAGTGGCTGGAGGTGACTTGATCAAGAGCGGAGAGAATAGAGTTGCCGACTCTGATCGGGCTTCATCATGTGACCTCCTGCACCAACCAGCCTCCCAGTCAAGCAGCTGTTTTCCTTTCTCCAATACCTTTATAACAAATAGATAAAAATGTCCAAGGGGAATGGGAAAAAGAACCCATGTAACCGGTTTTAATACTGCTGTGATTTTTCCCCTGGCTTTTTTAGCAGCAGTGCCCTGGAGATAAATTCCTGGAGACATCAAGTCAATGCTGATGGGTCGGCAACCCTAGGAAGCAATTCTCCTGTTGAGATAACACTGTGAGTTATCGAGTCATTATGGGGCAGAAGGAGGTCATTTGGCCCATCCAGTCTGTGTTGGTTAATGTTGCAGAGTAAAACATGAAAGCCAAAAAGATTAAAGCGAACAAAGTAAGTGAAGGTTTACAAAATAATAGCCTGGCATCTACATTCTCTGCTCTTGCTAGAATCTGTGTTAAAGGTCTTGTTTACCTCCTGACAGTTCTTTGGAATGGGCGGGGAGCTATCAGTTTGCTCTTGCGGGTGATACAAATATTTGTTAAAGGTCTCAGTTTGCTCCTTCCAAAAGGGATGAGTCAGCGCAGAGAACGAGCAGTTCTGCCAATCTCAACACAAACAGGCAGCTAATCTCTCCGAGACAGAACATGCCCTCCCACTCCCTCTCTCCACATTCTGCTCATGTCCCTCATCGAGCGCTTATAAGGTGAAACGTAGTCTCAGGGAATTGCTTCCCATGGCTGGAAAAGGAATCAGGTCGTGCTCTGATTATGAAGTGATTCCTGGATGAGAAAGATGCAGTAATGTGTGACGAGATCACACAAGGAATGATCCACTCGACTAGTATAGGGACTTAAGGTGCCAAACTAGGTAATGCAACGACTGGGCAGCCAGCTGAGCTGCAGTCATGGGCCACAACCATTATTAAGAAGTGCACAAAGACAGCAGGCCTGAAGGCCTGGATTGGGCTCCAGATTTGATCTGGATGAATTGGAGGGATAAGAGCTGGGTTCCCACAAGGATTGGCAACAAGGTTCCTGCTGGGACCTGCCTGGAAGGGTTACATACCTGTGCAGGGACCTGCAAAAAATAATCAAAGGTGCGTACAAAAGCTGGCCGTACACAACAATGAAACTTTATGGGAAACGTTGGTTGCCAATCCTCCAGGATTGCCCTGGTGTTTCCAGGAATTAAGGGTTAATTTCCTGAACACTGCTGTGAGTAAAAGGAGAAAAGAAAACCACAGGAGCAGTAAAAATGGTGTTTTTGGCACTCATTTCCTATGAATTCTTTCGATTATTAGTGACTAAATCATTCGAGAGGGGAAGAAAACGCAGTTTGACTGATTGCGCTGATTAGAGGCCGGAGGTCATGTGATTCAATCTCCAGAAAAACATCCACCCAGAGTTGGCAACCTTAGTTTTCTGCACAACTCGTTCTTTGCAATTCGTGTTTTAGTGGTCTGCATTTCTGGCCAGCAAACTGCCCCCAGTGCTGGGGACTGTACAGGCCAGTGATTATGAATCGCATGTGCCGACGTGCCTCAGGCAATGTCAATTGAAATAAAATGGCAGCCCGTGCTTCCCCCACATGTAGCGTTTCTATCGTTTCTCTGGCTATTTTATCCTAATGCACACCAAGTTCCATTCACTTATCACCCCTGTGCTCCAAAGCCTCGACTTTAAAATTCTCATCCATGTCTTCAAATCCCTCTATGACCTCACATCCCTCCCCCTCTCTGTAACCTCCCCAGCACAACAACCCGCTAAGATATTTATGCTCCTCAAATTCTGGCGTATTTGAGCATTCCTAATTTTTCATTACTCCGCCATTTCAGTTTCCTGAACTCTGGAATTCCCTCCCAAAATCTCTCCGCCTATTTCTCCCCCCCCCCACCCCCCCCCCCTCCAGAGGCTCCTTAAAAATCAAACTAGCTGCCAAACCAAACTCCAAACCATCCCCACTGTGGCTCAGTGTCAAATTTTCAATCAGTCCTGTGAAGTGCCTTAGGGCATCTTACCATGTTAAAGGCGCTATATAAATGAACGTAAGTCGTTGTTGCTGTACTGCTGCCCCCTGGAGGCACTGAGAGACTCGGATGCTCCAGGAGGGCCTCAGCTGCTTGGGAACTCGACAGCGCCACCTCTGGTAGTTGAAGATCTTGCTGCAGTGGGGGATGGAAGATGATTCTTTGAGCTGCAGTGACCACTGTGTATGCTGTTCCCCTCTGGTGCACATCCCGCTGGTCCAATTCGCCTCAAAGGATCAGAAAACCACAGCACCGGCGAGTCAAACAGGGGGGGTGCAAAGTTACAAGGAGGGACATTGTCATTCAACGGAGTGAAACGCACAGCACCTGTCTCCCCTCTCGGGGAGTGTTTGCCAGGGGTCTGGAAATCAGAATCCTCCAGGGTTTTAACCTTTAAACAAAAATCATGGAAATGAATGAAATGCAGGTGTTGTTTATTACAGTGAATATCCTTCCACTGAAAAGGATTGGGGTTGGAGGGGGGGGGGGGAGTTCCTGCCGAAGAGGGGGTACAGGCACAATGGGCTGATTGGCCTCCTCTGGTGCATTCTGGGGCAGCCAAGGCGCCACTCAGCTGACGTGTGTAAAGTAAGCTCTCAGCAAAAACCGTTGTGTGCACAAACCCTTTCTCACTAGGGGGGTAAGAAAGCAGCTGATGTGCTGAGTATTTAGTGTGGTTTTTCCATGAGTTTCAGCCAGGCCCCCTCAATTGCCTGTGCTTTGGCCTTGTTCGCTGGTCAGTTTGAGGATGCTCAGGAATCACATGGATGTGTCATGAAACGGTGATGAAAAATCTCTCCAGCTGTGCGATTATTAGCTGATAATAGCCAGCTGCCTCTCCAGAGGCTTTCACCGAGTTCTGGTCACCTATCCAAATAATCCCCTTATTTTTCAATGGCTCCTGTGAAGTGCCCGGGGACATTTTACTATGTTCAAGGTGCTACATAAATGCAAGGAAGTTGTTGTTGCTAGACTGCTGCTCCCAAACTCGAGAGCAGTTTAGCGTAAGCCATCTCCCTCGTGTGCTGTCAAATTGGCTGGTTTTAACTCCCTACTCACAACTAAACTCACGCGTTCCTCCAGACTAAAATCCTCCCACCCCACACTGCGTGACCCCTGTGCCCCTCCCCTCCCCACACCGCCCCCACAAACATTGCCTCATGTTGGGAGGTGGTGGCCACTGCTTTTGATACCAGTGTCTGTGGGCCTTCAATTGCAGGGGGCAGGCAGTGTATGTCCATGTGTAAGATGACGAGGTGGTGATGCCGGGCGAGTGTCCTGACATCACCGTGCGCCATTGTGATATTTCGCTGGGCGCAATGAAGTCCGACACCAGCCCAACATTAATTAATGGGCCAGTTAAGGCCCTTTGGTCTTTAATCGATGATGATTTTTAGGCACCTGTGCGACCTTCGGGTTGGCGCAATGGGTGCAAAGGGCAGAGGGTAGGAGACCTTTCCATGAATCTCATCCACAGGCGGGATAAGAGGGCTCAGTGGGGTCATCAATCTGCATTGCGGAGTATTTATTGGAGAAAGTATTTAAAACTTGCCTGTGTGATCTGTAGCAGGTCAGAATGAATTCCAGCAGATTTCTCTGTACTTTGAAGCTTCAGCTCACCAGTCTGCAGATAGTAATCTTTATCGGGCCTGCAGCTTTCCAGAGGCCTCCCTTTAGCCTGGGTATGGGATCTGACATCTCCACTGGAGACAGCTCCTCTGAGGAGGAAGGGAGGAATAGAATAAGGAGGAGGCCAGGCGTGGACATTCAGCCTCCAGGGGAGCCACCTTTGGGAGGCCAGGCGCAGGCACAAGGGGCACAGGGTCAAGAGGTTGTCCAAGGTGGAAGGGGCCGCAGAAGGCGCCACTATCCTGCTGCCAGGGTTTACAGGCGGCAAAGCAGCTACATCAGTATGACTGAGGTGCAGTGCCGAAGGAGGCTCCATCTGTCAAGGGAAACAGTCAACTATATCTGTCAGATGATTGGCCCTGAGATGTCTCCTAACTGTGTGGGTGGACACCCCATACCAGCGGCTCTGAAGGTCACAGTTGCCCTCCACTTCTATGCATCTGACTCTTTCCAGGGCTAGGTGGTTGATCTTTGTGGTGTCTCCCAATCAGCTGTCCACACTTGTGTGAAGAAGGTTACAGATGCACTGTTCTGATGGGCATTGACCTTCATCCACTTCCACTGCGACCAGGCAAGCCAGACACAGCGAGCCAGAGGCTTCACAGCCATTGCTGACTTCCCCCACATCCAGGGTGCAATAGACTGTACACACGTGGCCATCAAGGTGCCAGCAGGTGAGCCCGGTGCCTTTGTCAACAGGAAGGGCTTCCACTCCATGAACGTGCAGATAGTGTGTGATCACAGGATGCTGATTCTACAAGTCTGTGTAAGGTACCCAGGCAGCTCCCACGATGCCTACATCCTCAGACACTCCCAGGTGCCGGCGCTCTTCAGTGCTCCGGCTCGGCTGGATGGTTGGCTGCTGGGTGACAAGGGCTATCCCCTCAGAAGGTGGCTCATGACGCCTCTCTGCCATCCAAGAACAGAAGCTGAGGAGCGCTACAATAGGAGCCATGGCACCACAAGGGCTGTGGTGGAGAGAGCCATCGGTCTTCTCAAGATGGGCTTCCGATGCCTGGACCGCTCAGGGGGCACACTCCAGTACCCCCCAGATCGTGTCTCTGTGATAGTGGTAGCATGCTGCACTCTGCACAATCTTGCTCTGGAGAGGGGGGATGGAGTGGATGATGAAAATGTTGACACAGTGGATGCGGCTGCACACGATGAGTCCAGCACTGATTCTGAGGATGAGCACACACAGGGGAATGATGAGGGGCTAAACACTGGCCCGGGGCTACACCAAGGAGGCAGGGAACCCAAGAGACTTTAATCCAATGAACCATCAGCTAGAGCCACACAAATGGATCAGGAGGACCAGCCTTGCCTGGTACTTCCATACTCAGCACCTAAGTGCTACATCTGCCAGGTCATCAGCTGCAAGAAAGGGCTTTGGACATAAATTTGAATGTTCAAACAAACACTCATGACATTTATCTTAAACAGACACATGCAGAACAAAGGAGCCACCCTCAGCCATGGTCACACATCTGAATTTTATTTTCAAATCAGACGTTCTCCCAATTGCAAAACAATACTGTAAGCAAGCAAAAATAAATTCTAAGGACCTAATTTCGGCCAACGTAAAAGCACCAGTGAGAAACCCGTGGTGTGCCTAAGGTACCTTGCATTTCCGTTTGTGGGTGCCACGCCTTGGTGCTGCCCCATCGCTCGGAGTGGCATCTGAGACTCTGCTGTCCTGTTGGCCTCGATGACCTTGGCAGCCGACCTCTGGGACGTGGAGCCTGTGCTGACACTGCCTGGGAGGGAGCTGCCAGTTCCACAGCTGGCATCTCCCCAGTCATCACAGCCTCACCCGATGAGACAGTCATTCTCAGAGAGGCAGAGGAGCTGCCTCCCTCATCCAGAGCATCCTGAGGGGAGCCTGCAGAGACGCCAGGCAGCTGCTGCACTGACATGAGGTCGCTTCGGACCTCCCAGCTCACCGTGGATGGATGGGCACCGAGCTGGGAAACTTGATGCCCAGACCATCTCCCACACTGGCACTGACCAGCTGAGGTCAATGCCACTGTGAGGGCTTGCTGGTCCGAGTATAACCCCAGGAGGACCTGATTGTTCTCCTGGTGCAGCCTCTCCACAAGGGTCGCCACTCTCTCCATGGAGGAATCATGGTGCTCAACCATGAGGCCTCACGTGTCTCCCCCAAATGCTCCCACACACCCGGCCGCATTTCCTGCAGCTGCTCCATTGCGGACGACTCCAGAGGCACATCATCAGGCACCGACTGAGCATGTACCTGGTCCCCTGCAGTCCTCTGACTGCTGGCACCATGGGCACTCTCTGTCTCTGCAGCTCTTCCAGCGACTGTGAAGTGTCCCCTCCACTGTGCCCCAGGACACTAGCCAATGTTCCAACGCCCACCAAGGTACTAGTATCTGCGCTGGTGCCTGCCTCGCAGCAATGGTGTGACGCAGGTGACACCTGAGGGCCCTCAGGTGTGAGAGGGGGCATCTGCATCTCCTCCTGGCGGACAGGCCCTGATGATGCTGAAATGAACAACAAGGACAGTGGATCAGTTAGCGTGCACACAATGACACACTTCATGCCTTTCCCCCAGGCTCATTATGCGCTCAACCTTCCAGAACCAATGGACACGGACATTGGTGGGATGGTAAATACTGAAGAGCAGACCCTAACATTACAGGAGGATATAGACGGGCTGGTCCGATGGGCTGATGAATGCCAAATGGAATTTAATCCGGATAAGTGTGAGGTGATGCACTTGGGCAGGACAAACAAGGCACAGGAACACATGAGGAATGGTATGACCCTGGGAAGTAACGAGGATCAGAGGGACCTTGGTGTGCATGTCCACTGGTTCCTTAAAGTGGCGGGACAGGTACATAAGGTGTTTAAGAAGGCAAATGGCATACTTTATTGGTCGAGGCATGGAATATAGGAGCAGGGAGGTAACGTTCGAACTGTAGAAAACACTGCTTAGGCCACAACTACAGTACTGTGTGCAGTTCTGAAATGCGCTTCATGGGAGGGATGGGACTGGAGTGGAGAGAGTGCAGAGGAGATTTACCAGGATGTTGCCTGGCCTGGAGAGTTTTAGTTATGAGGAGAGATTCGATAGACTGGGGTTATTTCCCCTGGAGCAGAGGAGATTGAGGGGGGACATGACTGAGATTTATAAACTTATGAGGGGCATAGATAGGGTCAACAGAAAGGGACTTTTCCCCTTGGTGGAGGGATCAGTAACCAGGTGGCATAGATTTAAGGTAAGGGGCAGGAGGTTGACAGGTGATGTGATGAGCAACATTTGCACACAGAGGGTGTTGGGAATATGGGACTCACTGCCTGAAAGGGTGGTAGAAGCAGAAGCCCTCCTAACATGTATTGAGTATTTGGATGTGCACTTGCGATGCCATGACATACAAGGCCATGGGGATAGTGCTGGAAAATGGGATTAGGAGACTTAAGTACATATTTGACGCATGCATTATCGAAAGGCCAAGGGGCCTTTTTCTATGATCCACAACCCTGACTCTATCAGTCTGTGACCAAGCAATGTTGCAACAATAAAAAAGTAACAATTGTCAGTGCTATGGGTGTTGGGAGGACATAGCAGATCTCACTGTTGACCTCAAATACCAGGCCGTTCCACCCCAGCCTCACCGACACCAGTTGACCTGGGTGCATGGTGCCTCTCCAGCTCAAGGGCCTCCTGCTCAAAGTGGCTTAACATGAGAAGGTGAGCCTGGTGCCTCCAGTCCTCGCACGCTCTGACGCATTATGAGCATTCTTCTCCTGAGAAAGAGAGACCATTCATTGTGGCAATTTGCACATGGACTCTACACGCGCACACCGCACCCCAATCATAGTGGCCCATATCAGGCCTCCAGTGCCTCCTCTCTCCGCTATTGCTGATCACTCACAGCAAAGCCTGCTCCCAACACCCCAACGGCCCCTTGGACACATTCTGCGTCCATCACTTTAGGAAACACACACTCTTAGCTCCCATAGCAAGGAGGCGCAGCGTCGAGGGCAGCAGATGGCTCTTGGCCATGAGACCCTGAGGGTCCCCTTCCACCATCTCATCACCGTGAATAGGACATGTGATGGAGTTCTGAGTATGCACCGAGCTGCATCTCCTGCAGGTTGCCCCCAGGCTAGTCATGTGCGACTAAGAGCAACACATGGTGCGGGGGAGACCTCATCTCCTCATGAACCACTCAGGCTGATGTAAGCATGGGCACTATCTGCTTGCCCACCCAGCGAAGGTAAAATGCCCAACATGATTCAATGCAGTCACGACAGTGAGACTTGGGGGGGCCCTCAAAGGCTAAGGCCACCTGCTGGGTTAAATGCCCAATGCCAACATGGTTCTCACCCTTCCAGAGCGCAACAAATCGTTGAAGCATTTGTAGCACTGGATCCAGGTGCGCCGTACCACAACGCGGGAGCTCACCACCTCCGCCACCTCCTCCCAGGCAGGTTTAGTCATGTGGGGGGGCCTCCTCCTCCCATCCTGGGGGACCAACACCTCCCATCACCTCCTCCAGGAGGGCAGCAAGGCAGTCATCAGAAAAGCGAGGGGCACATTGGCCCCCCCGCTGGCCTACCCTGTTCCTGTGACAGACCCTGCAGCCTGGCCTGCTCCTGTGACAGACCCTGCAGCCTGGCCCTGTCCCTGGGGGAGACCCTGCAGCCTGGCCCTGCTCCTGTGACAGACCCTGCAGCCTGGCCCTGCTCCTGTGACAGACCCTGCAGCCTGGCCTGCTCCTGTGACAGACCCTGCAGCCTGGCCCTGCTCCTGTGACAGACCCTGCAGCCTGGCCCTGCTCCTGTGACAGACCCTGCAGCCTGGCCCTGCTCCTGTGACAGACCCTGCAGCCTGGCCCTGCTCCTGTGACAGACCCTGCAGCCTGGCCCTGCTCCTGTGACAGACCCTGCAGCCTGGCCTGTTCCTGTGACAGACCCTGCAGCCTGGCCTGCTCCTCTGCCCTTCCCTCCAGCCTGGCCTGCTCAGCAGACCCCCTGCGGTGTGACCTAGACGTGGCCATTGTGAGCAGCCTACAGCAGCCTGCCAGACCTTCCTTTAAACAGAATGCCAGGTCACCATTGGGCCCAGTGGTCTGTGCACACGGCCGCAGCCCCCACACTCCCGCTATCCACGGGAGTCGGCAGATATCCTGGCCGGGCCTTAATTGGCCCACCCGCACAGAATGGTGGCACAGCCCCGATCGCGGGCAGCAACCAGGCTCACGCCCGCCTGCGCTCCTCCCCCCCCCCCCACAATGGAAAATTCTGCCGGAGTTACCATTGGTTTTGGTAAGCTGGTAACCGTGGAGATTGTTTTAGTCTGTGCACATAGGACAGAGCCTCGTTTGGAGTTTGTTTTGCTATGTTAGAAATGGCTTGTGTCAGCTGGATTAGTTCCATCCACTCATTTTCCTGTCAAGTTAGACCAAAGCAAATAAGTCTTAAGACGCACACAGTGAAAGTCAGCCTTTACATGAAATGCAGACTGTGGACTGAGAGAGGAAACATTTCAGAGGAAACAGCTGGACGCTCCTTTTTAAGATTTGGAATTCTCGCTGATGTTTTCATTCTGCTGTGAAGATACTCTGCCCAGTTGTTTTACCAGCCGTAGTGTAAGAACCTCCGTTAGTGCCAAAGGACCTGCTCAGCAGCGATGCGAGCGATCGGCCAGCCTGGGGGTGCTTGGGAAATGGGCCCCTGGCCACGATCGGCCCCCGACTGCGATTTCACACTGGCCGGCCAGTTAATAGCCAACCAGCGTGAAACATTCGCTGAAGAGCTCAGCGCTGCCGGGGTGGGAACGGGAAAAGGGTGGGCGATGGTGTCACCGCGGGCGCGGGTAGGCGCTGAGAGAAAGCTCCCCTTAGGCAGAGAGCTGCCCTGGGAGCTGCAGGCCTCCAAATAATAAAATAAAGCACAAAAAGGCTGCAGAAAATGGCCATGCAACACAATCAAGCACCTGAAAGCGTCCCTCATAAAAATGCTGTCCCCAGATATCTCTTTTTATTTTATATCCTAAAGGAGATTTCATCCCGCCCTTGGATGAGGTTTCATTAGAAATGTAAAGGCCGCCTGGTCGATTGGCCCATCCGCCAACCGTAAAGCTGGACAGGCCACAAAATATCACTGACCGTTGCGCTGTTAATGGGCTTAATTGCTGCTTAATTGTCAGTGGGCGTGTATCTGAATGCTGCGCATGCCCATCAAGTGAAATATTGCGTGAGTGCGTGGTGACCTCAGGACACTCGCCCAACGTCATCTCCCGCTATTTTACGCCCGTTCAGGTCGGGCCCACTCTCGCCCATGGAACATAAAATTCAGCCCCCAAAAGTCTGCTATCCCAGCCTTAAATACATTCAATGATGGAGTATCCACAATCCAATTCCAAAGATTCACAACCCTTTGAGTGAAGGAATTTCTCCTCATCTCCGTCCTAATCCTGACCCCTTATCCTGAGACCATGCTGCTGTGTTTTAGATTCCCCGACCAGTGAAAACAATCCCTCAGTATCTCTCAGTGTCAAACCCCTTCAGAATGTTGTAGGTTTCAATGAGATCGCCTCATTTTTCTGAACTCCTGGGAACTCAGGCCCAGTTTACTCAGCCTCTCATCATAGGACAGTCACCTGATCCCAGGTGCCAGTTTAGTGACCCTTCTCTGTACCACCTTCAAAGCAAATATATCCTTCCTTAAATATGGAGACCAAAACTATACACATTATTCCAGATGTGGTCTCACCTAAACCCTGTATAATTGTGACAAGACTTCTTCATTCTCACACTCCAATCCCCTTGCAATAAAGGCCAACATGCCATTTGCCTTCCTAATTGCTGTTGTACCAGCTTAACTTCCTGCATTCCTTGTACAAGCCCCCAAGTCTCTTTAAACATAAATACTTACAAGTTTCACATCTTTTAAAAATTATTCTCGCTTTTCTGTTCTTCTGACCTAAGTGAAAAACTTCACATTTCCTTACATCATACTCCATCTGTCATCTTGTTATCCACTCACCTAACTTGTCTATATCTCTCTGCAGCTTCTCTGTGTCCTCCCCGCAGCTTACCTTACCACCTAGCTTTATATCATCAGCAAACTTTGATACATTGCTCTCTATCACTTCAGCCAAGTCATTAATGTAGATTGTAAATAGCTGAGGCCCCAGCACTGATCTCTGCAGCACTTCACTATTCACTGCCTGCCAACTTCAAAAATTCCTGTTTATGCTCACTCTCTGCTTTCTATTTCTATTGGTTAACCAATCCTCGATCTGTACTAAAATATTACCCCCAACTCCATGAGCACTTATTTTTCCTATTAACCATTTGTGTGTCACCTTATTGAATATCTTTTGGAAATGCAGGTATACTACATCTACTGCTTCCCCTTTATCTACACTACCAGCTACATCCTCAAAAAACTCTAATAAAATTTGTCAAACAGGATTTCCCTTCAGTAAAACAATGTTGACTTGTTCTAATCATACTAGGCTTTTCCAAGTGCATTAAGACTTCTTTAATAATAAATTCCAGCATTTTCCCAACAACTGATGATAGGCTAAGTGACCTGCAGTTCATTTTCAGGAAGGCAACCTGTAACTAGTGGATTGCTACAAGGATCAGCACTGGGGCCACAATTATTTACAATATATATTAATGACTTGGATGAGGGAAATGAATGTACTATCACCATGTTTGCAGATGACACAAAAATAGGTGGGAAGGCAAGTGGTGAGGATGACATAGAGTCTACAGAAGGGTATAGACAGGTTAAGTGAGTGGGCAAGAACTTGGCAGATGGAATATAATGTGGGAAAATGTGAGGTTATGCACTTTGGCAGGAAGAATAGAGGAGCTGAATATTATTTAAATGGAGAAAGACTGCAGAAAGCTGCAGCACAGAGGGATTTGGGGGTCCTCATGCATGAATCCCCAAAAGCTAACATACAAGTTCAACAAGTAATAG
The DNA here is from genome assembly GCF_017639515.1 of Carcharodon carcharias. NCBI lineage: Eukaryota > Metazoa > Chordata > Chondrichthyes > Lamniformes > Lamnidae > Carcharodon > Carcharodon carcharias. Next base: position 92,177,907 of record NC_054484.1, on the reverse strand, counting down.
GGAAGGCAAATGGAATGTTGGCCTTTATTTGAAAGGGAATGGAGTATAAAAATAGGGAAGTCTTACTAAAACTATACAAGGCACTAGTTAGACACAACTAGAATACTGTGAACAATTTTGGTCCCCTTATCTAAGGAAAGATATACTGGCATTGGAGGCAGTCCAGAGAAGGTTCACTTGGTTGATCCAGGGTACAGAGAGATTTTCTTCTTCCTAGACTCTCCCACAAGGGGAAACAACCTCTCGGCATCTACCCTGTCATGCCCCCTAAGAATCTTATATGTTTCAATAAGGTTGCCTCTCATTCTTCTAAACTCCATTGAGTACAGGCCAAGCCTACTCAATCTCTCCTCAGGCTTGGCCTGTACTCATTGGAGTTTAGAAGAATGAGAGGCTACCTTATTGAAACATATAAGATTCTTAGGGGGCATGACAGGGTAGATGCTGAGAGGTTGTTTCCCCTTGTGGGAGAGTCTAAGAATAGAGGGCATAATCTCAGAGTAAAGGAGCGCCCATTTAAAACAGAGATGAGGAGGAATTTCTTCTCTCAGAGAGTAGTGAATCTGTGGAATTCTTTACCATAGAGGGCTGTAGAGGTTGGATCATTAAGTATATTCAAGGCTGAGATAGACAGATTTTTAATCAGTAAGGGAATCAAGGGTTATGGGGAAAAGCAGGAAAGTGGAATTGAGGATTATCAGATCAGCCATGATCTCATTGAATGGTGGAGCAGACTTGATGTGCTGAATGGCCTACTTCTGCTCCTATGTCTTATGGTCTTATGATCTTAGGATAGATAGGAAATGGTAAAAGGATAGACAGAAAATGGGCAGTGGATAGACAGGAAATGGGCAGTGGATAGACAGGAAATGGGCAGAAGATAGGGGATGGTGAGGCTAAATATCATATTGCTTTATACAACACATAAAGGATAGACAGAAGGATTGATCACAAACTGACATATTATTGCCATTGGAAATGGTAGAGGATAGACATGGTGGAGGGAATGGGAAGACTGGGTGACAATGATGAGCAATTGTTAGAACCTAACAGTAGGTAGAGTACAGACAGACTACAGAGGCCAAATGGAGGATGGATAAGTTAAAGTGGTTTCTGAGAGAAAATATCAGAATTGATGATGGGAAACCAAAAGGTTTATGGAGGAATTCCAGAGCATGGGTGAAGGGATGGCCACTAGTCATTGGATAAAGAGGGGGTGCGAGTGGCAATGGGCAGTAGCACAAAAGGCCAGAATCAGAAGAGCAGAGAGCTTGGGGACCACTGTAGACTTGGAGGAGACAGGTAGGGGTAGGATTAAAATGCATCTAACTATCAGTATGAGATTTGAAATTTGAGGTATTAAAGAACTGGGGACGAATGGAGGTCAGTGAACACAGAAATGATTAAGAAGTGGATGGAATACAGTCAGTAGAGTCACTATCACGGGGAATGCATAAACAAATTGGCCTAATGTTTTTACTGTCTATGATATGATAAGATCCACATGACAATGAAGTGCAAGGAATTGAAGATAAACATATGATGCAGGAATTGAAACAAGGGCCTGAAGGAAGCCAACATGAAACATTAATTTCTGGCAGTTTACAGGATTCCACAAAACGGTTTGTTCCTGGAGTACATAGATTTATAGAAATTTACAGACCGGCAGAAGGCCATTCAGCCATCGGGTCTGCACTGGCCAACAAGGAGCCACCCAGCCTAATCCCACTTTCCAGTTGTGGGTCCATAGCCTTGCAGGTTGCAACACTTCAATGCGTATCCAGGTACTTTTTAACTGTTACGATGGTTTCTGTCTCTAACAGCCTTTCAGACAGTGAGTTCCAGATCCATCACCCTCTGAGTGAAAAAAATTTCCCTTGAATTCCCTCTAAATCCCCTACTTCTTGCACTAAGTCTACACCCTCTGGTTATAGGCCCCTCAACCAAGCCTTCCTACCCTCCCTATGCAATCCCCTCATAATGTTGTAAATTTCAGTTAGGTCTCCCCTTAGCCTCCTCTCTTCCACATAAAACAAACCCAGCCTATCCAATCTTCCCTCCTTACTAAAATTTTCCAGTTCAGGCAACATCCTGGTAAATCTCCTTGGTACCCTCTCTAGTGCAATCACATGGGGAGGGTGGTGGGGTGGGGAGGCGGGGGGGATGGGGAAGGTGGTGGGGTGTTGAATAACCAGGGAATAACAACTTGGGGGCGCCCCAAGCAGACAGTAACAAATTGAGGGGTCTTGCCTGGATCAACAGCTTTGGGGGGTAGGTCATAACAACTCCAATGTCCCTCTGTTCCTCTACATTTCTTAGTGTTCTCCCATTTATTGTGTATTCCCTTGCCTTGTTTGCCCTCTCCAATTGCATTACCTCACACTTCTCCAGATTGAATTCCATTTGCCGCCCTTCTGTCCACCTGACCAGTCTGTTGATATCTTCATGCTCTCTACAGCTTTCTTCCTCACTATCAATCTCAAGGCCATCGTCTGCAAACTTCTTGATCATGCGGCTATGTAGCCCAAACTATTGGCATATCCCACCAAAATCAAGGGAGTCAGTACTGAGCCCTGTGAAATATCACCTTTTTTTTAAAAGGTGTGAAACTTGTAAGAGTTGATATTCAAAAAGGCTCGGGTGTGCTTGTACTAGGAATGCGGAGAGTTAGCATGCAGGTGCAGCAAGTAATTAGGAAGGTAAAGGACATGTTGGCCTTTATTGTGAGGAGATTGGAGTACAGGAATAAATAAGACTTGCTACAATTATATAGGGTTTTGGTGAGACCTAATCAAAGACCTTGCTAAAATCCGTATAGACTACATCACATGCATTATCCTCATGGACCCTCCTTGTTACTTCCTCAAAAAAATTGCATCATGTTGCTCAGACACAACCTTCCTGTAATACATTCTCATTGTGCCTGAGCAGAGATTGTGGTAATAAACACTAATGTGGCACATGTATCATTCGTCACACTCAGTTGACATGATTAGCTTGAGGGCAGTGTCGATAGGGCCAATCGGGGTTATGAATGTGAGGGTAGTTTGTGAGGCTGTAACCCCCAGTGCCGACCTCAGTCTGTGGGAGTATGGATGGGCGAGCCTGGTCTGGAGAGGGGCCATTGGCAAACGCTTTGCCCAGCTCACTGATTGGTCCTCTTGGCAAATGAGAGCCTCCACCTCGAGAGTCAGTCGAATTTAGTGTACAGCGTCATTCTAGTAATCTAACACTGTGATCAGACAGCCTGTTGACAATTCCCAGCTCTGTTTTATAAAAAGCTCTTTTACTTCAATTGTCCTCTGGTTCTTTGCCATCAGAACTTGCGTTTATATAGTCAGGGTTAGAGAAAGCAGAATTGGCAGCCACTAGTTTGTTTATTGGGAAATTCAGGAGAATCATTAATCTTATGAGTATACTCAAGAAGGAAGTTAGTTTGGGTGGAATACTTTCAATATGAGGCTAACTTAGTCAGGGTGGATGAGGGATTGTTGCCTTTCATGTGATTAGCTGAAGCTATATTAGTTCAATACTCCCTGTACCTGGTGAGCATTGCACTCCATTAAAATGGGTGGAATATCCCTTAAATAACTCATTCTGGCAGAAATGTAGGCAGGAATTTTCCGTGCCCACCAGCTTCGGGCGTGTTCGATGGGGTGAGTGGACAATATGGCCTGATCAGTTTTACGACATTGTGAAACCTGTTTGCAATCGTCCGCTCAGCCCGAGCATTTCCTGTCATCGGACATCAGGATCCTCATTGTAATACACCTGCATATCATTATCAGGCCAGCCCACCGGAATCATCCCCCCCCCTCCCCAACAGCGGGATTGGTCACCCTCGTTGGCAGGAAAACACACCAATGTGTTTCACAACAGCTCACAAGCGACATGCACCTGGCGGGCTGCACTACGCTCGGGACTTCAGGGTTTGTTTGCCTACCTTGCTTCGGTCAGCACTCATAGCTATCAGCCCGCCGTGAAGTCCGCTATCCCTGCTCTGGCTGCAGATGGGTCGTGGAGTGACCAACCAGGCTTGGGAGGCAGTGACAGTGGTGATCAGTGCCAATGCTGCACAGAAGAGGTTGGCCTTTGTTGAAAATGCCAAGGGTGGGAGGGGATACCAAAACATGGGTGGAGCTGGGCACCACCTTGGGTGTTTTCATCAACAGGTGATGGGCAGGGAGCCATGTGGTTGATGTGGTTCCATGTGGTTGATGTTCCCAGCTTGGAAGGTTAGTTTCTAGCATGAGGAGTGGAGTCCCTGCAAATTCGAATCTGTGCCCAAACTCGGCTGCATGGCAAGGCACGTTTCCAATGGCAACCTTCCTGAGTCTCAGCCCTGCTCCTTGGTAAATGCACACTTGTTGTCCATGTTGCTATAGGATGCATGCTGTGTGAAACAGAATCTTGACAGTCCCATGCAACCTGCAAAATTCCAAGCCAGTCCTGCAGTTTAGATTTGTAGGGTAGATGCAGAAAGACTGTAGCGTCTCCATAGCCCAATGAATAGTGGACTCCTACTGATTGAAATGAGGCATCACTTCACTAACCAATCTAACTGAGGCTTAGGGACACCAATAGATAGCAGCCAGTCTAATCCAGATTCAGTATACAGAGGAAATAAATAGAGGTAACAATAGCTATTCTTCCATCTGCACCCACAAAGCTTGAAAGGATATCCAGTAATACAGGAATGACCAGGATTGTCCAGTCTCTCCTACTCTCCCTGATCCCATTCTCCAATCCCCAGTCTCTTTCTCCCCTGATCCCATTCCCTAACCCCCTCTCTCTCTCTCTCTCTCTCTCTGTCTTCCTGACGCTTTGTCACAACCCCCATTCTCCCTCTCTTTCTCTGATCCCATTCCCCAATCCCCTCTCTCCCCCTCCCCCTGACCACCTGTTCCTATGGCCTCTGGTTTCGAAAACAGTTGGCTCCAATTAAATGCTGCATTTTGTGGGTGAAATAGCTCATGTGGCACCTCTAATCTCTGCGCCTGCCGTGTTGCTTTCAGGATATGCAACCTCAGTTTAAAACGCTGGGAAGTGATACTCCAAAAAAAGGAACTGCTGCGTGGTTTTATAAGACAAGGTGCATCCGTGAGAAAGGAGTTCAATGTTGAGGAAGGTGGTGAATCGTTTTATATAATTGCTTGTGTTTAGACACAAACTCCAATTGCTGACAGGCTGTCCTCCTGTGATCTGCAGTATCTCCATCATGTGTGATTACTGCCCCTGTCTCTCTCTCTCACACACACACACACACACAAACACACACACCCCACTCCCCCCCCCCCCCCCAGGGCAGACCCAACCCATAGAAACATCTGGAACTCTGCAAATGCAGCACACAGGCATGAGTGTGGGGGTTGGTCTAACAGCTGATTGGCTGCAAAAATTAAAAATGCCAGCCCAGTAATTCTAATTCGCTCCTTCTGGAATAAAGTTTACTTTGGACAGAACCTCGGCCATCCACAAGATGATCCTTCCACCCTAGTTGCCAGCAGTAGCAGCTGGGAGGCTCCAGCTGAAAGTGGGAGGGGGGGAGGGGTTGGGAATCCAAGGAGATTGCTGGATAGTCATCTCTCTCAGCTGGGTCACAATGGGACAGAGGAAAGGCTCCAACAAGCACCTCTCACAATCACGAGAGCAATGGTCAAAAATCTGGAAAATGTTCCCCAGCCCACCCTTCTGTTGTTCTGCTCTGCCATGATCCTGAGGCCAGTGGGGAATTCTGTTTGTCTGCAGATTACCTTTGTGACTGTCTTCAGGAGGACATGAGCAAGATCTGGAGAGAAGAACTTTCATTCCAAGTGGCCTGGCTCTTCATGAGGATTGTTTCATTTGACAATGAATGGCAGCCACCTGGGTTCCAGGGTCACGGGATTCAGGTGCATTAATCTCTGCCTGTGGTCACAGGACTGATGTACATCTCCTCATGGAGGGGGTGATGTTCTAAGCTATGCTTCCTAAGCCTCTTTCTTGCCATTTGTAATGTCCTGCCCCTTGGGGAACACATGGTAAAAATCCAAGGTCCTCTTGCGTACCTGGTGGACTTGCACAGGTGAACCCTGGAGAAGTCCACCCTGCTGGCGAACAAGGTGTCCATCATTGCTTGATGCAGGGGCGTAACCTCCAGCTGTAAGATTTGACAGGTATTCCTGCCTGTTGCTGGGGGCTGGAAGGAGGGGCATTGAAGTTCAAGGCACCGGCCAGCTTCACTGAGTCATAACTGAGTCATCCTTAGACTGAAAGCCTTGACTCCATAATATTTTATATTCCTGGTGCTATCTCTGATTCTGACATGTCAGGCTAGGTCCTGCCTTACTCTTTGCACAAATAATTGGGATGACCCTGTATGATAAAAACATCCCTTTCTCTTGCCTCCAAAATCCTCCTATTGCCCTTCCAAAGCTGGAGTGTATCCACAGCAACAGGCCCCTAGATCCTTTCGGAGGGATGCAGCATCAAGTAGCACTGAGCAAGTCACATTGTTACAGGGCAGTCAGTGTTCTGATGGCAAATGGGCAAAAGCAATATGCCAGGAAAAGCAGCAAACTGACAAAACAGCAACATAAGAGCAACAGACAAATGTTCTTGCCCAAATCACAAACTTCCCTTTTGTAAAACTGCAACCCCAAAAGGATCAGAATGGACTTCCATCCAGCTCCACTCCCATTAGCAGCAGTGAGTCAAGTATGGAAGGAAGAGATCATTTACCTAATTTGGCCTTCATGACGGCACCACATGTCATGTGGTGCTTGGTAGCTGCTCTCCAATGCCAGCCCATTGCATTACAATGCTGCGTGCTTCAGACAAACACCAGGCCTAAGGCCTCTGCATGCCAGTAATGGTTACTCCATTGGCTCTGGCATTAGTATCACAGGGTCATGGAGATTGCCCATAATGTACTCTCTATTGAGCTGAAGTACAATAATCATGAATCAACTCCTACCCTTCAGGAACTATTTGAAGATTTTCTGAGTATTTTCCCTTGCCTGGAGGTATCTGCTATTCATTCCTGATCAGTCTTTGGGTGTCGTCAGCTTGAGGTTTTGTGTGAACCCCAATAATCTCCTGGACTCCCACCTCCCGCCCTGCCTAAACTTCAAATCATCCAAAACTCTGTTGCCCCTATCCTAACTTACATCAGCCCTGTTCATCCATCACCGCTGTGCTTGCTGACCTATGTCGGGTCCTGGTTCAGAAACCCACAAATTTAAAATTCTCATCCTTGTGTTTGAACCCTCTCCTTGCCCCTTCTTTCTCTGTTACCTCCTCAAGCCTTTCAACCACCTGAGAGCTGCATTCCTTCAATTGTGACCTTGGCTTACTTGAAGAACAGCTCAAGCAGCTTTCCATTCATGCCCTGGTCACATGAGTCTTTACTGCCAGTACATTCCCCACCATTTGCAGTGTTTGCATTGCTCTCAACCCTCCAGCCCTGTACCTTTGGAGAAGTCTGCATTCCTATAATTTGAGCCTCTTGTGCATCCCCTTTCTTCCTTCAACCCACCATTGGAGACTATGCCTTCCACTGTAGTATAAGAGTCTGGCATAGAAAGTGGTTAACGTGAGACTGGATACAGTATTGCCCACAGTGTGATGTAAAGGAACACATGACCTGAGTCTACGGGATAGACTTGTATTGGACAGAGACGTATGTAGAGGCAAGCATGGAGACAGCTCCATAGAACTTATATAAGTGTTTACAGTTACAAGTAGTTAATAAACACTTACTGTTAAGCCATACAGGACTCAGAACCTCTTCATTAAACCTACTGAACCAGACACATCTTACAACATCCACTACCTTGAACCCAAGATCTGAAATTCTCTTCTTAAACCTCTCCGCCTCTCTACCCCTTTATGTCCTAACCACCACCTTCTCAAGGACAATTAGGGATGGGTAATAAAAATTCTGGCCTAGCCGTGACGCCCATGACCCGTGAAAATTTTTTTCCCAAAAAGTTTCTGCTTAAAACCTACCTCTTTGACCGAGGTTTTAATGGTCTGTCTGAATAACTCATGTCACGATGTCAGAAATTGAATGCTTCTGAAGTGCCTTGGGATATTTTGTTCCGTCAAAGGTGCTATGTAAATGCAAGTTGTTGTTTTTTGGACTGCTGTCCTTTCTTGTGCCAAATTGACACCAGTATCTCAACACCAAGTGGGCACCTTGGCAAAACAAGGGGTTTCATTGCCATGTTGTATGCTACCTGCCTTAGAAGTTGCCATTCACTTTACATGGACAGATTTACCTATCTCCTAATTATTTTGTTCCCAAAACCTGCTGGTCGTCTGATTAGAGTCACTCCCTCGTCCTGTTTCGGAGCTCGCTGCTGAAGTGAATGCTAAATCTATTATTAGCTTCTCCTCCTCTGTGACTTCTTTGGGGGGAAGGGAGAGTCTCAACATAACCTGGTGACGACATTCCCGCTGTTTTTGCTTGAGCTGCAAAAACCAGGAATGGTTTGCCGTGGCTCAGGAATCTTTGATGGAACAGCAATTATCAGATGAGGATAAAAGTTGCTGACTGGAGGTGAATTAGCAGCTCCCTCCTCTCAGCACTAGTGTGTTGTTATTGCAGTGGAGTGAGGGTGGAGGAAGGACGATGAATTATTTCCTTCTGCCTGTCTAATCCTAAATTGCTGCTTTACAAAGAAAGGCGGATTTTGATTACAAACTGCGAGGTCAAAGAGCGGTTAATAAGCTTCTATTTTATGTGGGCCGGGGACATCATGTCCTTGAGGGCTTCTGTTTGTTTTGGTTTTTTAACTCACTCAATGAAAGCCGGCCGGACTCTCTCTCTCTCTCTCTCTGCTTTTATTTCACATAACACTTTGGCTCCGAGCAAGACTATTGCACTGGGAGTTCTTAAACTGAGTCACCCACATTCAGCGCTTGTGTCCTGGTATGTGCTGCACAGCCCCTGGGTGCTCCGAGTTGCCATGACATGCTATTCACTTGTAACCTTAGCACAGTGTATGTCACAGCTGAGTCCCTGTTAGGGGCCTGCAGCAATAATATTCTGTGTCTTCAAGTCACATTCCTCAAATAAATGAGTCGCTTGGCCCTTGATCCCAGCCGGCTAACTCTCAGTCGCTGAGCTCAATTTAAAGGGGCACTATCCCCACAGGGTGGAGGTGGAAGGGGCCAGTCACAATAAAATTTTGCACCCACCATCAGTTCCAAAGTGCTTTACAAGATCCTGCTTTGCGCCCCTTAAACAAACAAATGAGAAAAGATTTTGCCAAGCACTTTTTTCCCCTAAAGACCATGCCTGCTTATTGAAGCTTTTACCAAATGCCTCTTGCACAGAAATCGACAATGGGATTCAGTTCAAGGGCAATTAGGGAGGGGCAGCAAATGCCACCCTTGCCGGCGACACCCACGTCGCATGGAGGAATTAAAATAAAATTTGCTGCCATGACTTTGGAGATAAACTGTGTAGCAAGGCTAGTGACCGGGCCCTTGGCATCCCAACTTCCGGCTTCTGACTTTGGAGTAAGCCCAGAGGCTCACTGTGGGGCATTCCCTGAGGGGCATTAGGTCCTCGCCAGTGAAGGTTACCAGCCTGGGTGGACACTGGGCAGGGGATTCGATTGGCCTTGGAGGGGGGCTGTCTTCCCTTGGGACAAGAGCTGAAGTCCTCAGCAGACTGGGGGCGGAGCCTGAGCCCAGAGCACGGCTGAAGAAGAACGAGGGACGAGAAACCTTGCAGAGCAATAGAGAGAGAGAGAGAGGGAAGGAGAGGGAGAGAGAGAATGCAGGACTGTAGCTTGGAACTGGGGCAGCAGCTCTAGAGGGTGAGTTGATGTGTTGAGGAGCCAAGATTTGGCAGACCAAGGCCTCTGACGTTGGCTGGAGAGCCAGGATGTAGCTATGGAGGGGGTGGACAGCTGCTGGAGACCTAGGTGGACTGCCTGGTCACCACCCAGGTGGCGGAAAGCGTCATTGACAGGGGTTTTGGAGACATGGTCACCCCCAAGATACAGACAGATGGATGGGTGACCGCTAGAAGGGACAGGCAGTCAGTGCAGAAATCCCCTGTGGCTGTCCCCCTCTCTTACAGGTATACCGTTTTGGATACTGTTGGGGGGGATAGCCTATCAGAGGAAAACAACAGTAGTAGCCAGAGCAGTGGCACCACGGCTGTCTCTGTTGTTCAGCAGGGGGGGGGGTCAAAGCACAGAAGAGCAATTGTCATAGGGGACTCTATAGTCAGGGGCTCAGATAGGTGCTTCTGTGGTCGTGAAAGAGACACCAGGATGGTATGTCCCCTCCCTGGTGCCAGGGTCCAGGATGTCTCTGATCGGGTACGGGACATTCTGAAGGGGGAGAGAGAACAGCCAGAGGTCGTGGTACACATTGGTACTAACGACGTAGGCAGGAAGAGTGATGAGGTCCTGCAGCGGGAGTTCAGGGAGTTAGGCAGAAAGTTAAAAAACAGGACCTCTAGTGTTGTAATCTCAGGATTACTCCCTGTGCCACGTGCCAGTGAGGCTAGAAATAGGAAGATAGTGCAGCTAAACACGTGGCTGAACAGATAGTGTAGGAGGGAGGGATTCCGATATCTGGATCAGTGGGATCTCTTCCAGGGCAGGTGGGACCTGTACAAGAAGAACGGGTTGCATCTAAACTGGAGGGGCACCAATATCCTGGCTGTAAGGTTTGCAAGTGTCACTCGTGAGGGTTTAAACTAGTATGGCAGGGAGATGGGAACCAGAGCAATAGGTTAGCAGGTGAAATAAATGACTAGGAACTAGTGAATATGACCAGTAGGACTAAGAGGAAGGGCAGGCAGGGAGAAATTACTGAACACAGTGGCACTGGGAGTCTGAAATGCATTTGTTTCAATGCGAGAAGTATAACAGACAAGGCAGATGAGCTTAGAGCTTGGATTAGTACTTGGGACTATGATGCTATTGTTATTACAGAGACTTGGTTGAAGGATGGACAGGATTGGCAGATAAACGTTCCAGGATTTAGATGTTTCAGGCAGGATAGAGAGGGATGTAGAAGAGGTGGGGGAGTTGCACTGCTGGTTAAGGGGAATATCACAGCTGTACGACAGGAGGACAACTCGGTGGGCTCATGCAGCGAGGCAATATGGGTAGGGCTCCAGAATAGGAAGGGTGAAGTCACAATGTTGGGGATTTACTATAGGCCTCCCAATTGCTGGTGGGAGATTGAGGAACAATTATGTAGGCAGATTTTGAAAAGATGTAAAAGCAATAGGGTTGTTGTGGTGGGTGATTTTAACTTTCCCTATATTGACTGGCAATCACTTAGTGCTAGGGGTTTGGATGGTGCAGAATTTGTAAGGTGCATCCAGGAGGGCTTCCTGAGACAGTATACAGATAGTCCAACTTTGGAAGGGGCAATACTGGACCTGGTATTAGGGAATGAACCTGGCCAGGTGGTCGAAGTTTCAGTAGGAGAGCATTTCGGGAAAAGTGACCATAATTCAGTAGGTTTCAAGGTACTGGTGGATAAGGATAACAGGAGTCCTCGGGCTAAGGTGCTTAATTGGGGGAAGGCTAATTATAACAATATTAGGCAGGAACTGAGGAATCTAGACTGGAGGCGGATGTGGGAGGCTTTCAAATGTCAGTTGATAAGAATTCAGGACCGGCATGTTCCTGCTAGGATGAAGGATAAGCATGGCAAGTTTCAGGAACCTTGGATAACGAAGGATATTGTGAGATTAGTCAAAAAGAAAAGGGAAGCATTTGTAAGGACTAGAAGTCTAGGAACAGATGAAGCACGTGGAGAATATAAAGCAAGTAGGAAGAAACTTAAGCAAGGAATCAGGAGGGCTAAAAGGGGTCGTGAAAAGTCACTGACAACCAGGATTAAGGAAAACCCCAAGGCCTTTTATACATATGTAAAAAGCAAGAGGGTAGCCAGGGAAAGGGTAGGCCCACTTAGGGACAGAGGTGGGAATCTGTGTGTGGAGCCAGGAGAAATGGGAGAGACACTAAGTTAATATTTCTCATCAGTATTCACCAAAGAGAAGGACTCAGCGGTCGATTTGTCTAGGGAAGAGTGTGTAGATAGCCTGGATCATGTTGCGATCAAAAAAGAGGAGGTGTTAGGCATCTTGAAGAATATTAAGGTGGATAAGTCCCCAGAGCCAGATGGGATCTACCCCAGAGTACTGATGGAGGGAAGGGAGGAGATTGCTGGGGCCTTGACAGAAATCTTTGTATCCTCACTGGCTATGGGTGAGGTCCCAGAGGACTGGAGAATGGCCAATGTTGTTCCATTGTTTAAGAAGGGTAGCAGGGATAATCCTGGAAATTACAGGCCGGTGAGCCTTATGTCAGTGGTAGGGAAATTATTGGAGAAGATTGTTCGTGACAGGATTTACTACCGTTTGGAAGCAAATGGGTGTATTAGTGAGAGGCAGCATGGTTTTGTGAAGGGGAGGTTGTGTCTCACTAATTTGATTGAGATTTTCAAGGAAATGACAAAGATGATTGACGATGGAAGGGCATTGGATGTTATACACATGGATTTCAGTAAGGTCTTTGACAAGGTCCCTCATGGCAGACTGGTACAGAAGGTAAAGCCGCACAGGATCAGAGGTGAGCTGGCAAGATGGATACAGAATTAGCTTGGTCATAGAAGACAGAGGGTAGCAGTGGAAGGGTGCTTTCCTGAATGGACAGCTGTGGCTAGTGGTGTTCCGCAGGGATCAGTGCTTGGACCTTTGCTGTTTGTGGTATACGTAAATGATTTGAAGGAAAATGTAACTGGGCTAATTAGTAAGTTTGCAGACGACACTAAGATTGGAGCAGTTGCAGATAGTGAAGAAGTTTGTCAAAGGATACAATGGGATATAGATCGGTTGGAGACTTGGGCGGAGAAATGGCAGATGAAGTTTAATCCGGACAAATGCGAGGTAATGCATTTTGGATGGTTTAATACAGACAGGAATTATACAGTAAATGGCAGAACCCTTAAGTGCATCGACGGGCAGAGGGATCTGGGTGTTCAGGTCCACAGGTCACTGAAAGTGGCAACGCAGGTGGATAAGGTAGTCAGGAAGGCATATGGCATGCTTGCCTTCATCGGTAGGGGTATTGAGTATAAAAGCTGGGAAGTCATGCTGCAGCTGTATAGAACCTTGGGTAGGTCACACTTGGAATATTGCGTGCAATTCTGGTCGTCCCATTACCAGAAGGATATGGAGGCATTGGAGAGGGTGCAGAGGAGGTTTAGCAAGATGCTGCCTGGTCTGGAGGCTATTAGCAATGAGGAGAGGTTGGAGAAACTCAGATTGTTCTCACTAGAGCGACAGAGATTGAGGGACAACTTGATAGAAGTTTACAAAATTGAGTGGCATGGACAGAGTAGATAGTCAGAAGCTTTTTCCCAGGGTGGAAGAGTCAATTACTAGGGGACATGGATTTAAGGTGAGAGGAGAAAACTATAGAGGAGATGTGCGGGGCAAGTTTTTTACACAGAGGGTAGTGAGTGTCTGGAATTCGCTGCCAGAGGAGGTGGTGGAATCAGGTACGATAGTGGTGTTTAAGAGGCCGCTTGACAAATACATGAATAGGATGGGAATAGAGGGATACGGACCCCGGAAGTGCAAAATGTTTTAGTTGACGGGCGATATGATTGGGGCAGGCTTGGAGGGCCAAAGGTCCTGTTCCACTACTGTACTTTTCTTTGTTCATTGTTGTTGTTCACCCCTGAGTTCGATAGGCCACGAGGAGAGGAAGGGCTCCTTTGTGTCTCGGGGACAAGGTAATCTGGGTCACATGGTCACGGAAAATTAGCAACAGGAGCTTCACCAATTGAATTCTGCTCCCCGGCTGGTTAGAAGTCACAAGTTAAACTCAATGGTATCCAGGTGGGTGTGGAGCATCGGCCATGAATTTCCATTGTAAATAGCTTGTTTCTCTGAGTTAAGCTTTTCCATTAATGTTGTAAAGATTTCATGCCAGTGGAAGAAAGAATCCCTGTTTTATAACTTTGGTGCAGTTCATGTGCTTGAATCTCACATTACTTAAGGGATTGGGATGAACTGATCTTTATCTGGAGAGAGAGGTTTTTATCCCAGGTCTCTTTAATTGAAGCTGGAACTCACAATGTGGAGAATCATGATCTTGGATCTCCATGGGTTCCGAACCTCTTGCTCCTGTGTTGAAAAATGACTGATATGGGCTCACTCAAGCCATTTAATCCAAAACTCTGCTCCTTACGTTTTGGATGAGCAGAAAATTTCTCCAATTAAGTATTGGAAGACATTTGTTCCCCGCCACGTTTTTGGTTTCCTTGCCACCTTTCTCTGACAGCTGTCTGAGGCTTAACCGGACTGTTAATAATCTTAGTGCCATATTTGACGTTGCGCTGAGTTTCAGGCCCCATATCCCCTCTATTAGCAAGACCATCCACTTCCGCTTGCTTAATATCACCCACCTCTGTCACTGCCTCAACACATAGGTTATACTGAAACCCTCATCCATGCCTTTATGACTTCACTATTCCAATGCTCCCCTAGCCACACTCCCACCTTCTGCCCTCCATAAACTTGATCTCATCTAAACTCTGCTGCCTACATCCTAGCTCCCAGGAGATTCTGTGCACTCATCACCCTTGTGCTTGCTTTTTAAAAATTTCTTCATTCATGGGATGTGGGTGTCGCTGGCCAGGCCAGAATTTGTTGTCCATCCCTAATTGCCCTTGAGAAGGTGGTGGTGAGCTGCCTTCTTGAACTGCTGCAGTCCATGTGATGTAGGTACACCCACAGTGCTGTTAGGGAGGGAGTTCCAGGATTTTGACACTGCGACAGTGAAGGATCGGAGATATATTTCCAAGTCAGGATGGTGTGGAACTTGCAGGTGGTGGTGGCTTACCTACATTGGCTCCTGATCTGTCAATGTCTCAATTTAAAAATTCTTATAGCTGTACTCGATTCCCACTGTGGTCCTGCCCCTTCCTATCTCTCCACCTCCTTTAGTCCCACAATTCCCTGATTTCTCTGCACTCCTCCAATGTTGACTTGTTGCAAATCTTTGATTTGCCTTGCTCCACCAATGGTGGCCGTGCCTTCAGCTGTCTAAGCCCCAAGTGTCAGAATTCTGCCCCTCAACCTCTCTGTCCTTCCACTTCTGTCATCCCTTGTCCTTCCTGAAACTCTATCTCCTTGACCAAGCCTTTTGGTCATCTGTGCTAATATCTCCTTAGGTAGCTCAATGTCAAATCTTGTCTGGGTCTCCTGTGAAGTACCTTAGGATATTCTTACTATGTTATATAACTATATAAATGAAGTTCTTGTATACGGGTAAGAGAGATAAACTCAGAAATGATATACCTATTCATCTAGTGTCAGCCCTGAGGAAGTTACTAGGATGTGTTCTTCGGGAGAGTGACTGAATATTTGGACAATTATGAGCTCATCAGAGAGAGCCGACATGGATTTGTAAAGGGTAGTCATGTCAAACTAACCAGGGTGATTTTTTTGGAGGAGGTAACTGACGCGGTAGATAAAGGAGTGTCTCTGGATGTTGTTTATATGGATTTTAGAAGGTATTTAATAAGGTTCCATGTTTGAGACTTTTTGCAAAAATGAGAGCACGTGGGATTGGAAGCAACCTATAGCCGAGGGTAGGGAATTAGTTATGAGGTGGGCGTCACTCACCCTATATTTTTATCATATATATATATAATCTCATCATAGCTAATTTATAAAATTTTAAAAATTGGACAATGACCGTAAAATGATTGAAGCCATGGTTAGCTATGACTCAAACAAAAGAACTTTCTGGCATTCAGAGAAGCTGCTACCTCATCACCTCTGAACAGGCATTAATGACAGGGTAAGCTGCAGAAGACCAACCTCCAAGGGAATTATACAAAGACCATTTACAATTCTTAAGCCAGGCCTAGCCATTAGAGGCTGCCAGACTGCTGGGGATAAAGGACTCTGAAACCTCTTTTGAAATTGTTAATGGTCGAAACATTAACAATATCAAGAATCCAAACTAAAAAATATACATCCATTGTCAAAGCCAAAGTGGAGAGGTAGGAGTCACATGATTAGCCCTCCCCGCCCCCCCCCCCCACCCTCGGCCACCTCCCCCCCCCCCCCCCACCCTAACCAAGTTCAATGTTGGTGGAACTTGTAATATTGCCTTGTGAAACTAAAAAGCTCAGTCTGCCATCTTCCATCAACCAAGCAGCAGCTCAGAAAAAGGACCCTGTCCAGGTGTGAATGTCTGACTCCATCTACGCTCTTTCTACTGGAACCTCTAAACTTTTCTACCATTGCCTACAAGAGTAATTTGCTTCTGCGTGTTTATCCCATTGGGGAAGTCATCTCCACAGGAAAAGTGGATTATCCAGCTTTGTTTTCTGCCTGCTGTGAGGTAATACACCATAGGACTTTGATTCTGAACTCTGGACTCACGTGAAGCAATAATTATTTTTTCCTCTATGATCTTTACCTTGTAAATCTTTCTTTTCTTTAGCCCTCTTTAACTGCGAGTGCAAAAAGCGGGTTGGGGGTGGGGGGGAGAGAGAATGTTGTGAACCCTCTTCCCAGGTTTTGAATGTATGTATCATAAACTAACCCTCTAAGTTTATTCTATCTCAAGTTTGCTGCAAGGTTATTGGTAGAAAATTGGATCACACCAAAACCGCTAGGTTGGAAAATGCGCCACTGCTTAACCGATAGGTTGGGAAATGCGCCACTGCTTATAAAGGGGGGAAATAAAAAAAACAAAAATACCTTTCTGTTTAAGGATGAGTGGTGAAGGGAGAAATCAGGGCTGTTTAAATGAAACCCCCTCCTGTCCATAACATGGGAAACAGAGATTCTCTCTCTCTAGCAGTCCCTCATCCAGTTTAGATCTCTGAAAGATAGATGAGAGTATTTTCGAAATGGTGAGAGACTGGGAACGGTGGAGGAGCAGAGAGAGGTTGAGAGGTCCAAGTGCAGTTATCACTTGAGGACAGGTACAATAAAGAAATTAAAAAGTGAGGGAAACATTGATCTTGACATAAAGGGGTCTGGAGTACAATGGTGTGGAGGTTATGTTACATTTGTACAGAGCTCCAGTTAGACCCCATCTGGAGAACTGCACTCAGTGCTGGATGTCACACTTCAGGGAGGATATATTAGTCTTGGAAGGGGGTACAGTGCAGATTTACCATAGCATCACGGGCTAAAAGTGTTAGATTATGAGGATGGATTGTCTAGGCTAGGCTTGTATTCTCTTGAGTTTAGAAATGTAAAAGGTGATGCAACTAGACGATTCAAGATGATTAAAGGATTTGTTAGCGTAGATAGAGAGAGAAACTGTTTCCTCTGGTGGGAGAGCCTTGAGCTGGGGAAATGATGTTAATATTAGAACTAGGCTGCTCAGGGGCAGTGTAAGGAAGCACTTCTTCACACAAAGGGGAGTGGAAATGACATCTGGAACTCTCTCCCCAAAAATCTGCTCAGTTTAGGACAATTTAAAAAGTCAGAACTGAAATAGCTAGATTTTTGTTAGGCAGGGGAATTATGAGTTCTGGATCTAAGGTGAGGATATGAAGTTAAACCACAGATCAGTAATGATCTAACTGAATGGTGGAACAGGTTCAGTGCCCTGAATGGCTACTCCTATTCAAATGTTCCTATGATAGGAATCACTGGCATGGGATAATTCTTGATAATTCTTCCTTTGTTAGATAAAGGGTGTTTCCTCTTCCACTGGGCAATAGAACTGTCGTTTATTTTTTAGACAATCTCTATATTGTTGCATCAGTTATGTGGAGTGTTTCAGTTTGGCCTGTTTCCATAGTGATGCTGTGATTCGAACTCTGACTGGATATGACAGGGAGGGATTCTCCTTGTTTGATTTTCCTCTGCCCAGCACATTTCCTGTTTGGACATTATGAGTGGGCAGTTTCACGCCCAGAAAATACACACAACTTAAGTCAGTGTGTCTGCCCCTTCATTGCAACTCAGTGAGCTGGACTGTTTCCATAGCAACCCCTTAGAGCTTACAGCACAGAAGCAGGACATTCAGCCCAGCTGGTCTTTAAGCTTCACTTCAGCCTCCTCCCACCCTATCTCATCTAACCCTATTAGAATATCCTTGTATTTTTTACTTCCTCATACACTTAGCTAGCTTCTGCTTAAATGCATCCATGTTATTCACCTCAGCCACCCTCTGTGGCAGCAATTTCCACATTCCATCCTGGCAGAACTCAAAAGGGGTGCCAAAGACACTGAAACTATGGGGATAAGTTTGTGTTAATCCCCAGTTTATTGTCTAGTAAAGTCAGTGGACAGTGGGTGATGTACAGCTCAGGTTCCACCAATCCCTTGGACGGGTTTGATTAAAATTACTCTCCAAACGCTCCCATGTTCATTTAGGCTTTGAATGTGGGACTCGCGCTGACACACCCAAAGCCCAATTAAACAGACTGAGTTTAAACAGCTCATTTTGTTTTCAAAAGATTTATTTTATTCATAATATTTTGCAAAGTTCTTTACTTAACAGTTCAGATTTGATATTAGGTAAAGTGCAATGCAGTGCAATTTCTTTCAATACAGTACGTGGCACTCATTCTGAGGTGCCCCATCACACTTACAATTACAGATTATATTTGCAATGTCCATTTTATGTCATACATTCCCTGGTGCATACAGCCTAAGGGATTCTACACGGGTTCCAGCCCCTTGGTGTACTATGGCAAGAGGGCCTTAGATTGCTGCCTTTCCCAAGCTGCTTTAATAGGCAGAGAAGCCTAGACAAGAAAATCAGTGCCAGGACATTCAGGAGAGCAATTAGGAAACACTTCTTCACACAGGAGGTGATTGAAGTGTGCAATCACTCTCACAAAAAGCACTTGATGCTAGCTCAATTAATAAGTTTAAATCTGTGAGCGATAGGTTTTTGACAATCGAGGTTGTCAATGGATATAGAGCCAAGGCAGGTGGATCGGGTTAGGATACAGATCAGCCATGATGACATTGCATGTTGGAACAAGCTCAAGAGGCTGAATGATCTGCTGCTGATTCTAATTTCCTTTGTGGCCCATTAATTCTCTCGTGTTAGGATTCTTGTATGGCCATGTCACAAGGCTTGGAGTGCTCATTTTGCACTCAAGCCTGGGGGGAGCCACAATTCCTTTGTTAAACTGATTGCCTGCCTGGCCAAGTTCGAGCTGGTCCCTTTTTCCACTTGACAGTTTTGAACTTAGCTGTGGAATAGAGAGCTTGCATTGTGGCCTTGGGATTGCCAACCCTCCAGCAATTAAAGATTAAACTCCAAGACACTGCCCTGAACAACTATCAGCCAACAAATTATAGGAGCCATAAAAAATTCGGTGTGTTTAAAATTTTCTCTGAACACTTCTCTTTATTGGTGAGAAAAATATTGGACATGGGGAAAGTGGCTGCTTGACTGACAGTCAAGAATCATCCAATTGAATAACAAAGAGTCTGTTGGCTTTGCAATTGGCTATGAATGCACATGCCAGCTGAGGGTGGAGGAAAGAGGTCATGTGATGATTCTTCCTGGAATATGTCCAACAACAGCTGGCAATATTGGCTGGTTATGTGGTGCAAGTGTCAAACCAGTTAATACCAATGCGTTCTGTAGATCAGCGAGTTCAATCTCTATTCACACGTCAACATCAGCATCACAGAGTGCCGGGACTGATTCCAGGTATACGAAAGTGAACACTAAAGGATTTCATGATTGGCCATATCATCCTTGCCTCTCCTGTTTTGTTTTCATTTTAAGGCAACCGGTTAAAAATGTAGTACAAAATAGAATTCCCTGCAACAGTGAAGGCATCCTTCAGTGCATTAAACCAGGATCTATTTTTGTTTCATTTTGAACTCTTTAGTTTCACATAACAGAATCACCGTTATGCTGTCTGCTGCTTAAAATAACGGGTCTAATGCAATACTATGAGGGCTGTGACACAGTGGCTTCATTGGGTCTGAGTCACATCACTGTCTATATGGCTGCTGCCCTGCTATTTATTCTTCCATCTTGCCCAACATAGAGCATGTCACTCATCGAGTGGCCTTTCACCTGAATCTGGCTACGTCACTGCACCCAGTGATTGGGTGCAAGTGGGGGAACCTTGGATCTCGATGAGGAGCGGTCAATGACGTGAGCGAAGAGGTTGGCCATTGCAGAACCTGTGAGTGCTGCGGACACGCCTTGCGGCAATAAAGTGGGTAAACACAGCCAACAATAATACTTTGGTGAGCAGAAGCGTCATCGAAACAGGGGGAGGCCATTAAGTCCCTCAGGTCTGAACTGCCATTCAACCCACTGAGGGCCGCCATGAATGGGCACGAGGGTTTCTGAAATCGACCACTGCTGGAGCAGGGTTGTGACAGAGTTTTGATGGATGAATTGAAAATTTAAAAAATGATTTTTGTTAGGGAAGTGTATTGTTACAAACCCGCAGGGACCGATAATTTTTCAACAGAAATTTGAACTTCCAGCTCTGAACAAGAGTCATACGGACTTGAAACATTAACTCTGTTTTTCTCTCCACAGAGGTTGTTAGGCCTGCTGAGTGTTTCCAGAATTTTCTGTTTTTGTTGACTGACTGAAAGGGGCACATGACAAGATTTCAAATTTCAAGACTTTTACTGTAACTAACTAAAAGCAAAATTGACTAAGCTCTATTTCAGTAGAGAGCTTACACTCTAAACCCCAATTAAATTTCCCCCATTCAAATTTTAAAATGTCTGAAAATCCCCCTCCATGGTTATACTTTTCTATGTCTCTTCATTCTCCGGTCCAAAGCTATTCTCAGCTCCGGGTGCCTTGCTTTGTCCTTTTCCAGCTGGGTAACTCCTAATCCCTGAATTACTTCCATGGTGAAGGTTTCCCTGGAGAATCACCCCCCAGCCAATGGTAGGTGTATCTTCCAGCTTCGTTTAAACCCTCACAAACTTAGTCCATTCAATCCAAGTGTGAGCTCCTATCTTGATTCTACATAGTGAACAATAGAGACTTGCTCCCTCTCTCTCTCTCGCTCTTTCTGATTCCTGTAGACCAACCATGTCTGTGAGGTTCAGGGATCTTTTAGAAAAAACATGCAACCCAGCCCTACAATAGCTTCCTATGGACTTCTCCCTTCCAAAATCCCATCTTCATGGCAATGTGAATCACCTGGGCCTTGTATCCAGGTAGAAATGCTAATTAGCTATCCTCTATACCCCAACTTATTCTTTCTTGGAATTAAATAGACAGTTTAAACTATAGCTGTTTACAAAACCTGACATTCCTAACACCTCCCTGGGGTTGGGAGACAAACATGTGGGGACTAACGTGTCTATCCATCATCAGCACAGCTGGCTGGTCATTGTTTACAGGTTTCAACATCTCACACCTGCTTCCCAGTAAAACAACCTAGGCTCTGCTTTAAACTTTAACAAACAAGCCATCTAAGCTTGTTGCCAGGCAGAATTCAGAGCAGATTACATGACCCCCTTTATTCCTCAATTGCCCCTTAAATTAAACAGTCAGTTCCAAAACATAACAATCTTACAAATGTCATATTGGATTTGTAACTTCAATAGGGCCAATATCCTAGATGATGCCTTGAGCAAGCTGGGAGAAAAACCATAATTAAAAATAATTTGTGTGTTTTTTTTTTCATTTTCTTTATACACTTTTGCTTCTTGATTATAAAAATATTGGCTATTTGACAGAGGGCAGGGGCCAGGGACGGCGGAGAGGTGTGGAGGTGGGAAGTCACCTGATGAAACCTGCAAGCCTATGTCCGGCCAGAGTTGGCAACCCAGCCTCAGGTTAAAGCCCCACCAAACAGTGGCACCTCAGACAGTGCAGCACTCCATCTTGCCTGCACCCAAATGCCAACTTATGTGCTCAACTCCATAACGGAGCTTCACCCATGACCTTCTACCTGGTGTAGGGCTGGTTCTCTTGGATACAACTCTTGTAAATGCACAGGTTTTGAGTCTGATTTTATTCTGCAGACCAGCAAAATAAATGGCAAGTGCTTTTCCAGGAAGCCAGTGAGCCTTGGGTATCATTTTATAAGCAACAAGGAATGTTGATTTTATATTCATCCCCAGGTACTAAAATGTTATCCTGCTGCAAGCTGTAAACTTTCCTCAGGGGGTTTGACTCATTCAGACTAGCCTTTAGCAGCACTGCATCAGGTGAGCTGCTGAAAATCTTCAGCTTAAGTGAAAGCCAGACTCCCTGTTTCCTTGTCTCCATGCCAACCGAGACATAAATAAGACTGTAGCAGTTGAGTCATGGGCTTGTCTTGTAACAATGACACCCATGGAATGGAAAGAAATGTCAATGATTTAACCACAACTTTCCCATCCCTGCAGTATCAATTCACAACCGACGCTGTGTTTGATTATAAAAGCACAGTATCCAGGGAGTTACTGCTGTATACCCCTGCGTTAATTTGGACAATTAGATCAGATATGATGATATTAATTTCATTCATTTTACATGACTCACTCTCTTCCCTACAAAACAATTCTACTTTTCCATTTGCTCTTTGTTCAAAAAGGTATTTCTCTTGCTGGTGCATGGAAATCTGAAAATCTGGGGAGATAGAAGAGAAAGTGGAATTGAGGCCCAATAAAATCAGGCATGATCTCATCGAATAGCAGGGCAGGTTCGAGGGGCCGATTGGCCTACTCCTGCTCTTAATTCCTGTGTTCTTGTTATCGCTGAAAGGCTATTGATGCTGGGTAAATTGAAAATTTAAAAACTGAGATTGATCATTTTTTTGTTCAGGAAGTTTATAAAGGCATATGTACCCAAGGCAGCTAAGTACTAGTTGAGTAACAGATCAGCCATGATCAACTGAATGGTGGAAGAGGTTTGAGGGGCTCAATGGCCTCCTCCTGTTCCTATCTTTCCATGTTCCTGACCTTTTGTTTTCAGGCTTGGTTGAGGCCTGCTCCTGCATCCCTTCCATCTTCCCTAGATGTGGTACAACAATCAGTATTGTCATTGTTATAGCATTAGCACAAAACATACCGAGGATCTTTACAGAGAAGCAGAACACTGATTCTACTAACAAATGTTAAATATGAATAATTATTAAAAAATAAAATGAATGGAACAATTAACAGCAATGAATTAAAGTAGCCATCCAGCAACTTGCACAGGAACCAAAATGAGGTGGAAGAACTGGAGGCAATAATTGATAGTGAGGAACTGGATGCTGTCGTGATAACTTAAGCATGAATAGACTTACATTTAAACAATGCCTTCAATCACATCAGGACATTGCAAAGCTCTTTACAGCCAATGAAGTCGCTGTTGAAATGTGGGAAATGGGGCAGCCAATTTACACACAGCAAGCTCCCACAAAGAGCAGTGTGATAATGCCCAAATAGCCTGTTTTAATGACTGGGAGATAAATATTGGCCGAGACACTGGTTCTTCTTCAAAATAGTGCCATGGGATTTTCACATCCATTTGAGAGGGCAGACGGGGGCCTCAGTTTTAACAATTCATCCAAAAGCTGGTACCTCCTTTAGCGCAGGACTGGCAGGACATAACATATTGAGAAAGCAGAGGGAAGGAGGGTGAGGAGTAGATGTACTAAATAAAGATAATGAAAAAAAAGGGACTTAACAAACATTAAGATAAAAATGGAACCCATAGGGGTTAGAGGATAATAAGGGAAAGGGACCAATTATGTGAATAAGGATACTCTCCAGACCATGTAATAGTGGAAGGGAAGTGAGGGAAATATATGTAAACATATATAAACACATGGGGCTTTTCTTTATAAGAAAGGTTGAGCAGGTTGGGCCTATATCCATTGGAGTCGAGAAGAATGAGAGGTGATCAAACTGAAATATATAAAATCCTGAGAGGACTTGATAGAGTGGATACCCGGAGGGTGTTTCCTTTGTTCATCCTGTCTCCAAGTACCTTCAATGTCCTGGCCAATATTTATCCCTCACTCTTTAAAATAGGTTATTTGGGCATTATCACATTTCTGTTTGTGGGAGCTTGCTGTGTGTAAATTGGCTGCTGCATTTCCCACATTACAACAGCGACTTCATTGGCTATAAAGAGCTTAGGCCTAATGTGACAAAAGGAACTGTTTCACTTAAATTATTTCATTCTTTTGTTTCTTTGTCCAGTTTGCTAAGTGTCAGGAATTGATAATGTCTTTATTGTTCAATCCCAACCCCCACCTCTAATTGTACAAAAGAGTCACTCCATCACTTCCCGACTGCCATGGCTGATAAGATTTGCTTGGCAGAGATCACAAGGCTATGGACCCCACAGCTGCAGCAATGAATGTAAATAGCATTCGTCTTCATTGAACACACTGAGCCTTAGGCTACAACTAAAATCCACATTCAAGTGATTCCACAAATTGCTCAAGCTGGCCTGGGATTTTGTGGTTTCCATGACGTCCTCTTCAGTTACTGTTTCAGTTTGCCCAATCCTCCATTATATGCTCAAACTGTTAATCTCAAACTGCAGATACATAGGATGTGGCTTCCAGCCCTGTAACTGCCGAAATCCCTACCTCTTCAGAGCTCCTGTGTCGATTGTCCCTGAGAAAGAGACATTTCTACAGGCCTTTCATAACACTTGGAGACCCAAATCTCTTCACAGCCAATGAATCAGTTCTGAGGTGTGGGGCTGGATTCTCATTGAATCGGAGAGAACTCCCTGGAGGAGTGAAAGTGGCTGCCATGGCCCAATTCTGGGATTCGTGGCACCATTCCTGGGGTTTCCAATTCTCAGTAGTATGTTGTAAGGGTGCAGCCCACACCCTGCACTCCAAACATGGCTGGCTCCATTGTGCGGTAGGCATGCCCTAGTACTCTGCAAATTTCATGGAGTCTAGCCAGCTTTTCAAACTATCGTGTTTCTTGGTATCTCAAAGGTATTATTAACCACAGTGTGCATGAGGGAACCTTTTGAAAGGTGTTCAAAAGGTCCTCCTCATGCCCCCCATAACAAGCTCTGCCCCCCCCCACCCCCATGGCCCCTATACCCTTCATTACAAGCTCTGTAACCCATTCACCCACTATACACTCTGCACAGAACCGACAAACCCTATAGTGACAATAGGATGAGGTAAAAAAGCTTTAAAAACAGTTAGTCATTCATTTATAAAAAATGCTTTCACTACAGTCCAAGTGTAAATCTTCAAAACCCTTTAAAATATCAATAGCAGAAACTGCAAGTACTTGAAACCTCTTCCAATAAAATAGTGAAATTGACAGATCACAGAGCCAGATCTGTCTACCAGGCAATGTTTCCCCTGGGGCTCAGCTGTTTCAGCACTCTGGTGGATGTCTGGTCTCTCAGCCAAGCCTCATTATGCGTTCTTGGTGAGGGGGTGTGTGGATGAGGGCTGGAGGACCCAAAGCACTGAGGCAGGACTTTTAAAGAGCCCATAACCACACCCCACAGCCCTCCAAACTCCTTTTTAGGGGCAGTGTTCTCAACTCCTGTTACCACCCCCTTCTCCCCACCCCCCCTCCCCAGAATGGAATGTCACCTTTGTGGGCACTTTCTCCTGAGGTGGGCTTGCTGAACCTGGAAATTTCCCAACCTCCACTACCTGACATGAGGATGAAATTCCAGCCCACGGTCACTGCCATAATGTAGGGAAGTTAAGTTCAGTTGGAGGCTTCTTCAAAACATTGCCAAACACTGATCAGGCATTTCATAGGCTAGACTGCACATAAGATTTACAAGGCTATTGCCTGGACAGGAGAATTTTAGTTATGAGGAAAGAAAAGGGGCTAGGATTGTTTTTGATGCCAGACCTTCTGATCTATAGATTTGTCAGCACACAGGGGTGGTTGAAAGGGGGTGAAAACAATGCAAAGATTAAGGGCAGACCCAGAATCTAATAATGGTTAGCTAAGGAAATCCCACAGACACCTAAGCCAAGTTTTTGTTCAACATGACCTCTTTGCTAAAAGCCCAGTTGGTGAAGAATAGAACTGGAGTCAATCTTTACACACGCTTACAAGCAATTATTTACAGAGATACATGTTACAAGCATAAACTTCCTAAACCCAGCCACCACAGTTGCAGTCCGTGCCTATTTATAGTGGCACAAATAAATCCCTATTTAATGCCCACTGCTTGCATACAATTAAATGTAATTAATATACAATGAACACTCCTGACTATTTAACTAGGCCCCTGTTGTCGGATTTTATTTTGAGTTTGTTTTTTTCTTTCTCCACATGCTTGTCAGATGTCCCACCCCGGCCTTGCCTGATCTGCTCACTCAATGAGTCACTCCCTTCCACAAGGCATTCTTTGTCCCAGCGTCTTAGTTGCAGCCCTGGTTTGTGTGCAAACAATCTTCTGATGGCATACAGAAGCCATTGGGAAACTCCGATGAATGGATCCAATTATGGTGTTAGTCAAGGATAATACAGTTTCCAAGACTTGGAACTTGCAAGAATGTTTCTTTAAAAATCTGGATATTTTTGGAGCAAGAAATAACAACTTGTTTTCACAGACAATGAATCCAGTTCCAACGATAGA
Organism: Carcharodon carcharias; assembly: GCF_017639515.1. Classification (NCBI taxonomy): domain Eukaryota; kingdom Metazoa; phylum Chordata; class Chondrichthyes; order Lamniformes; family Lamnidae; genus Carcharodon; species Carcharodon carcharias. The sequence continues at coordinate 92,151,388 of NC_054484.1, read as the reverse complement.
GCTCCGGTCCTATCGGCAGTGCCTCATTCCATAGACTACACACTCTTCATAAGTAATGCCTCCATTCCATGGATAGGGCTGCAGTCCCAAAGATAGAGCCCAGTCTCAAAAACAATGCCCCTTTCCCATAGATAGGGCTCCAGACCCATAGTGGAGCCAGGTTCCTTAGACTTGGTCCAGTTCCTTAGGTAATGTCCCAATTCCAAAGATAGGGCCCAGTCCCTTAGACAATGCCCATCTCCCATAGACAGGGCTCAAGACCTATAGACAGAGCCTGGTTCCTTAGACTGGGTCCCGTTCCTTAGGCAATGCCCAGCCCCATAGATAGAGTCCCAGTTCCATTGACATAGAGTCCTAATTCTATTGACAGTCCGGCACCTCTGGCACCTTGGACAGTTCATACTTTCCTATGTCAATAAAATACAGTGTACTCCTGATAATAAAATACATTCTATCCTTTGCAATAAAATGCAATCTCTCTTTTATTAAGATATATTCTATTCATGTTCAGAAAATACAATCTATTCTTTTCAACAAGAAGCTGCATATTTCTGTTAATTGTTATGATTAGGTGAGGAAGGGGTTGAATGTCTCCCCTCTTTTCCCACTCCTCGTTTGACCACAGAAGGTTTTTTTGAAAAGAATAGATTTGCCAATTCAGGAAGTGTTTAATTGTTTACACCATGTGACCATGAAAAACAAAATCAGACAGGTTTTTTTTGAGTTTTAACAAAGAGGTATATTTTTATTGTACTTAACTGTCTATTCCTGGTAATTAATAGACAAAATACAATCTATTAGTTAATAAAATACATTCTGTTTTAACAATGTTTAGTCTGTTCTTTTTAATAAAATACAGTTTAATTCAGGAATTAAAACAGTCCATTCCTGTTAATTTAATAAAGTACAGCCTCTTCTTGTTAATTAAATACAGTCTATTCCTGTCAACTTAACAAAATATAACCTATTCCCATTAATAAAAACAGTCTATTTTAAAAAAGTGCAGGTAATGTTTAATAACAAATACTGTCAATTACTGTTAATAAGATACAACCAATTCCTGATAAAATATTGTCAATTCTTTTTAACCTCAAACGGTCTATTCTTCTTAATAAAATACACTGTATTCTTCTTAATGAAGTACAATTATTTCTTTTAATAAATTACAGTTTATTCTTCTTAGTAAAATAAAGTAAATCCCTGATAATAAAATATGATTTTTTAAAAACAAAATACTGTCTATTCCCAATATTTAATCCAGTCTATTCCTTTCCATAAAATAGAATCTATTGCTGTTAATAAAATACACTTTGTTTTCAAACAAAATTTAGGCTATTTTATTTAATAAAATACAGTTTATTCCTGGTAACAAAATACAGCTGGTACCTTTTAAAAATTGAGCTGATTCTCTTTGACAATAAACAGTCTATTTCTGTAACAATATACAGTCTATAACTGATAACATATACATTTTACTTCTGATAATAAAATACAGTGTATTCTTTTTAAGAAAATACAGTCTATTATTGCTAATAAGGGCTCATATTAGTATATTAGTATACATCACATTTCTGAATGAATACATTACATCCCTGAGTAAATACTGCAGCTGGCAGTGAGAGATGCAATCCATGCAGGTTTTGATGGGAGAAAGCCATCTGATGGTTTCCAAGTTGGATGACAAAGCCCGCAGGGCAGTATCGTTTCTCATTTTTATCTCCTTCTCTTGGCAAAACTTGGAAGTGAGGGGTTTGAAATTATTCTGCGAACCAAGTCTCTACTATTCAGTTGGTGTGTCGGCATTATTGGAGCATAAATATATCTTTTGCCACCACTTTCGTAATTCCTCCTGGGAGCGAACTGGTTAACATGCTCACCCAGAGTTAGCAGGTGTCAAGCTTGTTACAGCCCAGTTAAAGGCCAGTGCTAAAACCTGCATCTGTTATACAGGATGGTGTTGAGGCAGCTGAGAGATGGGGCAGCCATCCAGCATTGAGCATGGCACAAGGAGTTCAGTGTGGGGAAGTGTGAAGTCATCCACTTTGGACCTAAGATAGATCAGAGGACTTTCTAACTGGCCAGAAGCTCAGAACTGTGGAGGAACAGTTTGGTAGGGCCCCTACCAAAGGAAATCACATGTATGAAAATAATTAAAAAGCATAGTGAAATGTTAGCCTTTTTCTCAAGGACACGAAATCACAAAGGGTGAAAAGTTACAGTTGTACAGAGCTTTGATTATACCCATTCTGGGGTAACGCATTCAGTTCTGGGCATTACACCTCAAGAAGGATATATATCAGCCTTGGAGTGGGAACAGTGCAGATCACCAGGATGATACTGAGGTTTGTTACAGACAGGAGTGGGGTTAATTTATACAGCCCTGATTTCTTCTCTCACCATCCGCCTGTAAACAGAAAAGTGTTTTGATTTGCTTTTTTCTTTATTAGCGGTGGTGTATTTCCCAACCCCTCAGTTTTGGTGTGATCCAATTTTCTATTAATAAATAGTGAGGTGCCTACGAGTGACGGCTCTCTGTGGATCCTCAGCTGTGCAGCAGGCCCTGCCGCCCCTTAATTTTGAGGGAGGTGCTCCTCCCTTTGCTGAGCCAGCAGCGGGCTCATTGGCTGTCCAAAACCCCACCCACCTCTGCCCCACTCCACTTGACCAATGGGCAGCAGCTTTGCCCATTGGGCTGCATGCTGTGCTCTCAGCTCAGGCACAGGCGTTCTCCTAACCCACACTGCAAGGCTGCACTGTTAGCTTGAACCATGAGGGATACTGGTTCAAATGTTAATAAAGACATTGCAAGGGACTGTGAGTGCCTCCACCAATGATTGTGCCATGGTCACGTCTCACAAGGGGATTGTACAACTTGCCCAGTCGGCCAATTGTTCTGATGTCCCCTAAAACGCACATTAATTTGCAGTCTGCGCCAAGGGGTGAAACGTTCTGGAGTATTTGGTGACACTTTCATGCTTTTGTGTTGCTTGAGTGGGCAGGAAAGCTTCTGAGGTCCAACTCCAAGCATCCCATTGGAGCTGCAGCTGAACGGTCTCAGCTGTGGAAGAATGCTCACTTTTGACAGGCTTTTCCAAGTGCACGACCGCTTCCCTCCGTTATCCCCCTACCCCGACATGTACTTGTGTACTTCCTTCAGTCTGTCCTGCCTTGCCCCACACCTCCCGGCCCCACCCGCACTGGAGCTGTTGCCCCGGCACTGCCCTGAAAACCAGCCAGGAAAATGTGCCTTGCCTGTGCCCCTTGTGAACGCGTGGTGCCTCTTCCTTGATGCCCCATGGGTGATGCTCGTGAACACTGAGCAAGCTTGTGTGCACTCACCTCAGAATTCCCCTCAAAGTTCATGTCGCCAGGTGCACAGCTTTTAAAGGCAGCTAGGAAGCATGCTGTTCCGAAGTCACATCAACGTGGGGGGTAAATTAGAAGTGGGGGCGATGATTCCAGCATGTGGCCACAATGAAGTGCAAATGCATTAAAATTAAGTTCCCAACGTTGAATGGCAGAAATATGGCCCATCTTTGACTGGCGGAGTGGACGATTGCAAACTGGTTTCATGACAGTGTAGAACCGATTTTTAGCCTTCTTGCCATATTGTCCGCTCACGCCCACCATGCCAATGCGAGGGGATGATTCCAGCCAATATAGTTCTACCAGCTAGAGGATCATGTCACATTATTCCCACTTCTCCAGTCAGGCTTTGACAGAGGGTGTGTATCCCTTTGTCTGGGTCCCTGAGATTATTAAATGTTCCAATCATTAAGACTTGAAAGGGAGGTTGCAGGGTCCTTTGCCCTAGCAGATGAATAGACTCTGGTTGGCCAGGCCTGGCTTATGAAATGCAGATGGCCTTTGGGTAGTTCTGTTTGAATTTGGTCGCTGCAGCTCACAGGGGTCATTTGTGTCTCTTCAGAGATAACGATGCAAGTTTCTGTGATGCTGCCATATTAGCTCCTATTGCTTGAGGGTCACAGGCAGACATAGCTTCAGCCATTTTGAAAGGTCTGTCTAGTTTTAAAAATTTTAGAAATCAGCCATGAGGATATATGTATAATATATATGTATATACATATTTTATGAAAATATATAGTGTCCCCTGATATGTGGATAAAAGGTTTAAATGATGAGGACAGGCTAAGTACATAAGCATTGAATTCTCTTGAACATGGGGCAGAATCTTAAGCTCTGCGCACCCGCTGAACTGTCAAAGGCCTGTTAAGGTCAGTTAACTATCAATTAAAACAATAAACTGAGCTGCCCGTCCAATCTTAAGGTTGGTGGTGGCAGGCAAAGAGCCCAGGCGACCTTCGCATTTTTCATGGAACCTCATCCATGGGCGGGATGAGGTTTCATGAAGGTTTTTAAAGGTTTGAAAAAATTTTTCATAAAATTCATAGACATGTCCCAGTCATGTGACAGTTTTACACGGGACATGTCCTAAAATTTTTTTTTTTCTTTATTAAAATTTTAAAAAAATCAAACTAATCTCCCTGAGGCAACTCTGTGCCTCAGGGAGATTTCTGCGCTCTTTCATGAGCATGTGCGAAAGAACGCAGGCCCCGATTCAGGCAACTCCCCCCTTAATTGGCCTGTCCACGTAAAATGGCGGCGCCCAGCCGATTGTGGGCAGTGATTGGCTGCGTGCACATCCGTGCCCACTCCCGCCCAACCCCCCCACCGACGGGGAGAAAATTCTCCCCATGGAAATTAAGGGGTGATCTAACTGAAGTGTTTAAGACAATTAATGGATTTGATAGGGTAGATAGAGAGATTCTTTCCTCTGGCGGGGGAGTCCACAAGAGGGTATAACCTTAAAATTAGAGTTAGGCTGTTCAGGGTGGTGTCAGGAAGCACTTCTTCACACAAAGGGTAGCGGGAATCTGGAACTCTCTCTCCCAAAAGGCTGATGAGGCTGGGGGGGGTCCATTGAAAATTTTAAAAATTGAGATGGATAGATTTTTGTTAGTCAATGGTTTTAAGATTTACTGAACCAAAGTATGTGAATGGAGTTAAGATGATCAGCCGTGATCTAATTGAACAGTGTAACAGGCATCGAGGGCTGACAGGCCTACTCCTGTTCCGATGTTCCTAATAGACATTGATGGACTAATTGAGCTGCTTTAGTTTACACAGCAGCGATGGGGCAGCAGGTTTCAATTGACTGCACAAGTTAGGGGCCGAGCAGACAGCAGAGTGGTTGGGGGGAGTCAGGGAACTCCGGCCTGACAGCAGTGAGTAGCTCTCTCACTTCTGAGTCTGAAGGTTGTGAGTTGAACTCCAGACACTTCAGTAGAATATCCAGGCTCACACTCCCAGTATTTACTGAGGGACTGTAGCACTGGCAGAGGTACGAGCACTCTTATGAGAATTTAATCCCATCTGCCCTCTCAGACTGCTGTAAAATATCCTGGTGTTATTAGAAGAACAGGGGAGTTCTCCCTGGTGTCCTGGCCAATAGGTATCCCTCAACCAACATCCCAAAAAGCAGAATTGGGTAGAGTTTCCACTTTGAGTGCAATCGGCAATCCTGGACACAAATTGCACTCAACAATGCAGTTTTATGACTGGAATTGACTGTTCAAGTTCAGCCTCATTTCCAGAACCACATAAATAAGGCCTTCCAGGAATCAGTGCATGCAAGCAATGTGACAGAACAGAATTGTTTACTCTTTTCTCTTTGTGTGAAAATATATTCTTTGACATGTTTAAGGGTGGTAAACTGGTGCAGTTTTATTACTACAACTGAAGACGGGCTTACCTCAAAAAAAGAATCATTTTAACAACTGTCTTGTCCACCGGCTGTGAGTGACCCCTATTTTAAATAACTGAAATTAACTCTAAGACACAATACAGAATCATTTACTCATTACATTTGCATACACTTAGTACATTTAATATTTTAAATCTTTTCAAAGGTGCCCATAATTGCCCTCATGCCAAAAGAAAGGCTTAATTTTAAGTGCCACCTCAACGGATACAATTGGCAGAGAGTTTCCATGGTGATTAATTTGATTTGGGGGCATGGGGCAGTTTTGGGAGTGAGGCAACCTTCCAGCACGGTGTTTTTAAACTCACACAAAAGGTGGTGGGATCTGGGTTTGCACTGGACATAAGGGGCACAGAATTCATTGGTGCAGCACCCACTTGTAGCATCATGGCAGAGGCTTCCCCGAGGGCAGACTGCACTGCTGGCCGCTCCCTGTGCAGCCCTGTTAAGAGACGGCCTCCATTTAAGAAAGACTAGGCAACCTGTACCATGTGGGCTGCAGCCACGCTGCCCTGGCCTCCTGCTGCATGCAGAGTTCACGGCAGCATTGCCAAAGTGAGAGGACAGTGCTGGAGGCCCACCAACCAGCAGCTAAATCACTCAGGTGATGTGGGTGGACAACCTCGATCCAAACAGACACCGGCGTACAGTGAATCGCGATCCCTATGCCCAAAATTCCATCTTCTGTGCTGCTTTGGCTGATTTAGAACAAATTGCATTGGGGACAACCAAGGGCGACCTGGTGGAAATTCTACCCAGTAATCTGTTCATGATCAGATTGTATTTGTGGGAACCTGCTGTGCACAGATTGGCTGCTGCATTTCCTACATTTCAAAGGTGGCTACATTTCCAAAATGCTTCATTGGTGGGAAAGTGCCTTGGGGATCTCCATTTCCATCGCGGCTGGTCACTGCTAATCTTGTACAAGCACATAGGTTTCTTTCAAGAGCTATTTCGTACAGCATGCACCACACCAATGCTGCCTGCCAATTGTCTCCAGAAAATTTTGGGCTGCCCTGGTGTAGTGTTGCTGTTTGAGACATCAAGTGTCAGCTCAGTTATGTATCTGCTTTTCAATAGTTCCATGCCGGCAGGCACAGCAATTAAAGGTGTTGGCTGCATTTCCAAGTAAATAATCCAAACCTCCAATGTTGCTATTCATACTGCATTGCTCTTCCACAATGTCATATTGGAAGGGGTCGGTGTGAAAATGACCCAATAGGTCTTTGGAGGATTTGCTTTCAATTCAGTTGGCTGGTTACGTGAACAATTGTTTGCCTGCTTCAGGTGAGAGCCTGTGTATAAGATCTCCCAGTCTTGGCCTTGAAGGGAGTAGACTGAATACAAAGGTTACATGACAAGGAAAGGTTACATAAGCTAGGGTTGCATTCTGTGGAATGTAAAAGATTAAGGGGGTGATTTGATCGGGTGTTCAAGATATTACGAGGAACTGATCAGGTAGACCGAGAAAATCCATTCCCACTGGGTGGGGAGCCGAGGACAGGCCAAATATTTTGGGAGTCAAATTAGCAAAGTGTGAGAGAAGCCTGGAATTCTCTTCCGTGAATTGCATTTGAGGTTACTCGTAATTTCTAACTCTGAGACTGATTGGTTTTTGTGAACCAAAGGTGTTAAGAGATATGGGGAAAAGGTGGGTGTACAGAGTTAGGTCACAGATCAGCCATGATCTTGGTGAACAGTGGGGCTTGAGGGGCTAAATGGATGATCTCTCTCAGGGTTTGTCGATATCTACCTACACTGAAACCAGCTGTTGCTGCATTATTATCCGTGTGGAGCTCTGAGCTTCAATATCATCAGTCAGAGGTGCCTGGCCCTGATTCCCCTCGCTACCTGCATTCCTGAGGGCTCCCTGTCTATTCCATTGATGTCGCTCCATGGCAGTCCCCAGATCAGCCAATTCTTGCTTCAGGTCCCCTCCACACTCAGATTGGGTATTTACCCTTTGCTTCCTTTTCTAAGTCACTGGAAGCCTTTGAAATTGTTACTTCTCCAGAATGACAATGACACTCAGTGCTACAGTTTGTTGTGAAGAAGCCTCAGCTGGCCACTCCTACAGTTAAAGTACATCCATAACGAATGAACACACGACACAGCAACACATATAGTTAGCTGTGTAGCCATGCAGATGGCACATACCACACTTCACGTATTGAAACATATTTGCAGAGGGAAGCATGTGATGAGAATGATACAGATCAGGAGGATAGTGGGCCTTGCCAAGGGGTGCATCATCCCAGTTGTACCCTTGTTGATGAGAGGAGTGGTTTGGGGACTGTGCGTCTCTCTGCCCAGCCTCCACTCTGTGCTGTGGTTAAAGGCAACCTTTTGTAAGGTGTTGTAAGATACGCAGCGAATGGATGAATATTTTGTGTTGTGTATTTTGCACAGCAGTACAATTCTCCAGTCTTATGCATGCCTTACTCTGGATGCAATGTTGCTTGTCTGCAGAAGGCTTGAGAGGATATTTGAGGGATAACTGAATGCATTAAAATTGTTAGGTGCACACGCCTGTATGATCATGCCTTCTAAACTGCTTTGCACTGGGTTGTCCAATTTTTTTTTGTTCCTTTAATACACGTTGTTAACCACATTCATTCCTTCCCTTTGTGCTGAAATGGAGTTTGTGTAACTGGATCAATTTACTGATCCAGGTGGACCCAGGCATTGAGTTTGAACACGCAGCAAAAACAAAGACACACCTCTTTGCCCCTGTGAAGTCTTTCTCACATTTGGAGTTCTCAAGGTGTGGCAGGGGGTGGTGGTGAGGGGTGCCTCAATAGCGCACCCTCTGGAGAAGTGTAGACTCACTGACAGCTACTGCTGGATTTCCAAGTTGGCCTGCACCAGACAGACTCCAGAAGTTGCTGTAAGTTCAGTGGAGCAATGACGCAAATGCTGATGGTTTTGCAGTCATTACTAATGCAAAATCAGGGTCATTAGCTCCCTGACCTGTGCTTTAACCAACGTAGCAGCGCTATGTGTGTAAATATGAAGTCCCTGACCTGCACTTTAACCTGCGCAGCAGGGGGAAAGCATGTAAATAATAAATCCCTGACCTTTATATTAGCTAAAGGGCCAATACCTCATATGTAAGCATTAAATCGATAGTATAAATACCACTGTGCAAGCCACACTGTTTGACTCTGTGGCTTAAGAGGGGAAAAATAAGTAGTGTTTAATAACATTTACAAGCACGTGGGTGCAGGAACAAATATTTGAAGAGAACTTTCACTGCCAGACAAACAACACTTTTAGAAACGTCAAAAGACTAAGTTATATTTTTCTTGAAAAATATAGAATAATGTTCAAAACACACCAACTGCATTCAGTCTATATCCGCGAGTGCCCTTGGTTATGTAGATAGATTGGAGAAGTTATTACTGTTTCTCCTTGGAGAAGAGAAGAGAGGAGATTTGATGGAAGTGTTCAGAATCACGAGGGGCCTGGACAGGGTAGACAGGGAGAAACTGTTCCCATTGGTGGGAGGATCGAGAATGAGGGGGCACAGATTTGAGGTGATTGGTTAAAGAAGCAATGGAGACAGGAGGTAAGACCTTTTTCACGCAACTAGTGGTTAAAGTCTGGAATGCACTGCCTGAGAGTGTGGTGGAGGCAGGTTCAATTGAGGCATTTGAGAGGGAATTAGACTAGTTATCTGAAAAGGAAGAACGGGTTATGGGAAGAAGGTGGCACTAGGTGAATAGCTCATTTGGAAAGCCAGCAGACATGACAGGCCAAATCGTCTCCTTCTGTGATGTAATCATTCTGTGATTCTGTGTCTAGCAATCATAGCATCGAAAATTACACATTGACCTCTCCAACCCACAGCTCCACTTGTAAAATCTCTATCAGCCGCAGAATGACAGGAAAAAGATGAATTCTTACAGTTAACTGCTTTAGGTTGGTTTTAATCAGGGTCTTTCTTAATGCAGTTATAACCCAGTTACACACCAATGTTAATTGTATAAAGAGCCTGGTTAAGCTTGCTCATTTGTAATGGTACTTGACAGACTGTTTGAATTTCATTAGTTTTCGGGAACGCCCTATGATTGGCTGAGGAGAGTATTCACTGTTTGAAGTTAACTCAATGATGTCAGAACATTCCATCACTGTAGTTTCGGAAATAGTTTATTCATTTACCCAGCTAGGTGTCTGTGAGTGATGCTGTGGAGTGAGTAACAAGTTCCAATGACGTTAGCAAGTTAACTACAATAAGAAAGATCAAGAGTAAAACTGATCTAAACAGAGACTCAAGCAGCTGAGAGAATTTGTGTTCTCATGTAATAAACAGCCATGACCTTTTGTCCAGTATCTTTCCCTGGTGGACATACTAGGCAGTACTCATGAAATCTCTGCTTTTATTTTGCCATTTATTTCTCCATTTGGGTTTCCAATGTTACATCTGTCAGCCCAGCGTGCTCCCAAGTCCTGGGTTCAAGCCCCACTTCAGAGACTTGAGCACATAATCGAGGCTGACATTCCCACCGCAGTACAGAGGGCGTGCTGCACTGTCAGCTGTCTCAACAGGCCTCAGTTGGATGTCAAAGAGCCCATGTGGCACTATTACAAAGAAGTGTTGAAGAGTCCCCCACGAATGTCCTGCCAAATGTTCGCCCCCCCCCTCCCCCGCCACGACCAACATGACTAAAGCAGCTTATCTTGTCATTCTCTCACTGCCTGTGGGATCATGCTGTGCAGAAAATGGGTTGCTGTGGTTCCCACATCAGCACAGTGATGGCACGTCAAAAAATTCCTTTACAGGATGTCAAATGCTTTGGGACATCCTGGGCTCCTGAAATACACTAAATAATGCAAGTCCTTTCTTTTACCTCCAGAATCTTACACTCTTCCAGGTACATATACCTTTTCTCCCATGAGTGTTAAGTGTCCCACTTACAAGGCAGGAGGGATGATTTTAACCCTCGGCCCAGTGAAAATTAGAGGATGAGGGGTGTTGAGATCTTACATTGCCTCACCATGAATTGCAGCTTAAACTCGGTCTTTTTGAGCAGGCAAGAGGGGCAACTGTCAGAAGCCGATGGGGTCCTTCTTTAAATATGCAGACAGGACTCTGATGGTTTCTTTGGGGCCTGACTGTTAATTTAACCCAAGGCCAGCACAGGCTGGCCTTTGTGCTGTAAAATGCCAGGGAGTCAGGTCAGGATGGCTCCCGACATTGTTCCGCCACCGGGACATTTTCTCCGTGGTGGCCGATGGGGCGATTGTCCACCTGCTCCAAGGAGGCGGGTCTGCCAGCGCACACTCCAGCTCAATCTCCTAGGAAGCAGCCTCCTCACTGGCCGTCTCCATCGTCCAATCAAGAATGGCAGGCAGGTTCCCGAGGCCCATTCAGAGGGCCTGCAGCTTTGGAAGGCCCACAGTCAAACTCGGAAAGGTAGATGCTGCTCAGGAGGAGGGAAAAGTGGAAGGGTGCCTCGAAATGGAGGGGAAATGCCTCTGGAGGAACTGTTTGGGCGGGGAGGGGACAGGGGGGTCATGACCTGTCCTGCCTGTGGCCCACTTCACTGGGGCGTGGAGCCTCCGGCTCTGGTGGCCACCCAGCCTACTGCAGGAAGGTCATCTCCATTGAACTGCTGGGCCCAGCACTCAGCAATGGAGGGCTGCTCCAATGCCAGGAAGATCCCCGCTCCACTAACTGCTATATTATCGGCTATACCTGCTGCTGCCACATGGCCAGCTGCTTCTGCTGTTCACCCATCTCATGATCACCCATAGGTGGAAGAGCATCAGCCCCACTGAGCTAACATGCAAACCTGCAAGTTTCAAACCCACCTCCACAGGAGTGGGAAGATCCCACCCTCGTCTACAAAACCTGATGTTAACATGCTACATAGCATCAGCACACATAGAGACAGAGACGAAGCAAGCAATTAAAATAGCACAAGATCTACAAATCGGCCAAGAAACAGAGGTCCTGGGATATTTTTGGATTCCATTTGACAAGGCCTGTCTGTGTTCCAATCCCACATTGAAAAGCCAGCTGTTTTATACCCTCTCTTTTTAATTAAATGTCTGTGATTGAAAAAGTTCCCCTTTAATCTGATAGTTGCATGAAAATAAAGATGCTCAGATGGCCACAATCAATTCTGAATTGTAGTGTTTAATCTCTTCCTGTAAGAAGCACATCTGGCCACTCCATTGAGTAAAACCTCGGGATCTGTAATATTGGGTTTCCTTACAGATTGTGCCTATATTAGCATGATGATTATCCTAGAGCAAATCAGTAAAAATAAATCTCTTTATACCCTCACTTCAGGCTTGGCAGACACCACGCTGGTGAAGTTTTGTTGTGCATCAAAAGAGAGTGAAGTAAGTTTGGTTGACTGGCAAGCATTGGCTATATTTAATGAACTCACCAACCTCTTAAATGCTAGGAGAGTAAGCTTGGAGCTAGTTTAAGAATATGAAAGGGTGGAACCTGCCGATTGAGGTAGTGAGGACTGGGAGGGGTGGGTTATATCACCTGCCCATTGTATTGCTAGGGACATTAACCCTCACAATACTACAGACAAAGTGACCTGTCCAGTAATGGACCCTCTGCAGCAGAACACATGCCTTTACAAAGCATTTGGTCATTTTACAACAGTGAGTAACACTACAAGAGCATTTCATTGGCCCAGAAGCATCTGGGCCATCCTGAGGATGTGGAAGGTACTATTTAAATGTGAGCCTTTCTTTATTTTTTTTCTTTACCAGGCTTATAGAAGACCCCAACTGCCACTTTGGATGGAGTGTGCGTGTGGTGCAGGTTCTGAACAATTTCAGCTTCTAGTTCAGGCAAACCACACCAGGGAGACAATTTTAGTGGGGCCAGGAGCCTGAATGATCTGAGTGAATACTGCACCAGGCCCCTCACAGTCCCAGGAACATGCCCCACTGCACCCCCTGCCACCCCGAGCAACACCCAGCACTGGGCCCAACTGGTTGCCTGGGGGAGCTAGAATTCCAGCTGTACCCCACTGAGGATTTGTTAATGAGACCAGGTGCTCAAAATGTCAGTGAGACTCCTATCAGGACTACAGGTGACTGGCATTAACTACCCATAACTCTCCCCTGGCTTTGCACTCTGAAATCAGCCCCCATGTTCCCAGTTACATAAGCACTATGATCTCTACTATGGCCAATGGTCTCAGGATAAAGGGGCGTCCATTTAGACTGAGATGAGAAGAAATTTCTTTGCTTGTTTTGTGGTGGTGGTGGGGGTGGGGGGGGAGGTGGTGGGGAGGTGGTGGTGGTTGTGTCTCTTTGGAATTCTCTACCCTAGAGGGTTGTGGATGCTCCTTCGTTGAATATATTAATGGCTGAGATTGACAGATTTTGGTTTCTCAGGGAATCCAGGGATATTGGGAGCAGGCAGGGAAATGGAGTTGAGGCAGAAGATCAGCCATGATCTTATTGAAGGGTACAGAGGGGGTTTCGAAGGGCCAAATGGCCTACTCCTCTTATTTCTTATAGTACAAAGGGTCAGATCATTTCAACACATGGTCATCTAAAAGCCTTTATTAGTCTGTGTAACCAGCTGTACTCGATGGTTAAAAGTACCGATTGGCTTGTCGAACTCATCCACAGCATCCAATCAGTGCAAAATTCAGAAGGCCCTTCACAATAATGCAGTCAGTATGGATGAATTGGTTATATATTTGTGGAACTGAAGCCCTAAGGCTCTGTATTTCCCAAAAGGAGTATTACTGTAACAGCCGATTTAACTTGTCAAAATAATTTGTATCAGCAAACACTCTCTTACATTCCTCATAAGTTCAGAGTTGGAAATCTTCTCTATTAATAGCCCTGCTGAGGTCATTGAGGACCAACCAAATGAGCAATTTCCCTTTCCTTTTGGCAATGCTTATGAATATGTTCACCTATTCCATTGGTTATTCCATTTGCTTTACAGCCTATAAGCTCTCTTTCTATCAAGCTCTAAATTATTTTTCTCACATTGTTTTTTTTAATGGCTAGATTTCTGAAGTAATTTGTTGATCCATTCTGAAGTAATATTTCCCTGAACAGTAGCTCAATCCATGTTCCTAGGAATTTACTGCTCATAGTAGCTACGTTGCTGTTCAATTCTCCAGCTCCGCAACCCTCTGAGGTCTGTGTTCTTCCAATTCTGCCACTAGTGGAGCCCCCATTTTCACCACTGATGGCTGTGACATCAGTTGCCTTGCCCCTAAGCTCTGGAATTTCCTCCACACACCTTCCGGCCTCTCTATCAGGTCCATCAATCCACTCTCAAACTCTAGGCAGGCGTGCCCTTAGAGTGGGGGTGGTCAGGATGGGGGGTGGGGGCATTGCTGTTGAGATGTTGGCAGCAGAGGGTGGGCGAGGGGGGAGATGGGAGAAGGGGCGCGGCCCGCAGCCCCATGATCGGCTCCAGTTCTGATGCTGCCGGCTCAGACCATATCCCTCAACAACCGCAGGATTGTCCCAAGCAGACACCATCAACCTTGATACGCTTAACGCTTGCAGGAACAACGCCTGCAGTAGAAATCTGGGATAGAAGAAATCCAGGACAAAACCCAGTCCGGGAAGGCCTGACCCGGGATGTGGGATGGGAGCCCAAATTACTGGGCGGTCCAGGAAAATCCAGTTGGGCGCCCTGACCCCTACCTCTAAAGTAAAGCTTTTGGTCATTGGTCCTGCTATCTACTTATGTCGCTTGGGGTTAAACTGCGTCTTTTTCTGGTCCTCTTTTACAACATTAAAAACATTATATTAATGCAAGTTGTTGATGAACAACGTGTGGAAAAGGGCAAGGTTAAAATTTGGAATAATGAGAAAGTCAGACTCAGATCTTTACCTAAAGGCAGTTTGGTTAACATGGAAAGTGACTGAGACAGGCAGTTTATGGGAGTCTGAGGGATAATTTTTGGAGAGTGAAAGAATGGAGGAATCTTGTCATGAATATCTAATTTCATGATTCATATGTTTCATAGAGCTCTAAAAGTTAGTTTTGGGAATTGAATTTTTCAATGTAAGATAAATGAAAGCACCTGCTTTGAGAAACTAGTGAACAATCCTAAGATAATTACAATTCAAAGGATGATCCAGGTTTACTTAAAGGGATCAGAGTTAGGGGTGTGAAAACATGAAAGAACACATGGCCCTCTCTTTGGCTCCATTTCAAAGCTATGAGTCTGGTAATATTACAGTTCTGGCAACTCACGACTGGGCATCATGAGGTGCTGAGGGCCATCAGCAGCAGCAGAATTGTACTCAAACACAATCTGTAACCTCATGGCCCAGCATATACCCCACTCTACCATTACCATCAAGCCAGGGGATCAGCCCTAGTTCAATGAACAATGCAGGAGGGCATGTCAGGAGCAGCACCAGACATACCTAAAAGTGAGGTGTCAACCTGGGAAGCTACAAGACAGGATTATCGCATGCCAAACAGCAGAAACAGCATGCAAAAGACAGAAGCAAAAAACTGCGGATGCTGGAAATCCAAAAAAAAAAATACCTGGAAAAACTCAGCAGGTCTGGCAGCATCTGCGGAGAGGAACACAGTTAACTGTTATTTTTATTTTTGTTATGCAGAAGACAGAGTTAAGTGATCTTACAACCAACAGATCAGATCTAATCTCAGCAGTCCTGTTACATCCAGTTGTGAATGGTGGTGGACAATTAAACAACTCACTGGAGGAGGCTCCACAAATATCCCCATCCTCAATGATAGGGGAACCCAGCACATCAGTGCAAAAAGATAAGGCTGAAGCATTTGCAAGCACCTCCAGCCAGAAGTGCCGAGTGGATGATCCATCTCGGCCTCCTCCGGAAGTCCCCAGCATCACAGATGCAAGTCTTCAGCCAATTTGATTCATCCATGTGATATCAAGAAATGGTTAAAGGCACTGGTTACTGCAAAGGCTTTATGGTAATATTCTGATAATATTCTGGCAATAGTACTGAAGACTTGTGCTCCAGAACTAGCCATGTCCCTAGCCAAGCTGTCGCAGTACAGCTACAACATCTACCCAGCAATGTGGAAAATTGCCAAGTATGTCCTGTACACAAAAAGTAGAACAAATCCAACTCAGCCAATTACTGACTCTCGATCATCAATAAAGTAATGGAAGGGGTCATCTACAGTGCTATCAAGCGGTACTTGCTTAGCAATAACCTGCTCACTGTCACTCAGCTTGGATTCAAACAGAGCTACTCAGCTCCTGGCCTCATTACAGCCTTGATTCAAACATGGACAAGAGGTGAGGTGAGAATGACTGCCCTTGACATCAAGGCAGCATTTGACCGAGTGTGGCATCAAGGAGCCCTAACAAAACTGGAGTCAATAGGAATCATGGGGGAAGCTCTCCACTGGTTGGAGTCATACCTAGCACAAAGGAAGATGGTTGTGGTTGTTGGAGGTCAATCATCTCAGCTCCAGGACATCACTACAGGAGTTCCTCAGGGTAGTGTCCTCGTTTCAACCATCTCCAGCTGCTTCTTCAATGACCTTCCTTCCAACATAAGGTCAGAAGCGGGGATGTTCGTTGATGATTGCACAATGTTCAGCACCATTCGTGACTCCTCAGATACTGAAGCAGTCCATGTCCAAACGCAGCAAGACCTGGACAATATCCAGGCTTGGGCTGACTAGTGGCAAGTAACATTCACACCACACAAGTGTCAGGCAATGACTATCTCCAACAAGAGAGAATCTAACCATTTCCCTTGACATTCAATGACATTACCATCACTGAATGACTCATATCAACATCCTGGGGATGTTACTGTTGATCAGAAACTAAACTGGACTAGCCATATAAATACTGTGGCTACAAGAGGAGGTCAAAGGCTAGGAATCCTGCAATGAGTCACTTACCTCCTGACCCCCCAAAGCCTGTCCACCATCTACAAGGCACAAGTCAGGAGTGTGATGGAATACTCCCACTTGCCTGGATGAGTGCAGCTCCCACTACACTCAAGAAGCTTGACAACGCCCAGGACAAGGCAGCCCATTTGATTGGCAACCCATCCATTACCTTCAATATTCAGTTCCTCCACCACCAAACAATGGCAACTGTGTGTACCATCATTCAAGATGCAGTAATTCACCAAAGTTCCTTCAACAGCACCTTCCAAACCTGCGGCCACCACCATCTGAAGGACAAGGGAAGCAGACACATGGGAACACAAACACCTGGAAACTCCCCTCAAGCCACTCACCACCCTGACTTGGAATTATATCACCGTTCCTTCACTGTCACTGGTTCAAAACCCTGGAAATCTATGGGCAGTTAGATGCTAGTGCTGCAGCTGTACTGGAACAGCTTGGCTAGGGGTTTGACTAGTTTTGAAGCACAAGTCAGTAATACAGCCAGGATGTTGTCAAGGCCCAGAGCCTTTGTGGCATCCAGTGCCTTCAGCTGTTTTTTGATATGACGTGGAGTGATATCCAGTAATATAACTACAATTCCATCCTGTTTAAAAAGAACAAATCCAATCCAATTCAATTTAAACCAATCGAATCCTATCCTATCCTCTCCATCCCAATCATACATGTTCCAACCCAATCTAATTCAACCCAAACTAATTCACCAATCCCCTCTCGTCCAAGTCAAATCCAATCTAAAGCAAGCCAATCAAATCAAATTGTCCAGCCCAATCAAAGAACAGCCGATCCAGTCCTTTCCCATTGAATATATTCTAGCTCATTCCCAACTAATTAGTTATAATCCAATTCATCAGCCGAGTCCATTACAAATCCTATCAATTCACGTTCAATACAGTAGAATAAAATGCAACCACACCAAGTAAACAAATCTAATCCTATTAACATGAACAATCCAGTGAAAACCAATCTGAAGTGAATCCAGTCAAATCCACCAATCCATTCCAATTCACCACTTTAATCCAGTATGAACAAAATCCAATCCATTCCATTAGTTCAGTTCACAGCAAATTAAATTGATCGCAATCTAACTGAAAGAAGTCAAATCAAAATCAATGAAGTCTAATAAAATTCCTCCACCCCATCCAGACCAGTGCAAGATAAATCCAATCCAATTCAACTTAAACCTATCCAATCAAAACATCTAGTCTACTTCCGTTGCCATCAATTCCAATTCAGTTCTGTTCAATCAAAACATTCAATCAAGTTCTGCACAAATCTGGACTGAACCAATCAAATCTACCAGCCCTAGAGCCAATCAATATAAATCCAATCCAATCCACACCAATTAAATCAGATCCATTTTCGTCCAATCCAATCTACTCCAAATCAATCCCAGAATCCAGCTCAAATCCAATCTAATCTAATCCATTGCAATCTCATCCAATTTCCCAGGCCAGTCTAAGTACAATCTATTAACAATCAAATCAAATCTAATGAAATTGAAATAAATGCAGTTCTGTCCAAATTCAGACAAAGTCAATTGAAACTAATCAGACCCAGCCCAATCCATTCAAATCTCAATCGGTCTGATTCAAGCCAAATGAAATCACATCCAGCCCAATCCAGTAGAACCTGACCTAATCTATTCCAAACATATCGAGCAAACCAGTTCCGTCCAAATCCCATATATGTGTTTCAATCCAATCTATTCTAAACTAATCCACCAGTGCAGTTTAGGAGGAATCAAAATGAATCCAACCTAATCTAATCTACTAGACCAGTCCAGTACAAGCAAATCAACTCTAATGCAATCAATTTCAAATCAAAATCAAATTAATTCCTCAGTTCTGCTCAGTCCAGATCCAAAACAAGTCCAATCCAATCCAACACAAGGATGAGTGGGTGTAGCCAGGAAACTGGGCACAGACCTGGTGCTGCTCATGATCACCAAACGTTCAGTGAGCGCATTTACTTTCTGTTGAGAAAGATCCCAATATCGTAACGGGGAGCATGGAATGCAATGCACTTCACTTCCATGTGATCAGTCCCATCCTGCATCACTCTGCCCTTAAATAAGGAGCTGTTAATGTTTCTCCTGGTGTAAAAATCTTCAGTGGCTTCTTCATGCAGCGGTAGTCTGTAAACTGCAATGTAGTACTGACCCCATTGTGTAAACGTTAAGAACCATGGTGACAGACAGTGCGGTACATTTGCTAATGCAAGGGTCAAGTTGTAGCTGCAGCAGGTGACCTGCCTCACTAATAACCTTTTCGGTGAAACATTGAAACCTTACGTGTTGCCCCCTCGGAGAAGTTGACGAATGAGAAATGTTCCCTGAAGACTTGCAGTTGGTCAGGCCTTCTGAACCTCCTCCCCTGCCCCTCTCTTATCTCCCTCCTCCTCCAACCCCAAAAGGTAGCCTGACCCAATCGCCAATGACTGGAATTAAGCCATTTGCAAAACTGACAAAAGCAGCTGATTCCTGACAAAGGGGGCATTCCTATAAGTTAGAATTTAATTGTGGAAAGAAAAAAATGAGGAAACAAGAAAGCAGCCCAGAAGCTGGTCAATACCCTTAAATGACAAAGCAGCCATTAGCCCGTGTGGAGTGAAGCAATGCTTTATTTAGCACTATGCAAGGTTCTTGCTGACTGATGGTGCCAAGATTTGCTGGGCCAATTTATAACACAATGGATCAGCCACTGGGACAGACCAATATTACAAAAAGGTCCTACAGCAACCACAGGACCTGAATGTAAATATGTAGCAAGCCTTCTGAATCCCTGCAGCACATGCACTGCATGTCTGCCTGTTTCAGTATGGCAGGCTGTTTGCATCTTCATTCTACACCAGAATGGACACTCAGGTGCCCACTTTATACCAGAAATATGGGCACAGCGCAATGGAATTTCTAGGCCCATAACCCGGAGTGAGCACAGAGATGGAGGACATCAGGTTAAAATGAACAGACTAGAAATTGGAAACAATTTTTCTCCATGGGTGATGCAAAAATGAAATATACTTCCAACCAGATCAGAAGGACTAAATCAATCAAAACGGAACAAAGTAGCCAGGAGAGTGAGAATAGAGGTTATAATGAAATTAAAATGAATTAACTGAATGGTTCAATGAAGAATGTGGGGGTGGGGGGCATACCAGGAGCAGCACCAGGCATACCTAAAAATGAGGTGTCAACCTGGTGAAGATACAACACTAGACTACTTGCGTGCCAAATAGCATAAGCAGCAAGTGGTAGACAGAGCTAAGCAATTCCATAACCAACAGAGCAGATCTAAGCTCTGCAGTCCTGTCACATTCAGTTGTGAATGATGGTGGACAATTTAACAACTCACTGGAGGAGGAGGCTCCACGAATATCCCCCTCCTCAATGATGTGCATCAGTGTAAAAGATAAGGTTGAAGCATTTGCTACGATCTTCATCCAGATGTGCTGAGTGGATGATCCATCTCCAGCTCCTTCAAAGGCCCCAGCATCACAGATGCCAGTCTTCATCCAGTTTGATTCACTTCACATGACATCAAGAAACGGCTGAAGGTATTGAATACTGCAAAGGTTGTGGGCCCTGACAATATCCTGGCAATAGTATTGAAGACTTATGCTCCAGGACTTGCCATGCCCCTAGCCAAGCTTTTCCAGTACAGCTACAACATTCACATCTTCCTAACAATGTGGAAAATTGCCTAAATATATACAAAAGTGCAGGACAAACATAACCCAGCCAATTACCATCCCATCAGTCTACTCTCCATCATCAGCAAAGCTCTATGAAGTGGCACTTACTCAGAAATAACCTTCTCACTGACGCTCAGTTTGGGTTCCGTCAGGTCCACTAAGCTCCTGACTTCATTACAGTCTTGGTCCAAACATTGACAAAAGAGGTGAGGTGAGAGTGACTGCCCTTCAAGGCAGCATTTGGCCGAGTGTGGCATCAAGGAGCCTGAGCAAAACTGGCGTCAATGGGAATCAGGGGGAAAACTCTCCACTGGTTGGAGTCATACCTAGCACAAAAGAAGTTGGCTGTGGTTGTTGGAGATTAATCATCAGATACTGAAGCAGTCTGTGTCCATATGCTGCAAGTTCCGGACAACACTCAGGTTTGTGATGATAAGTAGCAAGTAACATACATGCCACACGTGTGCCAGATTACAAACTTTTCTAACAAGAGAGAATTCAACCAACTAACCTTGACATTAAACATCCTGGGGGTAACCATTGACCAGAAACTGAACTGGACTAGCCATATAAATACTGTGGCTGCAGGAGTAGGTCAGAGGCTGGGAATTCTGCAGAGAGTAACTCACCTCCTGACTCCCCAAGGCTTGTCCACCATCTACAAGGCACAAATCAGGAGTGTGATGGGATACTCCCCACTTGCCTGGATAAGTGGAGCTCCAACAACACTCAAGAAGCTTGACACCGTCCAGGACAAAGCAGCCCACTTGCTTTGCACCCCTTCCACCACTTTCAACATTCACTCCCTCCAACACCGACACACAGAGGCAGCAGCGTGTATTATCTACAAGATGTACTGCCAAGAACTCACCAAGGCTCCTTAGACAGCACCTTCCAAACCAGTGATCTCCACCATTTAGAAGGACAAGGGCAGCAGACACATGGGAACACCACCACCTGAAAGTTCCCCTCCGAGCCACTCACCATCCTGACTTGGAAATATATCGCCGTTCTTTCACTGTTGCTGGGTCAAAATCCTTGAACTCTCTCCCAAACAGTACTGTGGGTGTACCCACAGCACATGGACTGCAGCGGTTCAAGAAGGCAGCTCACCACCACCTTCTCAAGGGCAATTAGGGATGGGCAATAAATGCTGGCCTAACCAGTGGTGCCCACACGACATGAACGAATAAATAAAAGCAAAATGATAGAAATAGACTGAGGTGACGAAGAATTCCATCATGTTGGAGAATGGGGCTGGGGAGTATAGTTCGGATTAAATTGTGAAAAAGGATAGTTGAATATACAAGAATATTCAATGGATTATGTGTCATGTTCAATTGGTCTGTATTTGATTGTGAGTCTGTTTACTATTGATGTTCACTGTGTTTGATTGGTTCAGCTTGCATGTGGACTCAGAGATAAGAAAATAAACTGTAGAAGTTGCTGGAGAGCTGGAAGCCAGAGCTTCTTGCATGGAGTAGACATTTTAAAGCACCATGAATAAAATCTGTTACACAAATAGAAACTAGTGTCATCTCTGCATAACTTTGAGATATAAAATGTACACCAGAATGTAAGAGGGTTAAACACCATCTTGGGCTGTTAAAGACTACCTTGTACATTACCTTTGGAAGAGCCAGTGAAATTGGCTATGTCTTATTCCGTGCTTTCAAAACATACTTAAAGCAAAGGAGTGGCAATTATTTAAATTTCTATCACTTTTGTGAAGCATAGGGAGATTTATCAATGCTGAGAATGGCATGTTTTTGAAGGATGTTTTTTATGCATTCTCTCAGTCTTCTTTTCTTCAAAGAAAATTCTCCATTTACTCACATTCCAGTGACAGCCTCCAGCACTCTCAAGTCAGGTAAAGATACAGATTAATGCAACCAACAGTGCACATTAACCCAGCTTCAAGGCAGTAAACACCACTACATCCATGAGTTTTCCTGTGTCCCTGTTGATGTGGGCCTATCTGCTAATTTATTGCTGATTGATGCCAAGTTATAGATTAATATACACCAGATTCACCCTCGATAGAAGCTGAGCTGAGTTTGTCTTCATTGATTTACCTATGTACCTGAGCAGCTAACAGAGAAAAGAAAGTGAGAATCTTTCACCCAATCAGTTTGATCCAGGATCAAGTATTGAAAGGGCAGTGCTGTTGTTAACTAAATGTGCTGCTCAGACAGGATTTGTGTGCTCCCTTCCAGTCCCTAATGAGGACATTTGTGTGTAAGGAGGGTATATTTCTGTACCCTCAGAGTGATTCTTCTTAGTTCAAAATAAATTCCAGCAGCAGGCTTTCTGGTGATCTTAATAAATAACATTCTTTATTCTTAATCACACACTTGCCCCAGATGTTTGAACACAACGTTTCACTCATCTCACTCACACAATCACACGCAAGGATTATGTACAGCTGAAGTTCAAGCTGTAATTATAAAATTGAATTTATAACTCAGTCTCTATGTTGGTGCAGACCTGGTGTCTTCTTTGTTGAGCTGATACTTTACTTGGAGTGAGGGTCTTTTGGAAACAAAGGATTCTCATGAAACTGCAAAGCCTCTGGTGGCCCCATCTCCTCTCTAAGTTGGACATGAAAGATCACATGTCCCTATTTCGAAGATGAGCAAAGGAATTCTCCTGGTGTCTCCGCCAATATATATCCCTCAGCCAATATCTGAGAAACAGATTATCTGGTCATTCTCACATTGCTGCGCGTGGGAGCTTGCTGTGGGCTGATTGGCTGCTGTGTTTCCTACATGCCTACATTTCAAAAGTACTTCATTGACTGTAAAGTACTTTGGGATGTCCTGAGGTTATTTAAGGAGCTATATAAATGCAAGTCCTTTAAAACTTGCAGAGAGAAATGTGACAGTTCAGGGCTTCTATGATGTGTAATCATGGGTGCTCCTGTGCACCCCTCTGATCTCTCTCCCTCAAATGGCAGAAGTATTTCCTGAAATACCTTTTTGAACCCAACAAAGAACTCTCTGCTGTTTCACAGGGAGTGGCCTGTATGCTGAGGACATTTTGAGGAGAGGTGGTTTGAGGTCGTTAAACCAAATTCTTCAGCTTCTCTATGCCACTGCCAGTTTTGAATAATCCGATCATGAAGCTTGTTAGGTTATTGTAACAATCCAGGAATTAATTGTTATGTGAATATATATCCTGGGGTGCCACATTTTCCTGTTGCACTGTAGTCATGTGCTGAGTAATAATGTACCAGTCTATCAGCCCACCGGCCACATGGAGAGCTGAAAGAAATACACTTGAAGCTCCAGCGTTTTGAGTCTAAAATGTGATCATTTCTAATTTACAGGAACCACAGACCTAACAGAAGGACCTCTGATGTTGGAGAAGCTCTTAAAGGTCATGAGGTTTTGTGGTTCAGGATCTTGATTGCAGTTCCGCCTTTGACTGTGACCTTCTCCAGAGCCAAGATACTTTGAGGGGCATTTGTATGACATTCCTGGGTGGGATTACTGGCTTTGTGGCCATGCCAGCCAGGCTGTACCCAGCTGAGCCACCCTACAGCCCTCATGGCAGTTGCCACCTTGACAGTGGCATCTTCCCCCTCAATAGATGGGTACAAGTGTGTGAAGAGAGCTAGTGTACGATTGAGGATGTGGTCCCTGCCTCTGGTTAGCACTGATAGGCAGACTTGATCGGGGTGTAGCAAGCCCCCTCTCTAGCCCAATAGGGTTGTGAAACGATGCATTGCAATCGACAAATTTGATATTTCTGACCCTGGCTGTTACATAATGAGACCAAGGAGTTTTCCAGACTTAATGCAGAAGTGCGAGAAAGGTGCAGACAGAGTACTCAAAGGAGTGTGCAAAATCTGATAGTTGTAGAAGAATCACACAGACAGTACCAACACCTCTTTATGCACTCAATCAATAAATCCAACAACAAGCAACGTTTAAAGTCTGACTCCCTTCATTAGTTAGTCAATGTGGGCAATTGGTTTTTGCAACTATAAACTCTGGAATCATGTAACATCTACAGATTTATATTACTGTCTGCTGTGGAATATTATCGCAGGAGACGAGAGGTCTTGAATGGCACCACAATATATTTGCCAGTTAATGGCTCTTTCTCTATCCATAACCAGTATGTATTTTAATGCAGCCCCACGACTGCAGATTGGACATTACAGTCAGCATTGCATTGCAAGAGCACCTTTGAAAGATGAAAATTTATTGTGACAATCACATTCGTCCCTTTATCTGTTTCACTTTTGTAGAAACCTTGTATTCCTGACATGAAATAAAACTGGGATGAAAAATGGGAATTCCAAACTCTGAGATGTGCCAATGGGCCCTGTTGCAGTTGTTAAGGTCACTCTGCCAGTGGCTGCCTAGTATTTGCCCCCTCTGGCATTTCCAAACTCCACAGTTGATGGAGCAAACGCAGTAGAGTAACACTTCACATGGCTTGTACCAGCCTGCAGCTCTTCTGAAGCCAAACAGTGGAAGAAACAGGTTGAAATTATTAGGCAAATCTTCCAAGAACTTACAGCACAGCCAATGAGAAAACCACAGGCGGCACTCCCACAGTCGTCTGACTGTGCGTGCTGGCTGCATGCTGGGCCTTCTCACTTGGAGGGCATAACTCACAATGCTGAGGTGTAAACACATCCTTGGCATTATGTTCAACGCTTTTGCACATAATCACTTACTGCACGGCTGAGTTATATGGGGGAGAGCTGCAAATTAATTGTTCACAGCTAGCAAGTGGATGTGGGCCAGACTCCCTCCATTAGGCTCTGCTACCATTAGCTGATATCAAACAATGTCTAAAAGCATGCTAAGAGACAATTGGTGCTTAAGGGAAGACTTCAGTGAGAAGGAATTTGTATGAAAGGATTGATAGGATTAAAAGTGTCTTCGGTAAGTCACAGTCAAATTATCTGGACAAAAATGTTAAGAGAATTTCAAAAAAGAGATTGGTTAAAGATGTCAAGCTGCTCACCTTCAACTTCAATTCCTTGTCCCCTCCCTCTCTTTGTGATCCCATCCAGTTGTGCAACTCCACTTGTGCCCTTCCATGCTCAGCTCACTGCTCCTCTCACTCTGCCATGGACACTCATCCCCTGAGGTCCATGTCTCTGTCCTGTCGAACTCCCTCCCTCAGCTGACTTGGTCTCTCACTCTTTGAACATGCTTTCATTCCATCCACCTAACCCATCTCCTTGCTTCTGTTGCCCCTGCTCCCTGCCTTCTCCTTCTCTCACTATTGACGGAGCGGGGGAGGGGGTGTAGTCAGTGTACCTGTCTCATGTCATTTTCTGACTTCTGGTGATTAATTTTTATATCATCAGGGAATTGGGAATGGATGAATCAGGAATTTGTGAACGGATTGTCTTGATTCTCTGGGCACAACTCCACTTCTGTCAAGTGAGTGCATGCACAGCAGTATTGATCCTGTAAAATTCACACTCCACTTTCATTTGTCCTTCAGTGGAGTATTGTGAATAAGCACACAATGTGCATTGTACCCCAGCATTTTGTACCTCTCGAGATGATGCTGGGTCTAAGACCTTGGGTACATAAATCTTGCTTTGCTTTCTTCAGAATCAACCCAAAGCCTACCCACTGCTGATTCTTCAGAAGATTGTTGGATGCCGTCATGTCTGAAATGAGGAATGCAGAGAAACATGAGGGAACTTACTCCAACACCAGGATCATGGAATGGGCACAAAGGTCCAATGAGCTTAGCATCATTGATAGAAGAGACCAGTATAGTTCTTGTCAAGGTTTTCCACAGCATTAAGTGTTTACACTTGAAAAACACAGAGCTATATCGGCCTTATAAATCAGGAGTGGTTGCCTGATGACCATTCATTCAACCTTCTCTCTCCACACACTTTGAGACAGGAGAAAGCAACTAATTCCTCCAGGCCTCAGTGTTAGATTTGATATCATGCTGAATGGTTTAAAGCATTTTCAGAGTGACATTACTCCATTGTGCTGCAGTCTGCAGGTTATCCACTTAGTGAACTGAATTGCTGATCTCTTGTTAATCTGGATATTGTTGGCCAAAAACAGCAGATCAGGGTGTTACAATTGTGAAGTTTATGAGATTATTATATTTTGGGACTGGAGCTTTAAATTTTGGCAAAATGAAGGGGTTCATGTGACCTGTTCTGAAGTTTGCCTGAAAAGAGCCTGGGGGGTTTGATTATTAGAGATGAAAGGAGGGATTAGATTATTTTACTGAGAAGAAGGTGCAAAGTATTTATGCTTGGAGACAATGACAGCAGTCTCTGAATTTACCATGAGAAGATCCCAAAGTCCCAGAATGATGTTGTTATAGGTATCGGGTTGTAAACAGTGTGCTGTAGACTGTCCGTTTACTTCTAAGATGAAAGGTACTTGGGATCAAAGATAACTAATCTGTATTTCCACTTGGATGCAAGATTAATGTGTTTCACATTGCCATGGGGACTAGAGCAGAGGAACCCATTTTTGAGATCAGGTTGCAGGCTTACCTACAAATCCATGATTATCATAGTCAGGCAGCAGAGGTTCTATGTGGTCTGCAAAGAAAAAGGCTGCTTGGCTTTGCAAACTACCACAGCCAAATGTGGGAGCGAAACATTCTCTAACTGAAGAGACAGATCCTGCAACCTTCTACAGATTCCTGGAGATTTGTTTTGGCATAGCCAGACGGAAGATGAACCATTGGAACAGGCTTTACTGTTGGTCGTGGATTTTAAAAAACCCTATAAAAAATGAGGAAAGTACCTGGACACAATCATTAGCAGTTGCTACTAGGTGAAATGGAGATACAGCAAATAGTGTTTAATCAGTAATGTTTTTTAGTCATTTGTTATAGGAAAAATTTTAAAATGTGAAATCTTGGCATGTCATTCTTCCAACTATCAACTGAAAGTTCAAATTTCTTTTTAAATGTTAAAGGTCTTCACAGGGATTGTAACAAAGTGCGACACCACGCCCACCTCCATGGTCATTTCTGACTACCTGCCTGCTGGGATTGTTGGAGCAGTCTTGATATGCTGTTTCTCCTAGAATCTGCCCCTGTGGATCTCCTTGCATTGATGACATTTTACAGAATGTTGGCTTTTTATAATGGTCAGTGTTCTTCACTGTTGAAAAACAGTGAAGTAAAAAAATAATCTTTTATTTCCTATGTAAAAATATCATGGTAAATTAAACAAAAACACATAAGAAATAGGAGCAGGAGTAGGCCATTCGACCCATTGAGACTGCTCCATCATTCAATAAGATCATGGTTGAGCTGATGTGGCCTTAAATCCACTTTCCTTCATGTCCCCCATAACACTTGACTCCCCTGTTGATCAAAAGTCTGTCTAACTCAGCCTTGAATATATTCAATGACCCAGCCTCCATTGCTCTCTGGAGTAGAAAATTCCAAAGATTAACAACCCCGAGAGGAAATTCCTCCTCAACTCCCCTTTTAATGGGACACCCCTTATTTTTAAACTCTTTCCCCTAGTTCTAGCCTCTCTCATGTGAGGAAACATCCTCTCAGTCAAGGATTTATGTTTCAATAAGATCATCTCTCATTCTTCTAAACGCCAATGAGTCTAGGTTCAAGATGCTCAACCTTTCCACACAAGACAACCCTTACATCCTAGGAATCATCCGAGTGAACCTCCTTTGAACTCCGTCCAATATAATCATATCTGTCCTTAAATAAGGAGACCAAAACTGCACACAATACTCCACCAATGCTCTGTCCAGTTGTAGGAAGACATCCCTACTTTTATACTCCATCCCCCTTGCAATAAAGGCCAATATTCCATTTGCCTTCCTAATTACTTGCTGTACCAGCAGGCAGGCCTTTTGTGATTCATGTACAAGGACACCCAAATCCCTCTGTACTGTGGCATCTTGCAGCCTCTCTCTATTTCATCATATTCTACTTTTCTATTCTTCCTACCAAAATGGACAATCTCACATTGTTCAATCCCTCTCCCCCTCCTTACTTTTTCTTCATGCCAGAACATAAATTGCCATTTCAAATATTGCCCAGAGCAGAAGTAAGCTGGAAGCTTTCCCTGACTCTTGAATTTGGGGATTAGAACACAGGGAATTATAGGCTGGATATGGCACCACCACCGGGAGTGTCAGCAGGTGAGTCACCCATTGACCTAATCACTGCACAAGCCCCAACAATCTGTTCCCACCCAACCCTTTCCACTAAGCAAAGAACAGATTGATGGCAATGAGGGGTTGTAATGATGAGAATGGATAAGTACATTTTAAAGAAATGTTTCACCTGAGCTCTTAACTTAGTGGGTTATACTAGCTATATAATTCATTTGGTAGTCCAAAACTTGTGCGTTACTGAAAAAAAGGCTTACTTTTGATGAAGCTTTTCATCTTGCACTCATCAGGATAATTTGTAAGATTACCAATGTAAGGGAAACAACAAACTTACACTGTATGAGAAGAGAGTGCTGATTGGTTGACAAGTGGACTCCTGATGAGTGTAAGATGAAAAGCTTTGACAAAAAAGTCTCCTTTTTCAGCAAAACTATACAATTGCTTCAGGGGTCGGACAATGAGGCTTTCAAAACTAATTAAGTAAAAATAATGAATTAATGTGAACAATTAAAACAATTCAATAAACATGTTCAAAAGATTTGTCTTAAATTTCTGTTGTGTTAGATATACAATTAAGCGCAGGAAGCTTAGAGTCTGGAACAATGTGTGGCATATGTATAATGTGGATCTGCCTGGATTTGTGTACAACGCAGGGTGAATACACAGGTATGAAGGCAAAGGTCTTACTGCTCAAACACACTGCTGCACAGCTTGAAACTATGTGAAAACATACTTTATATAAAAAATGATTTTTGAATTTACTGCCTGGAAAGCTCTCATTGATTTTTTTTAAAAAGACCAAAGCCACATTGGGATCACTGTCAGAGATGGCTGTATATTTGCATCACTGCACCTTCTACAATCCAACCATCGAAAGGGAGATAACTTGTCTGCAAAGCTGCCTTGTCCAATTTCCTTGTCCAATGTATTTTGACTATCCATGTGCTGCATACAAAGATTTTAAGAAAACTCAACCCAGCACTGCTGTATCCAGAAGAACAAAAATCATCCATCCATATCTTTAAACCACCTCAGCACCGAAAGCAACAGGACCACCAAATTCAGCCTGAAGCCAGCTAAGTCACAAACCTTCAAGCGCTATATACCCCCTCAATTTTACAGGACTCTAACTTACTTAAACTATCCTCCCGCTCTGTAATCGATTTGTGTATGTGAGTGAAAATCAGTGTTTTATTTTATTATTTTACATAGACTGGGTTAAGCACAATAAAAACTATTTTATTTTCTTTTTATATACTCAGAAAACCTGTCTGATCTTGTCTTTTATGGTCACAGCACATTAATAATTAAACACTCACTGATATAACAATATAACATTTTTATGAAGGCAAAACCTGTTGTGGTCAAACAAGGAAAGTGAAAAAAGGGGAGACATTCAACCCCTCCTCGCTTGATCATAACAAGGAAATAGACAGACAGGTGGAATGGGCAAACAGGTGGCAGATGAAATTTAACACAGAGGAGTGTGAATTGATTCATTCTGGTCGGAAGAATGAGGAGAAAGAATATAAAATAAAGGTATGATTCTAAAGGGGGTGCGGGAGCAGAGGGATCTGGGGTCTATGTGCACAGCTCGTTGAAGGTGGCCAAGCAGATGGAGAAAGCAGTTGATAAAGTGTATGGGATCCCAAGCTTTATAATTAGAGGTTTAGAGTACAAACATATAGAAATTATGATAAACCAGTTTAAAACACTGGCTTGGTCTCTACTGGAGTATTGAGTCCAGTCCTGGTTGCCACACTTTAGGAAGGATGTGAAGGCATTGGAGAGGGTGCAGAAAAGAAACAAGAGAGTGGCTCCAGGAATGGGGAACTTCAGTTAAGTCGATAGATTGGAGATGCTGGGGCTGTTCTTTTTGGAGAAGACAAGTTTGAGAGGAGATTTGATAGAAGTATTCAAAATCATGAGGAGTCGGGACAGTAGATAGGGAGAAATTGTTTCCATTGGTAGAAGGATCAAGAGCCTGAGGGTAGAGATTTAAGATAATTGGCAAAAGAAACAAGGGTGACATGGGGAAAATCTTTTTTTAGGCAGTGAGTGATCGGGAAAGTACTGCCTCAGAGCAAGGAGGAGATAGTTTCAATCGAAACCTTCAAAAGAGAATTGGATAATTATCTGAAGAGAATTAATTTGCAGGACTATGGGAAAAAGGCAGGGTGTGAGTCTAGATGAGTTGCTCTCACATAGAGCTGGCATGGACATGATGGGCTGAATGGCCCTTTCAGTGCTCTAATGATTCTTTCATTCTAAGAGCCCCAGGTACTTGTTGCTGGAGCTAAGGGTGGAAGTGATAGGGGAGAGGGGTTAAGAAGATGGTTTGCAACAGATAACAGATTTTCTCTTCCCACTGTCTCTTATGTAATTGTAACTACTTAATAAAAACAACTGTTGTAAGTTGACTTTGATAGGAAACAGAATAAAGCTTTACAAACTCACTAACAATGTTGCTACACGTATTTCTCTGTGGATTCTTACTCCACCCAGTCCTCGGGATATCCATAAGCAGGTTTTCAATGTCAACGTGTTCTGACGTTTCCCATCGCCTCGTGCCAGATGATGGTGAAATCAAATAAAAAACAGATTATTAGCTTTGTATACATGCCCCTCCCCACCCCCAATATGTGTGCGTTCCCTCTCTCTCTCTCACTCCAACACTCAAACCCATGGTAAATTAAAAGGCGTACAATTCAAACTCTGCGCTGGCTGTTTTTATGGATACATCTGTGGCATTTTGAATGAGGTTGGAGAGAGACTGTATACACAGCTGGCTCCAGATAAATACACTTTCAATCCAAGTCTAATCCTGAGGACAGAACGTCAATGTGCCAGACCGCTTCTCATCAAAACAACTCCAAGCAGAAGTCTGAAATATTAAAGCCTGATCCAGTCATAAGCTGCTGTCTAACATTAACTGACAAGTGCCCCTGCCTAATGGTGGCTGCGTCTTCCAGATATTGACTGAGTTTGCTACACTTCAGTGTCCAGTGTTTTCAGCTATTTCCCCCCACCCCCACCACCCCTTTTTCTCCCCATGACCAAAGCACTGGTGCAGGGATTAGTCGTTCAGCTCTTTCTATCTGCACTTGTCTGCAATTCTGAGCCAAGCAGAAACATTCTTGGCAAATGTTGTATCAATTTTAGCAGGATTTAGCCACAATCCCCAGAGATCCCGCTTTGGCAAGACAACGAAGTGACCTTGGGCAGGATCTCGGCTGTTGTTTTTAAACTTCAGCAGGCACCTTAAAGGAGCAGCAACGACTTCATTGGTAGCGAGGTGGGGCTGCGGGGGGTTGGAGGTCTGTTTTTTTTCTGTTGGAGTGCAAGAGGTTAGCTGATTACCGTTTTGATTTAATCCCAGTGATTTAATTTGAGTTTTGGTTCGACACTGTGTTTTGCTGCTGTGAACTTTGTTAAGCTGAGTGACAGACTGTGTTTATCGTGAATCCCTTTTAATTGCTGAAAACCGTATCACACTACATTAACCTGCACTCATTTTGAACTGAAGCTTAAAGCATTGAAATTGAAAGATTCAATGAAATCCTTCTTAGCTTTTCCCATCCCTTCACCTCCCCCGCAAACCAGCATCACCACCCTCATCCCACCATCCCATCGCCACTTCTCTCCTGCCAAAAGAGTGGATTATGTCACCTACATAACCAGAAATAACCCTGCACTATGAATGGAATATGGTCGGGGGGTGGGGGTTGTGGGGGCACAGGGGGGATGATGGAAATAGTAGTGGTGCTGTCATTAACTTATTTGAGACTGACTTTCATGAGTTCTTACAAGGAATCATTCATGAGAATGTTGCTTTTCTTAACCCCTGCCTATAATGCAAGATTCCCAAAATATAGCAGCAAATGAAGGCATCCTGAGTGACAAATCAGTTCAGAATCCCAATACACTCTTGTATTTCACAATACATTGCAATTTATTTTCCCCTTTCGCCCACTGAGTAGAATTCCCTTTTTACCTTTTTACTCCTATCTCATTAACAAAACTGTGGGATTTGAAACTCGGGATTCCAGTAACTAAATCAAATTGGATGAAACCAATCATGAAGCAACTGCAACAGCACCTTCCAATCCCATGACCACTACCACCTAGAAGGACAAGGGCAGCAGACAGGAACACCATCACCGGGAAGTTCCCCTCCAAGTAACTCACCATCCTGACTTGGAAATATATCACCGTCCCGGCACAGTTACTGGGTCAAAATCCTGGAACTTCCTTCCTAACGGCACTGTGGGTGTACCTACACCACATGGGCTGCAGCGGTTTAAGAAGGCAGCTCACCACCACCTTCTCAAGGGCAACTAGGGATGGGCAATAAATGCTGGCCCAGCCAGCAAAACCCACATCCTGTGAATGAATAAAAAAATTGTTCACAATGCAAAGTATCAAAGGACGACCCCAGCACAAAAGGAGGCTATTTGGTCCATCATGTCTATGCTGGCTCTTTGAAAGCTATCCAATTAGTTCCACTTGCTCTGCTCTTTCCCCAATACTCTGCAAATCTTTCTTTTTGAAAGTTACTAATGAATCTGCTTCCACCAACCTTGCGTTCCAGATCATTATGGCTCATTACAACAGTGAAGATGATACTGATCGACTGCAACAGAATATGGATAGCAGAATGGGCAGACAAGTGGCAGATGGTATTTAATATTAACAAGTGTGAGGTGATGCATTTTGGCAGAAGGGATAGGGAGAGGCAATATAGACTTAATGACACAGTTCTAAAGATTGTGCAGGAACAGAGGGACCCGGGGGTGCACGCATAGATCTTTGGAGGGGGCAGGACATATTGAGAGTTTGGCTAGTAAAGCATATGAGGTCTTGGGCTTCATAAATAGAGGAATTGAGTACAAAAGCAGGGAAGTTATACTGAACCTGGCTCTGGTTGGGCTACAACTGGAATGTTGTGTTCAGTTCTGTTCACCACTCTTTAGAAAGGATGTGAGGGTCCTTGGAAAGAGATTTATTAGAATTGTTCCAGGGATGAAGGAATTTAGTGACAAGGTTAGGTTGGAGAACCTTGGAGCAAAGGAGATTGAGGAGAGATTGGATAGAGGTGTACAAGGTTGTGACATGTTTAGATAAAGTAGACAAAGAAAGCTTTTCCCATTAGTTGATGGTACAAAGATGAAGGGGACACAGTTTTAAGATTTTGGGTAAGAGATTTGGTGGGGGGGATGTGTGAGAAAGAACATTTTTACACAGTGGGCAGAATTTTTCGCTCGGTGTGTGGGTGTGTGCCCAGCATGATCAAGTGTGAAATAATGCGTGATGACATCGGGTGAGCGTCCTAACGTCATCGAGCACTCAGGCGATATTTCAGTTGGCAGGCGAGCGCAAGAATCGGCAGCGCGGCCGCTGACAATTAAGAGGCTATTACGGCAATTAACATAATAATCAGCCCTGATTTTTCACTGCCCGATATTATGGCTGGTGAGCGGGTGAATCGGCCAGACGGCCTTTGCATTTTTGAGGAAAGCTCATCCACAGGCAGGATGAGGTTTCCATCATTAACTTTAAAAAATGTTGTAATATGTATTATGTTTATGCTCATGTTCCCTTCAGGGAGTTTTCCTTACACACTCCCCCTCACCTGCACAGATTTCAATGCTCACCCTCCTCCCGCCCCCACCTCGACAGTACTGAGCCTTTCAGCGCATGCTTCACGCTGGTTGGCTGTTATTTGGCCAGTCAGCATGAAATCACAGTCGGGGGTCAGTTGCAGGTGGTGGACAGTTTCCTGGCTGCTCAAGGGCCTGCCCACTGCACCCACCTGATGACCTGAAAATCCTGCCCTAAAGGTGTTGGTGGGCTCATTACTTCTGAATTCAGCGCACAAATCTTCTCATAATAAATACAAATTGTAAAACCATTGTGATAGCTTGGCCAAGTTTCCCTTGTGGATTTGGTACACCTGGCACATACCACCTGTCATAACAGCCAGCACAAACTCAAAGGGCCGAATGGCTTCCTTCTTTGCTGCAATAACTGTCCTACTCTAATACTCATTTTCCTTTGTTGGTTCCTTTGGCAATTATCTTAAGCTGCTTTCTTGTGATTACTAACCCTCCTGCCAATGGAAACAATCTTTTTTCTTATTTACCTTATCAAAGCCTCTCATGATTTTGAACACCCCTCTTAAATTTCAGACTTGCTGAGTTTTTCCAGGTAATTCTGTTTTTGTTTTGGATTTCCAGCATCCGCAGTTTTTTGTTTTTATCTCTTAAATTTCCTCTTAACCTTCTGTGTTCTGAAGAGAACCAGTCCATGTATCCCCAGTATCTCCTCATAACTGAAGTTCCTCATCTCTGGCAGCTATCCTGATAAGTCTGTACCAGTTGAAGGTGAAGCCCTGTTCTATTCGACAATGTGTTCTGAATTAGCTGCTACAAAACATGATCTGGCCTGTGCTAGGTTAACTGACCTCAGCAAGAGCACCATTTTATCCCTGGTTCTCCAGTCGAGTGAGGGGCAAGAATGGACCAAGATTCTATTGCCTGCTATCCAGTGACTCGGGCTGGAAAGTGTGAGCACCAGGTGGAAACAGTGTTGAACTCTGAAGTCTTCCCCAGTCCTCCAACATCTGGACTGCTTTTAGATTCAATCATTGGGTGCGATGCTGGAGGCTTGCAAGCTAGAATCACAAACAGGCCAGATCAGGTAAGGACACCAGTTTACCTTCCCGAAAGGACATTAGTGAACCAGTTGGGTTTTTACAACAATCCAACACAATGGTCACTTTTACTGATACCAGCTTTTTAATATGGAATTCAAATTTGCAAATTGCCACGTGTGAGATATCAACTCACATTCTTTGCATCACCAGTCTAGCAACATAACCACGACACCACCATACCCATTGGTGCTCTCTCTCACATTGGAATTGCTGTTTAAATGAATGCTTCAAGCTTTACTGAACAGAACTTACTCATCAGGTTAATGATTGTACCAGGTATCTGGAGACTGGACGATACACTGGGTCAGAATTCTTTCACCTCTGAGTGGTTCAAGTGGGATAAAATCTCTTCCTCCTGCTGGGTGTAAGATTGTGAAGTGAGTTTGGATATTCTCAGCCTAAAGTGCATGGACACAATATGAATAAGAGCTACCCGCAAATCGACACAGATTGGTGTCGGGTCACATTTGCTGACCATGTGTATTATAGTCTTGTTTCCACAGTCTGCGCTTCCTTCCGATTCAGTCCCTCACTGACAGCCTACAATCAGTTCATTTGCCTTCAAGGTGGCATTCTAGTAGAGAGGGGCTTTAATGATGGCAGTGGAGGGGAGTTGATGCTGGTACAGCTTAGTTGTGCTTCGGAGGAGTTTAGCAAACTGAGGATTGAGTGTTGCTTTACTCCGCATAATGACACCGGTGAGTAACTAAAGCAGGAGTACTGTGTTATAATTTGGAGAAAATCAACCATACCCCCCTACCCAAACATACACTGTGTTTACTGTCATAGAAATGACTGTGTAAGGTAGCCCTGTGTCTGAGTTGTGTATACACCGGGATTTTCCAGGTCCATGTTATGCAAATTATTTACTTTTCGTGGCATGGATCCTTTATTGCAAAGCACTGGCAAGTAATTGGAGAGTCATTCTGATGGAGGATTTAAAGGGAAGAGCCAATCATTCCTTTGTTTGGTGGAGAGAATAGTCAAAACAATATAATAAAATCAAAATACCGCAGATGCTGAAAATCTGAAGTAAAAGCAGAAAATGCTGGAAAAGTGTGTCCAGTTTCACTCAATAACATCTCGTACCAGTGATGTAATTTGACATGATTCACATCACTGCATTTCTAAAGCATTGAAAAATAAATTTAACACAATTTCTGAAGGAGCCATCCCTGTAATGGGACGCCTTCCTTAATAATGGCATCCTTTTAACAATGGTGTCCATTGAATGGAATAACCTCTCATGGCAATGCCTCTTTAATGGATGTAGCCCTTACAGGTACACGGCACCCTTATAATGGGGGCACCCTGGGGGAGTGAGCCACTGTAGAAATGAATTTCACATTTAGAGAACCAATTTCTGCATGAACCATAAAAAAGTGAATGGTTTGTTATTGTACCTTATATAGACTCAGGATTCATGGAATGCTTCACAGTCGATGGAACACTTTCTGAAATATAAATCCTGCTTTATCTAAATGGTGGCTAATTTACACACAGCAAGGTCCCACAAATAGCAAATGAAATGAGCACCCAGTTATATTTTGTCAGTGCTGTTGCTTGGAGGGCTAATTGTTGGTCAGGAGAATTCTTTAATGTTCTCAATATAATGCCTCTGGTACAGCATGGCCACTCTGACAATGCAGCACTCTTTCTGCACTGCACTGAAATGTCTGCCTAAACTGTGAGCTCAGGCCCTGAAGTGGGATATGAGTGCTAATTAGAATTAATCACCCATTAACACGTTACAAAAGCACTCTGGGATGGAACAAGAAAGTGCTGCTGTTGTACTTCTCCAGCATGTGCTGCCACATTTGCTCCTGTTAATATTACTTTCCCTTCCTCCTGCTTCATACCCGCTACAACTTGCCCCAGAACATGTTGTCATCTCCCTTAAGCAAGTGACTCACCCCACTGAAAAAAGATTTGCATTTGTATAACACCTTTCACAACCCTGAGGACACCCCCAAAGTATTTTATAGCCAAAGAAGTACTTTTGAAGTGTAGCCACAGTTGCAGTGTAGGAGATGTAGGAGACAACATAGTCGGTGTGCAGCAAACACCCACTAGATAATCTGTTTTAATGATGTTGGATAAGTGTTAAATATTGACCAAGACGGCAGGGTAAATTCTCCTGCTCTTCTTTGAATACTGACATGAGATCTTTTATGCCCACCTGAGAGGACAGACAGGGCCTTGGTTTACCATCTCTTTTAAAAGATGCCAATGCAGCACTCCCTCAGTACTGCACTGGAGTGTCAGCCTGGATTCTGTGCCACTCTATTACCATGTGATGATATAGTTAAGCTGGATCTCTGGTTCACCTGCAGCCACATTGCCGCTGAGCATGTGTGGCTCAGATGGCTTTTCGTACACTGGAACCACACATTTTTGGTGGAAACCAGAGTTAACATTAAATTGAATTACATAGAATTTATGGCCCAGAAACAGGCCAGTCAGTCAGTGTTTATGCTCCATTTGAGCCTCCTCCCACCATACTTCATCTCACCCAAGAAGAAAGAACTTATATTTTTATAGTGCCTGTCCACAGCCTCAGGATGCCTGAATGTGATTTGTTAGAAAGCAATTGCAAACCCTTGTACAATACAGTGCAGGATAAAGGGAGGTACATGACATTTGCTGAGCAGCATTGCATGGCACAAGTCAGAAGTCAGCAGCATAAAGTTTAGCACAGACGCAATTGTGGCTTATAAACAGGAAAGAGAGACAGTTTAACAATAACAGCTCAGCAGTCTGATGGAACTGTATCCACAGTGTGGAATATGTTTATATTATAGTGTTTACCATTAGCTGTACCTGACAGCTATATTTGCCTCTCTCGCATATCCTTACTAAAGGTCACCTCAATATACGTAGCGATTCCTTATCCGCACAAAGTCATGTAAACAAGTGCTCGTGGGAAAGCACAAGCTCTCTTTAGAAACTAATATTCTGTGTTGAAACGCCTGTGGCTGGTCTCATCCAAAGACAATATAAGTGTTTCTGAAGAACATTTGGGCCAACCACAACATCACGCAATCATGGATATTGGCTGTCAGCCCATAGCTGCTCTTCTGTCTCTGGGGCTGACAACTGCAGGCAGCTTTACTTTAACTCTTTGAGCATCTTTTCAATATGCATACATCCTTTCTTTGACAAGCCAACTGTGATTTCTGTTTACACCATTGTGATGAAGAATATTAACGGTTAGGAGTTAGGGACAGGAGCAGAATACATTTGGGAGCAGGATTTTGCCTTTTGGGTCAGGACCCCAGTGCTGGGGTCAAATGGGGGTCACGGCTCTGCACCGGTGATTTTACCTGAATTGCCCAATTAATGGTCAGAGGACAGCCTTGCTGTCCAATTAAGGATGGCGGGTAGGCTCCCAAAGCTGGAAGGCCAATAGGAAGCTTTCCAACTTGGAAGAAGCAGCAGCCAGAAGGTTTAGGTAGGAGAGAGTGAAGGTGCCTCCAATTTGAGGCGCCCTCTCGCCACCTTTTAAACTTTCAGATAAATAAATGTCATGAGCAGTCAGGTCCCCACTGTGGAGGTCAATCCACTCCTGTGTGCCTGCAGCTGAAGCATGCCTGACTGGAGTTCTGGCCCCCCCCTGGTCTGCTTGTGGCAGGCCACCTCCAGACAGCTGGCCTAGTCCCCAACACCCATGGAGGCCTGGAGTCTGACTGGAAAACTCCAGCTGGCCCCTGACAATAGGCTTTAATAAGCCATTAGGTGTACTCAATGGGTTAGCCACTGCTTGCAGGCTGGGGAGGCAGGATGGAGCCAGCAAACTGGCATGGTGGCTGGTGGCATGAATTTTCATGCCCTCCTACCTCTCTACTTACCCCCATATGGGGGCTTAAAATCCTGCCCTGTGGAATGGACACATTCCGGTAATCAACCGCAAATTATCCAAAACAAATCTTGCAAATAACTCCAGTTTCATTCTCACATCATACAGCAGGTTAGATATTGCTAATACTAATGATTCCCAGGCTAAAAGTTAGCCATTATTCCCTGGCTAACTTCTGGCTAACAGAACCAGAAGTGGTTCTGTCTCACTTCCCTCCAGTTTTACCTGCTTCCAGTTTATGAAGGGATGTCAGCTGTCAGGAGGTGATGAGGATGAAACTGGTCTTTTGGTGAAAGCACCAAATGGGATCCGGTAGATCAGCACCTCGTTGTACACCATTTCTTATTTCCTTAACTTCAACAGAAAACAAAGTCAGGTGTGGTGTAAAACAGGGTGCCAATCTGCTATTCACCAGCACAGCCACGATGGGCCGAATTTACATTGTCAATGACTTCTATGATTGTCCATTTTGCAGTTGTGCTGAAGACTGATATCAGCCATGTGAGTTCAAAACCTGCTCCAACGTCTAATCTAGGCTGATGTACTATTGTTGCACTAGGGGGATGCTATATTATTGGAGCTTTTTGGATGAGATATTAAACTGCATCTGTTTGTGTGGGCGGAAGCCACTGAAAGAACAAATTGTCTCCAGGTGTCTTATGCAACAGGCAGCCTTCAATCAATACTGTCAAAAACAGATCAATTAATCAGTCAGCATATTGCTGCTTGTGGGACCTTGCTCTGTATTGGCAATGAGAGAACAATGAGTTTGCTTCAAAAATAAGTAATTTGCTGTAAAGTACTTTGAAACACCCTGGGAACATGTAGCTGCAATGTAAATGCAAATCCTTTCCTCTTTGTAGAGCAAGTGGCTGCCAGTTGCCAAGAGCTAGAAAGACTTACAGAGGCTCCAAACCTTATAAGATCATGAGGTGTATGAGCAGTAGTAGGCCATTCAGCCCACTGAGTCTGTTCCACCATTCAATGAGATCATGGCTGATCTGATAATCCTCGACTCCATTTTCCTGCCTTTCCCCATAACCCTTGATTCCCTTACTGATTAAAAATCTGTCAATCTCAGCCTTAAATATAGTTAACGATCCAACTTCTACAGCCCTCTGCGGTAAATGATACCACACGTTCATTACTCTCTGAGAGAAGAAATTCTTCCTCATCTCTGTTTTAAATGGGCGCTCCCTTACTCTGCAATTATGCCCTCTATTCCTAGACTCTCCCACAAGGGGAAACAACCTCCCAGCATCTACCCTGTCATGCCCCCTAAGAATCTTATATGTTTCAATAAGGTAGCCTCTCATTCTTCTAAACTCCAATGAGTACAGGCCAAGCCTACTCAACCTCTCCTCAGAAGAAAATCTCTCTGTACCCTGGATCAGCCAAGTGAACCTTCTCTGGACTGCCTCCAATGCCAATATATCTTTCCTTAGATAAAGGGACCAAAATTGTTCACAGTATTCTAGGTGTAGTCTAACTGATGCCTTGAATAATTTTAGCAAGACTTGCCCATTTTTATACTCCATTCTCTTTGAAATTAAGGTCAACATTCTATTTGCCTTCCGTATTACCTGCTGAACTTGTATGCTAGCTTTTTGTAATTCATGTACGAGGAACCTCTATCCCTCTATGCTGCAGCTTTCTGCAGTATTTCTCCAGATAAATAATATTTAGCGCCTCCATTCTTCCTGCCAAATCTTACATTTTCCCACATTATATTTCATCTGCCAAGTTTTTTCCCACTCACTTAACCTGTCTATATCCCTCTGCAGAATCTTTGTGTCATCTTCACCCTTACCTTCCCACCTATTTTTGTGTCATCCACAAACTTGGCATTAGTACATTCACTTCCCTCATCCAAGTCATTAATATACATTGTAAATAATTGTGGCCCCAGCGCTGATCCCTGTGGCACTCCACTAGTTGCCATCTTGAAAATGACCCCCTTATCCCGATTCTCTGTCTTCTATTAGTCAGCCAATCCTCTAACCATGCTAATATACTACCCCCAACACCATGAGCCTTATTAAGTAGCCTTGAGCGTGGTACCTTATTGAATGCCTTTTGGAAATCCAAATATATTACATTTACTGGTTTCCATTTATCTATCCTGCTTGTTACCTCCTCAAAGAATTCTAATAAATTTGTCAGGCATGATTTCCCCTTCATGAAGCCATGCTGACTCTGCTGGACTATCATATATAATACCTGATAAACATCTGAAAGCTCATTGCGCAGTAGTGGGAATCCAGTGGGGGGGTGGAGACCCAGTTTCCCAGAGGCCATTGCTGTCATTTCAATTTTATTTTCTTTCTGCAGGGAATAAGCTCAAACAAATTCTCCTTTAGACTGACCCCAGCTGACTTTTATAGGCCAATGGTTTGAATCGATATTCCTGTTCAGCTGTTTGTTCACTGACAGTCTCGGTCAGTCACGTTGGACAGGCAGGTTCGAGCCGCTGATGGTTTTTTTAAAGGGACCCTGTATACACTGACCCCGGATAATGGCAAGGGAAGAGGTGATTGAACAAATGTTGCTTCAGCCAGATGAAGTTACGGAGATGAAATAATAAATAAGAATATCCTGGAAGGTAAGGAAAGCAAAGAGGTCAGTGGGAAGATCGATAGGGATGACACAGAGGTACCAGAAATGGTGGAAGGTGATTTGGCCATTGCAGAAGTTACTGGAGTTTACTGGCCCTCTCATTGGCTGGGAGAGAAATGAGAAGGGAGGCACAGGAACAGGTATGGTTAAGGGCTCTGATAACCAATGTCTGGAGTAAAATTTGGCTGAGATGGATGGAGGTTACAGAGGCTGCAGTGCAGATAATGACTTCATCAGACAAGGGGTAGGAAACCAGTGTAAAAGAAACGGATGCTTTAGGGGAAGGGTCAGGGTGTCCAGGGCAGGGGCAGGGTAGTTGTGCTGGTGGTCAGTAAGAATTATAGTCTGGGTCATTGCGAGAGTCTACATGTGGATCCTTCACTGTCAGAGGTGGGGGGAGAAATGCCCAGGAAGGCAAGAGAAGTGCCAGAGTGAGCAGGTTGAGGCTTTATCGTCTAGAAGTGAGAAAGCTGAAGGGGTGGCCTAATTAAAATAATGAAGGGGTTTGATATAATAGATGTTTTCAGTTGCAGGGGGTCCAAAACTAGGGTCCATAACTATAAGATAGTCACAATAAATCCAGTAGGGAATTCAGAAGAAACACCTTCATCCAGAGTGGTGAGGATGTGGAACTCACTACCACATGGAGTAGTTAAGGCAAATAGCATGGATGTATTT
Source organism: Carcharodon carcharias (assembly GCF_017639515.1). Taxonomy (NCBI): domain Eukaryota; kingdom Metazoa; phylum Chordata; class Chondrichthyes; order Lamniformes; family Lamnidae; genus Carcharodon; species Carcharodon carcharias. Next base: position 92,109,061 of record NC_054484.1, on the reverse strand, counting down.
AAGGAGGGAGAAAGAAATAGAAAAATATACTGATGTGATTAGACGAAGAAAGGTGGGAAGAAGGTTTTTTTAAAATGTATCCTTTCATGGGATGTGGGCATTGCTGGGCAAGGCCAGCATTTGTTACCCATCCCTAATTGCTCCTGGATTGAGTGGCAGAGGGGCAGTTAAGAATCAACCACTTTGCTATGGGTCTGGAGTCACATGTAGGCCAGACCAGGTAAGGACATCCTTTCCTAAAGGTTATTAGTGAAGTAGATGGGTTTTTACATCAATTGATGATAGTTGCCATGGTCACCATTACTGAGACTAGTTTAATGTTCCAGATTCATTAATGAAACTTAAATTCCATCAGCCGCCATGGTGGGATTTGAACCCATGACCCCAGTGCAGTAGCCTGGGCCTCTGGATTACTAGTACAGTGACGATACCACAATGTCACCTTCTCCCAGGTGGAGGTAAATATTGACACAGACCAGTTAGACCAAATGGCTTGTTTTTGTGCTGTAAATTCTATGCAATTGTATTTCACAAATGGTCCACTTAAAAACACTGGGTTAGGCCAGTTACGAGTTGGGTTAGGCCATTCGGACTTTTCAAGCCTGCTCCACCATCTCCAATCATTGCTGATCTTCTACCTCAACTCCACCTTCCTGCGCTATCCCCGTATTCCATAATTCTTCGTATCCAAAAATATGTTTACCCCTCTCTTGAACATGTCCAAAGACGGAGCTGTCTAGGTTGAGAATTCCAAAGATTCACAACCCTCTGAGTGAAGAAATTTCTCCTCATCTGAGTTCCAAATGGCTGACCCCTCATTCTGAGATTATGACCACATGTTCTAGATTCCCCAGCCAGGGGAAACATTTCCTCTGTCAGTTAAGCCCCTTAAGAATTTTAACTGTTCCAATTAGATCACCTAACAGCAAGGGATGAGTGGAGGACCAGTTCTTCAGGACCAGAGTAACCTCAGGAAAAGACATCATAAAACTCATCAATGAAAGGATGGGGATATGATTGGAACAAAGACTGTTCCAAAACTGCATAAAAGCACAGGAGTAGTTGGAACCTGTACTGTTCCCATAGCGACACCCTTCATCTGGACACCCTTCACCTCTTCATGAACTTAACTGAATGAAGTTAAAAGAGAACTTGTTCAGGGTGAGAATAAGTTCAGCCAAGCGGAGGAAGGGGCCTGGTTGTGGCACAGCAGTGATTACCCTGGTGGGGCTAGACATATAGAGATATATTGTTACATCCAGAGCGAAAGGGGGACTATCGGGCCCAGAGAAACTGAATTTGTCAGGGCGAGTTTCAACAGAATTTTCAGTTAAGGGGTTTTCAACCCATTTATCAGTTAGAAGAAGGTGGGGTTTTTACTTGGGTCCGTTAATGGGGCTGCAGCTGCCATTTCTGAAGAGTTGCTGACTGTGTTTTGAAGGAGTTTCCTGCTCTTTTAAGTGGGGTGTGCCTCAGCTCCTACAGCAGCCCAGAACTTGGCAGGTGATGTTTCACGGTTTGATTGCGTGTGAGGAGCTCTTTGAGAATGCATTCCCAGAAAAGCAGCAGAGCCCCACCCTGAGATTATGGCATTAGATAGCATCACATTTCTTTGTAGACTGTTTTTTTTGCGTGCCTGCATATTAAAAGTATGCTGCAACTCTAGTCAAGTGTACCCGGTGCAACACTAAGATTCATTTAGTTAAAAGGACACTGTCTTAAAAAGTCTGGCAAACCTTTGTTCTTGTAACAATAATGTAACACATGACCTTAGGAGGTCCCAATGCACTTCGCAGCCAGTGAAACATTTTTAAGAGCAGCAGCCGATTTGAGCACAGCAAGATTCCACAAACAGCAGTGTGATAAATTACTACGTAACTGTCGTTTTGGTGCTCTGTTCTCCCACTGAAAGGTCAGGCATGGAAGAAAGACAGACCTGCATTTATATAATGCTTGTGGCAACCTAATGATGTCCTACAGTGCTTTACAACCAATGAAATACCTTTTGACGCGTAGTCACTGCTGTAATGTAGGAAACACAGCAGCCAATTTGCACACAGCAAGGTCTCTCAAATAGCAATGTGATAATGGCCTGATTATCTATTTTAGTGCTGTTGCTTGAGCAATAGATATTGGGAAAGTTCCTTTACTCTTCTTCGAAATAGTGCCCTAGGGTCTTTTATGCCCACTTGAGGGGGCAGATGGGGCCTCAATATACCATCCCACCTGAAAGACAGCAGTGCAGCCCTCCATCAGTATGGCACTGGGTGTGTCAGTCAGGATTTTCTGCTCAAGTATCTGAGGCATAACCCACATTTTGTACACATCATACTATAACCAGGGGGAGATCTCATGTGCAGTGCTTAGCATCCCTGCCTCTAATCCAGAAGCTCCTGGTTTGAGTCCAACCTGAGGACTTGATGGCCAAGGAATGAGTGTTCATAATGTGGCCAAAACAGGATGAGTATCAACCTGTAAATCCTTCCAACACATGCCAATGGCAGGCAGTGAGAGTGGGAGAGGTTCCTGGTCCACCATGTGATGGAAAGAAAGTTGGAACCCCAATCATGACTAATCATAGTTCCAGACTACAACATGCATGTAAAAATGCATGTTGCCACAGCAACTCGGGCTCCCTGAGTGATCTGTAACACACCAACCCACTCTGCGTGATGAAATTTAAAAAAAACTTACCTTGATTTGAGTTTGTGTGTCGGAGGTCAGAGCTAAGGGACTGCTGTGCTTGCGCCGGCTAGGAAACACACATGCACAGTCCATCCATTTTCACATCTTCAGGCCAGGAGCCAGCCCTGCTCCCATGTGCAGAAGAAAAGGAAGCAAACAAGTGAAACTGCAGGTCAGGTGACCTGAAGCAGAGTGCCATTAGAAGGAAGGTGTCTCAGGGAGCAGGACACAGGGAGGGGACAGGGAGAGGTCCCAGGTAGGGACAAAGATAGGGATCAAAAACAGTTCCAAGAAGACAGGCCCAAGTAAGGGACAAGGACAGAAATCAGAAATAGATCTTGTTTCAGTAGAGTTGAGAGAAAGGAACAGAGACATAGGCTCCAGTTAGAAAGCTGCGGGGTGGGGGGCAGATTTGAAGCAAAGTGGGTTTGAGAAAAGCCCTGAAGATCTGGCGATGCAGCCAAAGGTTGGTGATGCCTTAGTGTGGGCCTTTTGGAACAGCGGTATTCTGCTTGATATGGCTGAGGATCTGAAATTGTGCTTGGAAGGTGATGTTTGAGTGCATGCAGAGATCCAGATGAAACAAAACTCGGAAGGTGAGATTGAAATGCTGGTGGTGAATCCTTGTTGAAGCCATCCAAGTGGGAGCAATGTTTGGAGAGAATTCCAAGGCAAGTTCTTCAAATGTGGAGATTGGAAACCCTCATGAGAAAGGCAGAGTTTCAGTGAGGCCAGTTGACTCATGGTGTGACAAGCTTCTGGGTGGATTATTGAGAAATCCATGGAAACTGCTTTGGTCGCATCTGTCATTTATTTTGGGTGTCTGACTACAGTTTGCCTGTTAATTCACATGTACTGCATACTCACCCTGAATATTGGGGTATAAGATAGATATGGTAAATTGTTTTATCTTTCTGAATTTGTATGGGCCAGTAAAGATATAGCTGAGGTGAAGGAACAGTGAATATTTGAATCATTTTCTTGTGTTTGCATTGAGATCTTTCCGACCTTTTTGTCTGGTTCATTTTTCTTGTTTAATAAATATTTTATTTCTTGTGTAAAAAGTTCATCAGCAGACTCCTGTGAATTTGTTCAGTAACTTTCCTCCACGGTTTCAAAAGGTATCAAGCCAGCTTTCAATCTGGGATCTAACTTATCCAGTATTAACATTAGTTGGGGTCATAACATCTGTAAGCAACTGCAAAGAGATTTTTAAAAGTTATTTATTCATTGGGCATCACCGGCTAAACCAGCATTTAATGCCCATCCCTAATTGCCCTTATTCAGACGGCACTTAAGAGTCATCCACAATGCTGTGGGTCTGTAGTCACATGTAGGCCAGACCAAGTGAGGACTACAGACTTCCTTCTCTAAAGGGCATTAGTGAACCAAATGGGTTTTTACAATAATCAGCAATGGCTTTGTGATTATCATCAGACTTTTTAATTCCAGATTTTTATTGAATGCAAATTTCACCATCTGCCTAGGTGGGATTTGAACCCAGGTCCCCACAGGTTTATGCTGAGTCACCAGAACATTAGTTCAGTGTCAGCACCACTATGTCACCACACAGTGATACAATTTCTGACTTACCACCATCCCACAGGAAGATGTCTTGACTATTGCTGGTGAATTTCTGAACTATTTTCTTGGTCAATATTGGGAACATGACTCTGTGGAGGGAATTTCCCTTTTTCATCCATCTCATGGAATAGTTCATGTCGGTGGCAGCCTAACATTTAGAGCAACTGGAAATATTTCCCCTTCAACTATGATCCACTGCTCAACATTAGAAGAAATGACATGCTTTCATCTCAGTGCATCTTCTCCCCATTATTTAACTGTGATTTTTAACAGATAATGCTTCCATAAGCAAAGAGCCCATAGCTGTTTTTAAAATCATAAATCCTTTATATGGGAATCTCTCAAGAAGCTAGGTCAGCAGAAATGTTGGGATGGCTGCAATCCACTTGTTTTAAGTTGACATTTTGAAGCTGCAGTGAAACTCTTCAGTGTGCTGTGTGAAATAAAATTACATATTGAAATTTCAGTTGTGAAATGTGTAGATCAAGACTTCTGTACATTCAGGTGCCAGTGGTCGGTGCCACCAAAGAGCAGTACTATGAGCATCATTCCCCACTGGGTAGCTTTTTGCGAGACTTTGAGCACAGAGCAAAGATGGGAGAATTAGTTAGCGCGCCAAATTATTTTTTAAAATTTGTTTTCAGGATTTGGGTGGGTACTACCCATCCTCATTTGTGCTGAGGTTGCAAGTGTCACCTGCATCATATGGAACTTGGGCCCTATGTGGGCCAGACATGGTAAATGGGAATGCATCTCCTCTGCTGAAGAATGTTCGAGAACCCATTGGGATTTTGCAACAATCTCACAGCTTTGGTTATCATTTTCCCTCCTGCCAACCCACTTTCAATGACATATGGTGGGATTTGAACTCATAATTGGAGGGATGCCAGTCCAGCACCTGTATCAAGAGGGCTTCACCTGTGGGAGGCCTCCAGGACCTGTCTCCACAGAAAGGAAGGGAAAGCACAGCTGTTCTCGTGCACCCTGTCAGGCTCGGTCATGCGCTATCATTGGTGCAGGCCTGGGAGAAAAGAATGTCATCCATCCAGTGAGCCCACTGGATTCAATGGCCCTAAAGAAAAAGGCAGCAAATGAGAAACAGGCACTGTGCCTAGAGCCAGGCAAAGGAGTGCGTCACTCTTAAATTAACAGCCTGGTCCCTGATAGCCTCTGAACGGACAATGTGGACCATCACTAGTACTGACACAGATCGACTTTCGGGGCTTGCCAAGGCAGAGTCTTACAGATTCCATCACTGGAGCCAATGTTGATCTTTCTGTCCTGACATGAAAATGTCTGACATTCGAGTTTGTTCTACAAAACCAGATAGGAACAGTACAATGAATAACATAATAAGAATGGGGTTAGTGGTGGGAGGGGGGGACGGTCAAGGGCAATCCTGCCATTGAGGTGACTTTTGCAGGGGAGGGGGGTGGTGGTGGGCAAGGGCTGCCCTGCCGTTGAATATAAAGCTTTCAGGGTGGGGGTTAGTGTGGGCGAGGGAAGCGGCCATGCATTAGGAAAAACTGTATAATGTGACCTCTGCAGCTGAGACAGTTCAGGCGCAGCCACATTGATATGATTGGAGTCGGGTCTCTAGCTTATCTGCCCACTCAAGCAGTGCAGAGACCTCAAGGTGCCACCAAGTGCTCCAAACCTTTTCACCACCCTGGACACAGACTGCAAACTAATGAGCATTTTAGTCGGGCTGCAGAACAGTTGGACGGCTGGGCATGGTGTACAATCTCCTTGCTAAATCTGGCCATAGAGCAGTCACTGGTGGAGGTGCTCACAGCCCCTTGTGATGTCAGAATCCCGGTTTGGACCAGTCTCCCCCATGGTTCAAGCTAACAGTGCAGCCTTGCAGTGTGGGTTAGGAGAATGCCTGTGCCTGAGCTGAGAGCACAGCATGCAGCCCAATGGGCAAAGCTCCTGCCAATTGGTCGAGTGGAGTGAAGGTGGGTGGGGTTTCGGGCAGCCATGCAGTGCACTAAACTCTGGCTGTCCAAGTGGTGGCCAGCACTCTCCAGGAAGTGCTTAGCGGCCTTCACACTTATCCAGGACAGGTTCTTAGTACACCCATGCTAATCACGTGCCCCTCTCTTTCATCCTGCAGGAGGAGTACATCAGGTTCAGGGAGCCTGGTGAACTAGCTGTATGCCTGATGGCCTACAGAGAGTGAAGATGACAGAGGAGAGAGCGACTGAGGCTCCTGGCTGTGCAGAGGCAGGAGCAGAAACCTCAGGAAGAAGGGGCAGCTGGGGCTCCTACACACGCTGCCCAAGAGCCAAGTGAGCATTCGCCGGTCAGCATCTAACGACACCCTGGGTCTATAGACACTGCCTTTCATTCCTGCAGATGACCAAGAACCAATGTCGCTGAAGACTGCGCATGTCTAGGGAACTGGTCGCTCACATCTGCCACCTTCTGCAGGATTTGGTGCCATGGGGACATGAAGGGCATCCACTGCCAGGGGCTGTGAAAGTGACCTTGGTCCTCAATTTCTATGCCAGTGGCTCCTTTCAGGGCTCCACAGGTGACCTCTGTGGGATCTCACAAGCCTCCACCCACAAATGCATCCATGAGGTCATGGATGCCATCTTTGTGAGGACACACAACTTTGTGCATTTTGCCTGGGACCAGGACAGCCAGGATGTAAGAACAATTGGATTCACCCAGATCTCAGGTTTCCCACAGGTGCAGGGTGCCATCGACTGCACTCACATGGTGCTCAGGTTTCCGTCACAACACATGGTGACTACATCAACCGCAAGGGCTTCCACTCACTGAATGTGCAGCTGGTGTGCGACCACCACAAACACATCCTGCAGGTCTGCGCACAGTTTCCCAGGAGTGTCCATGACTCCTACATTCTCACAGATCCCTGAAGTCTTCCAGGGTCCACAGAGGCTGCAGGGATGGCTCCTCGGGGACAAGGGCTACCCACAGAGGCCGTGGCTGATGACACCCGTGTGACGGCCTCAGACTGCAGCAGAGCGACGGGATAATGAGGCTCAGGCTGCAACTCACAACTTGGTGGAGCAGAGCATCGGGATGCAGAAGATGAGGTTCCGGTGCCTGGACCGGTCTGGTGGAGCCCTGCAATACAGTTCACAGAGGGTGTCACGCCTCATCATCACCTGCTGCGCCCTTTACAACCTGTCGCTGTAACAGTGGGATGACCTGGCTGAGGAGGAGATGGAGGAGCTGGAGGTCTCCTCAGATCTGGAGGATGGCAGCAGGGATGAGGGTGAGGAGGTCCTCGAAGGCGATGATAATGGGGGTCAGGCCGTCACAATGGCCAGATGAGGCAGGTTTGTTTGGGACGCCATCATAGCTGCTAGACTTGTGGAGGATGATGACAACATGATTGAGGAGACACCATAGATCCTCATATTGCATCTGTGAATGTTTGACTCCAGTCTGGCTTATGGCAGCATGAATGCCCTCTGTGAGAATGCTCCTGTCATTGAGATGCAGGTGAATGATAAGCCCCTAGGATTTTGATAGTGGGGGATTCAGTGATGGTAATGCCATTAAATGTCAAGGGATGATGGTTAGATTATCTCTTGTTGGAGATGGTCATTGCCTGGCACTTTTGTGGTGTGAATGTTACTTGCCACTTATCAGCCCAAGCCTGGATATTGTCCAGGTCTTGTTGCATTTGAACATGGACTGCTTCAGTATCTGAGGAGTCATGAATGGTGCTGAACATTGTGCAAACATCCCCGCTTCTGACCTTCTGATGGAAGGAAGGTCATTGCTGAAGCAACTGAAGATGGTTGGGCCAAGGACATTACCCTGATGAACTCCTGCAGTGATGTCCTGGAGCTGAGATGATTGACCTCCAACAACACAATCATCTTCATTTGTTCTGGGTATGACTTTAACCAGTGGGGAGTTTTCCCCCAATTCCCACTGACTCCAATTTTTCTAGGACCCCTTGATGCTACACTTGGTCAAATACTGCCTTGATGTCAAGGGCAGCCACTCTCACCTTATTTCTGGAGTTCAGCTCTTTTGTCCATGTTTGGACCAAGGTTGTAATGAGGTCAGGAGCTGAGTGGCCCTGGAGGAACCCAAACTGGGCATCTCGTTCCATTATTTTACTTATGATTGAGAGTAGACTGATGGAGCAGTAATTGGTTGGGTTGGATTTGTCCTGCTTTTTGTGGACAGGACAGGGCATACCTGGGTAATTTTCCACATAGCCGGGTGGATGCCAGTGTTGTAGCTGGGCTGGAACAGTTTGGCTAGGGGTGCGTCAAGTTCTGGAGCATAAATACTATTGCCGGAATATTGTCAGGGCCCAAAGCCTTTGCACTATCCAATACCTTCAGCTGTTTCTTGATATCACATGAAGTAAATCAAAGTGGCTGAAGACGGCCATCTGTGATGCTGAGGACCTCCGGAGGAGGCTGAGATGGATCATCCACTCGGTGCTCCTGGCTGACGATTGTAGCAAATGCTTCTGCCTTATCTTTTGCGTTGATGTGCTGGGGAAGCCTCCTCCTCCAGTGAGTTGTTTAATTGTCCACCACCATTCACGACTGGGTGTGGCAGGACTGCAGAGCTTAGATCTGATCCATTGGTTGTGGAATCACTTGGACTTGTCCATCACTTGCTGCTTGTGCTGTTTGGCATGCAAGTAGCTCTTTTTTGTAGCTTCACCAGGTTGACACCTCATTTTCTGGTATGCCTGGTGTTGCTCCTGGCATGCCCTCCCGTGCTCTTCATTGAACCAGGGTTAACCCTTTGGCTTGATGGTAATGGTAGAATGGGGGATATGCTAGCCCATGAGGTTACAGATTGTGTTTGAGTACAATTCTGCTGAGGTTGATGGCCCACAGTGCCTCATGGATGCCCAGTCGTGAGTTGCTTGATCTGTTTGAAATCTATCCCATTTAGCAGGTGGTAGTGCCATACAACATGATGGAGGGTATCCTCAGTGTGAAGAGGGGGCTTTGTGTCCACAATGAATGCGCAATAGTCACGCCGACTGATACTATCATGGACAGGTGCATCTGCAGCAGGCAGGTTGGTGAGGATGAGGTCATGTATGTTTTCCCCTCTTATTGGTTCCCTCATCCCTTGCCTCAGACCCAGTCTAGCAGCTATGTCCTTTAGGACTCGGCCATCTCAGTCAGTTGTGGTGCTACCGAGCCGATCTTGGTGATGGACATTGAAGTCCTCCACCCAGAGTACATTCTGCGCCCTTGCCACCCTCAGTGCTTCCTCCAAGTGGTGTTCGACATGGAGGAGCACTGATTCATCAGGTGAGGGAGGGTGGTACGTGGTAATCAGCAGGAGGTTTCTTTGCCCATGTTTGACCTGATGCCATGAAACTTCATTGGTTCTGGAGTCTATGTTGAGGACTCCCAGGGTAACTCCCTCCTGACTGTATATCACTGTGCTGCCACCTCTGCTGGGTCTGTCCTGCCAGTGGGACAGAACATACCCAGGGATGGTGATGGTGGAGTCTGGGACATTATCTGTAAGGTGTGATTCCGTGAGGATGACTATGTCAGGCTGTTGCTTGACTAGTCTGTGAGACAGCTCTCCCAATTTTGACACAAGGGCCCAGATGTTAGTAAGGAGGACTTTGCAGGACCAACAGGGCTGAGTTTGCTGTTGTTGTTTCCGGCGCCTAGGTTGATGCTGGATTGTCCGTCTGGTTTCATTCCTTTTTCATTGACTTTTTAGCAGTTTGAGACAACTGAGTGGCTGGCTAGGCCATCATTAGACTTTTACCTCCAGATTTTTGTTGAATTCAAATTCCAGCATCTGCTGTGGTAGAATTTGAACCCACGTCCTCAGAATATTACTGTGGGTCTCTGGATTACCAGTCCAGCGACAATACCACTACTAAAATGTCCCCTCCAGTGGAAAACAGTTTCTATCTATTTACCCTATTAATTTCTTTCAAAATCTTAAAAGCCACAATCAAATCATCCTTTAACTTTTTATATTCCAGGGAATACGAGCCTAATTTATGCAATTTCTCCTCACAATCTAACCCTCGGAGCCATGGTAATATTCTAATGAACCTGCACTGCACTCCTCCCCGGACCATTATATCTGTTCTTAGATGCAGTTTCAAGAGCCATACACAATACTCCAGATGTATAGCTCAAAAAGCTGGCACACACATGATGAATTGAATGTTTTGATTCTATGCTGTATCAATGTATAATTCTATGTGATTGTAGTAACTGTAGCTTTAAGACTTATTGTACTGTGTAGTATCCCGTGATAGTGTGAACGAATCAGCTCGAAGCATGGGAAACCTCCGGGTGGAGTTTTGTGTCTAGTTGTGGATCTTGATGGAAGCACGTAGCTTCTGCTGAAGCCCTGTCAATAAAGTTCACTGTTTCTTATGAGAAACCTGACTGGGAAATCAAGTCTATACCAACTGGTGACGAGGATAAATTGGTTCCAGCGCCCAGTGAATGTGAGTATCTCGTTTTAAACAGAAGAAAGGGAAAATATATTCACCAGGTATGCCACTTTTTGGCAGGATCGACTTCTTCAATTCATCAACAGTGGATTGAAGTCAACGGGCAGGATATTGTATTTGGCGAGCAGGGTGGGGGCGATGTGTAATATGATGCGGGATGGTGTCAGGCGGAACTCCCGATGTCACCGCATCATTTCAATTTTCAGGTTGGTGGGGGCACAGCCCGAATCAGCTGTGCGCTCACTGACCTGTCAATGGCCAATTGAGGCCATTTAAAAACTAATTGAAGTCATTAAAGGACCTGCCTGTCCAACCTTAAGGTTGGTGGGCAGGCCGGAAGCCCTGGTGGGCTTCGGAAAAAGCCTGAAACCTCATCCACTGGCGGGAATAGGTCTTTTGTAGGCTTATAAAAATTTAATTAAAAGTGATGGACATGTCAGGGAAATTTTACTTTTCTATATTTCACATTTTTGAATTTGGTGCCGATCTCCCTGAGGCAGCACTTAGCCTCAGGGAAATGAGTGCACTCTTTCGTGTACATTTGGCTTGGGGAATCGTCCTCCCCCCCACCTCAACAGGGAGTGAATACCACTTCCTGGCGAACGTCACCCTGGGAGGGCCTTAATTGGCCTGCATGCGCCCATTCCTGAACTTCCACCCCCCCCCCCCGCCCGATTGAAAATTCTTCCCAATATGTGGAATGCCTTGGTTTCTCTTTCCATGCAAACGAAATAACGATGGAGGAAAAAAGGAGGGTAATTCCCCTCAGCGTCTGTGTGAGTACATTTATAATCTAATCCGTAGTTTGACAGCCCTGAACGCTCCCGATTTGAAGACCTTCAGCGAATTGGTAGACCTCGTAAAAGGTCATTTTCAACCCAAACCCGCTGTAATCATGCAGAGGTTCAAATTTAATTCGAGAATAAGAAAGCAACATACGTAGTGAAGTTGAAAAAGCTAGCTGAACATTGTGATCTTGGGGAGACCCTAAACAATATGTTAAGGGGTCGTTTGATCTGCGGTGTGCACAATGGTGCCATTCAACAACGGTTATTAGCTGAAGTAAATATCGATTTTACAAGCGCATTGGAAATAGCCCTTGTCATGGAAAGCGCCAAGCGGGATTCGCAGGCCTTACAGGGTGTACAAAAAGGCACCGTTTTCCAGCTGGGCATGTGAAAACCAGGGAGTCAGCCACAAAGCAGGAGGCAGTCCTGCTACCCGAAAATTTAAAAAATATACAGCTCAGCAGCAAATCTGAAAATGAGTTGTTACTGATGTGGAAGTAACCCTATCCCTGAAACTTGCCATTTTAAAGAGGTGGGGTGCCATTTTGTCATAAAAGAGGACACATACCGCGGCAATGTAAAGCAAGATTGAGACAGACTCCCAGGCAGAAAACTAAACTGATCGAAGCACATAATGTTGAAAACCACCAATTCTGATGTTTATTCTCTATTTAATGTGAAAGTAGGGAAAACAGCTCCAATCACTTTCTCTGCAGGTCAATGGAAACTTTGATTATAGAAGTGGATACTGGTGCATCAGCCGCTGTAGTGGGGAAGCACACACTCAAATGTTTAAACAAGGATACTCAACAATTGAATATCGAGCAGACTTCAGCCAAATTGAAAATGTATGCTGTGAAGCTATACAAGTGAAAGGTATTACCACTGTACCTGTTTATTACAAGCACCAGACAGCAGAGCTCCCTGTGATTGTAGTGCATTGTAGCCTTCTAGGTTGTGATTGGTTAAAGGAAATTAAACTAAATTGGTCTGATATTTTCCAGCTGAGAGTTGGAGGACCTCCAGAGCTGCTAAAGAAATATGACAAGGTCTTTCAAGTGGAACTGGGGAGAATCAAGGTCCTGCAGGCTAAGATCCATGTTGACTCTGAAGCAACCACTCATTTTTTTAAAGCCAGGCCTACGCCTTATGCCCTGAGAGAGAAGGTTGACACTGAATTAAACTTTAGGGAAACTGGTTATTAGTCAGCCAGTTCAATTTTTGGAATGGGCAGCACCCATAGTCCCTGTCCTGAAAGCGTTCAGACCCGTTGTATCTGTGAAGATTGCAAGTTAACAGTAAACAAGGCTACCAATTTGGATAAGTACCCTATCCACCAGATCGAGGACCTGTATGCCAAATAAACAGGAGGGAGAACTTACACTAAATTAGTTATGAGCCCTAGCAAAACTGGAGCAAATGGGAATCAGGGGGAAAACTCTCCACTGGTTGAAGTCATACCAAGTACAAAGAAAGATGGTTTTGGTTGTTGGAGATCAGTCATCTCAGCTCCAGGATATCACTGCAGGAGTTCCTCAGGGTGATGTCCTAGGCCCATCTTCAACCATCTTCAATCCTTACATCAATGACCTTCCTTCCATCATAAGGTCAGAAATGGGGATGTTCATTGATGATTGCACAATGTTCAGCACCACTCATGACTCCTCAGATACAAAAGCTGTCCATGTTCAAATGCAGCAAGACCCGGACAATATCCAGGTTTGGGCTGACAAGTGGCAAGTAACATTTACAGCACACAAGTGTCAGGCAATGACCATCTCCAACAAGAGAGAATCCAACCATCACCCCTTGATGTTCAATGGCATTACCATCACTGAATCCCCCACTATCAACATCCTGGGGGTTACCATTGACCAGAAACTGAACTGGACTAGCCATATAAATACAGTGGCCATAAGACCAGGCTTTGACGTTATCAACATATGAATATACTTTTATGCACAGACCAGGGATGCATATAGGAAATGCAGATGCCCTAAGTTACCTTCCTTTGCAGGGGACCAACTCCCCAAACCAAAGGACTAGCGATGAATTTCCTGGATTCTTTGTCAGTCTGCACAAGACAAATCAGAAACTGGATGAACTGTGATCCAGTCTTGTCCAGAATATGAGACCAAGTATTGAAAGCATGGTCCCAGGAACCAATCCCCAAAGAATTAAAGCCATTATTCACTCGAAGGAATGAACTGAGTAGTCACAATGATACCCTATTTGAGGTGTATGAGTTGTCATTCCTTCACAAGGAAGGGAACTGCTCTTAACTGAGTAGCATGGTGCGCATCCTGGAATTTCCAAAATGAAAATGCTTGCAAGAAGCTATATCAGGTGGCCAGATGTAGACAGTGATTTAGAAATTTGGTGAAACACTGTCTCCAGTGCCAGCATCTACAGAAGTTGCCTGTTGCAGCCCCACTGCCCCCATGGGAACGGCCTGGCCTACCCTGGGTAAGACTGCACATAGATTACGTAAGTCCATTTCTAGGCACCATACTTCTACTAATAACTGATGTACATTCCAAATGGTTAGACGTGTATGAAGTTAGATCGCCAATGTCAGGCGCGACTACAGAAATGTTACGCCAAAGTTTTTCTATACATGGATTGCCAGAAGTCATTGTCTCAGGCAGTGGTACTGCATTTACTGGTGCTGATTTTCAAGATTCATGAGCCTAAATGATATCAAACCAGATAAAGGCAGCACCATATCATCCACCATCTAACGGATTGGCCAAGAGAGCAGTACAAACTTTTAAAGTTGGGATGCAAAAATTATCGGGAGGATCATTGGAGACTAAACTTTCACATTTCCTGTTTCGCTATAGAATGACACCCTCACACCACTGCAAGTTCAACGCCTTCAGAATTACTTATGAAGCACTGCCTTCATACAAGATTAAGCCTGCTACTTCTCAACTTGGAGGGGAAGGTAGAGAACGGTCAAGGGAATCAAAAAGTGACTCATGATTTGCATAGTCAAGAACAAGAATTTACGGCCAGTGAAACAGTATCTGTACGGAATGTTGGTGGTGGATTGAATTGGTTACCTGGTGTAATAGTTTCTGTGACCAGACCATTGTCGTACCACATAGAAGAGGAGGGCTGGATCACCCACAAACATGTAGATCATTTGAGAAGGAGGGAGATACCCCCAATAAAATGATGTTCCACCTGTAACCATTGTAGAACCTGTTGCCCCCGTTGTGATTGATCAACCAAGGATAGACATACCAGATGTCTCTGTCGGAGTGGAGAACATTGAACTGCTTGTGTCTAAGGAGGCACCTGATGTTGCTGCATTCCAGAAAATGAAGGTTCAGTGAGAGATTCTAAAGTCGTGGTGATATAACCTCCCACCCAGATCAGGAAACCACCTGAGAGACTGAGCTTATAATTTCATAACCTGTGTACATTTATAATGTCATGAATGCAGTTGTTCTTGTAAATACAAATGGTAAAAAAAAAATAAAGGAGGAGGAATGTGGTAACTGTAGCTTTAAGGAATATAGTGATTGTAGCTTTAAGGCTTATTGTACTTTGTAGTTTCACATGGCAGTGTGAACAAATCAGCCCTAAGTGCGGGGAACCTTAGTGGTGGAGCTTTGTGTCTAGTTGTGGATCTTGATGGATGTGTGTAACTGCTGCTGAAACCCTGTAAATAAAGTTCACTGTTTCTTATGAGAAATCTGTATGGAAAATCAAGTCCATAACATAACAGGACTTCGCATAACTATAGCAGGGCTTCCTCCCATTTACACTCTAGACCTCTAGATAGAAAGGTGGCATTCCATTAACCTTTTTGATTTTTTTTGCACCTGACCACTTTATTTTTGTGATCTTTGTGCATGGGCTCTACTCTCTGCCTTCTACTGCTTAACTGATATTCTAACCAGTTCAACAATTTGCTTTTAACTCCATGAGCTTTAATTTTAACTAACAATCTTTCTGTGGAACTAATCAAATGTCTTCTGGAAGTCCATATAAATAACATCAATAGACATTCCACTGAATACTACTTTAGTTACTTCTTCAAAAAATTCAATCAATTCATGAGACATAACCTACCCTTTACGAATCCATGCTGTCTTTCTAATCAGCTCAAATGTCTTTTAAATGCTTAGTTTAATTATAGATTCCAATAACTTTCCCTCAAAATGTTTTACTATTAGATCTATAACATCCTGGTTTCGCTCTCAGCTTACTTAAATAAAAGAGTTTTACATTTTCAATTTTCCAATTTAAAGCGACAATTCCTGTATCGAGAGAACTTTGGAAGGTTATGGCCAAAGCATTGCAATTTCCTCACTCATATTCTTTAAAACTCTGGGATGGAAACCATCAGGTTTGTCCTGGGGTTTGTCAGTGTTTAGTCCCATTATTTTTTCTCTAATAGTGTTTGTTGCTTACTTTAACTTTAGCAAGTTCCAGCCCTTGGTTCATTATTATTTTCCTTGGAATATCAGGTATATTATCCTCTTCCTGTACTGCAAACACTGACACAAAGCAATTATTCATCAATTATCCTGTTCCCTTATTTTGAGTTGCAATATTATCCACGTCTGTCTTTAAAGAGCCCACATTAACTTTGACTACAGTTTTGCTTCCAATATAATTTACAAAAATCTCTTTGTGCTAACCTTGATATCCCTCAAAAGCAACATGCTCTGCACTTTCTTTTGGAGTACATGGGTGATTTATTTAAGTGTGCTGCACCTATAGATTTTGTGCACAGCTGCAGGTGCGATAACTTATGGGGCTAACTTGTGCCTGGCCTGTGTGGGGACTTTTGGTTTGCTGCATGGCAGTGTGGTTGGGCTGCTTAAAGAGAACATGGCTCACAAGTTTCTCTTTGTATTCCTTTTTGCAGCTCTGACTATCATTTTTGTTCCTCTCAGTCCCCTGAACCTTTGTGCTTTTTGACGCTCGTCCCTTCAGTTTTATGTTATTTCTCAGCATTCTTTGCCAACCATGGCAGTTTAGTACGCTAACAGCTTTGACCAGTTTGCCATTGTGATTCTTTGTCTCTAATCATACCAAACCCTAAGGCAGAACTTTACGGCTTCATCGCAACAGGGGGCGAAGCCATAAAATGTGGTGAGTTGTTCAGAAGCCCATTGACTTTGGCGGGAATATAAAATCACACCAGTGTAAAATTCCACCCCCATAATTTTCAAAACTGCGTTCAATTTCTCCTTTTAAAATCTAACATTGAATTCAATCATGTTAGAATCACTGTTTGTTGAATAGTCCCTTACTATTAGGTTATAACTAAACCTGGCTCATGACTCATTGCTAAAGCTAATCTGCCCTCTCGGTCCCTGTAAAATATTGTCCCAGAAAACTACCTTGTATACACTCAAGAAATCCACTACCTTTCCGACTTGAGTTACTCTGCTCTTCTCAATCTATATGAAAATTAAAGTCTTCCATTAAAACAACACTGTTTTTGCTAGAATCCTCTGTAATCCCTGAATTAATACTTTCTGACACCTCACTGTTGTATCAGGAAGCCTATAGACAACTTAGTCCTCAGTTCTTAACTTTGTCTCTGTTGATTGCTTGCTGTTATTGACAACCTTTGACCTGGAAGCAATAGTATAAGGAAAATTTGTAATTTCTTTTAAAATAACTGTGGAATCTGTGATTGTTTAAAAATGTTTGAAAAAGACTTTTAAGAACTTGTGTCAATTATAAAGGGATCAATTATAATACCCTTGAATAATAAGAAATACTGGTCCATGTGACCTGGCGACAATTGACCTGGAAAAAAAACTAACAGAAAGAAACTTAATTAATGGAAGCCATGTGGCCAGACAAAGAAACTATTGCTGTAAAGAATAAAGGAGAGCTGCAGAAGAGGGGAAAACATAGAAGGCATGTTTACTGAAGCTTCATGTGTGTGTGATACAGTTAAACAGGCCAGAAAGCTGAAGACAGGGTTAGAGCAGCGGTTGTGAATTGGACAATTTTGCTACTACTGCCTCAGTTTGCCAAAGCTGACCAAACCATTTTAAGGGCAATGGATAAGGGAGTCTCTGGGGACTCTTGTGCTATCAAGACTGAAATGGGCCTAGCTAAGGAGGTTCTGCAGGAGTGTGCCATTCAGGTGATAAGGGGCCTCAAATAGAGTGGAGCCTACCATTGCAGGTGACTTGAGGACCAAATCAATTGGGTGAGAAAAGTAAGAGATCCTACTTTCTGGGGGCCAGGTGGAAAGACTGTGAGTTAACTGGTGGTGTCACATTTGTGTTGGGAATAATATGAATATGTGTAATCAGTCTTTCTTGTAACTGCTGTTCCATGTATAATTTGTAGTTTGTGATGATCGTAATTTGGTTATTAATTTATGTTTAATTTATGTGGATTCTGATTCATGTTGAAGTAAACGATACAATGAGTAGAATCTTGTTGATAATTTCTTCATTTGGGGGTCATTCAGTAAATTTAGTTCTTTTGATTTACAGTTCCCTCACTGAGATTGTATCATAATCTATATCCTCCCTTACTAATGTTGTAACTGCAGCTTTAATCAATAAGACTGCTCCTCCTCATCTTACAGCTTGTCTATTCTTTATAAAGATCTAATAAACAGTTACTATCGAAACAATAAGGTCAGAGTGATAGTCAGAGAGAAGAGGAAGTGTAGTTCCTTCCCCAGAAGTGAAACAACTCCTTACAGTTTGACCTAGGTTCATCTTATAAACATTTATTTCTCTAGTTCCTCCCTGTGTTTAACTTTTTTTACCCACACTGTTTAATGTAGGGCATCGAGAATAAAAGATAAATGAGAAAACATCCAATGTTTAATTCCTTTGTTGAGTCAGTGTATTTGAATATTAATATAACAGGCTTTGAGATTCTTACTAAAGCAGCCAACCTATTGGCAGAATGGGCCAATTTCTTTTGGAAATGCAAGATGTTGAATCTTTGCTATTGATTCCTATTCCCTCTCTCCAGCACCTTTTTTGCTTCTGTCTTCTGTGGAAATAAGAGTCAGAGTTACAATGGCCCCAACATTTAAAGTGAGATGGGGAGGGAGTACAGGAGGAACCTGGCAAACTGGAAACAGGGAGGCTTCGTCAAATTTAATGCAGGCTCTCATTAGAAATTTACTCCAGTTCCCTGCCTGGCACTCAAGCAATTGGATGGCAGGACGGAATGGGAGTTCAGAGCTTTGGGGTTGGGAGATCAGGGCTTTGGGAATGGGAGACTACCATTGTGGGAGGGAGGGAGGGAATGAGATCAGGGCTGTTTGGAAATGATGGGAGATTGTAGATCATGGTTGGAGTAGAGAAAGCCATGATCGGCAGAGGAGAAGCCCAATTGCTTCAGTGGCGGGTCTGGGAGGTGCAACCCAGCTCCTCCTGGCCCACAAGGTGTGCTGGAAAATGCACTCGTCTGTGTGGTGAGTGAGCAGCTCTCATCTCCGAGTGAGGCACTGCTGGTCTTCCTGAGCCTTGGGGAACCCCCGCAGCAAATGTTAAATTTAAATGGGCTCCTAATTACACAATGAGAACCTGACTTAATGCTCACAAATTGACCCTCCTGATGGAGGGTCTCTTGCAGAAACAAAACCCGCTGGTGCAAAATTTGCAACAGGCACCATGGCAGATGGGAGAGGCATTCCCCATTTTTATATTTTTAACCCACCACCCCCTGACATCCACCGTGAGATAGGATGGGGTGGAGGGGAAGGGTTGGTCAATATTGAGGTCAATGAGATTCCTGTTTTCCACTTTATCCTGCCAGCTTGGCTAATGTTGGGGCCTCCTTAGAGTATGAACCACAAAGAAGAGAAATCATTTCTGATCTTTGATTGTAAGCGCGGAACACAAGCGATCCTTGGGTTTAGGACACCCCTTCCAGCATAAGCTGAGAAACTCAGGAACGTGAAGAGGCAATTCAGCCCCTCAGGCCTGTACTAGACTAGCAGATGACGCACAGCGTTCCCAATGGTTGGAGTGACTGATTTCCCATTACCCTCAGTGCGAAGACCCTCAATGCTTCCTGATTCCACTCCTAAATGGCCTAGCTTTGATTCCCAGGGTCTGACCTGCCTCTCCCTCACAGTGGCCTGTCCTTTTTTGGGAATTATGTGCAATCTTTTCTCGCACGACAGCAGCAAGTTATTGTCAGTCAAAGACTGTCAAATGTGACAGGTGTAGAAGAATTCTCATCACCCCTCTTACAGAATGCTAATGAGGCCATTAGACTTTAACCAGCATGCAGGCATTGCAGGAATGTATCTGTTCAATTGAATCAACTGTTACCATGCACAAATCATTTTGTGCACACAGTACTTGCCATAGGTCTATGAATGCATGTTCAAAACGTAATAAATAAATGATGGCTCGCAGACATCACACTTACCTTTACTGATCTCATAGCATTATCTCACCTCGTCAGCTGTGGCTCAGTTGGTAACATGCTGGCCTTTGAATGACAAGCTCTGGGTTCAGGTGCCAGTTGAGCTGCTGCTCCAGGGGTGTTATCTTTTGGATGAAATGTTGAACGGAAGCCCTGTCTGCTCTTTCAGGTGGTTGGAAAATATCACATGGCACTACTTCAAAGAGGTAGATTGAATGGGGGTTACAAATTAGGGTAAAATCAGACATTACAAGAGGCATCCTGCTTATATGGGTCACCTGTTGTGCAGTTCTTAACCACAAAAACCAACTCAAAACATTAGTCTGATCCCAAAGAACAAAGAACCTTGGAAGTGAGATATGTGTCTGCTTTCTGATTGCTGGTGGAACCATCTGCTGATGTAACTCATGAGCTCATGAGTTACATTTGCAGTTTTGTCTGAATGTCTGGGCTGAATGACACACATGTGCATTTATTCATATGTTAATACATTGACAGTCTGAGACTTCCACTTAGATCGCAGTCCGCATTGGGTTAGGTGACCAGGTAGCTGATGTGTGCAATTAGATGTCGTTTAGCTAAATTGGAATCAGAATTTGAAGAGTTACAGATTAAGGGCAGAATTTTTAGCTTGGCAGGCGGGCACGTGCCTGACCCACTCGAGCGTTGAGTAAAGCGCGTTGACGTTGGCCGAGAGTGCTGACGTCAATGCACACCCCCGCCATATTTTGCATGACGGGCACACGATGAAGATGGACGCGCGCCCACCATTAATTAAGTGGTCAGTTAAGGTCTTTGAGACACCAATTCTCTCGGACTTTACATAGCCTGTGCGATTTTCAGGCTGTCACATGGGCAACATGGGCAGGCGGGCAGGCCACAATTTGCAAAGCCTCATCCACAGGCGGGACAAGAGGGGTCAGTGGCCTTGACAAAGTGATTAATGGAGGAGTTCGGGATATCACTTGCTGCTGATTGCTCCTGTGCACAGGACAGCTTCATTTCACTTCAGAGCTGCATTCAAAGAATTTAGAGGCTTCAGTTCAGGACTCAGTGTTGTCTTCCAGGCCCCTGGAGGATTCACACCACAGGGGGCCTTCCAGGTGTCAGACAGCCTTCCCTTACCCTGGTAATGGCGAGTGTAGTCTCTGCTGGAGGCACCTCCTCCGAGGAGGAAGAGAGGGGCAGAAGGGGGAGGAGCCCAGGTGTCCCAATGCAGCTTCCAGGGGAGTGACCTGTGGGAGGAGAGGCGCAGGCACAAGGGACGCAGGGCCAACAGGAAGGCCAAGGTGGAAGGGGCCACAGAAGATGCCAATAACCTGCTGGCAGGGCTTACAGGCGGTGAAGCAGCTACCTCAATATGTCCGAGGTGCAATGCCAAAGGAGGCTTTGTCTCTCGAGGGAGACAGTGACCTCCACCTGTCAGAGGATCGGCCCTGAGATCAGCTCCAACTGTCAGTATAGCTCCAATATGCCAGTGGTATATCTAAAAATGAGGTGTCAACCTGGTGAAGCTATAAGACAGGACTACTTGCATGCCAAACAGCATATGCAGCAAGTGATAGACAGGACTAAGCAATCCCACAACCAATGGATCAGATCTAAGCTCTGCAGTCCTACCACATCCAGTCATGAATGGTGGTGGACAATTAACTACTTACTGGAGGAGGAGGCTCCACAAATATCCCCATCCTCAATGATGGGGAGCACAGAACATCAGCGCAAAAATAAGGCTGAAGCATCTGCTACAATTTTCAGCCAGAGGTGCTGAGGGAATGATCCATCTCGGCCTCCTCCGGAGGTCCCCAGCATCACAGATGCCAGTCTCCAACCAATTCGATTCACTCCACATTTTATCAAGAAATGGCTGAAGGCACTGGATACTGCAAAGGCTATGGGCTGTGACAATATTCTGGCAATACTATTGAAGACTTGTGCTCCAGAATGTGCTGTGCCCCAGCCAAGCTGTTCCAGTACAGGTACAATACTGGCATCTCCCTGGCAATGTGGAAAATTGCCCAGGTATGTCCTGTACACAAAAAGCAGGGCAAATCTAAACCAGCCAATTACTGTCCCATCAGTCTACTCTTGATCATCAGTAAAGTAATGGAAGGGGTCATCAACTGTACTATCAAGTGGCACTTGCTTAGCAATAACCTGCTTACTGATGCCCAGTTTGGGTTCTGCCAGGGCCACTCAGCTCCTGGCCTCATTACAGCCTTGATTCAAACATGGACAAAAGAGCTGAACTCCTGAGGTGAGGTGAGAGTGACTGCCCTTGACATCAAGGCAGCATTTGACTGAGTGTGACATCAAGGAGCCCTAGCAAAACTGGATTCAATGGGAATCAGGGGGAAAAGTGTCCACTGGTTGGAGCCATACTTAGCACAAAGGAAGATGGTTTTGGTTGATGCAAGTTAATCATCTCAGTTCCAGGACATCACTGCAGGAATTCCTCAGGGATGTGACCTCAGCCCAACCATCTTCAGCTGCTTCATCAATGACCTTCCTTCCATCATAAGGTCAGAAGTGGGGATATTTGATGATTGCACAATGTTCTGCACCATTCATGACCCCTTAGATACTGAAGCAGTCTATGTCTAAATGCAGCAAGACCTAGACAATATCCAGGCTTGGGCTGACAAGTGGCAAGTAACATTCGCACCATACAAGTGTCAGGCAATGACCATCTCTAATAAGAGAGAATCCAACCATCTCCCCATGATATTCAATGGCATTACCATCACTGAATCCCCCCCTATCAACATCCTGGGGGTTACCATTGACCAGAAACTGAACTGGACGAGCAACATGTCCATGTCCTTCGGTGGCAGGCTTCCAAGGGCTGCCAAGGCTACATTTGAATAGGCCGCTGGGTCGCCATTGGACCCGGTGGACATCTCACCCCCACCCTTCCCGCCCCTTCCCGTTCATTCCAAGGCCGCATATCATGCTGGGCGGGCCTTAACTGGTCTGCCCGGGTAAAATTGCAGAGTGCTGCCGATCGCAGGCGGTAGTCGGCTTCCCGGCTGCTCCCTGCCAGTCCTGCACGCCAAGGGTAAAATTCTGCCCTGAGTGACTGTTTAAGTTTGTGAAAGGCACAAAAATCTCCTTAAGGTCGTACGCTTTGCCAAAGAAAATTGTGAAAATGGTCGGAATTGTATGGAGCACCTTATGCAAATGATCATGAATCAAATTTGAATCCCAGGAAAATGTAATGCTGTTTACAAAACAGTACATTTTGCAAATGTAGCAAAAGGACCAGATTAATGCTAATGTACAAGCAAAATATCACATTCTAAAATAACAGCCTGCAGCAAAGGAGGCTGCAAGCTCGGCTTTGGAAACAGAAGAAGCCTGTTTACTTGTAGGAGACTTCCTGGAACTGCTTACTGACTGGCTTTCATCCAAGGCTCCAACAGACACACACAGTGCAACTCCAAAGGACTTAACTCTACAAAACACTGCAAGGCTCATTTGGAGGTTTTACTGCTGGGATCATGTGAAAAATCTGCAAAACAATACTCGTGCTAAATGCAGTCCAGGCATACTGAGAAACCATAACTTAACATGTGAAACCCATTGTTGCAGGATGGTTGAGTTGTGTGATTAATGATAAAGTTTCCACCCAAGAAGTGTCTGCTGATCAATTCTAAGTTTATTTACAATATACTCAGCAGCAACTACATGTGTACTTCCAACTCCAACTCTATCTCTACACTGACCGCTGAGGCAACCCGCGCTACTCTCCTATTGGTTACTACAGATCATGTGATCTTGCGCTAACAAGTATTATTCTTAAAGGCACATTATACACTAAATAGAATCATAATTATTGCATTCCTCCCCCTTTAACTTAGCTATACACATTATATTTACATGTACATATTTTTCAAGACAACATAATATTTATACTGTGTGAGGAATTTACAAGTTCAGTCTTTCACGTGGTTTCCTGGGACATGTGGAATGTCACAGCTCCACAACTTCAGATTCTTTGTCAGGAGCCTCCTTTTCCAGAGTTGCCTGAACATCAGGTGCTTCGTTGGGCACTTGCAGTTCTGTATCCTCAACTCTTACAGGAACATCAGACAATTCAGTCCTGGGTTGAGTATCCTCAACAGGAAACAGACCCGGTCGTGGTCACTGGTGGAACCAAATCTTGGCGATTTGTCTCTCTCTTCCTTAAATGGTCCACATGTTTATGGATGATCTGGCCTCCCAACTCCACGCGACCAGTCATCGCACTTACCTGGTAACCACTTTGGTCATTTCCCAAAGTTCTTCATGTATACCGTCTCTCCCACAGTAAATTTCCTCTCACAGCCATGTCAGTTATGTCTAGTCTTCTGGCTTCCCTGACTCCTTTCCACCTTCCCCTCTAAATTTGGCATTATTAAGCTCAATCTCGTCCTGAGACGATGTTTCAACAATAACTCCGCAGGTGTGACACCTGTTGTTGTGTGAGGGGTAGTCCTGTAATGAAAAAGAAAATGTGCTAGCTTGGTTGCCAAGGCCTCACCAGTTAGCATTTTCATGCCTGTCTTGAACGTTTGAACCGCCCTTTCAGCCAGTCCATTTGAGGAAGGGTGGTGCGGTGCAGTTTTCACATGTGTGATGCCATTGATGCTGATAAACCATTAAAACTCAGCACTCGTAAATGCCATGCAGTTATTGGAAATGACTACTCCTGGTACTCCATGAACGGAGAAACTCTGACATAGTTTCTCAATTGTAGCGGCCGACATTGGTGACTTCACCTCATATACATCCAACCATCTTGAATGGGCATCGACAATGAGCAGAAACATTGTTCCCAGGAAGGGTCCAGTGTAGTCAATGTGTAACTGTACCCAGGGTCTACCTGGCCACTCCCATGGGTGTAATGGAGCTGTCACTGGCAACTTTTGCAGTTGTTGACATTGCACACAGTGATTTACTAAACTCTCTATTTCACCATCCATCCCAGGCCACCATAGATAGCTGCGGGCTATGGTCTTCATTTGGGAAATTCCTGGATAGGCACTGTGTTGTTCAATTAAAAGTGGCTCCCTTCCCTTTGGAGGAACTATCACTCGTGCTCCCCACAATAAGATGCCATCCTGGCTGGTTATTTCATGTTGTCTGTTGAAGTACGATTTCATTTTGTCAGATACAGGCTCCTGTGACCAACCATGCAGCACTTGTTCTCATACTCGAGATAGGACTGGGTCCCAACTTGTCCAGTCTCTGGACAGTCCAGGTGAGGAATTTAAGAAATTTAACAGTAAAACAAGTTCCTGTGGAACTGGGACGTGATCATCATTTTCTTGTAAAGGCAAATAACTAAGGGCTTCAGCGTGTGTGATTTGATTGCCAGGCCTAGGACGAAAGTGTATTTGTATGCTGCCAGAATTAAAGCCCATTGTTTTATTGTTGCTGAGGCTATGGGTGGTCTAGGCTTGTCCTTACTAAACAATCCTAGCAATGGTTTGTGGTCTGAAACGATTATAAAATGGCAGCCGTGTATGTACTGATGAAATTTCTTGACATCAAAGGTGATGGACAGGCCTTCTTTTTCTATCTGCGAGTATCCCTTTTCCGCTGTGGTGAGCATTCCTGATAGGTAACCTACTGGCCGTTCCATGCTATTGTCCATCCAATGAGAGAACACTGCTCCCACTCCGTAGGGAGATGCGTCACATGTCAGCACTGATTCTTTCGTCTGATCATAACACACTAATAGATTGGACGGATGCAACAATTGTTTCATCTTTATGAAAGCTTCTTTCTGGGGCACCTCCCAAGACCAGCGTTGGTTATTCTTGAGTAGAGAATGCAGGGGGGCCAGCACTGTAGACAAATTGGGTAAGAACCGCCCATAATAGTTGATCATTCCCAGGAATGGTTTGAACTCTGAGGCGTTCTTTGGCGCAGATACCTCTCTTATGGCTCTCACTTTCTCCTCAACCGGGTGGAGGCCCTGTGAATCTACCCAGTGACCCAAATTGATTACCTCCCTCGCTTGGAACGTGAGCTTTTCTTTTTTTTAGCACAGACTTTAATGTCGGCCTTCTTTTTGATTTCACTATTGGCCAGACTTCTCTCAGTTGCAAGTCCAACTTGTCTTAGTTCGGTCGTTGAGCTACCCATGACTTAATTATCTACTCGCATCTTGGAAAGTTCTATGACTTTCCCTTCCAAGGCCTCTTTGGCTTCATTTAGCTGATTTTTCAGCTCTTTGCTGGACAGCTAGCTACACTGAGCTGGCACTGTTTGGAGTTTATCCAATCTCCTGTCTCCTGGCTGTATCCAGCTATACACAACTCCCAGGGCTTTTTGTGAGTCTTCTCCGATTACCAGGACTTCTCCTGAGCCCTCTTTAAGTTCCTTCTGCTGTGTTTCCATTCTACTGTTTGAGACAGACTTCATGTCTTCATGTTGCTGAATGGTGACACTTCCTTTTACATTTGATCTTGAAAGACAATCAACTGTTCTTTCAGCTGTTTAAGTTCCTGTTGCCCTCCCTCTGGGGGTCTCCTGTTGCCCTTGGTGGAGTTGCCCTCTCTCTGGGGTCTCTTGTTCCCTTTGGCAAAATTGCCCTCTCTCTGGAGTCTCCTGTTGCCCTTGACAGAGTTGCCCTCTCTCTGGGGTCTCTTATTGCCTTCCACAGAGTTGTCCTCTCTCTGGAGGCTATTATACCTTTCCCTCTGGGGTTTCTTGTCTTCTGAAGGGCTGCCCTCTCTCTGGGTCTCTTGCTACCTTCCACAGAGTTGCTATCCCGCTGGGGCCTCTTCTAATTTTCTGTCAAAAGCCATTTTTCTTGTATTTACCGCTTTAAATGTATTGCTGCTTTAAGAGCAGTCAGTTTTTTTTAACTCAGGCTGTCTCTGAAGCTGTCGGCCTTTCTGTGCTGTGTTTCCCAAGCTTTCTGAGTTTTGGTGGGATCCCCGTGTTTGTGGGCCTTCTTCTCTTCTAACTTCGTAAAACTTGGTTCCTGTTCAGAAGAAAACACAGCAGCGATTTCTTCTCTCTCTTCTGGGCGATTCTGCAGGGTTTTTTCTTTTTTTTTGATGTTTTGCTCACCTCTCTTATGGATTCTCATTCAGGGGTCTTGTATTTTGTTTTTTTTTTAAATGTTGGGGGTGCTCCAGGAGATTTCTCAGCTATTTGGATCGGGTACTGTTTTTTCTTTAACAGTGACAGCATACCTGGTGAGTATATTTCCTTTCTTTTTAATTATCTCAGATACTCAGAATCACTGGGCAAGGGACAGTACTGGATCTGATTTATCCTCATTGCCAGTTTGTTATAGGGTGGCCAAGTTGTACAATCAGTGAGAGAGTTGACCACATGACACTTCTTGGGTGCAAGCTTTAAGTTTATTCACAATACACTCAGCAGCAATTACACATGTGCTTTCAACTCTAACTCTATCCCTACACTGACTGTGGAGGAAGCCCTCAC
This sequence comes from Carcharodon carcharias, assembly GCF_017639515.1. Lineage (NCBI taxonomy): Eukaryota > Metazoa > Chordata > Chondrichthyes > Lamniformes > Lamnidae > Carcharodon > Carcharodon carcharias. Next base: position 92,081,716 of record NC_054484.1, on the reverse strand, counting down.
TACTCTCTTATTGGTTGCTACAGATCATATGATCTTGCCTAACACGTATTATTCTTAAAGGTACATCACACACTAAATAAAACCATAATTACTACACCCATGTTGAAACTTCCTTGGATTTTGATCTACTGTAAGGGTAACAAGTTGGCATTGATCCAATGTATCTTTCAGAGGGCATCTGATTTTCATTCCCAGTCTGTACTTACTTTATGCAACTTTGCCAATCACATTTGTGATTTTTGGACATGTTTTTTACCCTTTACTATGCTTGTAGCATTATTCATTATAGGTCACTGACCACTCAGCCCATTATTGTCACTAGTATCTTTAACATGCTAAAGGTCCTACAAATCAAAGCCCTGCTTCTACTTCACCACCACCTCTCTCGAGCCCTCCAGTTATCAGACTGCTTGAGTGCCATCCAGTATTGGATGAGCAGAAATTTAAAAAACAAAATATTGGGAAGACTGGAGCCATTGGCATTGGCCCAGTCACAAACTCCATCCTCTATCTACTGAACCATCCCTCCCAGGCAAATCTCTGAGGCTAAGCCACTGTTCAAAACCTTGGTGTTATACTGGATCCTGAGATGGGCTTTCAACCGCATATCCGTGCCATCACTAAGACCGTATATTTCCACCTGCATAGCAACACCTGACTCTGTTCCTGCCTCAGCTCAGCTACTTCTGAAACCCTCATCCATGCCTTTGTTACTTCTTGACTTGACTATTCCAATACACTGTTTGCCAGCCTCCCATGCTCTACCTTCCATAAACCTGAGGTCATCCAAAACTTTGCTGCTTGTGTCCTTCCTCGTATCCAGTCCAATTCATACATCACTTCTGTACTCACTGACCTACATTGGCAGCTATTGCGTAAGCAACACCTCAATCTTAAAATTCTCAGCCTTGTTTTCAAATCCCTCAATGGCCTTGGCCCTTTCTTTCTCTGTAAATTCCTCCAGCCCCACAACCCTCAGATATCTATGCTATCACAATCATGCGAGGAGGGGTAAAAATGACTCCCCAATTCCACCACTCCAGGTCTGACTGTAACAGAGTTCTTTTAGTGAGTTTAGAGAGGATGTGCTTTGCAATACTGCAGGACTCCCACTATTTACGCATTCAGATTGCAAGGAACTAGGTTTTCTTAGACTAAACAAAGAAAGAGATAAGCTTATTGAAATTATTTCCTGAATTTAAAAAAGACTAGGGGCGGAATTGTCCGTCCCCGCTGGCGCAGGCTTGCTCAGTGGTGTGAGTGGACAATATGGCAAGAAGGCCAGAAATTGGTTTTACAATGATGTGAAATCAGTTTGCAATCATCCACTCAGCCCATTGATGACGGGCCTTGTTTCCTACCATCTAATGTCGGGACCATTGTAATACATGTCGGGACCATTGTAATACATGTCGGGACCATTGTAATACATGTCGGGACCATTGTAATACATCTGCATGTCATTATAAGGCCAGCCTGCTGGATCATCCAAGCGTGTCAGCATGATTGCAGGCCGACATGTGTCACAACAGCATATAGAAGGTGTGCACATGGCGGGCTGCACTTTGAGGGGAACTTGGAGGTGAGTACACAGTAACGTTGTGGAGCGCTCACCCGGGTTGCCTGTTGGACTTCAAGGTTGAGGTCTGTTGGAGGCATGGGGGCAAGGGCTGCCCTGCAGTTGAGGCGACTTGGTGGGGGGAGGGCAAAGGCTGCCCTGCAGTTGAAGGTAGTGCACAAGCACATGTGGGGTGGAGGGGATTAAGTGACCATTCCTCTGTAGCTGCGACAGTTCAGACGCAGCCACATTGACATGCATGGAGCCGTATCTCTGGCTTATCTGTTCACTCAAGCAACGCAGAGGCATGAAAGTGCCACCAAATGGTTTTCACTCCTTGGGCACAGAATGCAAAATAATGAGGTTTATAATGGACGGCTGGGCACGTTGTACAATCTCCTTACTAAAGCTGGCCCTGGAGCAGTCACTGGTGGAAGCGCTCACAGCCCCTTGTAGTGTTATCATCCAGGTTTGTACCAGTATCCTTCATGGTTCAGCAGCGTGTGTGGGAGTCCCAGTCGCCCTTTTCTTTCTGAGGGCACTGCTCCTCCCTCTGTGCAGCCAGGCACTTCTGTCACTCTCTTCTTCATCCTCTTTGCTCTCTGCAGGCCATGAGACATACAGCTAGGTCACCAGGCTCCATGTTCCTGATGTAGTCCTCCTGCAGGATGAAAGAGAGAGAGGCGTGGGTTAGCATGGGCGTACTACGAACCTCTCTTGGTTAAGTCTGAGGGCCCCTTAACACATCCTGGAGAGTGTTGGCCACCAAATGGATGGTCAGAGATTACTCCTCTGCATGGCTGCCCAAAACCCCACCCACCTTCGCCCCACTCCACCCGACTGACTGTCAGTAGCTTTGCCCATTGGACTGCATGCTGTGCTCTCAGCTCAGGCACAGGCATTCTCCTAACCCACACTGCAAGGCTGCAGTGTTAGCTTGAACCATGGGGGAGACTGGTCCAAACCTGAATGATGTCATTACAAAGGGCTGAGAGTGCCTCCACCAGTGACTGCTCCATAGCCATCTTTAGCAAGGAGATTGTACACCGTGCCCAGTTGTCTAACTGTTCTGCAGTCCACTAAAACGCTCATTGGTTTGCAGTGTGTGCCCAATGGGTGAAAAGCTCTGGAGTATTTTGTGACAATTTCATGCCTCTACGTTTCTTAAGTGGGCAGGTAAGCTAAAGGCCCATCTCCACACATGTCAATGTGGCTGCATCTGAACTGTCTCAGCTGCAGGGCAATGGTCACTTTATACAAAGTTTCCCTAATGTATGGCCGCTTCCCTCCCCCCCGCACCACACATGCTTGTTCACTACCTTCAACTGCAGGGCAGCTCTTGCCCCCATGCCTCCAAAAGACCTCAACCTTGAAGTCCAACAGGCGAAGTTCAACAGCAGCTGAAGATGGTTGGGTCTGAGGAACTCCTGCAGTGATATCCTGGAGTTGAGATGACTGCCCTCCAACAAACATAACCATCTTCCTTTGCGCTATGACTCCAACTAGTGGAGAGTTTTCCCCTGATTCCCATTGACTCCAGTTTTGCTAGGGCTCCTTGATGCCACACTCGGTCAAATGCTGCCTTGATATCAAGGGCAGTCACTCACACCTCACCTTGGGAGTTCAGTTCTTTTGTCCATGTTTGAACCAAGGCTGTAATGAGGGCAGGAGTTGAGTTGGCCCTGGCGGAACCCAAACTGGGCATCAGTGAGCAGGTTATTGCTAAGCAAGTGTGGCTTGATAGCACTGTTGATGATCCCTTCCATTACTTTACTGATGATCGAGAGCAGACTGATGGGGCAGTAATTGGCCGGGTTGGATAAATCTGACTGTGAATGATGGACAGAACATACCTGGGCAATTTTCTACACTGTTGGGAAATGCCAGTGTTGTAGCTATTTTTCTTGTGAAGCAGCTTGGTACATTTTACAACAGGAAAGTAGCCATATAAATACAAGTGGATCTTTTGTTGTCATCAGCAAATTTCAGTATCATACTTTCTATGATCAAGCTGAAATGAATTATATTCAATTCATATATCAGTACTGATGCCTGGATACTCCACTACCAATCTTTCTCTGAGTTAAGTAACACTCATTGACCCTAACCCTTTGATTTATGTCCATCACCCAACTTTCTATCCAGACTGCTCCAATATCTCTTACAATTTCTCATACCCCTGAATGTTTATTACAAGCTTTATGTAAAACATCTTATCAAGCACTGTCTGGAACTCCATTTGCACTACATCTATTGCCTTCCCTTCATCGTCCAACTCAGTCACTTATTTTTAAAAAAAATCCCTTCTTACATTTGTTCAGTAGAACTAACCTTTTGCAAATTCATGCTGGTTGTCCGTGAATAGCCCATGGATTTCTGAATGCCTACTTACTTGATTTCAAATGAAGGATTGCACAGTTTGCACACAACCAGAGTTGCACTAACTGGTTTGCCCAATTGTCCCTTATTATCTTCCTGAACAGAGGTTTTCTGCCAGTCCCTTGTCCAATTTGAACATTTAAGGCGATTCAAAAATTGTGGCCAGTGCCGCTGCTCTCTGACTTCCTTTAACAGGCACATTAATGCCCACGGCCTTGACCAGCTAATTTATGCTAATTGTTTCAGAGACAGTTTCTTTTCTCTAGCTTTCTCTAACAATTGTTTCAAATCTTCCTCTGGTACACCTACATTCTCACTTCCACTCTCACCTGTAAAATCTGATGCGAAGGGTTGAATTTTTGCCACAGGCACAAGAAACGGGAGATTTTTTGTGGGGGGGGGGGGGGGGGGTCAGAAACCTGGCTCAGGTGGGAAACTGATTAAAGTTCATACTTTTATGTAGATAAGCCCTTAAGTTGGTCTGGAGACTGCTGGGTTTCCTGTCCACTTAGAGCCAGTGGACATGGGAACAGAGATGGGTCATTATGAAGGGTGGGACTGATTTAGACAGCCCACATCAGTGACCACTGAGGTTACTGGTGGTGCTAATTGTGCCAAAGTGTTTAGAGGAGAGTGAGATGTCACAAGGAACCTGGAGGTCTAGAACTCACATATAAGAAACATATAAGATACTGAGGGGTCTTGACAGGACTGATGTGGAGAGGAAGTTTCCTCTTGTGGGAGAATCTAGCTCTAGGGGCCAATTGTTTTAGAATTTAGGACAGAGATGAGAAGAATTTTTTTCTGTTAGAGAGTCGTGAGTCTTTGGAATTCTCTTCCTCAAAAGGCAGTGGAAGAAGAGTCTTTGAATATTCTTAAGGTAGAGCTAGATAGATTCTTGATAAGCATGGGGGGGTGAAAGGTTATCGGGGGTGGGCGAGAATGTGGAGTTGAGGTAACAATCAGATCAGCCATGATCTTATTGAATGGTGGAGCAGGCTTGAGGGGCCAAGTGGCCTACTCCTGCTCCTAATTTGTATGTTTGTATGTAGGGCAGCCCCTCATTTCATTGATGCTGACCTACATCTAATGTTGGAGACCATGAGCAAGAGGTGGGAGGTCCTCTTCCCAGCCGGTGGCAGAAAGAGGCTACCTCATGTGTAGCAGAGGCGCTTCTCTGTTCAGTGTCATTTTCCTCTGCTTCCCACTCCTCCTCCTCCCTATCCTTCTCCTGCTCCTGCCCCATTTAGCTGTCTCCTTCCAGGGCCTCACTGACCACACCTCTCTGGGGGGCTTGTTGTGAAGAACATAACAGACCACTGCAATGACCAAGATCTTGTTGGGGGAGGGGATCTGGAGGGCACTACACAGCCAGTTCAGGCACTCTCAGAAGCCCAATGGCCTGCTTTATGGTTGCCCTCAGGTTGCCTCTGTGCTTGGGCTCCAGTACAAGGGCGAGTAGCAATGTCTTCAAGGAATATCCCTTGTCCCTAGGATCTATTAACACTCTTCGGGGTTTGGAGTGAAGATCTGAGGCAGCCTGGAGGATGAAGGAGTGATGGCAGCTGCCAGGAAAGTGAGCACACACACACGGAGGAAAGTCTTGTTGTGGTCACAGACAAGTTGGACATTGAGGGTTCGGAAGCCCTTCCTGTTGAGGGATCTCACTGGCCACTCGCTGGGTGCCTCGATGGCCACATGAATGTAATCAATGACACCCTGCACCTCCCTGCGCCTGAAGTAATCCAGCAGTGATGGTGAACCCAATGCCCTCTGTCCCTGCAAGTCCATGTCTATCATTGAAGAAAAGTGCAGTCCAGCTCTGGCAAAGAGGGCATCAGTGACCTGCGAGATGCAGTGATGTGAAGCCGCTTGTGAGATGTCACTAAGATCCTTAGCTGAAGGAACCAGAAGTAAAGACGTTCAAGGCTACAGTGGCTTTGACAGCCAGGCAGGGCAAGCAGTACCGCACAGTGAGAGGTTTTTGGTATGAGGGCACAGATGTCTGTGACCATTTGCCTGGAGCGTCATGGTCTCCTGTGGCACTGAGTCTCAGTCATCTCCAGGTAGCTCCGCCTTCAGTGGTAGATCCTGTGTTGAGGGTATGGCTTTCATTATCTGCCCCTCTTTGCTCTCCCATGCCCTCCTGCTGCTTGGGACTGCTCCTTTCCTCCACAGGGTGTTGCTCATCATCACCACTGGCTGCAAAATCTGACAGTCATGCCCCCTGGTCTTCCTTCTGTTGAATGCAGGGATGTGGTCTTCCGGTGGAAGATCGGGAAGGGGGGAGCAGCATTCCAAAAAACTTTTTAAACTCCTCCCCCACAATGGCCACCTCTGTTAAATGGTCAAAGCTGCAGTTGTAGTCCACCCTGTGAATGAATACCCTCTCCAAAGTTGCCATCTAGCAGCTATGAGTAGTATAGGTCTTACCTTCACTAGAAAGTGTTCAAATAGTGCCTCCATCTTGAGGTGCCCTCTCTCTCACCTATTTTGGCAGCTCCCACGTCTGATGTTGGGGCTGCTGATCTCTCCGGGCTGGAGGACCCTCTGATTGACCCTTTAGCCTTGGGAGCACCCCCACCCCCACCCCCACCCCACCCCACCCCCCCATACCATCAATTAGATGACAAGAATGCACTCCGGCCACTGATTGGCCAGCAGTTCAAAAATCGTATTGGGCCTCAGGCTCTGAAGCGATGCAGGGTCAGGGCCCGGAAATGCGCCCAACATTAGGGTCCCAACCCCAGAACAATAAATCAGCTCAATAGCTCTGGAACACACCCAGATGCAATCCACAGTATGGAAACGTGATTTTGGTTAAGATGTTTATTTTGATGTACGAATCAAGAGTTTCCTGAATTGATTTTGTTCTCATCTGACACGTGGAAAGTGCTGCATGATGCACATGCTGGGGAGTGAGCTTTGAGTTGGTTGCAGTTCTGTGTTGGGGGCTTGTTTCAGTCCCGGGGTCTGAACCTGGGACTTGGGTTTCAGATCTGTCTGAAATTGTGTGGGGAAACTCTTGTGAATTTGGTTAGAAGTGTCAACTCCCAGCCCTCTCCTGATCTTAGCCAGGCAGTTGAACAACATACATCTCCAGAAAGAGGGAGGGCAGGATGATTGGAGCTGCCAAGCCATTCAATATGATGCCCATGCATCATGTGGTCACATCCAGACTGACACTAGAAAAAGCTCTGGATGAGATTGGCTTCCTGACCCTTTTGATGCAGCTTACAAGGATCCAACATGAGGGGTGAGAAAATTAATTCACTTTAATGGCGTGAAGCCACAACTGTAAAAAAAAAATGCACCAAATACGGAAGAAAAGCCAAAACAAGCTTGGAAACATATTTTCCAGCATTGAGAGCTGGAAGCATTCTTAGCTTTGAGTCCTTTCAACACACTGTATGAAAAGACAAAAATATTCTCATGGTTATTAACAGTTCCAGACGACAGGAAACCCACTGAAGTCTAATCAGATCCAGAAGACCAGCCTTCAGGAAGTTCTATAAATAGACGATGTATGACTCACAGCAATCCGCCCAATTTCACCTGTCTTCTCGCCTGGCTCACACACAACCTTATTACAGTCCTGAGCTCTGAGTTTGTGTGGTGCTCAATCTTCACCCACCTTGTTGAATAAACAGAAACCACAAATGGGCAGTTCTGTACCATAAAGACTGAACTGTACTGTGAGTTAAACCTTTAAAGGACCATTGCCCTTCATGATTCATGATTTGTGATGAAATTATATTTCTCAGATGGCTAAAACTGCTACGGAACATCACAACCTGTGTTTTACAGGAAGCAGGAGGCTGATGCTACAAATTATAATTTCTCTTGTTAATTAGTTAAAGGATTAAACAAAAAATGGTTTGACTACAGGAAGATTTAAAGCAGCAATGCATACTGTGTTAAAGTGCAGGCTGAGGCATGGCAATGAATCTGAGCCACAGTTCTACTTCTCTGTATTGTAACTCCTCAAAAAAATGGTTTGCCAGAAAAATGTTCATGGTGAAAGTTTCCCTTTAAGGGAACTGAGAATCCAGTACACAGTCTAATTCTCCTGTAAGGCACGTTTCTTTTTTGCTGAATGCTCTGAATTCATAATTCTACATGATGAGCTGAAACCTTAAACACTGGGTGTGAGTGAATGGTTTCCATTGTGAATTTATAGCCCTAACTATCTTATTATTAGCAGGACTTTATTTTCTTTATGTCTCATCTGTGAGCTAACGCGAGGACATGAAAAAAGCTGATGTTTAATTGGTGGAAAATGGGCAAATTGCCAGCAGTGACCCCTCCCTGCTAACTCCGAGAGGAAATACACTGCAAACACACTGTAAACTTACCAATAACACAGCCTGTGCCTGGGGGACAAAATACAACTCTGTCTCATGATTAGGCTAAAAATACCAGCCTTTTATTATGTCACTTCTTTCTGATTGTTCCTTCCTCCCATCAGACGTACACCTAAAGCCCACACCAAGCAGCAAGTCTACTTTTTATCCTTGGTGTAGCATTGTCATTCAGGACCCCAGTTCAACTGTCAGTGTCTATTGCTCTTTGGCCTCCTTCATTAGTGATAACCCATCACTAATTGGACCTTTAGACCATGCAGTGCGTAGAATGCCTTTCATAACTTCAGGATGTTCCAAAGGGTTTCCCAGCCAACGGGGTATTATTGGAGTTTAGTTACCATTGGGAGGTAGGGAATGTTGAACTAGAAGCATCAAGTTCGAGTCCCCACCGCAGGGCTTGGTAGCCGAGGAAGGTGCCCTTGACCTAGGTGGTAAAGGTCACGGGTTTGGAAGGTACTGTCACAGGAGCCTTGGCGAGTTGCTGCAGTGAATCCCATAGATGGTATACACTGCTGCCACTGTGTGTCAGTGGTGGAGGGACTAAATGTTTAAGGTAGTGGATCATAGAATCACAGAATCACACAGTGCATTAGAAGCCCTTCGGCCCATCGAGCCTGCACCGATGTGTGAGAAACACCTAACCTACCCACCTAATCCCATTTACCAGCACTTGGCCCATAGCCTTGAATGCTATGACATGCCAAATGCTCATCCAGGTACTTTTTAAAAGATGTGAGGCAACCCGTCTCCACCACCCTCCCAGGCAGCGCATTCCAGACCATCACCACCATCTGGGTAAAAAAGATTTTCCTCACATCCCCCTTAAACCTCCTGCCCCTCACCTTGAACTCATGCCCCCTTCAACTGAACCTCCAACTAAGGGGAACAGCTGCTCCCTATCCACCCTGTCCATGCCCCTCATAATCTTGGATGGGGTGCCAATCAAGCGGGCTGCTCTGTCCTGGGCAATGTCAAGCTTCTCGAGTGTTGGAGCTGCGCTCATCCAGGCAAGTGGAGAGTGTTCCATCACACTCCTGACTTGTGATTTGTTCTCTTCCTGACAGCATCGTGGGTCTGCCTAAACACCCCGTGGACTGCAGCAGTTCAATAATGCAGCTCACCACCATCTTCTCAAGGGCAATTAGGGATAGGCAATAAATGCTGGCCTTGTCAGCAATTCTTAATCCTATGAATTAATAAAATTTTTAAAAAACTGACCGGATATAAATTTTGGTTAATGGGGAGGAATCCCAAAGGTGCTGAAGCAAATTTGCTGGTAACTTCAATCCCTTCAACCCACCTTCCTTCTATAACTGAAGCTACCTTCCACTGGTAGGACATAGGCCATGCTGCCTTTGGTGAAATGATTGGTTTGTTAATTGACCTGCAGTGGGTCAGATACAAAGGGGCAGTCAAACCATAAGGCTCACTAATCTGAATAGCTAATGCTGTGGCCACCCATTATTATCTGTGGACTCAATAGCATTCTTCTCACTGATTATGAAGGGAGCGAACAGTTCAAGTACAGTAGTATCCTCATTGCCTGGTTACGTCGTGCCTTGTTTTGCTTTGCAAGGGGTCTCATTCGAAAGATTGTGGATTCATCTGGTGTGAGCATCCTGTCACTTCTGTAAACACGAAGCTCAGATATTCCATCTGGGATGTGGCGGCTTGTTGTTTCAGTCTGGTCTCTAGAGGTTTTCATTCCACAGATGTACAAGTTTTACCTGAGGGAAGATTGTTGATTATAGAACGTGGAATCCTTTTCTTTTGGTTGGGCTCCCCATTTTCAGAACGGGAATTTTTCAGATTCAGACTGCGATGAAATTCTGGGACTCCATGTTACACCTCGCCCAGGTATAAGGCGTAGTGAGGAGATATGCAGATGCTTATATTTTGTGAATACGTATCTGATTCACATAGATTCATAACATATTCTTCCAGTCTTTGATGAATATTTTTTGATCATGCATTATTCAATTTATTTGCAAAGTAGATCAAAGAAATGTACTACAGCCCCTCATCAGTGATTTAATTTCAGATTTGGTGGCATAGCGGTAATGTCACTGGGTTAATAATCTAGAGCCCCCACATAATGCTCTGGGGACATGGGTTCAAATCCCACCATTGGTGGAATTTGAAACTCAATTAATTATCAAAAAAAAATGAAATGTAAGCCACTCTTAAAATGAGTGACTGTGAAAGCATCATTGATTGCTGTTAGAAACCCATCTGGTTCATTAATGTCTTTTAGGGGAGGAAATCTGCCATCCTTACCTGGTCTGGCCTGAGTCCAGACCCACAGCAATGTGGTTGACTCTTAACCGCCAGTAAAAAGGCAATTATAGGGATGGGCAACAAATGCTGGCCTTGCCAGTAACACCCACGTCCCATGAAAGAATACATTTTAAAAAATTTCTTTGATCCAAGATGTGCTAGTTACAGCCTTGAAATCATTGTTGGTGATAACCGGTAAATACTCAACCCATTCGCACCAAGTTCTGTTCTAGAGGCTTGCGCGCTTGATCCAGTCTGAACACTCCACTGCAGTACTGAGGGAGCCCTGCACTGCCAGAGGTGCCAGTTTTCAGAAGAGACGTTAAACTGTGGCTGCATCAGTCCTCTCACAAAAGACCCCGTGATGCTGAAAGGCCGTGGAGTTCTCCCGGTGTCCTGGTCAATATTTATCCCTCAACCAACATCGGTAAAACAGATTATCTGGGCATTACTGTTATTATTGCTGTTTTTGGAAGCATGCTCTGCACGGAATTGCTGCAGTGTTCCCTGCATTACAGCAGTGGCCAAACTTCAAAAAGTACTTCAGTGGTTCTAAAGCACACTTTGGGATATCCTGAGGTTGCAAAAGATGCTGTAGAAATGCAAATCTTTCTTTTAGCATTCGCCTATCAGCTACTTTAACGGAGGCATTAACTTAGTCAAAATAAGTAGCGGACCAGGGATACGTGAGATAATCCTGTGTTCCCTGGGAGCAGGGGTTTGAAATAGAGTTGCATCGCTATCGCCCTGACTGTCCAGTCAGTGCTTTGCAGTGAGCCCAGTTCCCTGCCAGGAAGCCAGGCTTAGGGAACTCGGCCTATTATGTGAATGCTTTGTGCACCCATCTGGTCCTGTCCCTCGCCAGCCACGGTTAAACTCCTGACTTTAAATGTAACATGGGCCAGGATTTTATGTCCCCTCCCACCTGGCGGGATAGTACGGTCCTGCCGAACGGATTGGAGGTTTAAATGGGTCGCCCGCGCCAGAGGGAGACACGCTGCAGCGGCAGGGCCTTAAAACCCTGGACAAGCTTTTAGAAGCTGAAGCATGATTAATTTATCTTGAACGTAAAAACAATTAGCACACCTTCCTTCATGACAAATTCATACCAGATTGATGTAAATTGTGTTAGGTCACCACATTAGATTAGAATTCATTATGACCACAAAATGTTCAAACGTTTTAAATGTTCAAATGTTAAAGTTTTAACATTTTTGTACTCGGGATGAGGGTTCCATTGGCAAGGCTGTAATTATTGACCAATCCCTCGTGGTCCCCGAGAAAAGCTGGTGGTGGGTATTATCTTAGAACTACTGCTATCCATGTTGTTGACTGAGCTCCCACTAACATAGGGAATTCCAGGATATTGAGCCGGCAATATATGAGCGGCAATATATGAGCGGAACAGGATGGCGTGTGACTTGCAGATGATGGTGTTTCCCGGACATTGCTGCCCCTGTCCTAGATGGTCGTGCAGGACGTGAATGTCTGGTGAAAATGTTTCGATTTGAGTGAGATGTTCCCAAGGAATCAGCTGGCGGTGATGCTGGCCATTGTGAAACAGGGGTAATAAAGAGGAGGAAAGCCCCAGGCTTTCCAGGAAAGTTCCTGTTTCATGCTGACCAAGTGTCCCATGTGCTGAGGCGACAGTAAGTTTTCTGCTGGTCCCTGAACCAATATGGAGAGTGAAAATCATCCCATGTTCCCGCTCCTGATCCCTGTTTACTAATCCTGCTAAAAAGCAGCGATACACCGCCTGTATGTTTACAATCCTGTATTGCTGGTGGAGTCAGAATTCTATTCCCTCAGGGCTGTGGAATTGGGCCCACCAATGATGCTCCCAGCAGTTGAATGACCTTCTAACAACACTCTGTAGGCTTATACATGTAAAATCATTGGGCTACCTGCATTTATGCCCCTGCATTAGCCAATGCCTATGCAGGGCAGCAGAGATAAGATTTTCAGGTGATACACAGCATCATTATGCATTGATCTTTCACATTTTTTTTGCCCCATTCATTACAAAAGAACACTGTGTACCTTTTCAAAGTACCACACCCAAGTAATTGATATCTCCTTGTAAACAAAACAATAAATCTTTGCCTAAGGAATTTTCTATGCAGATGCCCCTTTCGTTTCCATTTATAGCTGTGCAAAGCAATAGAAGAATGTTTTTATTTCCTCATGTGAGCAGGCACTTGTTAAATTAACCTTTGCTTCAGGTTAAAGATCCAGCCACCTTGACGTGACCCAGCAGAGAACCCAAATACACCAGACTCAAGGTTGGCAGATTTGCATGCCCGGCGTCTGCAATCTTGACTTTGTGGAGTGTGCACCATTATCAGTGAGCTGGACTGGAATCTGTGCTGAGGCTGCTGGAAACATTGTCCCTTACAGTCAAATCCACTGGTGATCTACTGGGGTGCTGCTGATCTGGAGGCTCCTGGACCTTCAGCACTTCAAAAACCAGTTGTATATTGATAACTGAAGTGATGCTGGAACTATGGAGCTTTACATAGCACAATTTGCCTTGCTAATGATAGAGTACCTCATGAGTTAGGCTCTGCATTTATCCCAGTGGTTCACCATCTAGCTGAAGTGCACCACCTAATGGCACGGGATTTAATTTGGTGCAACAGTGTAAAGGGTAATGCTGGGGCTGCTGCTGTGTTTTGAAGACAAACTGGGAGATTAGAGAGAGAAAATGAGTGACTCATCACATGAGTATCCCATCAGGAGGCTTTTTATAAAAAAACCTTATAAATAATGTTTTCTCCAAAACCAGTGTGACTGAGCAGGATGAGTAAATAGCTCAGATTTGGGCTTCCCTTTTTTTGAGGCAAGTTCTTTTATTGTGGTTTTGATATCTGCACGCACGTCTACTTTTGAAAAAGCAGGGGTGCTTCACATGCTTTTTGTTTAATTCCTCCTCCCCTCCCCCTGCTGATGTTGGGGCACAGGCACGGTTTCAAGGGGCACAGTGGACTGCACCCAAGAGAAGCTAAGGGTGAAGTTTCACTTTGGCACATCTAGCTCAGTGCGAACACTCTTCTCTACAGTTTCCATGGAGACAAGTGCTCCCAATGGGCACCATTCGGTGCCAGGATTGCCTCAGCGGAGTACAATTTATCCAGTGTGGGGGTGGGGAGGGCAGTTGCTCAAGGACCTGCTTGATCCCCTTTGCACGACAGGGTGAATTTTCCAATTGCTCTGCCCTAGTACAGTAGAGTATAACGGGTAACCTGGCACGCACATCTAATGATTTTCCTGCCTGGGAGGCAAGTTTCCCCAATATGTGGCCCAAGAGGGTGTGTTTTACTGAACAGAAGAACAGTTGGAAGATTTATCCTTCAGAATCTGCTCTCATCCGCTTACAGTAGAGGTCATTGGCTCAGGACTCTTTTTGCTGTCCCTGCCTGTGATTTTATTCCGACCAATCTTTAGTGACCTTATTCCCATTTAGACTTTTCTTTTTTCATTTATCTGACTGTAGAGTATTTTACTGTCCTCTTTATGTTCCTTGATTGTTTAATTTCATAGTTCCTCTTCCTCTTTTTTACTTCTTGTCTGAGTCTTCTCACATTCTCCCTTGTCATGCTGACCCCTGCTGTCCATCTACCCAGTGTACGCATCTTTCCTAACCATCAGTTTTTTCCTTCTGTCTTCATTCATCCATGGTATCTCATCAGTGTTTAGTTTGTTCTTAATTTTCATTTTATTTTTCCTGCACTCTGTTGAACACTGTTTTAAACATTTCCCATTGATCTACATCGTTGTTCACCAATATTGATGGCTATTTTATTTACCCAAGTTCTATTTGGAGTCCCTCAAAATCAGCTTTTCTCTAATCTAGTACCATGGTCTTTGTGAGGTATATGTCCTTCTCAAAAATTATCCTAAAGCTTTAGGTCATCATTGTATAAATGGTCCCCTATCTTTACTCTTATCTGCTCTGGCTTATTCACTACTATTAGGTCCCAAAGTGTATTCTCCCTTACAAAAACAGAATTACCTGGAAAAACTCAGCAGGCCTGGCAGCATCGGCGGAGAAGAAAAGAGTTGACGTTTCGACTCGAAACGCTGCTAGACCTGCTGAGTTTTTCCAGGTAATCCTGTTTTTGTTTTGGATTTCCAGCGTCCGCAGTTTTTTGTTTTTATCTCTGTATTCTCCCTTGTTGGGTTCCTTACGTAGTGGGTTTGAAAGATGTCCTCTACAGATTGTACAAGCACCATTCCTTTGACCCTTTTATCTACCTTTATTTGTCAAATAAGCTTTGAGATATTTGAAACCGCACCCCACCCCCCCTCACCCCTCCGCCACTTGAAGAATATTATCGTCAGGGCGGGTTCGTCCCAGACTTGCATTCAGTGCAGTAGCGGGCGGGTGAAATGACGTTTTACCTGCCAGCCGCAATGACGGGTTTTCACATCGTATCATCTCAAATCCTCCGCATTACTTATGCATTCCCGGGAAGCACACCGTATCGATGGCTCTTACTCCCCCGCCACACTGTCACCACCACTTCATCACGCTGGGCGCCATATTTAAAGTCCAGCTGCGTGCACACATCTTAGTGCTTCCAGCCCACAACTACTGCAGGGAAGATGCCCACGAAAGGCAAAAAGACTGCTGCCCCCAGGTTTAATGACGTGTCACTGGGATGCCATTTAGACACGGTGGAAGCCCGATGTGATGTCCTCTAAGCCCACTCTGGCTGCAGGATGGGTAGCAGCATCATCAATCCAGCATGGCAGGTGGTGGCAGCGGTGGTCAGTGCCAATGCTGCACAGGAGAGGTTAGCCATCCAATGCAGATTGAGGATGAATGATCTCATCTGTGCAGCCAGGGTATGGCACCCATCTCATCACTCTAAATTCACACACTCAAACCCATCACTCACTGCCAGCTCAAGGGACATCACCACCTATTCTCACACACATACTCTCACATGTCCATCTGGCCTCATCTCTTCTGGAGGCTGCCTCCTCAGCCCTCACCATCTAGAGGCCACTTGCACAGATCAACATGTGCCCCCACGCACACCCTGGGATACCCCCCTTCTGCAGTACAGCCCTCGCTCTGCATCCTCTTCCCTTGCCTGAGGCTACTTCTACCCCTTCCCTAAGCAAGTCCTAGCCCTGCAGCTGTTAAAAAGCCACCTACATATGGCTGATCTGGTAGGTGGAGACCTGCCCGCGAGCCTCCCTAAAAATGATGTGTTGCTGTCTGCGAAGCCTGGCGCTGATGACTGCGAGTGCTGCCCGAAGCAAGGTAGGCAAACAAACCTCAAGGTCCTGAGCGAAGTGCAGCTCGCCAGGTGCATGTCACTTATGTGCTGTTGTGAAACACATGTTTTCCCGCTGATGTGGGCGGACAATCCGGGGGGGTGGGATGAGTCCGGCGGTCTGGCCTTGTAATGATACGCAGATGTATTTCAATGAGGTTCCCGATGCCCAATGGCGGGAAACACGGCCCACCATTGGTGGGCTGAGTGGACGATTGCAAACTGGTTTCACAACGTCGTGAAACCAATTGCGCCATATTGTCCGCTCACGCCACCGAACACGCCCGACACCGGCGTACGTGGAAAGTACCACCCTAAGATTTTTTTACTCATTTTCCTGATTTCTTTGCATATTTCTCTCTTCACCTCCTGTCCAACATGAGGGGTTTGCAGACTACCCCTGTTAGTGTGACCAATTCTTTATCTTTTATTTCTCTGCAGCATTGGTCTGAGCAGATAATATGCTGGTTTCACATCTCATTTGCTTGTATGCCCTTGAGTATTTGTAAGCATGGGCAGCCAGGCCATACGTGGTTATTAGTATCAGCAAAGAAGGGCAAAATGATTTGGTTCTGCTTTAACACACTTTTTCAACCTTGACTCAGATGAACTCGTTCATTTGCTTTGAAGAGGGAGGTTTATCAGAGAAGCACAAAATGGCATGAGGACATGGGCAATATGGTTCAGTCATTCCTAAAATCACCACCTCGCCATCCAATTCGATCAGTCCTTTAACTGGAATTTTCTTTTTATTCTTTCCAGGGTGTGGGCTTCGCTGGCCAGACCACCCTTTATTGCTCATCCATAAGTGCCCTTAAGAAGTTGAGAATTTTAGCAAGCCCACCAAAACCGTTCATGAATTGCAGTCCCCCATCTATCCAGACAGGATATGACTAATAATTTATCAACTCTCAGAGGATGGTGGTGAGGGACAGAGGTTAAGTACCTGTTTTCTAATCTGATTGGAAGATTCAAATATTGTACTGCCTTTAATTTCTCAATTCCCTGCTTCTGGAGTACAATAAACATGGATAAATAATTAATTCAGTCATTTTGTTGAGTTTAAGAATTATTTCAAAGCATGTAGACTATGGGATAGAAATTGGACTGTGTTTTGCCACTTAACAGGAGTAAAACAGATGCACGAGGGTCAATTTTGGGCACCAATGTCCTTTTCCCACCTGAAGGACATTCAACTTGATGTTGAGAAGGTCCATTTTTCAAATAACTCTGGCAGACACCTAAGATAACAATTAAATTTCTTACATATGTAAATGAAGGCTCCCTTGGCTGAATTGGGTTCTGATCAGTGCAGTAGTCTCTGGGTCCTTTAGTGGTTGCTGGGGTCAATCAGCAGTGGTCACCACAAAAAAATTGGTACATTTATCTTCCCAAGGAATGTTGCTGTGGAACTAAGAGAAGCAGCAGTGCTTCCCCCAACTCCACATCACTCGCAATCACCTCTCCTACATTGACACTCCATAATTCATATATTTAAAATGGTTGAGCTGCTTGTAGAGACATGAAACTTGATTGAATAATGTAAACAAGGTCCATTTTCAGGCCAGCGTTGGGCTTAGACATGTGCTGACCACATGTAAACAATTTCTGTCACTATTTGTTACCATGAAACAGGGTTTTATTTGCTAGAGAACCATTTCTTTAGAATTAATATACAGTGGTATTTTTTCCAGTGCTGTTACAGCTATTGCTACTGACCAATCAGCAACTCCATTTCATAGGCTCAGTAAATTCTTAACCTGCATAGAAATGCCTCAAATGAATTCCCTCAGAGAACATTAGTTTTTGGGGAAAAAAATTGGTCATAGAAATAATTTTGAAATAAACTATGAGAATATGAAGGTCTTGTGGTGCCTTTGAGCCAGAAGCTCCAGGTTCAAGAACCACTCCAGCACTTGATGGCTACGTAAGGTGTATTCATAATGTGGCCAAACAGGTTCAGTATCAACCTTTAAGTCCTTCCAACACACACCAATGGCAGACGGTAAGAGCGGGAGAGATTCCTGGTCAGTCATGTGATGGATAGAATTTGGAGCCTCTACTATCGCTATCCATAGCTCCAGGCTGCAACATGCAAGTAAAAAGTGTATGTTGCCACAGCAACTTGGGGGCTTGGTCGGCTCAGTTGGCTGGACGGACTGGTAAGGATCAGATGGGTGATCCCCATTCCGGCTGGGGTGGATTTGGGATCTGCCTCCTTGTCCTGCCCATGGTGGAGCTCGTGGCAGTGTGGGTTGGACCTGCCTTTGGACCTGCCGAGAACTCAAGGATTGAAGAAGAGATGTGAGAATGGCTTAGGGAAGGATTTGTGAGTGGCTCCTAACTCACTATTGACATTGGAATCTCTTGACTCTGTCCCTGTTGCCAGTAGCAGGTAGGAAGTCCCAAAAAGCACCTTCACAACAAAATTAGAACGAGACAGAAATCGTCTAGGCGCTCCCCTACATTGGTATGACTTTACCCATGGCTAGAGATTTCTTGCCCCTATTCCAATGTTCTAGAAGAATGACAGGAGACTTGATATCCTGTGCCTTTTATAAGGTGCCACTGACTGCTCTAAAAATATTAACATAATTCTAAAAAATGCCATTTATCAAATAATTACTAATCTTTGATTTAATGGTTAAACAAAAGTTTCCCCATCCAAAAAACAGGTGCTCAACCCAGTTAGCAAGTAGGAGTCAACCTGGAATAGTTCACCGGAACTGTCAATGGTATGGTTGATGAAGGTAGTGCAGTGGATGTTGTGTACATGGATTTTAGCAAGGCATTTGACAAGGTCCCACATGGCAGATTGGTCAGGAAAGTAAAAGCCCATGGGATTCAGGGTAATGTGGCAAACTGGATAAAAAGTTGGCTTTGTAACAGGAAACAAAGGGTAATGGTCGATGGATACCCTTGCCAATGGAAAGTTGTCTCAAGTGGTGTTCCACAGGGCTCGGTGTTGGGACCCTTGCTGTTTGTGTTATATATTAACGATTTGGATGTGAATGTGGGGGGCACGATTGGGAAATTTGCAGATGACACAAAGATTGGCCGAGTAATGGATAGTGTAGAGGATAGCCATAAACTCCAAAACGATATAGATGGGTTGGTGAAGTGGGCGGTAAAGTGGCAGATGGATTTTAACATAGAGAAGTGTGAGGTCATACATTTAGGAAGGTCAAACAGTTACAGGGATTACACAATAAATGGGAATATACTAAGAGGAGTAGATGAAATGAGAGATCTTGGCATACAAGTACACAGGTCCCTAAAAGCAGCAGTTCAAGTAGACAAGGTTGTAAAGAAGGCATATGGAATGCTCTCCTTCATTGGCAGAGGTATAGAATATAAAAGTAAGGATATAATGTTAGAATTGTATAAGACACTAGTGAGGCCACAACTGGAGTATTGTGTGAAGTTCTGGTCACCACATTACAGGAAGGACGTAATAGCTCTGGAGAGTGTGCAGAGGAGGTTTACAAGAATGTTGCCAGGGTTAGAAAAAAGTGTAGTTATGAGGAGAGATTGGATAGGTTGGGGTTATTTTCCTTAGAACAAAGAAGACTGAGAGGTGACATGGTTAAGGTGTACAAAATTATGAGGGGATAATAGATAGTGGACAGGATAAAATTGTTTCCCTTGATGGAGAATTCTAGAACCAGGGGACATAGATTCAAGATAAGTGGTAGAAGGTGTAGGGGGGACATGAGGAAGAACTTTTTTACGCAGAGGGTAGTGGGTGTCTGGAATTCACTGCCCAAGTTGGTGGTAGAGGGAGAAACTCTAAATTCTTTTAAAAGGTACCTGGATCTGCACCTTAAGTGCTGTAAGCTGCAGGGCTATGGGCCGGGTACAGGAAGGTGGGATTAGAAAGGGCAGCTGAGTGTCCTCGGGCTGGCATGCACAAGATGGGCCGAATGGCCTCTTTCTGTGCTGGAACTTTTCTATGGTTCTATGGTTGTTTCCTCATGTACAGGTCCCACCTAAGTCAGAATGATTTACTGTCCAATAAAATATTGAAAGTTAATTTCCTGCCTTTTCACACCAGCCCCCTCCTGGACTTAACAGAAACATCTTGGGGATTCTCAGTGTTGTCCTGGCTTGTCCCAAAGGGAACAGATGGATCTGTTTATTGCTCCTCTCCATCAGTGTCTTTTGAATTCCTCTGCAATGGGGCATGTCAAATAGTTAAGAAGTAAAAATTATTCTCACCCTCCATAGTAGAGAAGATACTGTAAGTACTTTGGGCCATTTTTCGATGATAAACATTATACTGTCCAGAGAATCTCATTCTGTCACTCTTGGGATTCAGGATTATACCACTTGGGTAGTGGAGTAAAGGAGAAACTGCTACCCACTGACACTCAATCATACTACATGCAGGCTCCATTCAATGAGCCTGATGCATCACCAAAAACTTGTTTCATTAAAAATCTCATTTTAAATGAAGACAGAAAATGCTGCAACTACTCAGCAGGTCAGGCAGCATCTGTGGAGGAAGAAGCACAGGATTAATATTTCAGGTTGATGACCTTTCATTATTTAATTACCTCATCTTCACTGTTCACCATTTCCTTATTTTGAGTCTCTTTGGAGATGAAATTAAGGTGAAGAAATAGTCTAACATTACAGGAGGGCGGTTAAACAGAGCACACAGATTTCAAATAAAACAAAAAAACCTGAAGGGAAGTGAGGAGAATTTACTTCACACTGAGTTGTAATGAACTTAAATGAGCTGAAAGGGCAGTGGGAGTCGATTTGGTAATAACTGTCAAAGGGGAATTGGATTAGTACTCGAAAAGGAAAATCAAATTGCAGGGCTTGGGGGAAAGAACAGGGGAATAGGACAAATGGGTTAGCTCTTTCAGAGAGCCAGCACAGGCACAACGGGCTGAATGCCCTCCTTCTGTGCTGATTGATTCAATGATTCAGTACAGTGAATGTTACTGCAGATTAGTACAACACTGACCTCTTCAGGCAAACCTTATACCTACTAGATGGCTGCTGCTTTGTTTTTAGTTCTGTTTGAGAGGGATGGGATAAACAGATAGCCAAACACTTTTAGGAATAATATTAAAATAGTATTGTAACAATTTTGGGCATAAATCTCTTTAAAGAACCCATTCATTTTGAGTTACTTGCAAAAATAATATCCTGTAAGTGCTAAGTTGGAAACAGAAAACTATACAGGCTGAAACACGTAAAATAAATCCAGAAAAGGATTAGTACGAAATGTACAGTTCATAACTGGAAAAGAAGAAACTAGTTATTGTTTTGAGATGTTGCTCCATTTCCAGTACATGTCTAACAATTATGATGAAATAGAACAAAAAACATATGCTAGGCATGGAAATGCTGCGCCCCACAACACCACAAGTGAGAGTCTCAAGTGAGTTCTGCAGACTGGTTTCAAAGTCTCTGATGTATTTCCAGATCAATTCAATGTGACATTAGTTACTTTCCGTGGGGATTTTTCCAAGGGTTTTGTTTTAGGGAATTTTCCAGTTAATTATTATTATGGAAAACAGGTACATCTCCTTAGGGTTGTGTAATTAAACCTCAGTGGAATCAGCCTGCGGAACAATCATTAGTGTAATGCTGCTCTCTGCACAGTGCACCCCTGTTGTGTAGTGCTGGCTTGTACAGTCTGCCGGGGATTGTTTGTGGAAAACCCAGAGTCCTCCTTTCATATACTCCCATTGTTTTTGCACTTATTATCATTGCTTTCTATCTTCATAGCCCAACCTCAGGATGTCCCAAATTGCTTTACAGCCAATGAAGTATTTTATGAAAATTTAACCACTATTGTGTTATAGGATCAGCTGTCTAAGGGTGAGCTAAATTTTGCATTTTGATATCATTTGTAGTGCTTCTTAGTACAGAAGGCGGCCTTTCATTGGAAACATTTGAGTGGAATTCCGTCTGCAGTCAAGGCAAGAGAGAGAGTTGTAAAATAAGAAGGAAAGCCCCTGTCATTGGAACACGGATTGGATAATCAGGCAAGGAACTTAACATAAAAGCAAAACACTGCAGATGCTAGAGATCTGAAATAAAAACATAAATTGCTGGAAAAGCTCAGCAACTCTAGCAACATCTGTGGATAGAGAAACAGGGTTAACATTTCAAGTCCATATGACTCTTCATCAGAACTGAGTCTTGTTTCAGTTGAAACTCTTGAGTTTGAGCTCTGAAGAAGAGTCATATTGGACTTGAAATATTAATTCTGTTTCTCTCTCCAAAGATGCTGCTAGGTTGTTGAGTTTTTCCAGCACTGTTTTTATTAAATAACCTAACATTCCTGATTCATAATACTCTCAATATTCCCTTCTTCTAAATGAAGAGGGACATGTATAAAGTGGATGGAGGTTAAATTACTTACCTGAACAACAAAAGCAAAACACACAAGTTAACTTACTAACTTGCTCCCAAGAACTCCAGGCTGTTCTGTAGAATGTGGAATAAACGACCAACTAAAGGAACCAATATGGTACAAATATCAGCTTAAATACAGACTGAATTTATGGTTAGACCTCAGCTGGAGTATTGTGTCTTACTGTGGGCTCCACATGTGGATAGGATATCAAGGCCTTGGAATGTACATGTAAGAGATTCACTGGAATGGTACCAGGGATGAGGGGCTTTGGTCATGTGGGGAGACTAGAGAAGCTAGGATTGTTCTCCCTAGAGCAATGAAGGTTATGGCGAGATTTAATAGAGACTTTTGTTCCACTCCACCATGTCCTTTACCGAAATAGTGAACAGGTAATTATCATAGCTTTGCCCCCAATATAATTGTGAATTTGCTGATTGAACAGTACTTTAGACTGTTATGAAAGACGGTGAGGCATGATCAAATTTGTTTTGTAAATTTGTCGCTGGAAAACCAAGGCACAGAGCGAAAAAGCTTATGACGTTTGTCACCAATATCAGCTCAGGAAATTTGGGATGACCTTTCACTGTTCTAAAGATTTGTACCATATCTCCTCTCATTCTTTTATCCAGTAAAAACTTGAGTCTTTTGTTAAATTTCGGTCCCCTAAAGGCTGGAATCATTGTGGTAACTCCCCCCATTCCATCTTTTGTGTTCCATCTACATATATCGCCCAACGTCACTGACATGCTTAGTGTTTTCTTTGGAACACAGGAGTCTGAGGGGAGACTTAATTGAGCTATATAAAATTATGAGGGGCCTAGACAGAATGGGCAGGAAGCACAGAGTATAGATTTAAAGTGATTGGTAGAAGATTAGGAAGGAGGTAAGTAGAAAGCTTTTCAGATACTGAAGCAGTCCATATCCAAATGCAGCAAGACCTGGACAATATCCAGACTTGGGCTGACAAGTGGCAAGTAACGTTCACGTCACACAATTGCCAGGCAATGACCATCTTCAACAAGAGAGAATCCAACTATCGCCCCTTGATGTTCAATGGCATTACCATCACTGAATCCCCCAGTAACATCATCTTAGGGTTACCATTGACCAGAAACTGAACTGGACTAGCCATATAAATACTGTGTCTACAAGAGCAGGTCAGAGGCTGGGAATATTGCGACCAGAAGCCACCTCCTGACTCCCCAAAGCCTGTCCACCATCCACAAGCACAAGTCAGGAGTGTGATGGAATACTCCCCACTTGCCTGGATGAGTGCAGCTCCCACAACACTCAAGAATCTTGACACCATGCAGGACAAAACAGCCCTTTTGATTGGCACCACATCCATAAACATTCACTCCCTCCACCACTGACCCACAGAAGCAGCAGTGTGTACTATCTACAAGATGTACTGCAGGAATTCACCAAGGCTCCTTAGACTGCACCTTCTAAACCCACGACCATTACCATCTAAGAAGGACAAGGGCAGCAGACACATGGGAACACCACCACCTAGAAGCTCCCCTTCAAGTCACACACCATCCTGACTTGGAAATATATCACCGTTCCTTCACTGTTGTTGGGTCAGAATCCTGGAACTCTCTCCCTAACAGCACTGTGGGTGTGCCTACACCACATGGACTGCAGCTGTTCCAGAAGGTAGCTCATCACCACCTTCTCAAGGGCAACTAGGGATGGGGAATAAATGCTAGCTCAGCCAGCAAAGCCACAACCCATGAATGAATTTTTTAAAAATCTAATCGATGGTGGAGATCTGAAACTCACCGTTTGAAAGAGTTGTAAGGTCATCTGACATTAACTGAGTTCTTGGGACAAGACAAAAAAGCAACAGACAGTGATTTTGGTGCAACAAATTAACAGAATTTATTAACTAAATGATTGAAGAAAAATGCTTAATAATAGGCATCGTCAGACAAGCTGTTTTCGATCTGTGCTCCTGGAAGCTGCCTGGACGCAGATGATGGTGTCTTTTGTTCCCTTCAATGCCTTCACTTCTCTGGCTCCTCCTTCTGCGACGCTGTGTGTCTGCGTGCCTTGAGGTCTCTACTTTTATACCCTCCCGGGGATGCCTACGTACAGTCCTGCACATTGCTCCCTGCCTGCATGCGACCTGGCTACCTGATCCCCTTGACTATGAGAGGCCTGGCCATCTTACCCCAGACTCAACAGCCCCATTTTCAGGCTGATTGCTGACCACATGACATGTCCGCGTTTGGCACCAAAGTGAAAGTAGCAGCTCTCTGTGGAAAATGTGTCCTTTTTATACTTAACCCTTTAGCTCCCATGTAGCTGTAAACAGCAGTCACTGTACAATTTAGAACTTTACAGTAAACAATACAAACAGTATATTAATCAGAACACCTTCATTCGAGAATTAACAACATTTTTACAATTTCATACATAGTGGTGGAGGCAGAAACTCTCCTTTCATTTAAAAAGAAAACCTGAATATTTATCTGAAGGGCCGTAACCTACAGGGCTAAGGACCAAGAGCTGGAAACTGTGATTAGGCTGTATAGCTGTCTTCTGCCTGACACAGCCACGAACCAGGGGACACAGTCTCAGAATAAAGGGACTGACATTTAGGACCGAGATGAGGAGGAATTTCTTCACTCAGACGGTGGTGAATCTTTGGAATTCTCTACCCCAGAGGGCTGTGGAGGCTTTTAACCATTGAGTATGTTCAAGACTGAGATCAATAGATTTCTAGATATTAGAGACATCAAGGGATATGGGAATAGTGCAGAAAAATGCTTTGAGGCAGAAGGCCAGCCATGGTCTAGTTGAATGGCAGAGCAGGCTCGAAAGGTCGAATGGCCCACTCCTGCTTCTATGTCCTATGTTCCTCTTATGGGCTCAGCTGTGCTGTAAATTTCTATGATTCTAGGCTTTATTAATAACTGTCTCACAATGATTATGGTTGTGATAATTTATTATTACCCCCCCCATTAGAAACTGGTTCATGTTCTGGCCATACTGTTGTTATTGCACTTGATCTTGTCTGAACAGAGAAGCAAAGCAGAGTTAGGTTATTGATGGTTTGGACATGAACTGGGAATACCATGTCCTTACTCACACCAAATTCTGTTCCTCCATCGCTGCTACGCTCCATGACCTACAACGGCTCTTGGTTAAGCAACGCCTCATCCTTATTTTCAACTTCCTCCATGGCCTCACCCCTCCCAATCTCTCTAACCTCCTCCAGCCCTATAACTCCCCAATTCTGGCCTCTTATGCATTCTTGATTTTCACTGCTCCACCGCGGCGGACTGGCCTCAACTGTAGAGGCTCTAAGCTCTGGAATTCCCTCCCTAAAATTTTCCACGGGCGGGATGAGGTTTCCAAAAGCAAATAAAAATAAAAGTTTTTAAATTTAGTTAATTATATGTCCCTGCTCATGTGACAGAGGCACATGAGGGTTCATGTTTTATTACATTTTTATTTTCATTCTCATTTTTAAAAGCGCTTCATCTCCCTGAGGCAGCTCTGTGCCTTAGGGAGATTTTCAAGCGCTCAGTCAGGCGCATGTGCAAAGTTCGTGATTGCCCCACTCGCCCTCCTCCTCCCCCCACTGCACAGGCAGTGCCAAGCGCTGCCGCACACATTTCACGCTGGGTGAGCCATAACTGGCCCGCCCAGCATGAAATCGCGGTATGGCCCCAATCGCAGGCGGCGGTCAGCTTCCCGTCTGCCCCCACCCGCCAAGGGCAAAATTCTGCCCAAATTGATCACAATCAGAGATCAATAGAAGAATACTCTCCTCATGATCATTGTTTTGCTAAACTTTTCATTTTCTTAATAACTTTTTAAAATTTGCTCCCCACTGCCCTTTCACAAAATCCTCATAAACACTACTTCTAAACTCTTTTTTTACTGACGCATCTAGCATCTGAAGCCTGACATAATACAAACGTTTTTCTCGTAAAGGTTGACGGGTGTATCTAGGACCTGATTCTGTTAGCCAGACTGATTGGACAGTAATATAATGATCTGGATCTGGCATGGAAATAAACTTTCAAACTCCATAAATCAATCATGCAAGTGATTCACTTGTCACAATTCTTTGTTTCTACTTCGCTGCCTCCACTGGGAAGTGGGTATATGTGTTTGAACTTCGCAATGGATGTGTCTGTCAGTTGTTTGATGCAGTAATGCCCTGAAATTGCTGCTTACCTGGTGCAGCTTGGAATGAACCTGAAGTATAGAAACACAGTCACCTTCGGAGCCTCAGGCAAGTGATGGCCTGGTGCTGGGCCACATCTGGTGCTGCAACAGGTAACACAGCTCTGTCACAGCCTCCCTGGGATGAGAGGAGCTTTTATGCTATGTTACTGGGGCCAGGGGAGAGATGCCCCTGAGTCACTTTGATGATGAGCTCAGTCACTGCAGCCACTGCTGTTCAGTCAGTCAGACCCAGACAAGGGTGAATTGTCCACATTAATGACAACTTCAGTATGGGAAGCAAGGATTTAACAGCAAAAATCTCACGTACGACAGGAAAACAGGAACACTTTTGAGGGAGGAACTAAAAGAGGATGGCTATGGTCAGGCTCATGATGTGCAGAAGGGGTGATGGGGGGTCTTAATGTATTTTATTAAAATATACTTTACTACACTGTAGTTCTTGCTCAAGCTATCATTCGTGGAGCACTGCTTAACTTGGAGTCTGATATCAGGCGTAGGTGAACTGGAACTTTGTCCAGCTCAGTACTGCACAACCAAAAGCATCCTTTCTCTTTCCTGCCAACAACTTGACATTTCGGTTCTCATTCCGTCCTCCTTTCCTGGCTCCTGGCCCAGCTCAGAACACACACTGGGTTACTTTGGTGCCCTGCAGGGAATCCAGCTGATCACCATGACTGCCTACTTCCACCTCTACTGTTGCCCTTCTCCATTCTGACCTCATCGTCAACACTGCTGATATCTTCATTCCTCCACCATGATCTTGCTTACTTCCACACTTGGCTTTGTCAAAGGTCTCCTCAATGACCTTCCAAGCTCTACCCTAACTAAACTCCAACTGATTTCAAAACTCTGTTCGTGGATTTCTATTCAATTCCAAGTCACATCAACTGTCATCTCTATCCTCATCAACACACTCGTCCAATAGAACATCCACTTCCAAATCCTTATCCTTTGATCAATCCCTCCATCCTACCATGTAAACTCTTCCATCCTTATGTCCCATCTCACACTTTTCAATCTTCCAAATCTGGCCTTCTATGCATTTTCCCCCTTTCTCTCCCCCCATTTGCTGACACAGTGTTCAGTTGCCCCTCTGCAATTCCCTTCCTAACACCTATCACCTCACTTTCAAAAACCTCCTCAAACACATTTCTCCAACCATGTTTGGTCATTTCTCCCAACCCTCTTCCCTAGCTCCTCCATAGGCTCTGAACCCCCATCTTACAAAGCTTTGTGGGAGATGAAAGCGCTACGCAAATGCAAAGTGCTGTTATTATTTCAGCACACAAAAAGATCGCCGGCGGTTTAACTTGCTGATGCTGCGCAGTGTTACAAATTTCAGGTCGAGATTAGATATTCCCTCGGGTTGAGTCACCCCCACTTCCTGTCAACAGGAAAATGTTTTACTGCCCAGTGTCTAATCATACAATAACATGACCCAGGGGCTGTAACAATAAGGTGCCTCTTTGGTGATATGCTAATCTTACACATGCCTTATGTCCACTTTGTCTGTCTTCCAGAAAATAGAGTGAAAAGCTTCCAAGCTTGACTTTGTCCATGTTCACCTTGATAACCTTAAGTATGAGCAACTGCAAGCCAACAAGTTGGTTTAGTTTACCTTTAATATATGAATCAAATGAATACAGTTTTCTCACAATATTGCTCCTCCTAATGTACATAGAAATACACCATTTAAGTATGCCTCTTTACCCCTGTTAACAGGTTAGATTCACTGTGAGGGTTAGTGGTCCCTGAAGGGAGCCAGCGTGAACCTTTCTCATTAAGGACGTACATGCCTGTATCTCAGCCTGGATACTCCCCATCTCTCACAGGCTTAAAGAACAAGCGAGTGTGTGAGAGAGGAGAAACACGGACAGATTGAGAGGGCCAAATGCTTAACCTTTTGTATAAAAACAAAAGAGTGAGGATGCCAGAGGTCTGAAACAAAAACAGGAAAGTGCTGGAAAAACATAACCAGTCAGGCAGCATCTGTGGAGAGAGAAACAGAATTATCCCTCCCTCTACTCTGTCAGGACGAGACTCACTTACACTGGTAATTAAACCACCACCTCTCACTTGGTGTGGGGGACATGACAGCCAGGATCTGGCCAGCTAAGGCCAAGGAATGAAACAAATTCATCAATACAGACAAGAAACTTGCTGGGAAATGGTAACAAGCTCCTTTGTGTCAAACACATACGGTGTGTCTTCTGTTCGCTATTTAGGTCAGTTAATGGACCTAAATCAACATTTTTAAATACCCTGCTTGTCCTGAGAGTGAATCCCCTTCTGGTTCAAATTTATTTTTTGGGCAAACAAGCAAAAATCATAAAAAGTGACATGATAGCAGATAGCTTAAGGAATTTTGAGGAGAACCTGGTGTTGGGTGGTAGGTCAAAATAGACAATCGTGACCTGATCTGATTTCCAACCCCCCACCATCCCTCCCACTATCTTCATTGATCTCCACAAGTGGTGGTGAGGAGGAGGGGGGGTAGTGGTGGTGGAGGGGGACAGTTAAAAATAAGCCAGCCACATAGCCCCTCTGATTTCACTGCCTTCCTCCTGTATAAACCTGCTCATTAGAACAGATGAGAGGGACATTTGCAAGAAGGCAATGGATCTCCTTTAATATACCCAGATTGAGACCTACGATATCACAAGAGGTACAGCAGGCAAGTGTGAAGATTATTATTTTAGGCTCCGTTATTGGCCAGGATGCCTGGTAAGAGTTCATTACAACAGTGAATACAGTTCAAAAGTACTTAATTGGCTGTAAAGTGTTTTGGGATGAGCCGAGGGCTCGAAAGACTCTACAAAGACATATCTTTCTTTCTTCTTCTTTATATATTAAAATCTCTGCAAAAATGTGAATTTTGTCTTATAAATATGATTTAAAAAGTCAATTTACAGCAGCTTCCTTGTGTGAAAGAACGCTTCTCGAAGGCAGCCAAGGATACTCTGCACTCCTGAGATAAAAACAAAAAAACTGCAGATGCTGGAAATTGGGGTGTGTTGTGCTGTAGGGTAATTACCAGAAGGGGGCACTGCTGCGAACCCATCTGTTCCATGGCACAACTTCTGGAAGGCAAAGCTCGAGTTTCAGTCTTGGATACAAGTGTCAACAACATAAAATGGTGCATCTCATAACTGTCTGAAGCAAGGTAAACTAATTACCTGTATGCGATGGCAGGTTTACAGCTAGTCTCTGACAGAGATAAATCCAATTTGAGTTCCAAAGTTGCTTCCATCCCGACTATATGAAAAGAACTTGTCCGGGTGGCAGGCTGTGCAAGGAGTCACATCCTTACATTTACTGCTCGTGGAATCATCACTTATGTTTTCAGCCAGAATCCCTCCACGTTCCAGTAAAACTCTTAGGAAAGAAAAGTTCGACATTTTGAACAATGCTTCCTTCCTTCATGCATCATTTTAAAATAGCCATATTGAATATTTTATACATACATTCTCATTTTAGGTCTTTTAAGCAATAAAATTAAAAACAGCTCTTACAAAAATCTGCGTTTTTCTACTTTAGAAGTTCATCTGACCTTTAACAAATTTGCAGTTTTCAATTTACCTTGTTGCTTGTCTAAGGTCAATATTTGGACGGGGAGAATTGGTCCCTTTCACACAGTTGGTGTTGATCTTCACAAACTCTCTGGCTGCCTCTTGGTGAAGGGTGAAGCAACATGGGCCCACACAAGGACCCATCACCACCAGAATATCTCTAGCACTGCAGCCAAATTCAGCCATCATCACGCTCACTGTAGCCATAGCAACTCCTGCCAATGTACCCTTCCATCCTGAAAGGGATGAGCAAACACCATGCCAATTCATTAGAACAAATTCCAGGATGCTGGGGGAGGAAGGAAATCAGAGATTGGGGGAGGAATGGGAATGGGGGAGGATCAGAGGGTGTCGGGGGGTGGGGGGGGGGGAGGATCGGAGGGTGGAGGGGGAATGGGAATTGAGGGGAGGATTTGAGGGTGGGGGTGGGAATGTGAATTGGGAAGGCTTGGAGGATCAGAGCATTGGGGGGATGGGAGTGTAGGGAGGATCAGAGGGTGGGGGAAAATGGGAGTGGGGAAAGGATCGGAGGATTGGAGGGTGAGGGAATGGGAGTGGAAGGGAGGTTTGGAGGATGGAGGGGGAAATGGGAATGGAGGGAGGGCTGGAGGATAGAGAATGAATGGGAATGGAGGAAAGGGTCAGAGGGTGGACGGAATAGGAGTGGAGGGGAGGCTCAGAGGGGGAATGGGAATGGAAGGGTGGGAGGAATTGGAGTGGAGGGGAGGATTGGAGAGTGGAGGTGGAATGGGAGTGGAGGGGAGGATTGGAGGGTTGAGGGGAACTGGGATTGGAGGGTTGAGGGGGATTGGGAGTGGAGGGGTGGGTCGGAGAGTGGAGGGGGAATGGGAGTGGAGGGGTGGGTCGGAGAGTGGAGGGGGAATGGGAGTGGAGGTGATGGTGGGGGAGTGGAGGGGAGGGTTGGAAAATGGAGGGGGAATGGGAGTGGAGGGGAGGGTCAGAGAGTGGAGGGGGAATGGGAGTGGAGGGGAGGGTCAGAGAGTGGAGGGGGAATGGGAGTGGAGGGGAGGGTCGGGGAGTGGGAGTGGAGGGGAGGGTCAGGGAGTGGATGGGGAATGGAAGAGGGGGGAATGTTCACTGTGAATCAGTGTTTAAAAAATTCATGAGGCATAATTCAACCATCCAAGAAAGCATTTTGTGTCACATAAAATCATCTTTTTATCCAGACACTATCAATGAAAACATGATCTTTGCCAGCTGTAATTGCTGCATTGTTCTTCAGACGAGCTTTTGAAAATAAATTTTCACCAGAGAAAATTCTCATCTTTCAATCTCTGGGAATTTTATTTTCCAGACCCCTTACTGGGGCCTCAGCCTTTCAACTACAGTTATCAACATTAGATGGTGGAACAGTGGGCCAGATATCTAAGTTTGCTGTCTATAATCAAGTTAGGTGACACAGTAGCTAATGCAAGTGGGAAGAGTAAGTTGCAAAGGGTCATTGTTAGATTGAGTGAGTGAGCAAATGGAGTTCAGTGCGAATCTAAGAGAGATAGTTCAGAGTATTTTCTAAATGATGTGAGGATAGGAATTGTGATGAAGCTGAGAGAAACAGGGGTTCAAGTGCAGATAATACTAAAACCAGGAGACGGGTCCAATAAATAATTAAAAAGACTAAAAGATTGTTGGCACATATCTTAAGAGGGCCTGAGGTTATATAACAGTTGTACAGAGCACTGTTTCAACCTCATTTAGAGTACTGCATTCAGTCTCGATACCACACCTCAGGCAGGATATATTGGACTCCTAGGGGCTGCAGCATGGATTCACCAGAATGAACTGGGGCTAGAGTTATATTTGGAGGACCGGTTGCATCAACCAGGATTGTACTCACTTGAATATGGAAGATTAAGGGGTGATCTGATTGTGATGTTGAAATGATTAAAGGATTTGACAGGGAGATAAATTATTTTCTCTGGTGGGGAGAGTCCAGAACATGAGGACATGACCTTACATTTAGAACAAGGCCATTAAGGGGTGATGTCTGGAAGCAATTCTTCACACGTAGGGTAGTGGAAATCTGGAACTCCCCCTCATCATTTGGGTAGATTGACAACTTCAAAACCGAGACTGATAGATTTTAAGGTATTAAGGGTTACAGAACCAAGGCTGTAGGTGGAACTAAGGTACAGAACAGCCATGATCTAATTGAATGGCAGGCAGACTCGAGGGGCTGAATGGTCTACCCCTGTTCTTAGGTTTCTAATATGCTATACATATCAGCTGCACCAATGCAGGATTATTATTTTTAAACTTGTATTGAAAAGAAACCCCAGCTGAAAAGCCTTGCATGTGCCCCAGGGGTCGGAACTGGAATGATAGCCACAGATAAATTCAGCAGGGCCTGGTTTCGAATTAAAACAGGGCTTGCAGGTACTCTGATCCATGCAGACTATAAAGATTACATGTACAGTGTTCAGTGGTGCTTCACTTTTGTGCGCCATCAGGACTTTTGCCACATGTCAGTACAGGATAACTGCTTCAATGAGCTCCCAGGGGAAAGATGCTTTGTTGGGCAGTCCTTTGTAAGATGATTTTGTTGGAAACCATGCTTAGCGTCAGTTTTACCAACTGTGAAGCACAAGGCACAAATGCAGTGAAAGCACCCCTCGACCTTCTGTAAAACATTAACAGGAGCAATCATTCAAGCACTAGGGAATACCAACAGTAGCCAACATTTCATCTGAGTGGCAGCGTATCCTCGGAGAGCTGTTAGGTTAGACATTAGATGGGGTGCTGAAAGAGAAACACCTGACTCCTGATAGGGAAGGGTGTCAGATGGGGACCAGCACTTGAGATTGGAATCAATAAAGGCAGGACATGTAACTTAAAACTTATTACCTGCATGAGCTACTCCACACACTTGCTGGATAGGATCAGCAAACAGGAGAGGAATGCAGTCTGCTCCTGGTGCTGCTATGGTGACGCCTTTCCAGTTTGTCACCATTCCATCATAGTTTTCAGGCTCAGGCTTCCCCAAAGTCCAGATGTTGCTTCCATGGCTTACCTGTTAGCAAGTGAGTAAAGGTAACAAGCACACCACAACCAGCTGCTCACAGTGCATTCACAACATCAAACATCAAAAAGCCTGGTGCAGTAGCTGAGATTCCAGTTGGATCACAAAACATGTACTTATGCACACGTGGCTATCAGTTACAACGCCCGACAGTGATGGGGGATTTAACTTTAATAAAATGGTAAAAATCGCTTACTGGGGCTTTCTGATATTGTGATTAATTCTACTGCCTGCACCAGTGAGAAAGTGCTTATTTGTCTCAATGGGGCCTAAATTTAACATTATGCCATTTAATCAGCCTAAGATAAGTGGGGTAGATGTCAGCACCTGATCTGCATGGGGTTCAAACCACTGCTAAATTACAGGCCCCATTTTAACCCGATAGTTAAATTAGCTTGGAATAGTCAGAGTAGCGATATGCAGGCTTGAACTCATAATTCCAGCTCTTGAGCTGCCTAACCAGCAGTGCTTAGAGTAGACCATTCAAAAGAAGGGCTCAAAGCCTCTAGAAATCAAAAGACTTTAATGACCACCAGACGGTCAATGAAGTACATTTTGAAGTGCAGTCATTGTTGTAATGTAGGAAGTGTGGCAATCAATTTGTACACAGAAAGCTCCCACAAACTGCAATGTGATAATGACGAGATAATCTAGTTTTTTGTGATGTTGATTGAGGGGTAAAAACTGACCAGGACATCGGAGATAACTCCTTTGTTCTTCTTCAAAATAGTGTCATACCTGAGATGGCAGTTTAATGTCTCCTCCAAAAGGCAGCACCTGCGAAAGGATAGCACTCAGTGCCAGTGTAGATAGGTGTGCCCTGGACCTTGGTTCTCAGAGTCAAGACTGCTACTAACTGAGCCACAGCTGCCATGCAGTAACTTAGAGCTGCTTGAGAGTTGGAGTGTTTTTTCTGGTTTTAAGTGACAACTGCAGGTGGTCCCTTATCTTGCCTGTTCCCAACCTGACTCAGATTTAAGTAGGGTAAGGTCTGGATAGGCAAATAGCATCGAGGCACCGGATTGGTGTCCCCCCTATTATTGTGACGAAGCCCAAGGACCACTTTAATTTGGTTCCCTTCCCAGTGCCGTTGCTGTATGTTGTCAGAGCTGTACCAGGTTTGTGGCGCTCCTAAATTTAGCACCTCCCTCCACTCCCCCCACCCATGTACACTGTGGATTCCTGAAATTCCCAGAACAGTGTGGAGTGATCAGCATAAACTATTTATGTTTAAGGGAGCTATCAGGGTGTCTACAGATGAGGCATGTCTAATGTTTGGATGTTAACTCCTTCGTGGGGTACGTTGTGTAACAGTACCCTGCCCATGTGACTATTATGCACATGAGAATATTGACAGAAAGCACCAGACTAATCACAGCCACATTATTTCCTATCTTCAACCAAATCTCTGCCTCCCCTAATCAGAACTCATACCCAATCCCATTCACCCCTCGCTGATCTACATTGGCTCCTGGTCTAGCAACATCTCATTTTTATAATGCTCATTCTTGTTTTCAAATTCACTATCTCTCTAACCTTGTCCAACCTCACAACCCTCAAAAAAAATCTTCACCCTTGCAATTCTGGCCTCTTGTGCAGCACCAATTTCATTGTCCGCTGACGGAGCTGTGCTTAGGTCTTAAGATCTGGAGTTCCCTTCCTCAACCTCTATCTCCTTTAAGAGACTCCTTACAACGACTCCTACGGCCAAGCTTTTGGACACATCTATGTGGCTCGGTGTCAAATTATGTTTGATAACCCTCTTGTGAAGCATTTTGGGATGCTTTACTACATTTAAAGGCATTTAATAAATAAAAGGTGCTGCTCATGCACATCCATCACCACCAGGAGTTTCTGGATTATCACTCAGAATGGGAACACTGGGATGATGAAGTCAGTGGAAGATTGGTCAGCGTTTATAATCTGTTGGTGCTGGTTTTCCACCCCCACTGAAGTTGAAGATGATTTCCACTGTACTTGCACATTCTCCCTCGTTGTTAAATATTATGAGAGAACATTGCTTGATAGTTTTCGCAACAGTAATTCTCAAATGCAAATATGAAAGTTTCACCTTTGCGAGGTAGAAGATTTTTGCATTAAATCCTGCGCTTGTGCTCAACCGTCGGACATTCTCAGTAACCACGGCCTTTGGGTCTCTACGTTTCCAGCTACTGAAGAGATTTAAGGAAGTGAGGCCTGGTAGGTAGGATATACCACCTGTTCTGGTAGTAAAGCCATGAAGAAATACATCTGTTGAATTAAAACAAGCTTTAGAAGCAAGATAATACATGCCTGAACTTAGTCATCACTTTTTTTAAAATTTAAGATACTGAGGCACTTGTGTGTATGAGCTTGCCCTCTTGTAAGTTATTGTTGCCCCCTGTCCTAGATGGAAGCCATCATGGCCTGAATCTCAGCACATGCAAACCCTCCCTCTATGCTATCAACTAAGATAAACACAGTGTCAGTATCTGAGCTGGTGGCTGCGAGTATGATAGAGTGATGGTGCTGTGTCTTCATCATTACTGTCTTCTTTATGCTCCCCCACTGTCTGGTCAGGTTGCATCTTGAGTATCTGAAAGGAGAAAAGCAAAGCGGTTAAGCTGTGGTGTAGGAAGGGAGAAATGTAAAAGGCACATGTGTCCATCTGCATCGTGTAAATCAGAAGAGAGTGTGGGATGAGGAGGGTGTGAGAAGGGGAAGATAGCATTTAGGTTTAAGGATACTATCATATTGGGTGGTTTCAGCCCCGCTGTTGGCCAAAGCCTCAGCAATGGGTGTCCCAAGAATGGCCAGAACTGTTTTCTCCATGGGGTCAGGACGTGCAGGAGTCTTTGTCCCCATCTGGTTAGCTCCCATTGCCTTCGGTTGTGTACCACCTTGCTCTAAGAGAGGGATGTGCCCTGCAAGACAGAGGGAGCTGTTCAGTTGATGTGGCTGTCAGGGTTGAATAGCTGGCAATGCGTGCAACTGATGAGATGTGGGTGTGAGGCTTGCAACAGTGCTCAGTGTATGGGGTGCAGCAAATGAATGTTAGGTATGTCTGAGTCCTGATTGTTGATAGGTGAGTGATGATTTGAGCAATGTTTGAGGCAAGTGGTGCAGTTGGTAGGACAAGACATTTGAAGATACATTCGCTGACCTTGACAACTTGTGTGAGATCATTAAACTGCGTCCAGGTCCTCGGGCTTAGACCACTGGCATTGACCTCCATTGCTATCTTGTCCTATTCCCTTTTTACCATGGGTCTGAAGGGTCTTCTTCACCTCTGCAGGCACAGGACATCTCTCCTCCTTTCTACCTCCTCCATCAAGACCTCGAGTGCAGTGTCAGAAAGCCTTGGAGCCCACTCCCACAGCTCCCAGCCATAATACCTGCTCAGAAGAGTAGGTTAAGCTGAAGCTGGTGGGATTCAGATGATATTGGTGGGTAAATCCTCTGGCCAATTTTAACTGCTCAATAGGGTTGAACTCGTGCCTACACAACCACAGGCCCCTTGCCTGTTCTAACCTCCAAAGGACAATGCGAGTTATGGAAAGACAAACAGTGGCCTCATTGCATTTCCTTTTACAACTAGTCCATCTCCCACGGCTTTCCACAGGGGGAGGTAAGAGCAAGGCCTCTTTCTGGGGAGGAGTTACGAGCAGGAGGCAAAGGTAGTGAGAAGGAAGTGATCGGGGCGAATACCCAGAGGGAGGGGAGGTGGAAAGGGCAGGGCAATATTTCTCTAGCAGGGGCAGGGACTTGTCAGCATGCTGTTTGCCGTAGGGAGTGGCAGATAATTTCTGTCTCAGTGGGATTGTACTGATTTAGTGGACCAGTTGTTAGGGGCATACTTTACCGCTGGTGGGGTGGGGTGTTGGATGCTTGAGGACAGTATTCCTGGGTTTTTTCCCAAGAAAGTTAATGGTGGCTCTGCATTAAAGTGGTCTCAGTATCAGTGTCATATATCATGTTAAATGTCACCCCGCTATGTCCAATGTGTCACATCACTTTGTTTACAGTAGAGTGGCATTAGAATGATCAGGCTACGCAATAGCAACAGAAACAATGAATAAATAGATACAGAATCCAGCGGAAATTGAAACCGTTGTATTAAAGGCTCCTGGACTATCTATAAAATGTGGGATAGTAAGAGAGGCTGGACAAAGACACAAGCTGCGGGTCACAGAGATGGGAGCAGTGTGTGATTTATTACATAGGAAAGCAGATAATCATGTGTGTTGTAAAGATACCATCCACAGGATGGTGGACTGTTTCCCTGGAGATAGATCATGTGATATCTACATCATTCTGAGGCACAAACAGGCCAGGTTCATGTGGTGAGAATATAAGACTTTAAAATGGAAACTAAGCCACATCAGTATAACTTGGTCCAATTATCTCCCACCCTCTAATTTCTGAACACTACATTTGAACTTGAAACTCCAGTGGTGAGGGGGCGGGGTGGTGTCAGGGGGAACATTAACTCATGCCAATTAGTGAGAATGAAGCGGCTGATGCCCCATTTCCACCAGTTTCGGATTTGAATACTGCGGGTTTGATGGTGGATGAGGCACCCACTGGATCCAAGCCTCATGAAATAATAAAAAAAAGCAATCAGGGTTCCATGGTATCAATGAGAAGCCGATTACAATTTAACTGGAGTCTAAGTGGGAAAGCTATCGTGACTTTTCCATCAAATAGCTGCCAAGGATACAAAGAGAGCCTCCAACATCAGCTTAAAAACTTTTTTTTGTGGGCCAGGAGTAGGAGGAGTGGCCAGTGAGTTAAATACCCCAGGCCTCAAATTTAGGCCTTTAAATGTTTTGCACTCACCCCTCCACCTGCACAAAGCCCTTTTGGGGATTGATATCTAACCCCCCCCTCCATCTTTTACATCAATTCGGTTTATCAGTTAAATCTTCAATGCTTCATCTAAAAGGTGGAAGTTTACTAGTTAGAAGAGCACATTTGAATTCATTACCACACACCTCTTCATAAATAAAACACAATTCCTCCCTTGGGATCTGTCCCCTAGAGGTCACTTCCATAAGCTAGAAGAAAGCACGGTAACCTGCTTTCCAGTCTGTTGCAAATTCACTTTACAAAGTCCGATCCTGAGCCAGTGCCTCTCAATTTACCCTTTAATAATGTGATAACCCAGAAGAACACTACCAACTAATGTTTATCATGTATAAAAATGGTAGATAGCCTTAGCTGACTTCTCACACTCAACTTTTTGGCTTTTCTGAAAGTTTACCTGGGATCAACAGAGACTTGAGAATTACAATCTCTCCCATATCTCCTTTGAGTTGGGCCAAGAATGCCCGGATGTCCTTCCAAATATAATCTGCTTGTTGGCTCAAGAGAACGTGTTCTTTAATGGCAGGTACTGGCAAATGTAGTTTTATTTCTCCTTCACTCTCCATCACTAGTGTCTCAAATGTGAATTTATAAGTTGCAGTAAAAAGCTGCTCTACATAGAGCTCCAGTGTGGCTCTCCTATCTGTGGACGCAATCACCTGAATGAGGCTGAGGCTCTGTTCATCGATCTTCTTCTTGGCAGTGTACAGGATGCCAGCAAAACTGGATTGTACCAAAACCTCAAGGTTTCCTTTTGGCATTTCAACGTGCTCTGACAATTGATACAAATAACTCTGGACGTCATTATTTGCACTGTCTGTATTTCTTTGGCTGTACATCATGAAGACATATGGACACTCGACCAGACTGCACGTGCTCATTACGTCCACAGCACGGCAAAGCCATTTCTGAATGGAACCATGAGGAACATCTGAAAAGTCAACCAGGACCACTTCTACCACCATCCTAGCCAAACATTTGGTCTGCTGTGAATCACTTTGTCTTGAAAGAGCTGATGACTTCTGGAGCTAGAGAAACAAACCTGAGTAGAGGGAAGGGTAGAGCATTTTAAATTACATCACTCAGAATGTTACTTTAAAACGCAATATGAAACGCAGCAATGTGTTTTCAGAAACTTAAAACAATTTACAAGTCTTTTTGCTGCGACAGAATGGTGTGAAATTCCCTTTCATCTGAAAGATTAATTTTAACACATTCTGAAACTTAAATATCAGCTTGCAATTTCAATGACAGTGGGTCTGCCACAGACAAAGATTCTGAGGGGACTTGATAAGGTGGATGCTGAGGGGATGTTTCTCCTTGTGGGTGAGACTAGAAAAAGTGTTACAGGACACTATTTAAAAATAAAGGGTTTCCCATTTAAAATGAAGAGGAAGAAAACATTTCTTCTCTGAGGGTTGAGAGTCTGTGGAATTCTCTTTCCCAGTGAGCACTGGAGGCTGGGTGTTTGAATATTTTTAAGGCTGAGTTGGATAGATTCTTGATTGAGAAGGGGGTCAAAAGTTATCGAGGATAGAAAGTAGAGTTGAGGCCACAATTAGATCAACCACGGTCTTATCAAATGGCAGAGCAGTCTTGAGGGGCTGAATGGCCTACTCCTGCTCTTAATTTGTATGTATGATGTGCTTGATTAATTGCCTGCATTCAATTTGCAATTCATGCACTGTTCAGCAATGATGTACATAAATAAAAAAGATTTGCGCTACTCGCTGCACAGATTGAATATGGCCACAATCTTTAGATCATGCAAGTTAATGCATGCTTCCTCTGGAATTCCAATGATTCATTACCCTGGGCCAGCTTAACATTAATAAGCTATGTGGGTGTTCCCAGGGGCAGCTGGATGAAACGGGCTACATGCTGTATCAACAAGACTCACTCATCTTCTTGACAATCTCTGCAGCAGGGTAAAGGGTTGTTCGATTGAACACCGGAACTGGGACAACCTGACAGCTGATCTGGCCTTCATGGTGTGGGCCCTCAAATGTCTTTAGTGTTGCAGCAGGACTTATAAATATAATAATAATAAGTATGATCTGTCCCTGCACACCTTAACCAAATTAAATTTCCATGATTCAATGATTCTAATTAATACACCCAAGGGAACCGAATATTTGTTCCTCAAGAAAAAATCTAATAAGAGGAATGTAGTGGAAGCTTTCCCTCTTGCACTCTTCAGGATAAAATCAGCAGATTGGTATTCTTGCATCTGTCCTGACGAGTGAAAGATGAAAAACTTCGACATTTTTTTTTAGCAATACTCAAGTTCTGTACCTACCCAAGCCACCAAAATCTA
Source organism: Carcharodon carcharias (assembly GCF_017639515.1). Lineage (NCBI taxonomy): Eukaryota > Metazoa > Chordata > Chondrichthyes > Lamniformes > Lamnidae > Carcharodon > Carcharodon carcharias. Next base: position 92,041,500 of record NC_054484.1, on the reverse strand, counting down.
ATATTTTTTTAAAAATCCAACATGATATTAATAATATAAAATTATCAGACAAGGGGACCCATTCTAACGCCTTGTACTTAAAAGGAGCAATCGACATACTTACGTTTGAACAGAGCCCGAAAGGAAAAAATGCAGAGCGAAGAGTATTTTGCTGGATTTTCGCTACTGAGGCAAGGCTGTTTCCGGGTAGGTGTTCCCCCGACGCTAACGTTTTTTCCTGCTGCGCTGGCCGCATGTGGACCAGTCCACGGGTCAAAGCTCTCCCCTGCCAGTGAGGTCAGCTGAGCTGTGGTGGGGCTGTGTGCTCTTGCGGCAGGGCGGGGGGTCGCACCCACTGCCCCCCTCAGTGTTTGTGTAACGGTGCCTTTCTCTCTCAATGTTATCAGGACCCGGGCGGAATCAGCGTGGAATTGCCGAGCTGGAGAGAAGTTAAAGAAGAAGACGGACAGATGACTGGCAGCAGAGTTCCCCCAATGAGTTGATCCGCTGGTGTGTGACAGGCGGACCACATCCGCATCGCTGCACTGAGTGATTTCACTGTCAGAGCTCCGGGTGGACTTGAAACTTTTATCCCACAAACTCGGCTCGTGTTTAAAAAAAAACACAACCCATCAAATGCGGGAAACACTCGGATGTTCTTGGTTTATACCAAGTTTGAAAAATGTCTTGTTTTGCCTTTAGATTATGATTCACCGGGTGGGGCCAGTGAGTGAGGCTCGGGTCAGCGCCTCAAACAGCAGCTCAAGCCCGGGACCCCCTCCCCCTGCCCCACCCGGGGACCCTCTCGGACATGTCAGTGCGAGGACTGGGCGGGAATTGCCTGCGAACTTTCACCTTCCGATGGACAGACAGTTCCACCGTGTCCAGGACCTCAGGGCTGAAGCCGGGGTTTGATTCACTTACCCGGGAAATGTTAGACGGAAATAAATGTCTAACTCCTGGGTAACTATACACAACTGCCCCGTCCTTTCCACTCGGCCCTGACCCTCCAACTCCCCTTGACCCCACCCCGCCTCCCGAACCTCTGACCTCCAACCCTTCGACTCCCTCTGACCTTTCAACTGCCGCCGACCTGACCTGACCTCACCACCCCAACTGCCACCCTACCCCCCAACTGCCACCCTACCCCCCAACTGCCACCCTACCCCCACCAACTGCCAACTACCACCCAACCCCCACCAACTGCCACCCAACCCCCACCAACTGCCAACTACCACCCTACCCTCAACTACCACCCAACCCCCACCAACTGCCACCCAACCCCCACCAACTGCCACCCAACCCCCACCAACTGCCACCCAACCCCCACCAACTGCCAACTACCACCCAACCCCCACCAACTGCCACCCAACCCCCACCAACTGCCAACTACCACCCAACCCCCACCAACTGCCAACTACCACCCTACCCTCAACTGCCACCCAACCCCCACCAACTGCCAACTACCACCCTACCCTCAACTGCCACCCAACCCCACCAACTGCCAACTACCACCCTACCCTCAACTGCCACCCAACCCCCACCAACTGCCAACTACCACCCTACCCTCAACTGCCACCCAACCCCCACCAACTGCCAACTGCCACCCTACCCCCACCAACTGCCACCCTACCCCCAACTGCCACCCTACCCCCACCAACTGCCACCCTACCCCCAACTACCACCCTATCCCCACCAACTGCCAACTACCACCCAACCCCCACCAACTACCACCACCCTACCACCACCAACTGCCACCCTACCCCTGCCAACTGCCACTTTACCCTCCCTGCCAACTGCCACCCTACCACCACACACTACCACCCTGCCAACTACTGCCGTTCCCACCCTGCCAACCGCCACCCCACCCATGCTGCCAACTGCCACCCTACCCACCCTGCCAACTACCACCCTACCCTCCCTGCCAACTACCCCCTTACCCTGCCAACTACCCCCTTACCCTGCCAACTACCACCCTACCCTCCCTGCCAACTACCACCCTACCCTCCCTGCCAACTGCCACCCTACCCTCCCTGCCAACTGCCACCCTACCCTCCCTGCCAACTGCCACCCTACCCTCCCTGCCAACTACCACCCTACCCTCCCTGCCAACTGCCACCCTACCCTCCCTGCCAACTGCCACCCTACCCTCCCTGCCAACTACCACCCTACTCATCCAGCCAACTACCATCCTACCCCCTTGCCAACTGCCACCCTACCCAGCCAACTACCACCCTACTCACCCTGCCAACTACCACCCTACCCTCCCTGCCAACTACCACCCTACCCTCCCTGCCAATTACCACCCTACCCACCCAGCCAACTACCACCCTACCCTCCCTGCAAACTACCACCCTACCCACCCAGCCAACTACCACCCTACTCACCCTCCCAATGACCACCCTACCCTCCCTGCCAACTGCCCTCCCTGCCAACTACCACCCTACCCACCCAGCCAACTACCCCTTACCCTGCCAACTACCACCCTACCCTCCCTGCCAACTACCACCCTACTCACCCTGCCAACTACCACCCTACCCTCCCTGCCAACTACCACCCTACCCACCCAGCCAACTACCACCCTACCCTCCCTGCAAACTACCACCCTACCCTCCCTGCCAACTGCCCTCCCTGCCAACTACCCCTACCCACCCTCCCAATGACCACCCTACCCTCCCTGCCAACTACCATCCTACCCATATTGCCACCTGCCATCCTTCCCACCCTGCCACCCTATCCAGCTGGCACCCTGCCCACCTTACCTCCCTACCAACCCTGCTACCCGACCCAGTCACCTCACTCACACTTATTAACGCAGTGAGAAGCTATTTAACTGTCGCAAAGCTTTTCACTGTGAATGGCTTACCAGAATATGGCTGTTGGTGCTGTGAAAGGAGATATGTGCCTGGTTTCCCCTGACAATCCTGCACTATGAAGGAGGACTGCCAGAACACGTACGCTCCGCACTCCTGAAGAGATCCAGTTCAGAAATCCAGGCCAGAAATGGGAAACTCTGTCGTTGTATTAAAGGAGTAAAGCGGCAATCCGCCAGCGATTGCCAATCCTCAGAAGATCTGGCACATTGCTTCTGTCTCCACATTGTCTGATTTTTATTTCAGATTTCCAGCAACCCCTCTTGTATCATTTAAATCCATCCAGAATCAGAGTCTGATGTCAGACCTGTAGAGAGCAGTGCGAATCCCTGAAGCTGGCATTGTGATTCTGCTTCCCTTCAACGTTGGTCAGAATATTGACACCTAATTCTCACTGACACCAATGCTTTGATATTAACCTCTTAAAAGGTAGGAGAGGGGCGGGAGTCAGGGTGGAAATTTAACCCCAACCTGTTGGCTAGGCACCTGTTGTCTTTGTCGGATATTGGGCCATCAGTGTATCCCATCAAGGGGGTGGGATACTGAGAGTGGTTATCCCTGTATCGGTCATAAGAGATTTACTTAGTTGAGTGGGACAGGGATCAGTGCTGGGCAACCTGGTGCATCCGAAGAATAAATGATGGGAAAAAAAATTCAGTGGGATTTCCTAGGGAAAGATGTTAGGCAATATTTGAGTGCAATGTCCCAGGGATCGGTGCTATGAGATGTACTGAGTGCAGTGACCCAGAGATTGGTATTGGGAGATGTACTGAGTGCAGTGTCCCAGGGATCGGTGCTGGGAGATGTACTGAGTGTAGTGTCCCAGAGATCGGTGCTGGGAGATGTACTGAGCGCAGTGTCCTAGGGATCGGTGCTGGGAGATGTACTGAGCGCAGCGTCCCAGGGATTGGCGCTGGGAGATGCACTGAGCGCAGCGTCCCAGGGATCAGCGCTGGGAGATGCACTGAGTGCAGCGTCCCAGGGATCGGCGCTAGGAGATGCACTGAGCGCAGCGTCCTAGGGATCAGTGCTATGAGATGTACTGAGTGCAGTGACCCAGAGATTGGTATTGGGAGATGTACTGAGTGCAGTGTCCCAGGGATCGGTGCTGGGAGATGTACTGAGTGCAGTGTCCCAGAGATCGGTGCTGGGAGATGTACTGAGCGCAGTGTCCTAGGGATCGGTGCTGGGAGATGTACTGAGCGCAGCGTCCCAGGGATCGGCGCTGGGAGATGCACTGAGCGCAGCGTCCCAGGGATCGGCGCTGGGAGATGCACTGAGCGCAGCGTCCCAAGGATCGGCGCTGGGAGATGCACTGAGCGCAGCGTCCCAGGGATCGGCGCTGGGAGATGCACTGAGCGCAGCGTCCCAGGGATCGGCGCTGGGAGATGCACTGAGCGCAGCGTCCCAGGGATCGGCGCTGGGAGATGCACTGAGCGCAGCGTCCCAGGGATCGGCGCTGGGAGATGCACTGAGCGCAGCGTCCCAGGGATCGGCGCTGGGAGATGCACTGAGCGCAGCGTCCCAGGGATCGGCGCTGGGAGATGCACTGAGCGCAGCGTCCCAGGGATCGGCGCTGGGAGATGCACTGAGCGCAGCGTCCCAGGGATCGGCGCTGGGAGATGCACTGAGCGCAGCGTCCCAGGGATCGGTGCTGCTCAGACCCAGGGCATCACTGCACTTGTTCCTCGGGACAGTCAAACCATTCAGTTCAAATTCCTGCTTCCACCAGATTTTATCCAAGCGTATGTTTGATTGATAGCTGTATTTTTCGAAGTAAATCACAATTTTAAATAATCCTATTGACTGATCAGCTAATGTAGATAGGAGCGGTAGAATTTTAATGTGCTCAGTTCTAATGTATCTTGAATGGATTTTGATAGTGTATCTCAGTCTCTCTCTCCCAGGCACCAGTCAATCTGAATCTGCCATGGTTTTGGACTTGTCAGTGACAACAACGACTACCTGTGTTTATATATATATTGAACAAAGTAAAAGATCCCAAGGCATTTCACAGGAACTTTCTCAAATGAAATTTGACACCAAGCCACACGAGGAGATGTCAGGATATGTGACCAATGATGGAAGTATGAAAATCTAGAGTCCACAAGAGGCCCAAACTGAAGGAATTTAAAAAAAAATAATTTACAGGATTTGGATGTCGCTGGCTGGGCCAGCATTTATTGCCCATCCCTAACTGCCCTTTAGAAGGTAGTGGTCAGCTGCCTTCTTGAGCCGCTGCCGACCATGTGCTGTAGGTACAAACATCTCAGAGGGTTTTAGGGTTGGAGGATGTTTCAAGGACATGGAAAAATTTAAAAACTGGAATGAGATTTTTAAAAATTGAGCCATTTTGCTGGATTTACGGAATAGAGGACCACAGAGGACTAAACAGTGACTATGTTTGAAGGTTCATTCTTATAAGGGCTAACACAGAAGAAATGCATTTATTGTTTTGGATATTCTGAAGAAAAGACTAATGTTGGTGTTACGAGGCTTTGCCCCCTTTATCTTTGAAAATGTGATTTTTCAACTTTCAACTGACTGGACATTTTGCATTATGAACTGAGACAGAACAAACTGCTTCTAAATGCAAGGCCATATTCCAATGTGAGGATGAAGATCAAACAAAGCATCCTCAGAGAAGCATGAAGGGAGAGACATTTCCTGTGATCCAGACACCCATCAAATCACGTAACTGTCTAAGGAAGACACATCAAAAATGCCAAGTACTGGATATTGAAACAATGGCTGCCACAGACAGAGTCACCCAAATCTTCTTGGAAATACACAATGGGTGAAGTATTTCAAGGCAAGGTTGCCAGCCACTAGAGAGAGATTGCAAGTCACACAGGCAGTATCCACAAAGCCTTCAGCAGAGGAAACAAGCTGAGTGCTGCTAGCACTGTCCCTCTCTCTCTTTTTGAATAAGCATGTCACCCGGCTCGAGAAGCCAACTCTACCAGAATCCTACCAGTGATCTGAGATCTCATAATAATTGCAACATTACCTTCATCTGACCGCATCCAATAAATCTGCTAATCCAAATTGGCTGCAAAATTTAAAAGCTATGCCTCAAAGGCAATCAAAGGACACTTAACCATATATTCTTTAACTTTTCTTTTAACTGGATTCTAACTCCCTTTATTTCTGAATGTGTTTGTGTGTATTTGCATGTGTGGGCACTAATGACTGCATGAGGCTGAATGCTTGATGTTGTGTTTTGATGATTTGTCTCAGATTTAGTGGTTAACACTCTTTGACTCAACCTTGCTTGATTAGCTCCTTATTGTTCACAGCTTAAGTGGTAAATTACATTCTGATTTGGAAAAGGCATATCCTCATAAAAAGAAACTGAAACCTGTGTTGTGACCAACCACAGAGGTTGAATTGAGGACTTAATCCTGTTAATTTATCTGGTTACTGATCAAATGAATCTGATTAGCAGTTGAAAACCTAATTTGCACTCTGACAAGAGTGTTTATCAATTTGTTGACTCAAGGCATGAAAATTTCATGGTGACACATGTTGGGGTGAAGAAAGCTCATGTGGAGAATAAACACTGATATGGAACCAGTTGGAGCCAACGGCCTGTTCTGTGATGTAAATTCTATGCAATTTGAACTGGCGCTTGCTGCATTTAGCAAGATATGGCTTGGTTTGATAGCCTGGAGGAACTAAGTACCAATTAAATCTCTAGCTCTCCAGTAAAGGCTGAGCTTGGCTGACAGCCCTGCCACATTGCTCCATTTCATAACCTTTGACCATTGAGCAGGGCATCGCACTGAGAAAAAGCTGCTTCAATTGCAAAGAAAGGAGAGAAAGACTTGCATTTAGATAGCACCTTTAACAGCATCAGGATGCCCAAAAGCACTTTGCAGTCAATGTAGTGCTTTTTGAAACAAAAATAAAAATACCTGGAAAAACTCAGCAGGTCTGGCAGCATCTGCGGAGAGGAACACAGTTAACGTTTCGAGTCCATATGACTCTTCAACAGAACTAAGGAAAAATACAAAAGAGGTGAAATATAAGCTGGTTTAAGAGGGGGTGGGACAGGTAGAGCTGGATAGAGGGCCAGTGATAGGTGGAGATTGCCAAAAGATGTTATAGACAAAAGGACAAAGAGGTGTTGAAGGTGATGATATTATCTAAGGAATGTGCTAATTAAGGGTAGAAAGCAGGACAAGCAAGGTACAGATAGCCCTAGTGGGGGTGGGGTGGGGGGAGGGATCGAAATAGGCTAAAAGGTAGAGATAAAACAATGGATGGAAATACATTTAAAAATAATGGAAATAGGTGGGAAAAGAAAAATCTATATAAATTATTGGGGAAAAAAGGGGGATCGGAAAGGGGTGGGGATGGAGGAGAGAGTTCATGATCTAAAATTGTTGAATTCAATATTCAGTCCAGAAGGCTGTAAAGTGCCTAGTCGGAAGATGAGGTGCTGTTCCTCCAGTTTGAGTTGAGCTTCACTGGAACAATGCAGCAGGCCAAGGACGGACATGTGGGCATGAGAGCAGGATGGAGTGTTGAAATGGCAAGCGACAGGGAGGTCTGGGTCATGCTTGTGGACCCCCTTTCCAATCCCCCCTTTTTTTCCCAATAATTTATATAGATTTTTCTTTTCCTACCTATTTCCATTATTTTTAAATATATTTCCATCCATTGTTTTATCTCTACCTTTTAGCCTATTTCGATCCCTTCCCTTCACCCCACCCACCCCCACTAGGGCTATCTGTACCTTGCTTGTCCTGCTTTCTACCCTAATTAGCACATTCCTTAGACACCTCTTTGTCCTTTTGTCTGTGACATCTTTTGGTTATCTCTACCTATCACTGGCCCTCTATCCAACTGTACCTGTCCCACCCCCCCAACCCCCTTAAATCAGCTTATATTTCACCTCTTTTCTATTTTTACTTAGTTCTGTTGAAGAGTCATATGGACTCGAAACGTTAACTGTGTTCCTCTCTGCAGATGCTGCCAGACCTGAGTTTTTCCAGGTATTTTTGTTTTTGTTTTAGATTTCCAGCATTCACAGTTTTTTGCTTTTATCTTATTGCTTTTTGAATTGAATGTAGGAAACTCGGAAACCAATTTCCCCAAAGCAAGCTAATGGCCAGGTAAAAGCGTAATGGCCAGGTAATCTGGTTTTGAATGAAACAGAAACAGAAAATGATGGAAAAACTCACCAGGTCTAACAGCATCTGTGGAGTGAAAAACAGAGTTAACGTTTCGAGTCTGAAAAAGAGTCATACAGACATGAAACATTAGCTCTGTTTCTCTCTCCACAGATGCTGTTAGACCTGCTGAGTTTTTCCAGCATTTTCTGTTTTTGTTTCAGATTTCCAGTATCTGCAGTATTTTGCTTTTATCTGATTTTGAATGATGTTGATTGAGGGATAAATATTGGCCAGCACAGCAGGGTCAGCTCCCCAACTTTTCTTCGAAATAGTGCCAGGGTTCAGCTTAGATCCACCTAAGGCTATGCAGGGCCTCAGTTTACCATCTCAACCAAAAGACGGCACCTCTGACTGTGCGGTACTCACTCAGTAATGTATTTGAGTGTCAGCCACAACTCTGACCCAAAGGGGAGCATGCTTCCTACTCAGACACAAAGCTTTACAACCTTTTCTGGGGATCAGTCCCCTGCCACCCACCGGACTAACTAAACTGGCTGATTGGCATTCCCTCCAGGATTGAAGGTTTGAGGCTGCTCAAAATTCTTCACCTCGCACCCTAAGAGGGGCAACCAGAAGCCTGGAATTGACTGGTTGTTGAAAACTGATATCTGTGCAACATAATCCTATGTTTTAGGCAACAAATGGATTTGCAGTGTTGAATTCCCCAGTAGAACAATCTATCTGACCAGTCAAAAACAAGATCTCGGGCTTGAATTTCTGCTTGCTTCACTAGTTATATCAGTACAATCCGGACAGAATCGGCCAAACCAGGGCAAAAGATTAGGGTATTGTAAACAGAAGTGAATTAATCCCAAATATAATGGAAAGTGGTAGTGAAACAATTACATTCTATTGCATTGCCAGGTTGCTGTGGTTCATGGAAGATTTGTGATGATGCAAATCAATTTTAGAGGAAAGTTGAAGTGTAAACTCACCAGTGCGTCTTGCATGCAATTTCCCAATTGCACCCAAAGCAGAAACTCTTCCCCCCCATCCACAAGGAAAGAGGTGATTCCAACCAGAGAGCAAACATACCCTTTCCTGAAACCCGTCAGCAAGCTTAATAATGGGGTGAAAGGTGAATCTCAATGGTGCACAGAACTTGAACATCCACTTGGAATAAATACATTTTTGTTTTTTAGTCTGAAGGCCAGAATTACTTGAGTTCCTAAATCACAACTCCAAAACACTTAAAAATGTGAGAGCTTGAGTTTTAGTTTCTGTGGAGCATGCAGAACTGATTATGTGGAGTTAATCTGACAGTTTTATTGGAAAAAGGCTCTACGAACTCATTCTATGCAACACACTTGTACTTCAACAGGAAAATGTTGCATTTATATAGAGACAGAAGGATGACGATCCTTTTCAAATAATAGTGCAGTACATTCAATGAACAAGCAGATCAAGCAGAATGGGTTCACCAACAAGAAAGGTACCAAGATAAAGGAAAAATACTGCGGATGCTGGAAATCTGAAACGAAGTACGTTGTTGTCTGGCATACTGACCTCTACCCCACAGAGGCTGAGCGCCAACTCTCAGACACTTCCTCCTACCTCCCCCTGGACCATGACTCCACCACCGAACATCAAGCCATTGTTTGCAGGACTGTCACTGATCTCATCTCCTCTGAAGATCTTCCCTCCACAGCTTCCAACCTCATAGTCTCCCAACCTTGGACAGCCCGCTTCTACCTCCTCCCCAAAATCCACAAACAGGACTGTCCCGGCAGACCGATCGTATCAACCTGTTCCTGCCCCACGGAACTCTTTTCTTCCTATCTTGGCTCCATTCTCTCCCCCCTTGTCCAGTCTCTTCCCACCTACATCGGTGAGTCCTCTGATCCCCTACATCATATCAACAATTTCCAGTTCCACATTCTGCAGTTTCAGGCCCCAACCACCTCCTCTTCACCATGGATGTTCCAGGCCCCAACCACCTCCTCTTCACCATGGATGTCCAATCCCTCCACATCTCCATCCCCCACCAGGATGGTCTGAGGTCTCTCCGCTTCTTCCTTGAACAGAGGCCCAAACAATCCCCATCCACCACTACTCTCCTCCGTCTGGCTGAACTTGTTCTCTCATTGAACAATTTCTCCTTAAATGTGTCTCACTTCCTCCAAATAGAAGGTGTGGTTATGAGTACCTGCATGGGCCCCAGTTATGCCTGTCTTTTTATGGGGTGTGTGGAACATCCCTTGTTCCAGTCCTACTCAGGCCTTCTACCACAACTCTTCTTTCAGTACATCGACGACTGTTTCGGTGCCGCTTCATGCTCTCGTTTGGACCTGGAAAAATTTATCAATTTTGCTTCCAATTTCCACCCCTCCATCACCTTCTCATGGTCCATCTCCAACACTTCCCTTCCCTTCCTTGACCTCTCTGTCTCAATTTCTGGTGATAGACTGTCCACCCATGTTCATTACAAGCTCACCGACTCCCACAGCTACTTCAATTGCAGCTCCCCACATCCTGACTCCTGTAAGGACTCCATCCCATTCTCTCAGTTCCTTCGCCTCTATCGCATCTGTTCTGATGATGCCACTTTCCAAAATAGTGCTTCTCACATGTCTTCCTTCTTCCTTAACTGAGGTTTCCCACCCACAGTGGTTGATAGGGCCCTCAATCGTGTCTGAACCATCTCCTGCACCTCTGCCCTCACACCTTCCTCTCCCTCCCAGAAACATGATAGGATCCCCCTTGTCCTCACTTTTCACCCCACCAACCTCCGTACTCAAAAGGATCATCCTCCGCCATTTCTGCCAACTCCAGCATGATGCCGCCACCAAACACATCTTCCCTTCACCCCCCCTGTTGGCATTCCATAGGGATCGTTTCCTCTGGGACACCCTGGTCCACTCCTCTATCACCCCCAACACCTCAACCCTCTCCCACGGCACCTTCCCATGCAATCGCAGAAGGTGCAATACCTGCCCCTTTACTTTCCCCCCTCCTCACCATCCAAGGGTCCAAACATTCCTTCAAATGAAGCAGCGCTTCACTTGTACTTCCCTCAATTTGGTCTACTGCATTCGCTGCTCCCAATGCGGTTTCCTCTACATTGGAGAGACCAAACGCAGACTGGGTGACCACTTTGCAGAACACCTTTGATCTGTCCGCAAGCATTACCCAGACCTCCCTGTCGCTTGCCATTTCAACACACCATCCTGCTCTCATGCCCACATGTCCATCCTTGGCCTGCTGCAATGTTCCAGTGAAGCTTAATGCAAACTGGAGGAACAGCACCTCATCTTCTGACTAGGCACTTTACAGCCTTCCGGACTGAATATTGAGTTTAGCAACTTCAGACCATGAACTCGCTCCTCCATCCCCATCCCCTTTTTCATCCCCCTTTTTTCCATATTCATTTAAAAAAAAAATTAATAATTCACCCCCACTTATTTTCATTATTATTATTTTTTAAATTTATTTCCATTTTCATTCATTGTTTTATCCTCAGCTTTTAGCCTATTTTCGATCTTTTTTCCCACCACCGTCCCCTCCCCCGACCCCACTCCCACTCAGGCCATCTGTCACTTTCCAGAATACTTACCCTGGTCCGGCTATTATCACATTCTGCTTTCTACCCTTAATGTCACCATCAGCACCTCCTTTAGCCCATACCACCACCATCAACACCCCTTTGACCTTTTGTTTATGACATCTTTTGTAATCTCTCCTTTGCCTCCACCTAACACTGGCCTTTTATCCAGCTTCACCTGTTCTACCTCCCTTAAACAGTATATATTTCACCACCTCTCTACCTCCCTTTAGATCTGAAGAAGAGTCATATGGACTCGAAACGTTATCTGTCTCTCTCTCCACAGGTACTGTCAGACCTGGTGAGCTTTTCCAGCATTTTTTGTTTTCGTTTCAGAAAGGTACCAAGGTTTGAGAACAACTGAGAACAAAGCGCTGCACAGAAGGGCTCTGAACACAAGGGGGTGCCAAAAAGCTTCAGTTTGAATCTGACCCTTTCCTCCTTTCCTGGCACACATTCCTCAACTTTCCACAGGCCTTGAGAGCTAGGGAATCACATTTGACCATGAATAAAGATGGCAGGCAAAGGGCACATGACACAAATGTAAATTGGAGGATCCAGGTGGTGGACAGTGGATCTGGGTGCTGTCCTTGCCCTATGACACATCGTTGGAATTATGACTGGGTGCAGTCAGGAGCAGGAGAGACTTTCCCCCAGCACTGGGAGGAAGAAACCTGCAGCTCTCACTAAGAAGGTGTGGTTAGAGGTAGCTGAGGCAGTGAGAAGCAGGAGTATTGTACACAGACCACAGATATAGTCGAGAAAGCAGCTTATTGACCTCACCAGTCAGGAAAAGTGAGTACGTTTGCTGCTTCACCTAAACACTGAGCATCAAGCACTTACCTCCCCTTGGCTTCTGAGGGGATAATATCCCTCTAAATTTATAAACACTCCTGTTTGCTGAGGCAGTGCTTGGATTGTCACATGTGTGCAGTTGATGGCACATCCAGTACCTGAGGGAATGCAGCCAGAGAGGAGAATCCGAAAGCCTCATCATTCTGGCTATTGTCATCACAGAGGTAGTTTCCATAACTCCCAGCCCTGGCAAACAATCTGTTCATCAACTACCCTATGTATTTATGTGCGGTCGGCTGTGAGGTCCTCAATATGTTTCCGGTAACATCCTGCAAGGAGCCAGGAACAAAGAGATTGAGGATGGGTCTGAACTTCACAGCCACTGGTAATACATGGTCAGCAGGTCCAGCAGACAACAAGTCACCCTCTAGGAGGCTGCCAATACCTGACATCTCAGTCTCTACCTGCGGAAGCACTGATCTTCCGAGAGGCCCAGAAATGTAAAGCCTTTGTATATGCTGTGATGGTGTAATGCATCCTGTAACCTCAGCCCCTCTCCTGTTCACATCTCCCCCTATGCCCCTCTCACCCAACATATGAACATACGAATTACAAGTAGACTATTCGGCCCCTCAAGCCTGCTCTGCCATTTGGTAATATGGCTGATCTGTTGTGGCCTCAACTCCACATTCCGCCTACCCCTGATAACCTTTGACTCCCTTGTTAGTCAAGAAACTAACTCTGCCTTAAAAATATTTATTGACCCTGCCTCCAACACTCTCTGGGGAAGAGAGTTCCAGAGATTCACAACACTCAGAGAAATATTTTCTCCTCATCTCCATCTTAAATGGGAGACCCCTTATTTTTAAATGGTGGCCCCTAGTTCTAGTCTCTCCCACAAGGGGAAACATCCTCTCGGCATCCACCCTGTCAAGGCTCCTCAGGACTTTATATGTTTCAATAAGATCACCACTCAATCTTCAAAACTCCAGCCTGTGCAACCTTTTCTCATAAGATAACCCACTCATTCCAGGAAACAGTCGAGTGAACCTTCTCTGAACTACTTCCAATGCAATTATGTCCTTTCTTAAATAAGGAAACCAAAACTGCACACAGTAGTCTAGATCTGATCTCACCAACACCTTGTACAACTGTAGCTAAATATCCCTACTTTTATATTCTATTCTCCTTGCAATAAATGACAACATTCCATTTGCCTTCTTAATCACTTGCTGTACCTGCATAGCAACCTTTTCTGATTCATGTACGAGGACACCCAGATCCCTCTGTAAGTCAGAGTTCTGCAATCTCCCTCCATTTAAATAATATGCTGCTTTTCTATTCTTCCTGCCAAAGTGGACAAGTTCACATTTTCCCACATTATACTCACTGTGCACCTCTCCACCTGTGCCCCTCTCCCCTCGTGCACCTGATGATTCCACTACAGCATGTCATCACTGTTATGGATGGTAGTGGACCTCCTCGTCTAATGTAGTGTCAAAAATATCCAAGATGTCTCCTGTCCTGCCGGTGTTCCTCTAAAATCCTCCTAACTTTTTCAGTATTCCTATACTGACATGAGGACAAGGGAGGTCCGGGTGTTGGTGGATGTGGCAGGGCGGGGGGTTTAAACCCCAGTTAAAATTTCAGCGTGTCAGGGACCTGACAGGACCCTGCTGATTTCCACACTTAAGCGGTGCTCATTTGAAGGTGTGTAGGAAACCCCTGTGGGACAGTCAGGCAGTAAGTGAAATGTGTAAACAAAAAAAAGCCTGACTAAAAGCTGAACTCTGCATTCTGGCATTAACTGCAAGAAGGTGGGTTTCGCAGGATGTGCGAAACTCACCAGGGTCAACAAGACGAAAGCAGAGTGGGGATTGACGGAGCTGTGAAATTGACAGGCTGGAAAGCATTTAAATACTGATCCTGGACAGCTGCTTCTCTGTCTAAGTGAAACGATTTTGCTCACGGGTCTTGTTCTGAGAATTTGCCTTTTGTTTTTTTTAAGAGATGATTTCCAATATATCGCAGCTCATTTCTGCCACGTTAAACTTACTGTCTTTAATCTGCACTTCCCAGCTGCCAGCCTTCACTGCAACATGGGAGCAGCTAACACAGATCTACCCTGAATCTTTGCTGAGGAACAAGAGGAGCAGAGCCAGCAACGCTGCCAGCAGTAGGAACAACGCCACCAGCAGCAGGAGCAATACCACCAGCAGCAGAAACAAAACCAGCAGAAACAACACCACCAGCTGCAGTAACAACACCACCAGCTGCAGTAACAACACCACCAGTAGCAGGAACAACACCACCAGCAGCAGGAACAACATCACCAGTAGCAAAACAAAAACAGAATTACCTGGAAAAACTCAGCAGGTCTGGCAGCATCGGCGGAGAAGAAAAGAGTTGACGTTTCGAGTCCTCGTGACCCTTCGACAGAACTAAGTAGAAATAGGAAAGGGGTGAAATATAAGCTGGTTTAAGGTGTGTGTGTGTGTGTGTGTGTGGGGGGGGGGGGTGGTGGTGGGGGGGGGGGGGGGTGTTGGTGTGGGGGGTGGGGGGGTGTTGGGGTGGGTGGGGGGAGAGAAGTGGAGGGGGGTGTAGTTGTAGGGACAAGCAAGCAGTGATAGAAGCAGATCATCAAACGATGTCACAGACAACAGAACAAAAGAACACATAGGTGTTGAAGTTGGTGATATTATCTAAACGAATGTGCTAATTAAGAATGGATGGTAGGGCACTCAAGGTATAGCTCTAGTGGGGGTGGGGGGAGCATAAAAGATTTAAAAATATTTAAAAATAATGGAAATAGGTGGGAAAAAGAAAAATCTATATAATTTATTGGAAAAAAACAAAAGGAGGGGGGAAGAAACAGAAAGGGGGTGGGAATGGAGGAGGGAGGTCAAGACCTAAAGTTGTTGAATTCAATATTCAGTCCGGAAGGCTGTAAAGTGCCTAGTCGGAAGATGAGGTGTTGTTCCTCCAGTTTGCGTTGGGCTTCACTGGAACAATGCTGCAAGCCAAGGACAGACATGTGGGCAAGGGAGCAGGGTGGAGTGTTGAAATGGCAAACGACAGGGAGGTTTGGGTCATTCTTGCGGACAGACAGCAGGTGTTCTGCAAAGTGGTCGCCCAGTTTACATTTGGTCTCTCCAATGTAGAGGAGACCGCATTGGGAGCAACGAGTGTAGTAGACTAAGTTGGGGGAAATGCAAGTGAAATGTTGCTTCACTTGAAAGGAGTGTTTGGGCCCTTGGACGGTAAGGAGAGAGGAAGTGAAGGGGCAGGTGTTACATCTTTTGCGTGGGCATGGGGTGGTGCCATAGGTGGGGGTTGAGGAGTAGGGGGTGATGGAGGAGTGGACCAGGGTGTACTGGAGGGAATGATCCCTACGGAATGCCGACAGTGGGGGTGAAGGGAAGATGTGTTTGGTAGTGGCATCATGCTGGAGTTATGCCTGTCTCTTTATGGGGTATGTGGAACATTCCTTGTTCCAGTCCTACTCCGGGCCCCTTCCACAACTCTTTCTCCGGTACATCGATGATTACTTCGGTGCTGCTTCATGCTCTCGTCAGGACTTGGAAAAATTTATTAATTTTGCTTCCAATCTCCACCCCTCCATCATTTTCACGTGGTCCATCTCTGACACTTCCCTTCCCTTCCTTGACCTCGCTGTCTCAATCTCTGGTGATAGACTGTCCACCAATATCCATTACAAGCCTACTGACTCCCACAGCTACCTTGACTACAGCTTCTCACACCCCGCTTCCTATAAGGACTCCATCCCATTCTCTCAGTTCCTTCACCTCCGTCTCATCTGTTCCGATGATGCTACCTTCAAAAACAGTCCCTCTGACATGTCCTCCTTCTTCCTTAACCGAGGTTTTCCACCCACGGTCGTTGACAGGGCTCTCAACCG
The DNA here is from genome assembly GCF_017639515.1 of Carcharodon carcharias. Lineage (NCBI taxonomy): Eukaryota > Metazoa > Chordata > Chondrichthyes > Lamniformes > Lamnidae > Carcharodon > Carcharodon carcharias. The sequence goes on along the minus strand of NC_054484.1, from coordinate 92,025,213 downwards.
TGTCCGGCCCATCTCCCGCGCATCCGCCCTCACGCCTTCTCCTCCCTCCCAGAAACATGATAGGGTCCCCCTTGTCCTCACTTATCACCCCACCAGCCTCCGCATTCAAAGGATCATCCTCCGCCATTTCCGCCAACTCCAGCATGATGCCACTACCAAACACATCTTCCCTTCACCCCCCCGGTCAGCATTCCGTAGGGATCATTCCCTCCGGGACACCCTGGTCCACTCCTCCATCACCCCCTACTCCTCAACCCCCACCTATGGCACCACCCCATGCCCACGCAAAAGATGTAACACCTGCCCCTTCACTTCCTCTCTCCTCACCGTCCAAGGGCCCAAACACTCCTTTCAAGTGAAGCAACATTTCACTTGCATTTCCCCCAACTTAGTCTACTGCATTCGTTGCTCCCAATGCGGTCTCCTCTACATTGGAGAGACCAAACGTAAACTGGGCGACCGCTTTGCAGAACACCTGCGGTCTGTCCGCAAGAATGACCCAAACCTCCCTGTCGCTTGCCATTTCAACACTCCACCCTGCTCTCTTGCCCACATGTCTGTCCTTGGCTTGCTGCATTGTTCCAGTGAATCCCAACGCAAACTGGAGGAACAACACCTCATCTTCCGACTAGGCACTTTACAGCCTTCCAGACTGAATATTGAATTCAAAAACTTTAGGTCTTGACCTCCCTCCTCCACCCCCACCCCCTTTCTGTTTCTTTCCTCTTCCTTGTGTTTTTTTCCAATAAATTATATAGATTTTTCTTTTTCCCACCTATTTCCATTATTTTTAAATATTTTTAAATCTTTTATGCTCCCCCCACCCCCACTAGAGCTATACCTTGAGTGCCCTACCATCCATTCTTAATTAGCACATTCGTTTAGATAATATCACCAACTTCAACACCTATGTGTTCTTTTGTTCTGTTGTCTGTGACATCGTTTGATGATCTGCTTCTATCACTGCTTGCTTGTCCCTACAACCACACCCCCCCTCCACTTCTTTCCCCCCACCCAACCCACCCTCCCACCACACACACACACCTTAAACCAGCTTATATTTCACCCCTTTCCTATTTCTACTTAGTTCTGTCGAAGGGTCATGAGGACTTGAAACGTCAACTCTTTTCTTCTCCGCCGATGCTGCCAGACCTGCTAAGTTTTTCCAGGTAATTCTGTTTTTGTTTTGGATTTCCAGCATCTGCAGTTTTTTGTTTTTACCACCAGTAGCAACACCACCAGCAGCAGGAACAAGACCACCAGTAGCAGAAACAACACCAACAGAAACAACACCACCAGCAGCAGGAATAACACCACCAGCAGTAGGAACAACATCACCAGCAGCAGGAACAACACCAGCAGTAGCAACACCACCAGCAGCAGGAACAAGACCACCAGTAGCAGAAACAACACCAACAGAAACAACACCACCAGTAGCAGAAACAACACCACCAGGAGCAGAAACAACACCACCAGGAGCAGAAACAACGCCATCAGCAGCAGGAGCAACACCAGCAACTGCAGGAACAACACCAGCTACTGCAGAAACAACACCACCAGGAGCAGAAACAATACCACCAGGAGCAGAAACAACACCACCAGGAGCAGAAACAACACCAGCAGAAACAACACCATCAGCAGCAGGAGCAACACCAGCAACTGCAGGAACAACACCACCAGCTGCAGTAACAACACCACCAGTAGCAGGAACAACACCACCAGCAGCAGGAACACCACCAGTAGCAGGAACAACACCACCACCAGCAGGAACAAGACCACCAGTAGCAGAAACAACACCAGCAGAAACAACACCACTAGCAGCAGAACCAACACCAGCAGAAACAACACCAGCAGCAACAGGAACAACACCACCAGTAGCAGAAACAACACCAGCAGAAACAACACCAGCAGCAGCAGGAACAACACCACCAGCAGCAGGAACAACACCAGCAGCAGAAACAACACCACCAGTAGCAGAAACAACACCACCAGCTGCAGGAATAACACCACCAGCAGCAAGAACACCACCAGTAGCAGGAACAACACCACCACCAGCAGGAACAAGACCACCAGTAGCAGAAACAACACCAGCAGAAACAACACCACTAGTAGCAGAACCAACACCAGCAGAAACAACACCAGCAGCAACAGGAACAACACCACCAGTAGCAGAAACAACACCAGCAGAAACAACACCAGCAGCAGCAGGAACAACACCACCAGCAGCAGGAACAACACCAGCAGCAGAAACAACACCACCAGTAGCAGAAACAACACCACCAGCTGCAGGAATAACACCACCAGCAGCAGGAACACCACCAGTAGCAGGAACAACACCACCACCAGCAGGAACAAGACCACCAGTAGCAGAAACAACACCAGCAGAAACAACACCACTAGTAGCAGAACCAACACCAGCAGAAACAACACCAGCAGCAACAGGAACAACACCACCAGTAGCAGAAACAACACCAGCAGAAACAACACCAGCAGCAGCAGGAACAACACCACCAGCAGCAGGAACAACACCAGCAGCAGAAACAACACCACCAGTAGCAGAAACAACACCACCAGCTGCAGGAATAACACCACCAGCAGCAGGAACAACACCAGCAGCAAGAACAATACCATCAGCAGCAGGAACAAGACCAAAACCAACAGGACCTCCAGTTGCCTTCTCTCTCTGGCACCTGCTGCTCCACAGGACAGCGGGGATGGACACAAAGCTCCAACTCACAGGGTGTGATACCCATAACGTAGGGTTTACCAGCAGAGGATCAGCTTTTGGGACATGGCTGAACAACTGTGTCTCAGGAAGCTCAAATTTCTCAGCAGATCAGTGCTGATATCTGCAGCCTCCTGGAACAAGACCCCCTTCCAGTGGACCAGATGGACATGCATCAAGGTCATCACAGCCCTCAATTTCTTCACCTTCGGCTCCATCCAGAGACCTGCCAGTGACATTTGCAGGGTTTCACAATCTGCTGCCCACAAGTGCATCTCCCAGGTGACTGATGCCATGTTTGCCAGGGCTACCACTTTGCTACCGATGAAGCCAGTCAGAACAAGAGGCTCTCAGATCTATGGATTGCAGTGAGTTCAGGGAGTCATAGGTTGCATCCATGTGATCCAGATGCTCTCAGATAATCTGGAAATATTCATCAATCGAAGGGGATTCCACTGCAGCTTGTATATAACCATTGGAAGATGTTCATATGACTGTGTAAGATTTCCAGGAAACTGCCATGATGCTTTCATTCTGTGCTAGTCAAGTATAACACAGATCTTCCCAGCTCCAAGCTGACCCAGTGGATGGCTCCTTGGAGGCAAGGGATACCCCTAAGAATGTGGCTGATGACACTTCTGAGAACTGCCACCCAGTAACCATACAACAGAAGTCACAGGAGAACAAGAGTGATCACTGGGCAAGCCATTGGGCTGAACATATGATTCAGGCAGATTGACAGATCAGGTGCCACTCTTCAGTCTAAACCAGAAAGTGTTTTCAGAATGATAGGTGTCTGCTGTGCCTCGCAAAATATTATGCTGAAGAGAGGACTGGAGCTAACGGATGGCAAAGGTGATGATTATGTTGCATCTTTGGAGAAGGAGGAGTTGGAGGAGGATCAGCAAGGGGAATCACCCTTTTATGGGAAGGGTGCCTACAGATGCACACCTACCAACCTGTCAGTTTGCCAGAACAGCCTCATACAGGCACGATTCAGCTAGCCTGAGACTGTGCAGCTATGTGACGCATCAGTGATACCCCTACTAATCTCCCCAGCACAAAGTAACCCTTCCATTCACTGATACCCACACTTGTCTTCTACTCCTGTCATACCATTTACCTCAAGACAGATAACACTTGACAGGCAAGAGAGGACAATAGAGACTTGAGATAAAGTTTGAGGCTTAACAATTACAATGAAATGGACACATTAAACACCCAAGTGATTTTCCTTGTAAACTACAAACACTATTTTCCTTTTTCTACTGCTTCTAAGTAATTCTACCCCTGTGGTTTCAGCCGAGCTGGAGACAGGCTGCTCCTTCCCCAGCTCTGGCTGCTCAGATGCTCGAGTTGACATCCTCTGGGTTTTGAAGCCTGTGAGGGACCCACCTAACACTGTCCCACCATCACCTGTGCAGGGGCAGACTCGGTCATCAGGGCAGGAGGCAGCATGTGGGGCTGTGACTGAAGAGGGAATGGGGGGGGTAAGAGGGAGGAATGAGAGCCTTGAGCAGAGTCCCCACCTCCATGTACCCTTTTTCCATCTTCCCTCTCATGGCCCCACCAGGTCTTCCCTGCTAGCCTAGAGCTAGAGAGCTCTTCACTGCACTTCAGTGGGGAGGTGAATGGCCAAGGTGAGGCTTTCCCCATCCTATTGAAACTAGCAGACTGAGTGTACAGGCCATTGGTCAGGGCCAGTATGCACTGTGTACCTGCAGTGTCTGATGTTCCTTGCAAGTAGCTGCTCCTTCCATGGAGGTGGACATCAGCACAAAGGCCCAAGACATCATGCTGAGACGGATCCCTCCAATCATGTGTAAACTCTCTGGAAATGCTGACAAAAGCTCACACATTTCCCACTGCTTTTTCACAAGTTCCCATTTTGTGAATGACCCCTGAGGATCCACGTCCAGCTGAGCAGAGCTAGGAGTGTCCTGCACCGTCCAATGGGGACTCTCCACAGCAGTCCCTGTCTCCACCAACTGCTCACATGTGATGTGTGATTCACCATGTGACAACGTGATCTGCCTTGGAAGCTCCATTAAGGTGTGTGCAGAGGAAGGCTGGGGACGTCAGAGTGAAAGGCTTTCCACTTGCCTTTCCTGCCTGATGAGATCATTGAACCTCTTTTGGCACTGTATCCAGGATCGTGGGACTACACTCCTACCATTCACCTCCTCTGTGAAATCCAGCCGTTGATAGAACCCATGAGATAAACTCAGTCTCACTTCCATTTCACTATAGAGCTTCCTGAACCCCAAGAGACCTCTGCTGAAGGTATTAAATCCAAAGGAGTGTTAAAATTAATGTAACATTCCCTCTTTTCTCTGTAATTATGATGTTAATTCTTGTGTTAAATGTTGACCCACCTGTCCGAATGATCGTAACAAATTATTCACGTGCAGCCAAATGGGTGTCAATCAAACCTGGAAATTGGAGCCGGGTTGGAGTCAAGCTTCAGTTATCTTTGATTTTTTAGCCAACTCCATCCCACCAAATCTTAGGAGTTAAAATCTTTCTCCCCACTCCCACTCTCAGAGGGTAGGAGGAAGCTATTTAGGAGTGGAAATTGATCATGATGTAGGGTCAGGGGGGAGTTTTTGTGAGCTGAAAGACAGGGGTATTACTGAAGCAAGGAAAAGGGGCAAAATATTTATCGATACACCAGGCACTGACAGGCTGGCTTCTCAGCACAACACATTCCTCACTCACCACATCCCATTCCCAACTCACCACACCCCATTCCACGCTCACCACAACCCATTCCTCGCTCATCACATCCCATTCCTCACTCACCATATCCCATTCCTCACTCACCACATCCCATTCCTCACTCACCACATCCCATTCCTCGCTCATCACATCCCATTCCTCACTCACCATATCCCATTCCTCACTCACCACATCCCATTCCTCACTCACCACATCCCATTCCTCACTCACCACATCCCATTCCCAACTCACCACACCCCATTCCACGCTCACCACACCCCATTCCACGCTCACCACAACCCATTCCTCGCTCATCACATCCCATTCCTCACTCACCACACCCCATTCCACGCTCACCACACCCCATTCCACGCTCACCACAACCCATTCCTCGCTCATCACATCCCATTCCTCACTCACCATATCCCATTCCTCACTCACCACATCCCATTCCTCACTCACCACATCCCATTCCTCGCTCATCACATCCCATTCCTCACTCACCACATCCCATTCCTCACTCACCACATCCCATTCCTCACTCACCACATCCCATTCCCTACTCACCACATCCCATTCCTCGCTCATCACATCCCATTCCCTACTCACCACATCCCATTCCTCGTTCACCTCATCCCATTCCTCACTCATCACATCCCATTCCTCACTCACCACATCCCATTCCTCGCTCATCACATCCCATTCCTCACTCACCATATCCCATTCCTCACTCACCACATCCCATTCCTCACTCACCACATCCCATTCCTCACTCACCACATCCCATTCCCTACTCACCACATCCCATTCCTCGCTCATCACATCCCATTCCCTACTCACCACATCCCATTCCTCGTTCACCTCATCCCATTCCTCACTCATCACATCCCATTCCTCACTCACCACATCCCATTCCTCGTTCACCTCATCCCATTCCTCATTCACCTCATCCCATTCCTCGCTCGCCTCATCCCATTCCCTACTCAACACAACCCATTCCTTGTTCACCACATCCCATTCCTTGTTCACCACAATCCATTCCTCACTCACCACAACCCATTCCTCGTTCACCACAAACCATTCCCTACTCACCACAACACATTCCCCGTTCACCACAATCCATTCCCCGTTCACCACAACCCATTCCTCACTCACCACATCCCATTCCCTACTCACCACAACCCATTCCCCGTTCACCACAACCCATTCCCCGTTCAGCACATCCCATTCCTCACTCACCACATCCCATTCCCTACTCACAACCCATTCCTTGTTCATCGCATCCCATTCCTCGTTCACCACAATCCACTCCTCACTCACCACAACCCACTCCTCACTCACCACATCCCATTCCTCACTCACCACATCCCATTCCCTACTCACCACAACCCATTCCCCGTTCACCACAACCCATTCCTCACTCACCAAATCCCATTCCCTACTCACCACAACCCATTCCCCGTTCACCACAACCCATTCCCTGTTCACCACAACCCATTCCCCATTCACCACAACCCACTCCTCACTCATCACAACCCATTCCTCACTCACCACATCCCATTCCCTACTCACCACAACCCATTCCCCGTTCACCACAACCCATTCCCTGTTCACCACAACCCATTCCCCATTCACCACATCCCATTCCCTACTCACCACAACCCATTCCTCGTTCACCACAATCCACTCCTCACTCATCACAACCCACTCCTCACTCATCACAACCCACTCCGCACTCACCACATCCGATTCCCTACTCACCACAACCCATTCTCTACTCACCACAACCCATTCCTCACTCACCACATCCCATTCCCTACTCACCACAATCCATTCCCCGTTCAGCACAACCCATTCCTCACTCACCACATCCCATTCCCCGTTCAGCACAACCCATTCCTCACTCACCACATCCTATTCCCTACTCACCACAACCCATTCCCCGTTCAGCAAATCCCATTCCTCACTCACCACATCCCATTCCTCACTCACCACAACCCATTCCTCGTTCACCACATCCTATTCCCTACTCACCACAACCCATTCCCCGTTCAGCACATCCCATTCCTCACTCACCACATCCCATTCCTCACTCACCACAACCCATTCCTCGTTCACCACATCCCATTCCCCGCTCACCACATCCCATTCCCTACTCACCACAACCCATTCCCCATTCACCACATCCCATTCCCTGTTCACCACAACCCATTCCCCGCTCACCACAACCCATTCCCCGCTCACCACAACCCATTCCCCGTTCACCACAACCCATTCCTCACTCACTACTACCCATTCCTCACTCACTACTACCCATTCCTCACTCACCACAACCCACTCCTCACTCAACACACCCCATTCCCCACTCACCACAACACATTCCCCACTCAACCCTTTCCTGACTCCCCAATTCCATGCCCTTTCCCCGTAGACCTGCAATATTATTTTCTACAGGTATTTATCAAAATTTCTTTTGAAAGCCATGATTGAATCTGGCTCTACCACAGTCTTTGGCAGTGCATTCCAGATCTGAACTACTCGCTGCATGAAAAGGTTTCTCCTCATGTTTAGGGCAGAGCTTTTAGGCGTTAGGCGGGTGTGATTGGCGGGCTCAGGATCGGCTGGGGAATGCATGCTAAGTTCGATTGGCCCCCGACTATGATTTCATGCTGGCCGGCCAATTAACAGCCAGCCGGCATGATGTGCATGCTGAGAAGCTCAGCACTGCTGGGGGGTGGGGGGGGGCGGCAAAAGGGTGGGCATTGAGATCCGTGTGGGTGTGGCCAAGCGCTGGGAGAACGCTTCCTGAAGACAGAGAGCTGCCTCAGGGAGCTGGAGACCTGAAAAACCAAAAATAAAGTCTTGAAAAGCAGAAAAAAAATGACCAAGCATCCCAATCAGGCACCTAATAATAAACTTGATGAAAATGCTGTCCACCGATTTTTATTTTTATTTTATTTCTTCACGGAAACCTCATTCCACCCTTGGATGAGATTTCATGAAAAATGCAAAGGCCGCTTGGCCGATTCCCCTGTCCGCCAACTGTAAGGTTGTGAGGGCAACGGAAAACTAAAGACAATTGTGCCGTTAGTGACCTTAACTGGCCTCTTAATTGTCGGCAGGCGCGCTTCTGACTTTTGCGTGTGGCCATCGACCGAAATATGGCGCGAGCGCAGGATGACGCCGGGACACTCGCCGTACGATATCTTGCGCAATTTCATGCCGGATCGGGTCAGGCATGTGCCCGCTTGATCAGCTTAAAATTCTGCCCATAGAGTCACTGAATCATAGTGTCATTATGGCACAGAAGGATGCTATTCAGCCCATCAACTCCATGCTAATTCTCTGTAGAGCAATCTGGCCAGTCTGATTCCCTGCTCTACCCCCGTAGCCCTGCAAGTTTATTTCCCTCAAGTGCCCATCCAACTTTCCTTTGAACTTATTGATCATCTCTGCTACCACCAGCCTCATAGGCAGCAAATTCAAGCTTATAACCATTCCCAGACTAAAAATGTTCTTCCTCACTGTCCCCCTGTATTCTTGCCCCAGTCATTAAAACTGTCCTCAGGCTACGGCCCACAGCCCCTCCCAACCCCCACCCCCATCATGGGCTAAAATGACAGTGGGTATCTCACCTGCGATCTGACGGCTGCACCTCAGGAACTTAACACTAGGAGCAGCGTCAATTGCTTTAAGGTAAGACTTCTGCCCCTATTTCAGGGGCAAGTCCCACCTTGGAGAGTTACTGGCCAATCGGATTTGCCAGCAACTCTGTGATCCCACCTGTGGGAGCATTGGAACCTGCAGTCCAACCATGCTGAGGAGGCCAGGTAATTCCGAGAGTCGGGTAAGGGCTAGGGGAGTGAGGGGGGAGGTGGTTGAGCAGGCAGCAGGTGGGGGGCCGGGTTTGAGAGGTTGGGGGGCAGGGGTCTAAAGTGGGGGTATGACCTTTGGGGGGATATGCAAAGGAGGTCCCCTGCCCCTTGTCCCTAAAGCTGCCGGGTTTCCAGTGTGGTGTGGGCCTCCCACTGCTGCGGGTGGAATACCGACATGGTGACCAGGACAGGCCGGAATACTCTAGCTGTGCCCTATCCAGAATTTTCTAAAGGTTCCCTGCTTTTGTACACAATGCTTCTATTTATGAAGCCCAAGGCCCTGTAATCTTTGGTAGTTACTCTTGTAATATGTCCTGCCACTGTTGGAGATCTATTCACATGAACCCCCAGGTCCTTTGGTTCTTGCACAATCTTTAGAATTGTGTCATTAAATCTCTATTGCCTGCCCATGGTCCTTCTACCAAAATGCATCACCTCACAATTCTCTGTATTAAATTCCATCTGCCACTTGTCTGCCTATTCTGCTAGTCCACCTCTGTCCTGTTTCAGTTGATTCTAATTATCCTCGCTGTTTGCTATTCCTCCAAGTTTGGTACGATCGGCAAATTTTGAACTTTTACTCTGAATTCCAGTATTGAGGTATCAGGAAAAGCAGTGGTCCCAGCAGTGATCTTTGCGGAACATCACTGTCTAACGCCTTGCAGTCTGAGAAACTACTATTTACCACCACTCACTGTTTTCTGTCCTTGAGCCAATTTTTTTCCCCAAGCCGATGCTGATACTCCTATTCCACAAGCCTCAGTTTTATTCACAGCCTGTTATGTTGCTGCTGCTTTTGTGTGAATCACCTTCAATCAATGTCCTCAGCTTCTTGGCCCTTTGCCAATGGGAACCGTTTCTCTCTGTCAACTTTGTCTTGACCCCGAACGATTTTCAACACTGCTAACAAAACCTCCTCTCAACCTCTTCTTCAAGGAGAATAACCCCAGCTTCTCCAATCTATCTTCATAATTGATGTCTATCATTCCTGGAACCATTTTGGTAAATGGCTTCTGCACCTTCTTTAAAGACATCACATCTTTCCTAAAGTACAATGTGCAGAAATTGGACATAGTCCTCCAGTTGAGGGTGAAACTGTTTCATTTAAAGGTTTATGATATCTTCCTTACTTTTGTATTCTATGCCTGTTGTTATGAAACAAAGCTTTATATTAAAAAAAGATTTAACACCTAGGTAATGCACAAACACCTAACTCAATGTAAACTGGGATCTGGTAGTTCTTACAGTGAGAGATAGGAGGGATGCAGACAAAGCTGAAACAGACTTGAGAGAAACAGAGAGTAGGGAAGGGAAAAAGATCAGTCCCCAACTTTTAAAAGAAGGAACCAAGATAGTAAATCGGTATGGGGCTGCCCAGTGTGTTTCCAGTGTGGAAAGTCTGGGCATCTGAGGGACCATTGTTGGCATGCCAAAAGAGTAACAGGAGGTGCTGCAGTCAAGGCAATGTCCGTAGCCATGAAGGTCATAAGCCTGCATTTTAAACTGGTCGAGCATCAGGATTTGATGTTTAAAGGGAAAATTACTCCTAATTTTTCTAAAAATTCAGAAAGGGAGATCAGCATTCTTAGAGATACTGGTTGTTTGCCACAAACTTTGCTTGTGGCAGGATGTGGAGATTTTCCACATGAAAGCTGAGTGAATGCCAATGTGCTGGTTAAGGGACTTACTGGACAATGTGTAGAGGTTCCTTTAATAAAGATGTACCTGCAGAGCAAGCTAGTTACAAGGCTGCTAATGGTGGGTGTGATCCCAAGCTTGTCCATGCAGGGTGTGGACGTTGTATTAGGTCAGTTGGAAGGTATTATCTAAATACTTAAAAAGTCCAGAGCAGTGCATGGAGACTGGAGAAACTGAGGGGAGCAAACCAAATTCTGCACAGGTGCGGAGGGCTGAGGAAGCTTCAGAAGTCCCACAGGAGGTGAAGGAGGCCAAAGGAAAACCATGGAATTTAAAGGGGCCAGGAGCGAACCTGTAGAATTTAAAGGAGCCAGGTTAGAGCTTGTACAATTTAAGACAGCTAAAATAGAGCCACAGTAAAGCTAAAAGCATTGAGGTTGAAGGAAATGCACCAGAGGTGTGGTTGATACAAACCTTCTTCCAGGGTTTAAATAGGTACCAGGGAAGTTCCCAAGCAGACAAACAAAAGTGTGGGGCATACCTCAACTAGTCAATGTGCCACAGGCAAGTGCAGTGGAAAGCCATCTATGGGCAGTAGTGTCACAGAAGGCATGTGACAAATTGGGGGGAAACCCACTTCCCAGGTAAATGAAAAAGGGAAGATAATACGCCCTAAAATGAACAACACTTGTGGAAACCCCAAAGGAAATACAAGTGAAATCAATGTGGAATTACCCACTGGAAACTCAAATGGGCGGGTTCTAAATTCAAATCTAACCAAACCCAGCAATTCAACTTCAGAACCCATGAAAGTCAAAGTACAGGAGGAGAACCTAGGTGCCTCACAAGGGCTCAAGACCAATTTATCACCGACAGTCACCCTAGAAATAAGATTTATCAATGCACCAGAAGCAGAGCTATTAACGCATTGTTTGTGGTCACAGCAATTAAAGGGTTAAGAACTGTACAGGGAGGGCCACCATGTCGTAACAGAAATTCCCATTGTACAAACCTGGGAACTGAGAAGTTCTCTCCACAGCAGCCCGTGGAACTCGACCCCCCTCAGAAACTCAAGTATTGAACTTGAACTTCCACTAAGCTCAAAGTTCATGAAAAACTGTATATCTGCTGGCATTAAAATACACAGGGCACCACCATGTTAGCAAAAACCCAACCCCCCCTAGATGATACCTAACAGGATTTAGAAGGATTAAAGGCCAGAAGGTAAAGAGGGTGATGAGAAATTTGAACTTGAACAGTGCAGAGCTGTAACAGTGCAAGATTGTTGTGCGCTTTTGAGGATTAATGTGTGTTTATGCTTTTTTTAAACAACTTTGTAATGAAATGCGAACATCTTAGCATTTCATTCCACGTGGTGTTGGGGTGGGGGGAGGGGGGTTGGGTTGTTGTTTAATCATGCTTCATATAAAAAAAGAATTTACTGACTAGAAACCCCAATCGAATTTTTAAAAAGACTAAAGCTAAATTCTAAGGACTTGAAATCACAGTCAAAATTGACAATATTTGCATCACTGTACCTTCTATATTCGAAGGCCATTGAAGGGGAAACTACCTGCCGGCAAGAGCCCATCAAAGACCTTAGAGGCATGTGAATGAACCTTATCTCCTGTCCCCATTTGCAGAGCATCCGGACTTAACTGGGTAGGGACAAACCATTAGACATAACACAATAAGACTCTGGCTGAGTGGGGAATTTTTAGCTAGTTACAACTGGAATACACTAGCCATGGCCAAATTTGGGTCACTGGACAGTTGGAGAGGGTCATGTGACAAGTCACCTAGCCCTTTGTGTATTTAAGCAACTGTTTTTCTGCAGTTCAAGACAAGCACATGAGACACTGAAGTAGCAAGATCCCTGTGTGGGTCTCTGTCTCTCTCTGTTCAGATAACTTGCAAGTTTCGAACCCTGTCTGCTGTTTTTTGACCCTCCATGTGCCACAGACAGAGACTTTAAAAAGAACTCTACCCCACAGCAGATATCAGGGCAAAGACATGAAGGAGAGACCCAACTCCTCCGTGTGGGCCCGACAACCACAGGCCCGACCTGACCTGGCCCCTTGACCTCTGACTCACCCACACAAGGTCCAATCCCCCAACCCCATGAGGTCTGACCACCCTACACCCTTGAGGTCCACCCCTCCCATACACCTGTGGTCTGACCCCCCCCCGACCCCCCCAACCCACCACCCTTCCTGAGGTCCAAACCTCCAACCACACCCCCTCCCATCCCCTCACCTCCCCGAGATCTGACCCATCACTCTCCGTGCCCCCCCCCCCCCCAACTGAGGTCCTACTCCCACACCCCAACCCCCCCCACCCTCTACGAGGTCCGATGCCCCCCCCCCCCAATTCCCTACCCCCTGCGATGTCCAATTCCCTCCAGCCCCAAATCCTATCCACTTAACTTAGACACTTACCTTCTCCCTGGCCTGTCAATTTCAATGGAATCTTTAATATACTTGACTAACGGCAGCTGGGTACCGTAAAAAATGGGTCATGGCCTACTTCAATCTAACTCTGCTGTATTGTGAAGCTGGGCCTCAAGGGCAGCTGCACTGCCTGGGTCTCACCCAACCTGAGTTGGAAGGCTGGGTGAAACAGGCATGGAAGTAATTTAGAGTAAGTAATTGGGCATGAAGTGACAATCGGTTACTGATTGCCATTCTGAGGAAGTTACGGCCCAATGTTCTTTGTTTAAACTCAGAAAACATGTTTGACTAATTCTTTATAATCTGAAAATGTATACAGTTGGACTCCTGCAGTATTGGCAAAGCACATCCTCTCTAAATTCACAAAAAAACCATATTACAGTCAGACCTGGAGTGGTAGGATAGGGGAGTCATTTTTCTATCCCACCCCCCCCATCCCCCCAACCCCCCACCGCCCCCACCCCCCCCCACCCCCACCCCCAACTCCCCCCCACCCCCACACCCCCCAACCCCCCACCCCCCCAACCCCCACCACCACTCCCACCCTCCCCCAAGCCCCCCAACCCCCACCCAACCCCCAACCTCCCCAACCTCCCCCAACCCCCAACCCCAACCACCCAACCTCCCCCAACCACCCAACCTCCCCCACCCACCCTCCCCCAACCACCCAACCTCCCCCACCCACCTCCCCCAACCCCCCCCACCAACCCCCCAACACCCCCCAACCGCCACCCAACCCCCCCAACACCCACCCAACCCCCCCAACACCCCCCAACCTCCCCCAACCCCCACCCCCACAACCCCAACCACCCAACCTCCCCCAACCACCCAACCTCCCCCCACCCACCTCCCCCAACCCTCCCCCAAACCCCCCCACCCCCCCCAACCCCCCAACCCTCCCCCCCAATGCCCCACCCCCACCCCCCAACAGCCCCCCAACCCAACCCCCCGGTCATAACAGCTCAAGTAGAATTACACAGAACCTGTAGCACAGTAAAAGGCCATTTGGCCCATTAGGTTTATACCAGTGCTTATGCTCCACATGATGATTTCAATGGAGAGTGAGATTGGGTCAGGGTGTGAAACTAGATCCCATCACATGACATCACAGCAAAAACCATGGCAACCCCGAGGGAAGTTATTTTCACCAGTAACTGAAGTCCAGATGCTGAAAAGCTCTCAACAAATAAGGGGCAAGTTTGTTTAAAGTTTCCAAAGTCTTCAACATCTGTAAAGATCCAAATCACTTAATAATGTAATTATCGGTTGGTAGTCTCATCAGGAACTGTGCATATCTAAACTACCTGTTTTTAGAATTTAGTTCCTAAATTGTTCCAAATCTGTAGAGATTGAAAACGGCTTATATAATTTGGTTCTTAATTCACCTGATTAGAACCAAACAGATAATTCTTCTTTCTAATATCAGGGCAAAGTTATTGAGGAGACGAAGGATGACTTCAGACTGTGAGTAAATAAAAGAAGGAATTCTTGTTTGATAGATACAAGAATTGAAATGGTTTAACAGTGAGATTGCCCTTCATATTGAACAGGACTAGTAACAGCAAAGAAAATAAAGACAGGGAAATGGGGCTGAGGAGCCAGGAATACTTCCCTGCTGTCTTGTTTCCATAGCAACACGTGCAGGCCCAGGAGAAGCCTACAGTGACATAAGTGGGTCATTGACCCAGTGTTAAATGTTTCCACCACACATCCTGTCATTAGCAGCTGGTGAGAATCAGCCCTTTCATCTCCTTATGTCAAAAGATATCCACAAGACATTGTTGGAAGAAATGAGAGGTGTACAGGGACCTACATACAATAATGGAAGGTTCATGTATAATGAGCATAATTTAAAAAATATCCACTGGAATTTAGGTTGAAAAGTAGGATGCGGAAACAAAGAGCATTTGTGAGAGGCACAGTGCTCAGTTCGGGAGGCACCAGGCCTTGGTGATGCTCCACATAAACCAGTGGAACAAAGCAGTGGGGCAGGTATTTAGGATCATGGGGAGGAGCATGATTGGAGACATAAGTCGGGTTGGCAAAATATGCAGGTTCTGCGGGGAGGGTTACCAACTATGATTAAATGTATTCCTGGAGGTTTCATCGCATGAGTTGCCTCCACATTCTTGTCATTCGTTGGCCAACACATCCATCCTTGTGACGTACCACCTTCTAAGCAATTGGAAAGCAAAAAGACTCATTACCTAATTAGATGATGATTAATGTCAACCAAACAGCCTTTTTTCCCCCAAATTTCAATGTTTTTATATCTGGTAAAGAGACATGTTCAAAGAAAATGGCAAAAAAAACCCCAATCTTTTTTAATGTCCCAATGACTTTTCTCCAGAGTTGCACATAGTAGTGTCCTGGAGATTGATCTTCAATTCCTAGAGACTCCAGGCCAATCCTGGAGGGTTGGCAATCATATCTACAGGTCAATGGATGGATGGGTAGGTAGGTCAGACAGCAACTCTGTATAGGCAGGTGAGCAAGCTGGCAAGTGCCTGGAATGGGTGAGCAGGAACCACTAACATGGGCGGTGAGACTAAGAAGCACTTGATGTAAGTAATGGATGCAGAAACTCTCAGGATGGTCATAAGAACATATAAACATTCAAATTAGGAGCAGGAGTAGGCCATTCAGCTCCTCCAGCCTGCTTCGCCATTTGATAAGACCATGGCTAATGGGATTGTGTGTTCAACTCTAATTTCCTGCCTACCCCAGATGCTTTAACTCCCTTGTTAGTCAAGAAAATATCTAACTCTGTCTTAAATATCTAACCCTGCCTCTACCACTCTCTTAGGAAGAGAATTCCATAGGCTCACAACACTGTTGAGAGAAAAAAAACTCTTTTCATCCCAGTCTTAAAAGGGAGACCCCTTATTTTGAAACATGTACCCTAGTTCTAGTCTCTCTGATAAGAGGAAACATCCTTTCAGCATCAACCCTGTCAAGTCCCCTGAGGATCCTATATGTTTCAATAAGATTACCTCTAATTTTTCTAAACCTTTCTTCATAAGATAACCCACTCATCCCAGGAATCAGTCAAGTGAACCTTCTCTGAACTGCTTCTAATGCAATTATATCCTTTCTGAAATAAGGAGGTGAAAACTGTACATAGTACTCCAGGTCTGGTCTCACCAATGACCTGTACAACTATGGCAAACTTCCCTACTTTTATATTCCATTCCTCTTGCAATAAATGACAACATTCTATTTGCCTCCCTAATCATTTGCTGTACCTGCATACTAACACTTTATGATTAATATACCAGGATACCCAGATCCCTCTGTATTGGAGAGTTCTGCAGTCTCCCTCCATTTATATAATATGCTGCTTTTCTATTCTTCCTGCCAAAGTGGACAAGTTCATATTTTCCCACATTATACTCCATCTGCCAAATTTTTGACCATTCACTTAACCTACCTATTTCCGTTTGTAGACTCCTTGTGTCCTCTTTGCAATTTACTATCCTACCTATCTTTGTATCATCAGCAAATTTAGCTGCCATACATTCGGTCCCTTCATTCAAGTCATTGATATAGATTGTAAATAGTTGATGACCCAGCATTGATCCCTGTGGCACTCCACTCATTAAATCTTGCCAACCTGTAAATGACTTATGTATGCATACTCTCTGCTTCCTGCCAGCTAACCAATCCTCTATCCATGCTAATATGTTACCCCCTACATCACAAGCTTTTATTTTGTGTAGGAACGTTTGATGCGGCATGCTGTCAAAAGCCTTCTGGTTATCTAAGTACACCATATCTAAGGTTTCCTGTTATCCATGTTGCTTGTTACTTCCTTAAAGAACTCCACTAAATTAGTCAAACATGATTTCCCTTTCACAAAACCATGTTGATTCTGCCTGATTGCATTGAGATTTTCTAAATGCCCTGGTATGACCTCCCGTATAATAGATTCTATCAGCACTGGGGAGGGGGTAGCCTCAAAGGACAGGTAATCCAGAGACTCAGGGTAATAGTCTGGCGACCCGGGTTCGAATCCCACCACGACAGATGGTGGAATTTCAATTCAATAAAATCTGAAATTAAAAGTCTGATGAAGACCATGAAATCATTGCTAATTGTCGTAAAAACCCATCTGGTTAGGGAAGGAAATCTGCATCCTTACCTGTACTCCAGACACACAGCAATGTGGCTGACTCTTAAATGCCCTCTGAACAAGGGCCGTTAGGGATGGGCAATAAACGCTGGCCTAACCAGTGACACCCACATCCCATGTATGAATTAAAAAAAAATCTTACCTAAGATATTACCACATGGGATTATGATATATTGGCAATAACAGGGACCTGGCTCAAAGAAGGGAAAATTGGGGACTTAATATTACTAGCTACAAGGCATTTAGGAAAGGCATGGCTGCAAGATAATCAGGACTGGGATCTAAACATACCAGCTTATAACGTCTGCAGGAAAGATAGGTAAAATGGTGGAGAGGGAGTAGAAAATATATCACGATGTTAAGGGGAACAGATAGGTTGGATAGAGAGAACCTATTTCCATGGGTTGGGGAATCTAGGATTAGAGGACATTGTGTTAAAATTTGAGCAGACCTTTCAGGAGTGAAATCAGGAAACACTTTCACACCCACAGGTTGAAAGGAGTTTGGAACTCTCCTCCCTCAATGGTAATTTATGCTACATTAATTGTTAATTTTAAAACAAAGATTGATAGCTTTTTGTTGGCCAAAATATTAAGCTTTATGGGTCAAAGGTGGGTATATAAGAACATAAGAACACAAAAAAAAATAGGAGCAGGCATAGACCATACAGCCCTTTGAGCCTGGGCCTCCATTCAATATGATCATGGCTTATTTTTGGTCTCAACTCTACTTTCCCGCCCACTCATCATATTCCTTGATTCCCTCAGAGACCAAAATCTGTCTTTATCGAGAGTGTGTGAGTGACGTAGTGTCTGGACCTTTTGGGTGAATATGACTAAATAATCCTCTTTATTTAAACCAACAAAAGCTTGCTGCTTCTTTTAATAAATTGACCGCACAATCCCCACAAACACATAAATCTTCCTTTCCAAAATGACACACTGATTACTGACATAAAGGGAAAGGGTACGAGAGTTTCAGTTCTTCCCCCACCCTGTTCATTACAGAATTGAGTGCTGCATCTGGAGTCTCAACCAACTGGACTAAAACAAGTTGAATCAGACATTAAAAAATAAATTGGAAGCAAAAGGGAAAAGTTCAATGGCTGAAATTGTTTCTTTAACACTTAAGGACAACAGCAGCAGGTTTCATGCATTAACACTAGAAAATAGGATGGCTGATTTAATGTGAAAGCATTCATAGAAAAGGAGGATTTAACTTGGCAAAATTAGCAACTTTAACCATTAAACAGCTTAAAGCAGTAGTTGACCAGATGGAATTTACTATGAAAAAACAGACACGAAAACCCAATGTGCTTAAAATGCTGGCTGACCATTTTCCCCTCACCGCCGAATTGGAACAGGCAGAAGATATAGGACTTGAAGCAGGTAACTAAGTTACCTTAGTCAAAATTCACATATAAGAGCAGAGGCTGGAGTTAGAATTTCAGGCTAGAAGAGAGAGAAAGAATTCCAAGAGAAAGAGACCAAATTCTGAGAGAGAGAGAGAGAGAGAGAATCCAGGAAGAGAGAGAGCGAGAGAAGAAATTACAAACACAAAAGGACAGTGAACTAAGACAGATTGAATTAGCTATGGAGAAATTGTCTTTACCTAGTGGGGAAGTCACTGGTAATTCAAATAACTGTAGCTCAGAGACAAGCTTTGATTTCTTAAAGTATTCCTATTAATGCCCAAACTTGAAGAAGATGACTTTGAAACCTTCTTCATATCCTTTGAGAAGCTGGCAGGTCAGTTAAAGTGGCCAGCAGAGATTTGGACTCTCCTAATGCAGGGGCAACTAACGGGTAAAGTCCACAAGATTTATTCCATGTTGCCTGCAGAGAGCTCTGCAAGCTATGAACAAGTGAACTTGGCTGTTCTGTGCACTTATGAGTTAGTGCCAAAAGCATACAGCCAGAGATTTAGGGATTATTGCAAAAAGCCCACTCAAATCTTCCCCAAATTTGAAAGAATTAAACAACTCGCATTTGACTGGTGGATGTGAGCGCTCAAAATTGACCACAATTAGGAAGGATTAAGGGAAAGAATCCTGATGGAGGAGTTCAAAAACTGTCTCTTGCACAACCTTAAAACTCATGTGGAGGAAGAAGAAGTTTCAAAAACCAGGGAAGTAGCTACCATAGCAGATGACTGTAAATTGACCCACAGACCTCTAACTCAAAATAAACTTGGGATTAGTAACTCCTACAAGCTATGGAGAGACAGGGTGGAGGTAGATGAAATCGGCAGAATTTTATGTTCTCTCATTGGCGTGTTCATCGGCAAGGGATAACCATAAAATTTCTTTCCACTGGCCTCCTGCCTGCCCCAGCCTCTCTTTAATTTTACACTTGGATGGGTGGGGCCTAGGCTGGCCTGCCCATCCTTGCACCAATTGAGGCTCTTAAGTGGCTAATTATTTACCACTCAAGGGCCACTTCTCACCCAGCCTCAATATTCAGGCTGATGGGAGGAATTCAGGGCTAGAGGGGAAACCTGAAAACGAACAGTGTTCAGGAAGTGAGGGGGTGGGGGCACCACCATCAGCATCTCGTTTAAACATCGGGCACCACCCCAAAAGGTCTGGCCTCTGCAGGCATTCCCTTCACCCTCCAACCTTCCTGGCCTCTCCACCAACACTCCCGCTTGTCTCTGCACACCTCCCTGGGCCTCACCTCCTCACACCACCCTGAGGGCCCCCACATTTACCTGATCCTGGGCTCTCAGGACTCAGACTGTGGGGACTGGTAGCAGTCCCAGTTATGTTCAATGCAGCATCTGGTATGCAGGGACTGGATTGGCTGGCAGCTCTCTGCGAAGGAGCCTCCTCCTGATTGAGGGACAGAAGTCCAGTCTCCAGCCAACTAATGCTTGCTGGAGCATCAAATGTCTGTGAGGCTGGCAGTATTGGTGGGGATGCATTCTCCGCCAACTCCTCAGATGGAGAGAAGGGAAATCCCACCATCCTAAAATTTCTGGCCATGGAACCAGGTTCCAAGGAAAGTGAGTATAGGAAGTAAAACCAGATTAGTTTCCAACTTTCAAAAGAAAGAGCCTGAATGGTAAACCAGCAGGACCCTGCCCCGTGCGTTTTCAGTGTTTGAAACTTGGGGCTCACAAAGGAGAATTTGTGGCATTACCAGGGTCATCAAACAGTGGCTGTTGTAATGGTGTTGGTAGCAGAATGTATCTGTTAAGGAAGTCTTGTCATGAAGCTATTAATATATATAATATTTTGGAAAATATTTTTCTTTTAAAATAGAGGTTTACTCTGTGGATGTGTCTTAATTGGATTAAAGCCAGCTAGTCTGGGTGCTTTGATGTGTACTAGTTTTGATATATACGAGAGATAGCATGCATTTGCATTTTTTTAATAGAGCATTCCAGAAGTGGGGTAAAAATTGACACTTTTCTAGCAGCTACCAAGCAATATGTTTATATTACTAATAAAATTGGAATGAAAGGGGTTTCATTGTTAAAAGGTGAAGTTCAAAGAGATTGTTGATACAATGAGAATAAACATTCAATAGGGCTGGTAGGTATAACTTCAGCAGTTTTCGGGTGTGCAGAGCAGAGGCAATGTAAGATCAAAAGGCAGCCGCCAGCCTCCAACTGGCTCCACAGTGAAAAGAACCTCATTTTGACTTTGTAAGGTGAAAATGCTTTGTCTGATGTTTGGTTAAATCTATGGTTTGTTGTTGCCTTAATGGAGATTAGTTTGGAAATTTGTTAAAAGTTATGATAGTAATAATTTGTAGCCATGTGTACACATATTTTAACCTGTGTAAATTAATAAAATATTTAATTTAGCTTAATGTAAAACCTCCAGAACTGGTGGTCTGATTCCTGAATTTAGAGTCGCATCTCAAACATAACACTTAAAATTATAGGTTATGACAGTTGTTTAAAGTTTCCCTCTGGCGTTTTTTAAATAACTCTGCTTTACCAACTGCATCGGTCAGAACAGTCTTCGTAGTCTTCTGTATGTTAACAGTATGTCTTTATTAACTACCTGTAACTGTATACATATATACAGTAAAGGGCACAGAAAAGGAGCTATTTCCATATCTAGATCTAAACATGTCTCTGCTCAACACCACACTGCCCCCAGGTCTGGATCATGTGCCATCTTACATCACTGTATGGGCAGAACTGTACTCAATCCCACATTAACCCTGTATATATCAGACCCTTATACTACAGGGGGCACTGCTGTCAAGACAGTGTCTGTAGCCATGAGGGCACTGAACATGAGCTTAGGATGATGAGAAACCTAAGACTGAAAAGAAAACTGTTACAAACAATTGCAGTATAACATTTATGTATGGATGGTAGAATGGATGTGTGCAAAATGTGTGTTCATCTTTCTTTTGCTATCATGAAAGCTGTGTAAAAAATAATCAAGATTCCATTTTTTCCCTGCCATGCCATGCCCAGTAAAGACATGTCCTAGCCATAACTTTTAAAACATGAACTGTAATCAGTTTGGAAACTTCCAGAACTAAGTTTCTTAAAAAATGGACACTCACAAGACAGTTACGGTGGCTGCTGAGGGTCACCTGACTTGATTTGTGGATTCAAATCGACCACACTGCCTCAAAAAGAAAGTGGGACCCATTTTAGACCAAGAAGTGTCAACACCCATATCCTAAAACAATCCAGGACTGCATTGAATTGGCTTGAATTGGTCTTTTTAGAAACAAAGACAGTAAAGGTCTCAAGACCCCAGGGGTGGATGGCTGGAAACAATAATCCAGGTTATTTTGTGGCTATTAAAAGTAAGGTTAGCATCATATTGGGAAGGGAGCTGTAAGCAGCCACATGGTGAAACAGCCACGCTTTAGGCTGCCCCTTTAATTCAAACAGTGCGGAATTTTCCATTCCGGAGACTAAGTGCGACGGTGGGCGGGAAAGGTGGCATGGATCCTGCTGGTTGGTGTGATGGGTTTCTGCGCCAGACTGTTTGCTTTTTACCTCATTATGTATACACGGACGAGGTGCACGTTGTATCTTGTGGCAGGGCGGGTTGGGATTTGTCTGCCCGACTGTGACCCCATCAGCTCATATTTCCGGGCGCCATGTTTAAATTCACCCACACACACATTCACTCTCTGCAAACCAGGACTTGTCGTAGTGAGTGATGGTTCCGAGGAGAGACAAACACTATGCGTCCAGGTTCAGTGACTAGGCACTGGCGTGACTCCTCCAGACAGTTGAGGACCAGCAGGTGACCCTTTACCACTGCGATGTGAGCCAGAGGTCCACCAACCTCATCACCAAGGCTTGGGAGGATGTCACCAGGGTGGTCAGTGCCAGTGCTCCTCAGAGGAGGACCGCTATCCAGTGCAGGAATAGGATGAATGATCTCATCCACTCTGCCAGGATAAGTCAACCTTCTCCTCACTCTCAACTCACTCTCACAGGCCATCAGGCATTCGCAGGATTACAGTCCACAGGGATCTCACACAACCAGCACATGGGATATCACCACTGATTCTCTCACACACACTTTTACATCTTCATCTCTTGGCCCATCCTGCACAAGTCACATCTTCAGCCCTTACATAGGTCCACTCAGCACACATAGCAGGGAAGCAAGATTATCATCTGCTTTGGCATTCATCCTGCTCACAGTCTGTCCATCTATCTTTATGCAGGAAAACATCGCCCACACCAGGGAGAGATCCCAGGTAGGAGGGGAGATGTTGGAGCTCAGGCCACTACCCACTTTGAGGAACAGGCAGCAGAGCTGGCTGGTGAGGACAGGGACCATTCCTATACCAAAGGTGAGAACGGTGTGTCCCAACAAGCCAGTGAGGGCCCATCCAGTAGTCTTCACCCACCCATTGAAACTGTGAGCGCTCTTTAATGTAAGTGACTATCTGGCCAATTACTAATTATCTTTTCTCTCTATTGCAGCCACCAGCAAGAAAATGAGGAGACACATCTCCAGATAGTCCATCAGCCCCAGACCCCAGATCACCTTGGATAAGGATCCCGAGGACCCACTGAACTGTCATTGCGTTCACCTGCACCCTCCACCACACAGAGATATACAGCTCAGTGTGACCTAGTTTTAGAGCTGAATTGGGGTGAACACAGCACAGTGTTCTGGTCCACAGCAGGTGGAGGCAGTGACAGCCAGGATCACTGACGCTCGGAGGACTGTTGGAGGCTAAGTTCCTGTTGAACCCAAATCCGATGATGATCCTCTGGAGTTGGCCCTCAGAGAGATGTTGGAACTCCAAAGACGGGCAGGATTGTCAGAGGCCATCAGCGGGTTAGAATGGAGGATGGAGGAATCCATCCATATTCTGTCTAATGTCACGATGCCAACATGCCAGCACATCGAGGTCACCATTGAAAGGGTGGCGACAGCCCTAGAGACCTTGGGGCAGCAGAACGCTCAGTTTCTGCAGATAGGTGTTTGGACCTGTACACCATCCCAAAACCACGAGTGAGATCCATTGGTGGCCATGCAAGAGGGAATGGGGCACCTCAACCAGCCTCAAGGAGCCCCTTCTCCTCAAGGAGTCAGGGAGGGGCCCTTGGGCACCAACAGTGAAAAGGAATGTCAGCCAGGGCAATCCACTCAGGACCTTCCTGGACTGTCCAGCCGCTCCTTCTGCCTGTGACCCCAGCAACTCCAGCTGCTCAGACCAAGGAGGGTAAACATCTGCCCAGCACCTGCCCTGCACTGCAGGAGACCCAGAACAGGCTGGGGCCCTTCAGAGGTTGCCCGCAAAGACATCACAGACCACAGGGCGGAGCAGTCAGCAGGCTGCCTCCACTTCTGCTGCGGATGTCGGGGAAACACCTAAACATAGCAGTTGGGTAAGAAAAATTGAGAGCACAAAGGTGGTCTGGGTGTTCAGTCACTGCATGTACTTTGCATGTCTGTAAATATATTTTGCTTATCTGAAATTCTCATCTTGTGAATGGCTCTCCTATCTGATGCAATGCTCCAACGTCATACAAGTGTAACAGATGCGCCCCGGCCCTCATTTATCTCTGATTATGTGTCTCAGGTCTATGGTGTTTCACACAATCTCAATATAGTGAGTCACCTTTCTGTCTACAGCAGCGACATGAGCAAAGCCTCTTGCTCTATCAACATGGTGGTTGGATAATGCACATCTTAGACTTGCACCAGAGGATCAGATCATGTGGTCTCACAAGTATAGATTTAGCAGTTTGGTTTTTTTCTCCTGATGCTGCTGCACTGAAGACTGGTCAATGTGGATCTTATAGGTTTTAATGACGACCCACATTAGAGTCTAACTCAGTGCGTATTTCAATGTCCTCCATGTAGTGCTAGATGGCAATGACTATGGCCCAGAAAATGTGGAGGCCTCAAATAGGATCATACTGAAGTTCCACCACATCTGATGTGTGCTCTTTATTATCAATGAAGTTATGAAGTAATGCTTAAATGCAGTGTTGACATTTTCCAGGCCACAGATGCTTAGGCAATGCTAATGTGAACTTGGGAAGCTCCATACGAAGGTTGGGTCATGAGTGCTTGTCAATAATCAGATGATGGTGCTGTTGAAGCTTTCTCAGTGCACACAAGGGTGACATGGCTCACAGGCTCGCATCCATGACTGAGAGTGACAGATCACTGCATCCTAAAGGGTGAACTCATGCTGGGGACTCAGTATGAGGATGAGGCCAGTACATTATCATTGCGTGAGGGATGGCTTGTGGAGAGATGCTGCAGTCTAAATTCCGATCAGACCTCAGGCGTTCATGAGAGAACCAGTGATAGATGTTTGTCCTCTTTTAGGCACCTTGCAATTCTTCAGGCATACTGCCATGAGTGCACTGAGGTTTGCAGTGCTGCTGCTGCCTCTTGAAGGCTGCCATGGTCAGTGAAATGTTGGTGTGATGTTTGAAAAGACTACGCCATTTCTAATTTCTTCATAGAGAGTGCTGGTGGGGTTCTTATCCCATAACAAAATGGCCACATGCTCCAGAGACTGCCTAGCCTTCCAAGGATGAGGCCTTCATCACGCAAGATTGTGACTACTCATTCTGAGATTGACGTCCTTCACTGAGATAATGAAGATAGCAAATTTGTGGAGGGCACAAGTGAAAAAGGCTCATATGAGTTAGTCATCCTTATTGTCCTGGAACCTTATTTCTATAAGGATATCATGGGCACATCTGCTGTATCTGGCCCATGCTATGGCCTCATCCTCATCCTCATCCAGCTTATCTCCCTCGACGTCCTCCTCATCGGAGGAGACATGCAGCACCTCCATCTCTCTGTCTGGCAACTCATCCTCCTTTGGAGTGCCAAGTTGTGTGGAGCACATAAAACCACAATGTTGCAGGATACTGTCTGGGCAGTGTACTGGAGATCACCACCTGACCAGTCCAGACATCTGAAATGCATCTTCAACATGCCAATGGTTTGTTCAATCAAGGAGCAAGTTGCAGAATGAGCCACATTGTACCTCTCCCCTGAAGCACTCTGTGGACACTGAACTGGCATCATTAGCCACGCCTTTTGCTGGTAGCTTTTGTCACTGATGAGCCAACCCTGGATGTGCTGAGGTCCCTCGAAGATCTGTGGCACCTGCGAGTAACTGAAGATGTAAGAGTTGTGCAAGCTCCCAGAGTATCTCGCACAGTCCTGCATAATCTGCTTTTAGTGGTTACAGATCAGCTGTACGTTGAGAAAGTGGAAGCCTTTTCTATTGATGAAGCTCGTGCCAGGGAGATCCTCATGGCACACATGTGGAACCGATGGCACCCTGTACCTCTGGGAAGCTTGTGATTACTGCAAATCGCACTGCTCTGGCACTCTGGCTGCCTTCATCCAGGGAGAACTCGGCGTAATTATGTGCCTTAATGAATAGTGCATCGGAAACCTCTCGGATGCATTTACGAGCGGAGGATTGTGATATTCTGCAGAGGTCCCCAGTGGAGCTCTGGAACGAGCTACTCGTGAAAGCATTGAGTGCGGTGGTCACCTTTAGACCCACTGGCTTTGGATGGGCTCCCAGGCCATGCAGCATCCTCTCAGAAAATGTGGCAGATGTGAGCCACCACATCTCTTGACAAGCGAAGGTATCTACAGTACTGTCTTTCACTCATCTGCAGGCATGAGAGGCATCTTCGGTACACCCTGGGTCATGACAAATGCTTCCTTGGAATTGGTATCTCTGCCTCACCTTCTGTATCTTCATGGGGCTTCGCTGGCCCGTGTTCCTCAGGACCTCTGTCCTGCAATGGTGATGGGCGCTTCTTCTCTGCCAAGCTAGGGACTCATTATGAACCCTTGGGCTGCCCTCATTCCAGGCATTCCATTCCCAGATCTTCCCTTGCAGCTGTCGCACAGTCTTAAGGATCACTGGAAGCTGAACACCATCCCGCAAATGCCCCAGGCATGACAGTGCTTTCACAAAGGGGTTGGATCTAGATGAGTACAGTCAGGCCCTATGATCCTTAGTCAGGGCACTGTTAGGGTGCCTCCTTTGGAGTAGACTAGAGCCCAAACTTGCACTAATGTAATGACTGTAATTGTTTATGTGTGTAAAGCCTGAACACCTCAACTGCAATGTGTCGAGGTCTTTGGAGCTTTTTGTATATTTACTTCAGCTGTTGCCCCATGCAGAGCTTTGTGGACTTTGTGCATCCCTAGGAGAGGAATAAATGGTCATTCAAAGCCAATCAACATTTTGCCCCAAGCTGCTCTAGCTTACAACAAGAATGTGTACCATGACTTAAGGTGCCCAAATCCTTCAATTGGCATTTGAGTCTTACTGACGTGTCTCAGCTGAGCCTTGCTCTCCATGTCCTGAAGTGGTAATTATCAGGGTGCCCATTCAGAAGCTGACTCCTTGCACAAGCCCCAGACCACTCTCCAGGCCATTATTTACCGAGGTTATTTTTCAAATGCGTTATTCCATTGGCTGGTGATATGGTGCTGCTCCAGTTCTATTATGAGACCAACACCCCCCCTTGACCATCCAAATCTTTCCTACCCTGGAAGAGCATCATGTGCAAAATTCCCTCCCTCTGATCACTCACCTGCCTCCCCCACTAATCCTGGAGTCCATTGTGAAACTTGTGATATCCTTTTCCTCCTCTGAACCATTTTCTGTTAACGTTTCGATGTCCCATGTCGACTTGACCCCTGCTCATCTTGATGCCCTATGTACAGTGACCTACCGAGACACCATCCACCCCTCCCACCATGAGACCATCAGTGCCCCCCTCTTACTTACCAGTTCCCCATTTAAGGACTGCAGATGCCCCCCCTGACTGTGACTGTGCCATCTGCTGCCCAGTACCAATCCATGAGGACTGACATGTGTGAGGGACTGACCACTCACTGCACAACATGTTGTGCACAACTAACGCAGTATGTACAGACCGTCCCCCTCCCTGGATTGGGACCAGGACATGTGTGCCAGGCACAGCCTCGTAGCATGGTGCACACAGCCCCAGAACTCTGCTTCCTGGCCCTGACTATATGGTGTGCACAGCCCCAAACTGTCTCTGCTTCCTGGCCCTGACTATATGGTGCACACAGCCCCAGGTCTCTGCTTCCTGGCCCTGACTATATGGTGTGCACAGCCCCGAACTGTCTCTGCTTCCTGGCCCTGACTATATGGTGTGCACAGCCCCGAACTGTCTCTGCTTCCTGGCCCTGACTATATGGTGTGCACAGCCCCGAACTGTCTCTGCTTCCTGGCCCTGACTATATGGTGTGCACAGCCCCGAACTGTCTCTGCTTCCTGGCCCTGACTATATGGTGTGCACAGCCCCAGGACTGTCTCTGCTTCCTGGCCCTGACTATATGGTGCGCATAGCCCCGAACTGTCTCTGCTTCCTGGCCTTGACTATATGGTGTGCACAGCCCCGAACTGTCTCTGCTTCCTGGCCCTGACTATATGGTGTGCACAGCCCTGGACTGTCACTGCTTCCTGGCCCTGACTATATGGTGTGCACAGCCCCGGACTGTCTCTGCTTCCTGGCCCTGACTATATGGTGTGCACAGCCCCAGGACTGCCGTAGATTATGCCCTGTCTTTCTTTTCCCCCCGCACCCCCGAGTCATGTGTCTCTCTTCCCACCTTCTCTCATGTGCTCCAGTCAACCCCCTCAAGTCATGTGTGTCTGTCCACCCCTCCCCTTGTCTCTGTGTTGTCTCACCTCCTACAGTTAAGCATGTGCCTTACAAATCACCCCCTTCCCTTCCCGCTGGTTTTGCCTAAGCAAGCTTGGCACAGGGTCGCAGCAGCTGCGATCTCAGCGCAGTGAAAGGTAGGCGACCGCTGTGTACACAAATGTCAAAGTTGCCAGTGAAGTGCAGTTTGGCAGGTGCACATCTGTTATATCCAGTTGTGATCCACGACAGTCTAATTAGCCACTGGCGTGGCCATTTGATTTGGAGTAGGGCGCGATTCCAGCGAGCTGGGCTTTTAATGACAATTTGTGAGATGCAAATGTATCCAAATGTGGTTCCTGACATGGAGCGGTGGGCAGCCTGACTCAAACAAGGGAGCAGGAAATTGCAAACTATTTCCACGCTGGTGGGAAACTGACTTCTGGCCGTATTGCGAAATTTCCAGTCCTGCTTGCCATGATGCTTGCTGCTGGCAGGACCAGAAAATCCCACCCCGAGTCTGCCAAGTACGCTCACTGAAGAACATCAGCTGCAGAACAAGGCAGTAACATTTATGCCTTTTAAAACTTGGGGGCTGCTACATCTTAAAAAGTCTCCCAGTCTGATTCCTGTTCCAGTTCCATCTGTAAAGAAATTTGACCTCCTGGTAAGAAATGCTACAAGTGACTAAGTTCAAGACCTGCTGAACATCCATCTTTTTGAGAGAATCCTGCAATAATTTTGATTTATGGCTCCAGCTATTGAAACCATCTCAAACTGCCCTTCAAGAATGAAAACTCACCTTTACCAGGTTCTAATAAAGAGTCACATAGACTCGAAACATTAACTGTCTTCCTCTCCGCAGATGCTGTCAGACCTGCTGAGTTTTTCCAGCTATTTTTGTTTTTGTTTGTTATCTTCACCAGGCCCGCTCCGACTGTTTTCCTGTAATGAGCCAAATACTTAAACTATGAATTATTCTTTTGTTTACAGATACCAGGTTTCTGATTCATTGGTAACCAACTTCGCTATGACTTTTTTTTAAATGATGACATATTTATCCCTGACTAGTTTACAATAAGTTCTCAAGGCTAAGCTAAGGGAATTGGCAGATAAGTTGAAGTTAGAATCAACTGAAGAGAGAAGGAAAGCAGACATAGTTGAGGTAATAGCGCAGCATCTAAAATTGGAGGGGATACAAGAGAGTCCACATTCTGCAGGGGCTGAGTCAATTGAGTTAGCCAGGATTCGGTTGCACATGGAGCAGCTAGAACACGAAAAAGAAATGGAGAAACTTAAACTGGAACAGGAAAGAGCAGAAAGAGAAAGAGCATTTAAATAGCTAGAACTGAAATTTCAGCCAAGAGAGAAGGAATGAAGAAGGGAATACCAGCTTAAAAGGAATTTAAAATGAAGGCACCAGATTTGGGGGAACGTTTTGCAGATGGGAGAATTTATCCCAAACCGGAGTCCAGTGGGGTGATGTCTAAATTTCTACATGTCCTTCCAAAGTTTGACAAAGGAACGTAAAGGCATCCTTCATTTCATTTGAGCAGGTAGCTAAGCAAGTGAAGCAGCCGAAAGGAATGTTGCTCCTGCACAGTAGGTTAGTGGGCAGAGTTCATGAGGTTTATGCATCACTTTTGAAAGTGATGCATAAGGTAACAGCCTGGGCACATCTACACTGAATCTGAGAGGGTAAGGCAAAATAACTTTGATTGCTGGATATGGGCACTAAAAGGTAGAGGCCACGAATGAGACCCTTAGGGAAATAATTCTCCTGGGTGAATTTTAAAATACACTCCTTCCAGTTGTAAGAACTCATGTAGAGAATCAAAAGGCATCAACAGCTGGAGAGGCAGTGAAGATGGCAGATGACTATGGGCTTGTCCATAAATCCAAACTCCTTTTTCCATCACTTCAACAAAACCTGAAAAGGATATACAGTGAGAAGGTGAAAGGAAGGCAAATAGCCAGGAAAGAGAAGGGTCAACTGAGAACTGGGAATGTGCTGAAATCTCCTCCTCAGACCAGAAAGAAAAGTTCTGTGGGTGGGAGTGATGTCTGAAGGCCTAAGTGTTTCCATTGTAACAAAGTGGGACATATTCGGGAAAAGTGCTGGAAGCTGCATGGGAAATCCATGGGACTTAATGGGGTGCATAAGGATGATTCAGGATGAAAAATCCTGACTGAAAATACAACTGATCAAGTTGTAATGGGAATTGCAGCTGTGAGTCTGAGTGTGAACACTGCCGAGAGTGCGGGTGAGATGAACAAGATAGCTGAAAGCTACAGGAAATTCTTGTCAAAAGGAAAAGTAACTCCTTATTCCTCAAGTGAAGCAGGTAAACTTATAGTTATACTTAGGGATACAGGGACTACCCAAACTCTTTTGCTGAGGAAAGGCCTGATTTTTCCACCAGAGAGTTCACTAAATGCCAAGGTTTTGGCGAATGGTATTCCTGCGGATTATGTACTCATATCCTCGTATTGGGTGTACCTGGAGTGTGACCTAATGTCTGGAATGGTAACAGTAGGAGTTGCTTATAGTTTGCCTGTCAACAGAGTTGACTTGCTCCTCGGAAATAATTTAGCCGGAGTGAAAGTAGTAGCTTCTCCAGTAGTTACGGAAAGACCAAGTGAAGTCAAGGAGACAAAGCAGTTGCAGGAAAGGGTTCCAGGAAATTTTCCTTCTAGTGTAGTGACTTGAGCAATGGCTAAACAAGTTCCATCGTTAGAGGTACATTGGCACCACAAACAGATATTTGGCTGTCTGAAACTTTCTTTGCAGATTTGGACAATCCAAAGGAAATATTCAGTAAGTCATCTCTGATTGAGGCTTAGCCAGCCGATCCAGGGTTAAGTAAAGTGGCACAATCAGTCAAACTGAAGCTGAAGCAGAAGGGTTTCCGGAAAGCTACTGTATTAAAAGGGGGATTCTGATGAGGAAATGGAGAAGAGCGGATGGTAGTTCATCAGGTAGTGGTACTACCCGAATACCGTCAGGAAATACTAACGGTAGCTCATGAGATTCCTGTGGTGGGACATGGTGGGATCTGAAAGACCCAAGCACGTATAAGTCAACATTTTTACTGGCCAGGCCTTCACAAGGATGTGGTGCAGTTTTGTAAAACATGCCATACGTGCCAGATGGTGAGAAAACCACAACATTCAATCAAACCAGCACCTTTAATTCCCATACCACTTTTAGGAGAGCCATTTAGTAGGGTATTAGTAGACTGTATGGGACCATTACTGAAAATGAAAGTGGGACACCATTATATTCTTACTATTATGGATATGAGAACTCAATTTCCAGATGCCATCCCTTTGAGAACGATTACAACTAAGGTTGTGGTAATTAGCCCAAATTTTTACTAGATATGGATTACTGATGGAGATCCAGTCAGATCAAGGCTTCAATTTGATGTCTAAAATTTTTCAAATGATGGCCTGTGACTGGTTTTAGTCCTTTTGGATTGGTTTATTGACATGAGATAAGAGGTCCTCTGAAATTAATCAAAGAAACATTTTTAGGACATGGGACAAATCCTCCATACCAGATTATGGCCAGGTTTTTTAGCTTGGTATGCAGGTGCATGCCCGACATGCCCGAAAGTGAAATAAAGCACGTTGATGTCGGCCGAACGTGCCGATGTCAACATGCACTCTCGCAATATTTCGGTAGGCACGCGCGCGATGAACACAGAGGCTTGCCCGCCATTAATTAAGTGGCCAGTTAGGGACCTTGAGACACCAATTCTCTCAGATGTTACGTAGCCCGTGCAATTTTCACACGGGCAAAATGGGAGGGCAGGCCACAATCTATGAAACCTCATCCACGGGGATAAGAGGGGTCAGTGGGCTTGTACATGCCAGTGCTTTCTAGTTTAGAACTTAACTTGCTGCTGGTTGCTTGTATGAACAGGACATCTTCATTTCACTTCACAGCTGCATTGACAGAAGTAAGAGGCTTCAGTTCAAGACTCAGTGTTGTTTTTCAGGCCCTCAGAAAATTCATACCACTTTGGGCCTTCCAGGTATCAGACAGCCTTCCCTTACCCTGGTAATGGGGATTGTGGTCTCTGCTGGTGGCACCTCCTCTGAGAGGAAGAGAGGGGCAGAAGGAAGAAGGAGGCCAGGTGTCCCTATTCAGCTTCCAGGGGAGTGACCTGTGGGAGGCCAGGCGGAGGAACAAGGGACGCAGGGCCAACAGGAAGCCCAAGGCGGAAGGGGCCGCACAAGACGCCACTATCCTGCTGCCAGGGTTTACAGGCGGCGATGCAGCTACCTCAATATGTCCGAGGTGCAATGCCGAAGGAGGCTCCACCTCTCAAGGGAGACCATGACCTCCATTTTCAGAGGATCGGTCCTGAGATCAGCTCTGACTGTGTGGGTGGACACCCCATGCCAGTGGCTCTGAAGGTCACAGTGGCCCTGAACTTATATGCCCCAGGCTCTTTCCAGGGCTCAGAGGGGGATCTGTGTGGAGTCTCCCAATCAGCTGTCCACAGTTGTGTCAAGCTGGTGACAGAAGCTCTGTTCAGGTGTGCATTGACTTTCATTCATTACCATGTGGACAAGACCAGCCAGGCAGAGCGAGCCAGAGGCTTTGCTGCAATTGCTGGCTTCCCCCGCATCCAGGATTCAATCAACCACACACATGTGGCCATCAAGGTGCCAGTGGGTGAGCCTGGTGCCTTCGTCAACAGGAAGGGATTCCACTCCATGAACATGCAGATAGTGTGTGACCACAGGATGCTGATTCTACAAGTCTGTGCAAGGTACCCAGGCAGCTCCCATGATGCGGACATCCTGCGACACTCCCAGGTGCCGAGGCTCTTTGGTGCTCCAGCCCGACTGGATGGATGGCTGCTGGGTGACAAGGGCTATCCCCTCAGAAGGTGGATCATGACGCCTCTCTGCTACTCAAGAACAGAGGCCGAGCAGTGGTACAACAGGAGCCATGCCTCCACAATGGCAGTGGTAGAGAGAACCATAGGTCTTCTCAAGATGTGCTTCCGATGCCTTGACAGTTCAGGGGGCACACTCCAATACCCCCCAGATCATGTGTCACTGATAGTGGTTGCATACTGCGCTCTCCACAATCTGGCACTGGAAAGGGAAGAAGATTTTGATGCGGCTGCACAGGCAACAGACGATGAGTCCAGTAGTGAGTCTGAGGACGAGCACGGTCAGGAGAACGCTGAGGGCATAGACACAGACCTGGGTAACCTCCAAGGAGGCAGGAACACATGGGACACTTTGATCCAATGCTCCTTCAGCTAGCTGACCAAATAAAAACCACCACCATATGCCAGGGCTGCAGGCTCCATACTTGATATCTGACAGGAACAGTTCCTTGGCCAACAACATGCACTATGTGCTATTTCAATGAAGTTTAAGGAGAAACACGTCCATCAAACATCATGGCTCACCCTGCACCTGCAGAACAAATAAAACATCCAGAGGCCAGTTGCACAAAAACCCATTTAATTAACTGGTGCCTGGCAAACATGCTACAAACTAACATTGTGTTTTCCATCACACCAATAAACACTGAACTGAAAAATGGGGGAAACAAATATCACCTTTGATCAAAAAGATAAAAGCAAAAAACTGCGGATGCTGGAAATCCAAAACAAAAACAAAAATACCTGGAAAAATTCAGCAGGTCTGGCAGCATCTACGGAGAGGAACACGTTTCGAGTTCGAATGACCCTTCAACAGAACTAAGGTGCACCTTCAACACCTCTTTGTCCTTTTGTCTGTGACATCTTTTGGTTATCTCCACCTATCGCTGGCCTTCTATCCAGCTCTACTTGTCCCACCCCCCCCTTAAACTAGCTTATATTTCACCTCTCTTCTATTTTTACTTAGTTCTGTTGAAGGGTCATTCGGACTCGAAACGTTAACTGTGTTCCTCTCCGTAGATGCTGCCAGACCTGCTGAGTATCACCTTTGATCAGGCATCATGTTGTGATTAAGGTGCTTTAAGTTTATGCTTGTGGGTGCTACATCTAGGTGCTCCCCTCTCACTGGCATTGGCATTGGAGACAGCCTGCTCACTCTGTTGTCCTGTTGGCCTTGTTGACTTTGGCGGGCGTCCTCTGGCCTGTGGAGCCTGTGCTGGCCCGATCTGGGAGGGTGCGGCCAGTGACACGGCTGGCATCTCCCCAGTCACCGCAGCTTCATCAGATGCCACAGTCACTGGCAGAGGGGCAGAGGAACTGCTGCCCTCATCCGGAGCGCCCTGAGAGGAGCCCACAGAGATGACAGGCAGGTCGTGTGCCAATGTGAGAATGCTCTGGACCTCCCTGCTCACCACTGATGGATGGGCACCTAGCTGGGAAACTGGGTGCCCAATCCATCTCCCACACTGACACTGACCACCTGAGGTCATTGCTGGTGTGAGGGTTTGCAGGTCAGAGTGCATCCCCAGGAACCCCTGATTCAGTTGCTGGCAGAGCCTTTCCATGAAGGAGGCATTGCGCTTGGCCATGAGGGTCAACACATTGCTCACGCCCCACAAGGACTCCTTCACAATGAAGACCATGGCACTCATTCCCTCATGTATCTCCGCCAGATCCTCGTGCACACCCTGCTGTATGGCCAGCATCTGCTGCCTCATGGACGACTCCAGAGGCCCATCAGCAGCCATCGACTGAGCATTTTCCTGGTCCCCAGCTGTCCTCTGACTGCCGGCACCCTCGGCACTCTCTGCTTTCACCTGCATCTCAGGCAAGTGTGTAATGCACTCACCAATGTGCACCGAGATGGTAGCCGGTGATCTAATGCCCACTGAGGTGCTGGTATCTGCGCTGGTGCCTGCTTGAGAGAGCGGGTGTGATGCTGGTGCGTTGTGATGGGTATTTTCCTCAGGGTCAGGGGTGGGGTCTTCAGGCTCCTCATCCCAAAGGGCTGGTGCTGAGCCTGAAAGGAAGAACAAGGACATGTCATTATTTGAAGTCGTCACACAGTTACTTGGTAGCCTTATGAGACAGAGATCTGGGTGCATTAGGGTGCCCTCGTCTTTCCATTATCAATGGGGATTCCAGGTTCGAGGTTCACATCAGTATAAAGATTACAGTGGAATGGTTCCAATAACCAACGTTCTCACCTCAGTGCACTGCACTCTTACCTCCCTCTGGCACCCCAACTTCACCGCGGCCGCTTGACCGAGGTGCATGGTGCCTCTCCAGCTCCAGGGCCTCCTGTTCATAACAAGTGAGGATGAGTAAGCATGGGGGTCCCCCGCTATTACGCGGCCTATCTGCATTGTTATGGGATGTTTTGTCCTGAAGGGAGAGAGGAGCATTGATTAGTCCACTCTCTACCTGCATTGGCATTGCAGCCAACCTCACCTGAGGAACACCTCGCAGGTCTCAGCCAATTTGTGACTCTGGAGCTGCAAGGCACTCAGTTCAAATAGCCAGGGCTCACTCCCTTGGCCAGATGCTGCCTCCAGGCAGGACATTTCCCACGCATACTGTAACACCTGTGAGATCTACGGGGGGGATGGGCAGCTCTTCTGACCCACGCCAACACAGTACTCACCCTTTCGGATCGCAGGAAGTTGTTGAAGCGCTTCCGGCTCTGGACCCATGTGCGTCTCACCACATCGTGGCTGCTGACCCTGGATGCTACCTTCTCCCAGGCCTTTTTGGTGAGGTGGGGGGACTCCACTTTCTGTCCCTGGAGACAAGGGTTTTTCCCTGCGCTGCTGCCTCCTCCAGGAGTGTGGTGAGACACTCGCCTGTTTAATATATGATCTCACATGACTTAAACAGAATTTTATTCTCTTTTAAAGGGCAGCCGTGGAAAAACTATTCACGCCATGAGAGTCTGTCATAGAAATAAAACTAGGGCCAGAATGTCCTGTTGGCGTCGGGGGTGGACCCCGCACGTCCGCGTGTAAAATGACGCGTGGTGACGCCGGGCGAGCGTCACGATGTTACTGCGTGCAATCACGATATTTCGTTGGGTGGGCGCGTGATGATAACCGATGCATGCCCGCCATTAATTAATGGTCCACTTAAGGCCCTTGAGCTGCCAATCGATGGCTATTTTTCGGCGCCAGTGCGATCTTCATGTTGGCACACGGGTGCAACAGGCAGGCGGGTAGGACACATTTGTATAAACCTCATCCACGGGCGGTATAAGAGGGCTCACTGGGGTCACGAGTGTGCTCTGTCAAATATTGATGTTTCAAAGTTACTGATACTTGCCTGTGTGATCTGTAATACTTCAAAATGCATACCAGCTGCTTGGTCTGGACTCACAGCCTTCAGGTCAGCACTCTGCAGTGAGGAATCTTTTTTTGGGCCTGCAGGTTTCAGGAAGCCTTCCCTTAGCCTGGGAATGGGAGCTGAACTCTCCACAAGAGGCACCTCCTCCTCTGAGGGAGGGAGGGCTAGAAGGGGGAGGAGGCTAGAAGTGAACATTCAGCCTCCAGGGGAGCCACCTTTGGGAGGACAGGCGCAGGCACAAGGGGCGCAGGGCCAAGAGGTTGTCCAAGGTGGAAGGGGCCGCAAAAGATGCCACTATCCTGCTGCCAGGGTATACTGGTGCTGAAGCAGCTACCTCAATATGACTGAGGTGCAGTGCCAAAGGAGGCTCCGTCTCTCAAGGGAGACAGTCAACTGTCAGTTGATTGGGCCTGAGATCTCTGTGAACTTTAACTTTGTGGGTGGACACCCCATGCCAGCAGCTCTAAAGGTCACAGCCGCCCTCCACTTCTATGCCTCTGGCTCCTTCCAGGGGTCGGTGGGTGATCTTTGTGGTGTCTCCCAATCAGCTGTCCACAATTGTGTCAAATAAGTTACAGACGCTCTGTTCAGGCATGCATTGACCTTTGGGACTGTACCATTGGGACAAGGCAAGCCAGACAGAGCGAGCCAGAGGCTTCACGGCCATTGCTGTCTTCCCTCGTGTCCAGGGTGCTATAGACTGTACACATGTGGCCATCAAAGCGCCAGCAGGTGAGCTCGGTGCCTTCATCAACAGGAAGGGATTCCACTCCATGAACGTGCAGATAGTGTGTGATCACAGGATGCAGATTTTGCAAGTCTGTGCAAGGTACCCAGGCAGCTCCCACGATGCCCACATCCTCAGACACTCCCAGGTGCTGAGGCTCTTCAGGGCTTCAGCCCGGCTGGATGGATGGCTGCTGGGTGACAAGGTCTATCCCCTCAGAAGGTGGCTCATGACGTCTCTCCACCATCCAATATCAGGAGCTGAGCAGCGCTACAACAGGCGCCACGGCTCCTCAAGGGCTGAGGTGGAGAGAACCATCAGTCTTCTCAAGATGCGCTTCTGATGCCTGGGCCGCTCAGGGGGCGCACTCCAGTACCTCCCAGATTGTGTGTCACTGATAGTGGTTGCATGCTGCGCTCTCCACAATCTTGCACTGGAAAGGGGCGATGCTGTGGATGACGAAGATGTAGACGCAGTGGCTACAGATGCACAAGATGAGTCCAGCAGTGAGTCCGAGGATGAGCATGCACAGGGGAATGCTGAGGGGGTAGATGCTGACCTGGGCATACTCCAGGGAGGCAGGGACACTCGGGAGGCTTCAATCCAATTAAACTTCAGCTAGCACACCACAGATGGACCTCCAAGACAAGCCTGGGCTGTATGCCCCATATTCGAGACCTAAGTGCAAAATCTGCCTGGTTAGGAACATTAAATAAGGGCCTTGTTAATAAAGCTGAATGTCCCACAAATCACATAACATTACTGGTAAACATCCAGAAGTAAAGAGGCACCCTCAGCCATGGTTACATGTCTGTATTTAATATTGCAACCAAAGAAACTTAATGAAACAAAATGACAAAGGTATTAAAAATCACACGAATTCATAAAGACCTTATTGTGGCCCAACACAAAAGCAGCAGTGATAAACCCGTGCTGTGCATAAGCTGCCTTATGCTTACGTTTGCGGGTGCTACGTCTTGGTGCTGACCCCTCGCTGGGAGTGGTCTCTGAGACAGCCTGCTGACTCTGCTGCCCTGTTGGCCTCAATTACCTTGGCGGTCGTCCTCTGGCCTGTGGAGCCTGTGCTGGCCCCACCTGGGACATTTCTTTAATTTAATTTGGGCTGTGCAAGACAGAATTTCTAATTAGGCTGTAGTCTTGATAAAAAGAGAATCGTCCTCATTTTCATTCTCTGTATTTATGATTTTGCTAGAAATATTAACCAGACTAAATGTTCATAAATGCATTAATGTCCCTACCTGTAATGACGCATACCAATTGTTCCCGTGTATAATTTCAGACGCTGACAGAGCCGTTGAGTCATTCCTCAAAATTCTGTTTCAATAGAGAATATGGCTTGAATTTTTCAGATGGCTGGTCTCGCATTCTGCCATCCAAAGAGTTGACAGGGAATACATCCGGGGAATGAGCATTAAGTGTCTGCAGGCAGAACCTCCACCCTACACTTGGAGGAAGCCCTGCCTTAGTGAGCTGCCAGCCAACCTGATTAGTCGGCAGCTCTCCAGTCCCTGCAGCGACAGGAGCTGCAATGGACAGAAGAAGAAGAGCATGTGGACGCCTGAGATTAAGTCTGGGCACTGGAGGCCCAGGTAAGTTTAAAGGATCTCTGGACAGAGAGGGTAGGGAAGGCCTGAGGGGATGTGAAGGCAATGATTATGGTCATGGGAGGAGAGGCTGGGTGGGGGCTTGGGGAGGGAGATCCAGAACCACGGGATGGGGGTCACCTGGCTTCAGAAAGGATCTTCTGATGGAGGCGGCACTCCCACCCCCTCTCACTCGAAATCTAAGTCTGTAGATTTTCAGACATCCCCCACTCAAGGTCAATCCTCTTGCCAGGCTAAAAATTGAGGCTGGGCAGAAAATGAGCCTTAAGTACCTAGGTGTAGAATTAAAATTGACGATGTAGAGTATATCAACATTAAAGGGATCCAAATTGTATTAAATGAAAATCTGAATTACATGAACAATTAAATAATAAATAGGAGTAAGGGAATTTTAAACTAAAAACATTTTATATAATAAGACATATGTAGATAAACTTTTAAGCACAATGAGCAACAGCTGAGACCAGTTGCCTGCAATTGTGGGAACTTTGTGACTTTTCACACGTTCTGATAACACCGTATGCAGCAAGTGCCACTAGTTGCTCAAATCTGAGCTGAGGGTGTCTGAGCTTGAGATGCAGCTGGATTTAGTACGGGGCATATGGGAGGCTGAAGGTTTCCTGCAGCAGACATCCCAAGGAGGTGGTCACTCCGCAGCTACAGAAACATCAGGAGGATAGTAAGCAGGTGGCCATCTGTTAGGGAGGAAGAGGCAGTTTAGGAATCCTTTGGGGGTGTGACACTCTCAAAATTATTTTTAGTGCTGAATGCTGGCGAGGGTGTCAACATCTCAGGAAAGTGGAGTCTAGAACACATCCATGGCACTGTGGGGCAATCACCTGCATGGGAGGCACAGCAAAATATGGAAATACATGGTGACGGGATTCAGTAGACGGGTGATTGAAAGGCTCCTCCATGTCCTTTGAGAGGGCCAACAGGCTGTCTGGCTGGCCTGCCAATGCATCAATCATCTTGATGTGCATGCTCATCAGACTCTCCTACATGCTGCCCCACCAAAGTCCTCATCTGAATATCCTGTAACAGAACTTGTTTGCAACCTTTTTGGCACACAAAGTATCCTTGCCTGCTGACGTGGCTGCAGTCCACAGACCCACCATATACTGATCCTGCATCTATACTGCCCTCTAAGGTACGTGCAATCCTAGTAACTGGCAGGGGTCAAAGTAATTTTCTTCTTGAGGTCTCTTCTCGAGATTTTCTCAAGGGCTACTTTTTGGTTTTCAGGGGCTGTGTTTTCATTCTCACTAACTCCTTTATTAGGTGATACAATCGCACAGTATCATAATGTTCTAAATTCATATTGAATTTTTTTTAGGGTTTCTTCAGATAGATAAGATACTACATATACCAATGATTGTATAAATATTATTAAAATTTTTAGCTTGGAATCTGCTGAAACCCTCATTCATGCCTTCATTACTTTTAGACTTGACAATTTCAACACACTCCTGGCCGATCTCCCACATTCTACCCTCCTTAATCTTGACGTCATCCAAAACATTGCTCCTCATGTCTTAACACGCAGCAAATTTAGTTCCCCTATCACCCCTCTACTCGTTGACCTATGTTGGCTCCCAATCAAGGAGCATCTTGATTTTAAAATTCCAATCCATATCTTCAAATCCCTCCATGGCTTTGCAATCTCCGCTATCTCCACAACCCTCCAAGATATATAATTCTGGCCTCCTGTTCCTCTCCAATTTTAATCACTCTGCCATTGGGACCTTAATTCTGGAAAACCCTTGCTACACCTTTCCGTTTCTCTACCTCATTTTCCTTCTTTCAGATACTCATTAAAACCTACCTCTTTCACCAAGCTTTTGATCATTTGACCCACTATCTCCTTATGTAGCTTGGTGTCATACTCTGTTTTATAATGGTCCTCTGAAGCGCCTTGGAACGTTTCATTATGTTAAAGGCTCTATGTAACTTTAAGCTGCTGCACTGGACTTCATTAATTCACTCAGATCAAATTGCCACTTTGTTGCCCGTCTACTCCCCCATCTTCAAACTTAGTTCGCTGGCACTAAAACTCAGTCCAGGTTGTCTGTGTAGATCAAGAGGCTCTGGCATAAATTTTGGGGCACTTCCCAATAACTTTTCCATTTCCATCCCCATATTGTGAGGTAGCCCTTCTTGCCTTCTGTCACTTTACCTTTTAGCTACGGTAGCAAGATCTACCATTACAAAGCTTGATCTAATGTTGATGAGGAGGACTTTGCATGGTTGTCTGAGCAGGGTGTGCCTTTGTTGTGTCGGGTGCCCAGACTGCTGCCAGGTGCTCCGGCCGGTTTCATTCTTATTAGGCCTTTTTGTCACAGCTTGATACAACTGAGTACATTGCCAGACATTTCAGTCAACTGCATTGCTAGGGTCCTGGAGTCAAATAAATCAGACAGAGTAAGGATGACAGATTTCTCTCCCTAAAAGGCATTAGTGATCCAGATGCATTTTTATGACAATCTGGCAATTTCAAAGGCACCACTACTGATACTAGTTGTTAAATTATGGATTCATTTAAATTACTGAATTTAAATTCTGCATTTGTTCTGGTAGAATTTGAATGTTTGTCTCCAGATCATTAGTCCAGGCCTCTGGATTACTAGTGCAGTAACATAATCACTATAACATACTCAATTGCATGGAAAATTTTGCCCTTAATGGCTTCCTTCCCAATCCCTCTTGCAATCATTCCTTCACTTACTTGTTCCCGCTATACCCTCTACCCATTCCCCATCACACAAACTATTCTCACTTCTATCATCCCTTCACTCTTATCACTATCCATACGTCTTTGAGTTTGAACTACCCACTCAACCCTTAAATCCTTACCTCCATTGTCACTCATCCATCGCTCCTTCAGCCTATGGGCCAAAATAACCTCCACAATGTTCTGATCGTATACCTGTAGCTTTTGTTTACTAAACATATTAAGCTAAGGGAAAGAGAGACAGAAACAGAGAGAAAAACAAAGACAAATGGAGAGAAAGATACAGTTTTTGCATCATTCTAACTTGATTCCTTAGCTGAATTTTGAAAGCAAATGAAATCCCTTAGAGGGAACTGGACAGGAGGGAGTATAGGAGAAGTGGAGGAATGAATCTCATTGAGGGTGAAGAGGTCTCTTGTTTCTCAATGCCACTTTTAATGTCAGGGAGCAATGGAGGACTAAGGGCAAGGGTCTGTGACAATGGAGCCAGGCGAGGTAAGGATTTAAGGGTTGAATATGTAATTCATATGGGAAGAGGTATGGACAGTGATTGGAGTGAGGAGATGGAAGGAATGAGAATAGATAGTGGGATGATGAATGGGTAGTGGAAACAATGGGGGCAAGGAAGTGAACGAAGCAAAAATGATTGGAGGAAGGAATAAACAGGGAGCCATTGAAGAAAACATTTCCCCTGTAATGCTCACCCGAAATGTAACTCCTTTCCCTGTCACATCACACAACACAGTCCAATACATTACACCTGAAAGGCAAAAGAGAAAGGTGAAGATGCAGACATGGACACAGAGAAGCAAAATACTAGGTAGTTGTAAAGAAGCAATGGAAAAAAGAAATGGCAGACTGCCCTGATGCCAGAGAAGTTTGATTAATATTCAATAAAATTGCAAACTATGTGCTTTTAAATCTTTTATTTGAAGCCCAGCAAAACTGAAATATTTTAACACAGAAGTAATAATAAAAATGTCCCTTAGCTAAATAGAATGTAAGTGGCATTAATTAACTCAGCTGAAGATTCAGATAATCTAATATGCACACATAAAAACATCAAAACATTGACATCAGATGCATATGTTTACAACATTTTTAAAGAGCTGGTTCAATTTAACACATTCAAGTTCTAACCAACCTGCCAACAAATTAATTTTCATAATCAAATTCATGCATTAATTTCAAAAAAACTTCTGGACTGAAATTAGTCCATGCAATATTAGTAACACACACGTTGATACACAGTGAAATTCCTTTATCCAGAAGGAAACAAAAATGCTAAAGCTTTTGTTAAAATAACTGATAAAGGAACTTTTTTTTGTTACTAATGGTGCACAGTGCAATTTCAACCTTGTTCACGATATCAGCTATGTTAAACAGTATTAACTCTTATGCTTTATATTTTAAATAGAGTATGATTTCTAAATCTTCAGTGTTGGAAGTTATTTACTTTGTAATTCCAAGGCATTTTCTTAGATGTGCTGCAGTTTTTTCCATCTGTCGTATGTCCCAGGTCAACTGGCGTTTGTTCGACTGAACTTTATTCAATTGGCAATATAAACGCTTAAGTATGGCTTCACACCTTTTGTTCTGCACCTGAAGAAATTAATTTGAAAATCTGTATTTTTAGATTGATCCATAAAAAGATGAAATAGTTGAACATATACTGTTCAAACTCTCGAGAAATGTATTTACAAAATGTGTCCACATATATGGAGTAAGTTAAATAGTGCAGGAATAATTAGATCAAGGTGAGGCATTTAGGAAGAGCTCGAACAAGCAGGTAGATATGAAGGAGAGGGGATGAGTCAGATGAAGAAAACAGCATGGTGGAAGGGAGCAGGGGAAGAAGGAAGGAAGAGAGAGAAAGGAGCAGAAGGAGCTGAAAAGGAGAGGGACTAGAGACAACAGGTGGGCAAAGTAGGAAAGGGTGACATGGCACAGGGATAAGCAGACTTTTAATTCCAGATTTTTTATTGAATTAAAATTCACCATCTGCCATGGTGGGATACAAACCTGGGTCCCCAGAGCATTACCCTAGGTATCTGGAGTACTAGTCCAGTGACAATGCCGCTACACCACTGCCTCCCCTAAACTAACTAAGGGAAAGCAAGTGAAGGGAAGGGTTATAGGTGATTGCAGGGGTTGTGAATGTGAGACACCGTGGAAGAGGGATCAGGAGGAGATAGTGTCAACATTGGTGGGGTTAGATGAACAGAGGTGGGGAAACTCTCCTGTACCTAGGCCAAGGCCCGCAATTTCTCTCCCTTGGGTGTGGTAGTTCAAAAACTGTTTCAGTAGAGGCTGGGAGCCTTGGGTCACCAAGTTTTTAAAGGGAGAGGCAGAGAAGAGAAAGAATCCAATAAAATCCATTGATAATTCCTGAAGCACACAGCAGAACAGTAAGCCTAGGACAGAACAGTAGCCAAAATAACCTAGCTTTGTGCATCGCCCCACTGTCCCCTCCCTCACATCTACATGTGTTACAACCCAAACACTCCATGACTAAACTGAGCAAAATATGGAGGCAAAATTGGGTCCAGTAACTCACATATTTTGGGCAGAATGAAGTCCCTTGGAGTTCCAAAATGACATCCGCAGCATGCCACGAAGTGTGCCGAATGGCATATTGGTAAAA
Organism: Carcharodon carcharias; assembly: GCF_017639515.1. Classification (NCBI taxonomy): domain Eukaryota; kingdom Metazoa; phylum Chordata; class Chondrichthyes; order Lamniformes; family Lamnidae; genus Carcharodon; species Carcharodon carcharias. The sequence continues at coordinate 91,980,581 of NC_054484.1, read as the reverse complement.
GGGTTAGTGTGTACAGAGCTAATGTCTGCTGGCAGCATGCAGAATAAGCAGATAATGGCATCAATCAAAACGCAACACTGAATTTGGCACCAGTGCAGTCAGTTTGGAACTCCGCTCTCCAGCTTTTGTCTTCTCAACCTCCCCAACTGGGCACACTCTCAACTGCATGATAGTTCCCTGTCCCTGCCCCAACCCCCATTCACCAGTGCTATTTAAAGGGACCAACAACTACATACAGGTTGGTTGTTGATTTATTTTTTCTGGCTGTTGCTGCAATTTTAGATGTTTTGGGTACTTTTCCATACACGCTACAAGAGTAAAATGTCTACAGGGAGTAATCTAGCAGGTAATGAAGTAGTTTGCTAACTTAAAGACTTCTGTGCAAACCAGTTGCTTCCAGACCTGAGTGACCTAGTATGTAGTCTTCTTGGCATTGAACATAATTGGGAGAATGAACAGAATCCATGCAGAGCAGGACAAGCTGCTAGAAGAGGGAGGAGAAGGAAGGGGAGAAAGGTTTGCATCAGCGGGCCATATCTGCAGAAAGTCCTTAGGGAGCAGATCTGTTGGAAAACAGATTGTAGGAATGTTGTGATGCCCCAGAGGCCCCTTTGTGCACTAGCATTCACAGCCAAGTTGACAACAGTTTGAGCTTCCATGCAGCAAGTTGACATTACATGACAGTAATCATAGGACTGGATTTTGGTTACCGAGGTGGATAGCTTGAGTTAGGAAATTTCCTGATTCACTGGACTTGCCTCAGGAAAAATGCTTCTATACACACAAACCTTGTGGGTGCGGGTGCAGGATGCAGTTGAGCCCGCCGACCATGGAAGCAGAGTGTTGCAGCCACGGGGTGGGTAGGTGCCGAGGCGGGCTGGTCGGAAGGCCTGCCTCAATTTTCTGGGACTCCATCCCAGTTGCGTTAGAGGTTTTAGCTCCCACCCAGTTCCGATGACCGCTTATCCTCTCCATGCCAACTCATTGCTAACTTATGCTCCTTCCATTCCCATTCACCCAGTATGCACTCTGTACATAACCAATGGCATGTGTGGAACTGCTCAGAGACAAAAAAAAAACCCATTCAAAATCTTCTTTTGAAAAAAACCTGCTGTTCATACAACTGAATAAGTGTGTTAATTAGACAGGCCATTAAAGTATCAATGACGAAGGCTTCAAACGCTTCACACTTCTTAACCTTGTCCAAATAAACATTGAGACATTGACAAACGAGATCACAGAAAGAACTTATTATAACCACTTAAATATGTCAATCAAGCGGTCAACAATTCACTTTCGTTATCTAAATCAAACGCCTGCTGAGCTACTGCTTGTATTAGTCTGGGCTCACTTAATGAGCTTGCATAATGAGGAATGGCTGTAAGCATCAGTTCAGAAGGGGGTTCTGTGGCTCTGACAAAGAAGGCATTGGTGAACTGCTTTATGTGTACATACTAACTTCTGTAACCTGAAAGGGTTCAGAGGCTAAAAAGTTAAAATTGTGGTCACTTCAATTGCCATAGGTAATACATAACCACCTGGCAGAATGGATTGCAGCTCTTGCTGTTAGATGTAACAGCCTCTATGGAAAAACATAGTCCCTCCATGCACTGCTCCTCAGATAATTCTAGGTAAAAAACTGAAGGTGTATAATCACTGTGGGCTGGGTAAGGCCTGTGGGCAATCCCTCTCCCCTTCCATGCAAGGTTTACTGAGAGATCGAAGTACTGTTCCTTATAGCTCCCAAGCCTGCTGCTCCTTCTTTCTCCAACCAAACTAGTGCACTCAACTTTAGCTCTGACCTTCTTCAGGGTGGAGAAGTTGAATAATGTGCAAGAAAGCAAAGTCCCCTGTGGAAATCCAACCACTGTAAATCCAGCTACTGTTTTCGCAAATAGACACCAATGATTCAAGTATATTCAGGTGACAGCACATCTCATTTCTGTTTGAAAGCTATTCCACCCAGTGCTGCTGAATGGGTCTAATGCCGGGGAGCACTTGCATTCCAACAAGTTAAAATGGAGAACAAAAACAGAATTACCTGGAAAAACTCAGCAGGTCTGGCAGCATCGGCGGAGAAGAAAAGAGTTGACGTTTCGAGTCCTCATGACCCTTCGACAGAACTTGAGTTCGAGTCCAGGAAAGAGCTGAAATATAAGCTGGTTTAAGGTGTGTGTGTGGGGGGCGGAGAGATAGAGAGACAGAGAGGTGGAGGGGGTTGGTGTGGTTGTAGCGACAAACAAGCAGTGATAGAAGCAGATCATCAAAAGATGTCAACAACAATAGTACAATAGAACACATAGGTGTTAAAGTTAAAGTTGGTGATATTATCTAAACGAATGTGCTAATTAAGAATGGATGGTAGGGCACTCAAGGTATAGCTCTGGTGGTTTTTTTTTTTATTTTTTTATATAATGGAAATAGGTGGGAAAAGGAAAATCTTTATAATTTATTGGGAAAAAAAAAGAAGGGGGAAACAGAAAGGGGGTGGGAATGGGGGAGGGGACTCACGACCTAAAGTTGTTGAATTCAATATTCAGTCCGGAAGGCTGTAAAGTCCCTAGTCGGAAGATGAGGTATTGTTCCTCCAGTTTGCGTTGGGCTTCACTGGAACAATGCAGCAAGCCAAGGACAGACATGTGGGCAAGAGAGCAGGGTGGAGTGTTAAAATGGCAAGCGACAGGGAGGTTTGGGTCATTCTTGCGGACAGACCGCAGGTGTTCTGCAAAGCGGTCGCCCAGTTTACGTTTGGTCTCTCCAATGTAGAGGAGACCACATTGGGAGCAACGAATGCAGTAGACTAAGTTGGGGGAAATGCAAGTGAAATGCTGCTTCACTTGAAAGGAGTGTTTGGGTCCTTGGACGGTGAGGAGAGAGGAAGTGAAGGGGCAGGTGTTGCATCTTTTGCGTGGGCAAGGGGTTGTGCCATAGGAGGGGGTTGAGGAGTAGGGGGTGATGGAGGAGTGGACCAGGGTGTCCCGGAGGGAGCGATCCCTACGGAATGCCGATAAGGGGGGTGAAGGGAAGATGTGTTTGGTAGTGGCATCATGCTGGAGTTGGCGGAAATGGCGGAGGATGATCCTTTGAATGCGGAGGCTGGTGGGGTGATAAGTGAGGACAAGGGGGACCCTATCATGTTTCTGGGAGGGAGGAGAAGGAGTGAGGGCGGATGCGCGGGAGATGGGCCGGACACGGTTGAGGGCCCTGTCAACGACCGTGGGTGGAAAACCTCGGTTAAGGAAGAAGGAGGACATGTCAGAGGAACTGTTTTTGAATGTAGCATCATCGGAACAGATGCGACGGAGGCGCAGGAACTGAGAGAATGGGATGGAGTCCTTACAGGAAGTGGGGTGTGAGGAGCTGTAGTCGAGATAGCTGTGGGTGTCGGTGGGTTTGTAATGGATATTGGTGGACAGTCTATCACCAGAGATTGAGACAGAGAGGTCAAGGAAGGGAAGGGAAGTGTCAGAGATGGACCACGTGAAAATGATGGAGGGGTGGAGATTGGAAGCAAAATTAATAAATTTTTCCAAGTCCTGACGAGAGCATGAAGCAGCACCGAAATAATCATCGATGTACCGGAGAAAGAGTTGTGGAAGGGGGCCGGAGTAGGACTGCAACAAGGAATGTTCCACATACCCCATAAAGAGACAGGCATAGCTGGGGCCCATGCGGGTACCCATAGCCACACCTTTTATTTGGAGGAAGTGAGAGGAGTTGAAGGAGAAATTGTTCAGCGTGAGAACAAGTTCAGCCAGACGGAGGAGAGTAGTGGTGGATGGGGATTGTTCGGGCCTCTGTTCGAGGAAGAAGCTAAGGGCCCTCAGACCATCCTGGTGGGGGATGGAGGTGTAGAGGGATTGGACGTCCATGGTGAAGAGGAAGCGGTAGGGGCCAGGGAACTGGAAATTGTTGATGTGACGTAAGGTGTCAGAGGAATCACGGATGTAGGTGGGAAGGGACTGGACGGGGAGAGAGAAGGGAGTCAAGATAACGAGAAATGAGTTCTGTGGGGCAGGAGCAAGCTGAGACGATCGGTCTACCGGGGCAGTTCTGTTTGTGGATTTTGGGTAGGAGATAGAAGCGGGCCGTCCGAGGTTGGGCAACTATCAGGTTGGAAGCTGTGGGAGGGAGATCCCCAGAGGAGATGAGGTCAGTGACAGTCCTGGAAACAATGGCTTGATGTTCAGTGGTGGGGTCATGGTCCAGGGAGAGGTAGGAGGAAGTGTCTGCGAGTTGACGCTCAGCCTCCGCGTGGTAGAGGTCAGTGCGCCAGACAACAACAGCACCACCCTTGTCAGCGGGTTTGATGACAATGTCAGGGTTGGACCTGAGAGAATGGAGTGCAGTAAGTTCAGAGAGAGACAGGTTAGAATGGGTGAGAGGAGCAGAGAAATTGAGACGACTAATGTCGCGCCGACAGTTCTCAATGAAAAGATCGAGAGAAGGTAAGAATCCAGAGGGAGGGGTCCAGGTGGAGGGAGAATATTGAAGATGGGTAAAAGGATCCGTTGAACTGGGAGAGGACTCCTGCCCAAAGAAGTGAGCCCGGAGACGAAGACGGCGGAAGAAGAGTTCAATATCATGCCGAGCCCGAAATTCATTGAGGTGAGGGCGTAAGGGTATGAAACTAAGTCCTTTGCTGAGCACTGAACGTTCAGCATCGGAGAGGGGAAGGTCAGGGGGTATAGTGAATACACGGCTGGGGTTGGGATTGGAAGATGGGGTGGGGATGGAGGGACAGGCAGGGGTGGAGGGTCCTAGATGGGTGTTGGTGTCGATGAGTTGTTGGAACTTGCGTTCCTTAGCACTTGAGAGAAAGAGAAAAAGTTTCTTGTTGAGGCGTCGGATGAGCCGAAGGATAAAATGAAACTGGGGGCACGCGCAGCTTTGAAAAAGGGTACGGCGGTGCTGCTGGAGGGAGAGGTCGAGTGTGTTCTACATTCAAAAACAGTTCCTCTGACATGTCCTCCTTCTTCCTTAACCGAGGTTTTCCACCCACGGTCGTTGACAGGGCCCTCAACCGTGTCTGGCCCATCTCCCGCGCATCCGCCCTCACTCCTTCTCCTCCCTCCCAGAAACATGATAGGGTCCCCCTTGTCCTCACTTATCACCCCACCAGCCTCCGCATTCAAAGGATCATCCTCCGCCATTTCCGCCAACTCCAGCATGATGCCACTACCAAACACATCTTCCCTTCACCCCCCTTATCGGCATTCCGTAGGGATCGCTCCCTCCGGGACACCCTGGTCCACTCCTCCATCACCCCCTACTCCTCAACCCCCTCCTATGGCACAACCCCTTGCCCACGCAAAAGATGTAACACCTGCCCCTTCACTTCCTCTCTCCTCACCGTCCAAGGACCCAAACACTCCTTTCAAGTGAAGCAGCATTTCACTTGCATTTCCCCCAACTTAGTCTACTGCATTCGTTGCTCCCAATGTGGTCACCTCTACATTGGAGAGACCAAACGTAAACTGGGCGACCGCTTTGCAGAACACCTGCGGTCTGTCCGCAAGAATGACCCAAACCTCCCTGTCGCTTGCCATTTTAACACTCAACCCTGCTCTCTTGCCCACATGTCTGTCCTTGGCTTGCTGCATTGTTCCAGTGAAGCCCAACGCAAACTGGAGGAACAACACCTCATCTTCCGACTAGGGACTTTACAGCCTTCCGGACTGAATATTGAATTCAACAACTTTAGGTCGTGAGTCCCCTCCCCCATCCCCACCCCCTTTCTGTTTCCCCCTTTTTTTTTCCCAATAAATTATAAAGATTTTCCTTTTCCCACCTATTTCCATTATATAAAAAAAAACCCACTAGAGCTATACCTTGAGTGCCCTACCATCCATTCTTAATTAGCACATTCGTTTAGATAATATCACCAACTTTAACTTTAACACCTATGTGTTCTATTGTACTATTGTTGTTGACATCTTTTGATGATCTGCTTCTATCACTGCTTGTTGGTCGCTACAACCACACCAACCCCCTCCACCTCTCTCTCTATCTCTCCGCCCCCCACACACACACCTTAAACCAGCTTATATTTCAGCTCTTTCCTGGACTCGAACTCAAGTTCTGTCGAAGGGTCATGAGGACTCGAAACGTCAACTCTTTTCTTCTCCGCCGATGCTGCCAGACCTGCTGAGTTTTTCCAGGTAATTCTGTTTTTGTTTTGGATTTCCAGCATCCGCAGTTTTTTTGTTTTTATCTCAAGTTAAAATGGAGTTTCAGTCCGAATAATGTTATAGAACTCGGATTTGAATACAGTAATGAAACTTCTGCCTGCTTCAAGGAAATCCCTTGGCTTCCGTTCAAAACTCTGTTCTAGTAAGGATGATAAGTAAGAAATGAGTGGGAGTGGGGCGGTTAAGTGACCACTGTGTTTTTAAAGTCGGTACCAAATCCCCCCCTCTTCCATTGCCAGAGAGAAAACTGTGTGTAGTATTTCTAACTAAAGGAGTAAACCGTACCACCAATATTTTTGTTAAAGCCTATTATTTGGTAGTTACCTGCAGCAATATAGAATGTGTGATCTCAAATGGCACATATTTGGGTTTTGTCCTTCAAGTTAAATTTTATAAGTTCTGTGCACTATGGAGCAGTTAGAAGTTCAAAGCTTTTTTCTTTTTTATTAAATTTCAATCTCAACACAATTTCCTAACTTTCTCCCTGCCACTCACTGGCACAGCAGATGATCTTATAGTTCACATATGTTTTACAGTTATTACACAGACACTGATCAAGCAATAACAGATATTTTCATGTAGGTACCAACTATATATCTAAGTAAATATTGGGAAGACTGAAGGCATTGTTTTTGGTCTCCATTCTAAATTCCATTGCCTAGCTCCTGCTTTCAACCTTCTCTCTCGCAACAGCCTGAGATGAAACCAGATCCCAAGATAAGCTTCTGACCGTGTATTAACGACATCGCTAAGATCCCCTACTTCACCTCCATAACATTGTCCGACTTTGCCCATCTCAGCTCTTCTGCTGCTGGAACCCTCATTCATGCCATTGTCACCTGCAGAATTCACTATTCTAATGCCCGCCTGGCTAACCTCCCACATTGTACTCTTCTTAAACTTGAGATCATTCAAAACTCTGTCTTACCTTGCAATTGTACATCTATCACCCCTGTGCTCACTGACCTATTTCAGTAACTGGTCAAGCAACGCCCTGATAATAGAATTCTCATTCCTTATTTTCAAATCCCTCCATGGCTTAGCCTCGCTCTTTCGCTGCCAGCCCCACAACCCTCTGAGATATTATGCTCATCTAATTTAGGTCTTATGAGCATCCCCTGATTTTAATCGCACCATTAGTAGTTGTTGTAGTGGTGATCCTAAGCTTTGAAATACCCTGCCTATAGCTCTCTGTCCCTCTACCTTGCTTTCCTCCTTTAAGACACTCCTTAAAACTTACCTTTTTGACCAATCCTTTGTATATCTAACAGAATATCTGTTAATGTGGCTCAGTGTTTGTTATATTTTGTTTTGTAATATTCCTGTGAAATGTCTTAGGACACTTCATTACATTAAAAGGTGCGATAAAAATTTAAGTTGTTGTTAATTACATTTTATACACGCAGAAACAGGAGATTTGCAGTCTTTATATGCCATCTAGTGGTAATTTGTAAAAAGTTTTGCTATGGCCATCCAAATCTAATTTTACAACACTTTTTAAATAGCCAATTTCAGAGTTTTGGACTGCATTTCCCCTTGTGTTTTTTGACAGGATACCTGCCTGGAAGTCAGCCCGAATGACAGACTTGACGCCCGCTTAGGTTGGGACCACTGATTGGGCTGGGACTACTGTGCACACTGCAGGTCCAATAGATGCTAGTAGGTGTTTGGAAGGTGGGTCCACATTTTGGGAAGAAAGTCTTATCCTGGGGGGAGTTGGGAGTCCAATCCCTGATCAAGATATTGTTGGATCGGGGAGGTGGTCCGAACCCAGGGAAGCAAATGAGCTGGGTGGGCTGAGGGGGAAGGTGTGGTTGAAGCACTCTGCTCCTCCTGGCCCATAAGCAGTACTGTATGGGAAACCTGGCCAGCCAGGGTTAAATTTGTACCAGCCTCTTATATATATATTTGGCCAATCACTTCCTGGGAGTGAGATGGCTGTTTGCTAACTTTTTTATTGCTGTGTGCAGCTTTAATCCCTCATATTTTGTTTAGCTCATTTTGTAATTTCTAGGTTGCCTCCTTTGATTCCTCTGCCCTTCTTAGTTTTGTATCATCTGTAAATATGGTCAATTTGTATTGAGTTTCTGAATCTGTCACTGATGTAAAAGACAGTAACAGTTAGATGTCAACATATACAGACCCCCACCCAACTCGGTACTCTTCTCCCACTCCTTCCAACCTCTAACCAATATGTGCTGTTTTCTATACTTTAAGTAGCTTTCTTTTCATACCTAAATTTTGCCTGGAATCCTGAACTTTATTAAGAGCCTTTCGTATGGAGCTTTATTAGCTCCGAATGAAGAGCTTGGATATGTCATATCTGAGAACTGAGAGAATAGACCCTGTCAACTCAGTTCATTAATCTCCTTTTACAACACAGATTCTGTATTTTTTAAACTCAGAGCTGACCAAGCCATTCGAAGGATCATTCGCTAATCAGTTGAACTGCCATTCTTTGTCCATGTGGTCATTCTTGGTGTTTAGGGTTTGGATTCTAAGTGGCTATTAGACTGTGGAGATATGCAGCACACCTTTAATAGGGGTCACTGGACAACGATCAGAAGCAGGAATCTTAACTTTATTTTTCCCCTCTTTAATTGTTATTTATGAGAAAACAAAATATACAAGTTAGCAGTGACACTAATTTCATTTACAGCAGCCTCTAACACCTACAAGATGCGCTGCAGCAACTCATCAAGTTTCCTTCTACAGCACCTTCCAAACCCACGATCTCTACCACCCAGAAGGACACGGGCAGCAGAATAGCAACACCACCATCTCCAAATTACTCCCCAGGTTACTTACCATCCTGACTTGGAACTATGTTGTTGTCCCTTCACTGTTGTTGGGTCAACACCCTGGAACTTATTCCCTAACTTAAGAAGGCCACTCACTACTACCTTTTCAATGGCAATTAAGTTGAGTGACAAGTACTAGATTTGCAAGTGACACCCACATCCAAGAACAAGTGAAAAAGTGCTTTTATTGTCAAATGACAAAGATTAGCTGACTGACCTCAGTAATATGCCTTGTGGTACATTTACCAATTGCCAAACTGAGTGACTTTTAAAACAAAATCCACATCTCATTTGTGAAAGTACAATTCAATGTGTTACCTAACCTACCTCAATTATTCTCAGCCATTCTTCAAGGCATGGTGTACCAGGTTGTGTGTTACTCAAATAAATTTTTACAATCTAAATCTTAAGTTAATTGACTGTATACTCAGTTGATCCAAATACAGGAATGCTGAACTGAAAATACTTATGGCTGAAAAAAATGGTTCCATAGCATCAGTAGTTTTAATGCTGAGGGTGACAGTTTAGGAGAAAAGCGGCATCGTGCCACACCCACCTATTTCCAGTACATCCCATTCTGAATGCACGTTGTTGAGGGCATTATCGCAGGTGTGCTATAAGTATCCAAAGTAGGCAGATTCTAAAGAAGAGTCATCTGAGCTTGAAATGTTAACTCTGTCTTTCTCTCCACAGATGCTGTCAGACCTGCTGAGTTTTTCCAGCATTTTCTGTTTTTGTTTCAGATTTCCAGCATCTGCAGTATTTTGCTTTTATATTAGATTGGGCTACTGTTCAGTGTTGAATGTCAATTTGACACCTGACCTGAACTTGCTGCTCTAGTTAACGCCTTCTGTTAAATACGCACAGCTGAACATGTGTTTGGAACATGAGGGACCTCTCATCATGACTATTTAAAGGCACCATCATCCAGCTGGCAGTTAGTTTCTTCTTACTTCCTACTGGTTCTTGCTGAGTTTGTACTGGGTATTTGGAAGAGTTCCTGAAAGTTGGTGAAGTCCAGAAAGGGTGGTGCTGGATATGGGGAAGGCATTGCTTCTGACTGCAAGGCCCCAGAGTATTTGCTCTCTAGTCTGTTGCCCCATTTCTGTCTTCCGCACCTCTTGAAGCAGTTTTAGCCCTGGCTGTAGCCAGAATGCACCTTGACTTTAGGAGGTCGAGTCTGGCATTAAGTAGTGCAGGCTAGCCTTAAATGATGTTAGCCTTGCATGAACTTAGGCTTCTTACTAAGGTGCACTGCCACTCAGCAATGCGTTTAGCACTGGATTGCTGTAGTAAAGTGAGGTACTCTGTCCCTTTAAGAGAATGCAAGTGTACTGATCATGCGACAGCACTGATGAATCACTGCACAGCACAGGAAACTGGGAACTGGAAGTCTAGTTCTGGAGGTTTCTGAGTGAGCACTTATGATCTGGTGCTTTGCCCCATGTCTCAATAAACCATCACTATTTATTCTTATATCAGTCTCTCCCCATTATTGATTGCAAGCAGCAATTGAGGAGAACATAGGAAGGCACGCAGTTAGAGTTTGGTTGGCCAACGAACTCATTTACCCAAGACATAAAAGATGCACCCACAATCACTATAAATAGCAGGCAGCATAAGCTTTTGTGCTGCTGGCATCACTATGAATGAATGGGAACAGGGTAATTATGCATCGCAATCCATACACCTGATTTTGAGACTCTCTGATTTAGCCTCCTATTTGTCTCATTTAAAAATAAAAGACCACTTCCTGAATCGAAATCTGCTTTTGTCTGGCTTGAGTTTTTTAATCTGTTACAGTCCATGTGCAACTGCTTATGGAATGTACAGATATAAAATCTGTGACCAACGTGTTACATTTATGCTTTTTGAACAGTGATATTTTAGTCTGTAAACTGGATAATGTAATCTCTACAGATTACATCATACAACAGTAAGAATATCAGTACTGTCAAGCACCTGTAATCATATTTCATATGCTCTGTAGTTTAATTTTCTATAATATGGGATTTGGATAGGTTAACATATAATCTTTTCATCTCGAGGGTTCTTGCTGAGTTTGTACTGGGTATTTGGAAGAGTTCCTGAAAGTTGGTGAAGTCCAGAAAGGGTGGTGCTGGATATGGGGAAGGCATTGCTTCTGACTGCAAGGCCCCAGAGTATTTGCTCTCTAGTCTGTTGAATTCCAGTGAGAGAATGAAAATTTCCACTATATGCTGGCAGTAGGAGTCCTACATGAAATGCAACTGAAACCCAAGGATCAGTTTTAATCCTGACTACCCAGTGGGAACGGTTACAGGCATGAGGTTAAAATGGAAACCAACTTTTTAACCCCTGAATGAGAGGGCAGAGGCTGCCCCCTCCCCTCCAGGCATTTCATAAATGTTGAAACGTTAGTGTCTGATAATATCATTCAGACCCCAGCACCAATTTAACTTGGTGAATTGTAAATCAACAGGCTGATAGGAAAAGTTGGCCACAAGCAGAAGAGGCCCAGGTGACTATTTCATTTTGGAGTGCTCCTCCTGTCCCGACAAGGAAATCTTAGGCCTCCCCTAGCCCTGGTTTCTATCCCCAGTCCTCTAGCCACAATTGGTTTGGACAACCTCCCCATTGTTAATTTACCCTCCAGGAGAAAGTTTCCACATGTTGTTCCCAACGGCTGTGATGTAATTTTCTAATCCTGTCTTTTGGCCTCCAGTCAAACCCATCAATTTAGAAAGTCAAAAAGGGTCTCACATCATCTCTTTCCATATAGGTATGGGCCCACCATATAATTTTCCTCTCAGGCACTTCACAGGCCGGTGGTGGGCCTTCCGCTGGGGGTGGAAGACCTGTCTGGCAAGAGCTGCTGGCAAATCAGAGGGTGGCAGCTCTACTGAATAGCAGTACCACTGGGGGGCAATGGCTGCTGCCGGTACAACACCGATCGAACCCTGGTTTCGTCGTTGGATCCAAGGCAAAATGTTAGTGATATGGGGAGGGCAGGTTTTCGGGTTGGAGGTCCCTTGAGGTCAGCAGAAAGGGCAGGGGGAAGGCTTTCAGGGTTCCCTCCTTCCCAATGCTGGGTCCCTTGATCAGCCATTGAGTACCTTTTGTTTGTGCTCCCCACATGGCGAGCCTCCCACCCTCTGCTGGGTTAATACCTGTCATGATGGAATGAGACCCTTAAGTGGACATTAATTGCCCACTAAGAGCCTCAATTGGCAGCGGATTTGGAAAGGCCTTCCAACAGTCCTTCCATCCCCAGTCTTAAATGGGGTGGAGACTCACCTGATAATGCCTCCTCTCACCACAAAACTTACCACGGGGAAGGCCACAAGACATTGCCTCATGTTGAGAAAGTTAATTGACGTACGGGACTTAAAATCTCAACTTCACTCTCCAGTTGGGGTTGAGGTGGGTGTGCAGTCAAATTTTCACAAGCTTCAGACGCTGCAACCTTAATTTCCATATCAAGTTAAATAGGAGCTCTGATTTTCGTCAATCCTGATCCAAGGCACTTTTTCCAAAACTAAGTACAAGATTAATAACCTCCCTCAGCGAGATTTTATATGATCAAGTTTTAGGAATATAAGAAATGGGGCATTGACCATATAGCCTCTCAAACCTGCTCCACCATTTGATATGATTATCACTCATCTTCTGCCTCCATTATATTTTCCTTCCTGCTCCCCATATCCCTTGATTCCCTGAGACCAAAAGTATGTTAAACTCAGCCTTAAATATACTCACCAATGGATAATCCACAACCCTCTGGAGTAGAGAATTCCAAAAAGTCACAACTCTTTGAGTGATCAAGTTTCTCCTTATTTCCATCATTCATGCTCAAAGCCTTATTCTGAGACTGTGTCCCTGTATCCTAGATTCCCAGCCAGAGGAAAAACCTGTTGGTGTCTATCCTGTCAAGCCCCCACAGAATACTGTATACTTCAGTGAGATCACTTCTCATTCTTCGAAACTCCAGACGGTATAAACATAATCTCAGGACAAACCCCTCATCCCAGGAACCAATCTAGTGAACCTTTGCTGTACCACCTCCAATAAAAGTATATCCTTCCTTAAGTATGGAGACCAAAATTGCACACACTACTCCAGGCATGGATTCCTCGAAACCCTGTATAATTGTAGCAAGACTTCCCTATTCTTGTACTCCATTTTTCTGATAGTAAAGGCCAACATGCCATTTGCCTTCCTAATTGTTTACTGTACCTGCATGTTACATTGTGTTCTTTGTACAAGTACACCCAAGTCTCTCTGAAAATCATCATTTAGAAGTTTCACATCTTTGAAAAAATATTTTGCTTTTCTGTTTTTACCACAAAAGTGAATAACCTCACATTTTATCCATCTGCACCTCGTTGTCCATTCACTTGTTTCTTTGCAGCCACTTTGTATCCTCCTCCTCATAGCTGACATTCCCAACTAGCTTTATAAATACCATCTTCCCTGTCAATAATCAGTTCCTCCAACAGCCATGTCTCCTTAGCCTGGAACATTTAGCTCAACTATATTCAAACCTCAGAGCGCTAAGTACATGAGAGGCTAACTACTGTCACAATTCTGTTTTTGGATTTAATGTAGCCTCATATTAGTCCAGCAAATTCTTTTCAAGATGAATGATATTCTAACGGACCAAACAGATTAAACAGCCATTATTTTTGCATATCCACATATAGTAATATGCAGCAGAATAACATCGCCCTTCGACATTCAATTACGTTACAATCGCTGAATCCATCACTTAAGGGGAGATGATGGCATAGCGGTATTGTCATTGGACTAGTAAACCAGAGACCCCCACCACAGCAGATGGTGGAATTTGAATGCACTAAAAATCTGGAATTAAAAGTCTAATGATGACCATGAAACCATTGTCGATTGTTTTAAAACCCATCTGGTTCACTAATGTCCTTTAAGGAAGGAAATCTGCTGTCCTTACCTGGTCTAGCCTACATGTGACTCCAGACTCATGGCAATGTGGTTGACTCTTAAATGTCCTCCGAAATGGCCGAGCAAGCTACTCAGTTGTATCAAATCACTACAAAGTCTCAAAAAAGGAATGAAACCAGAGGACCACTTGGCATCGACCTAGGTACCGGAAACGACAACAGCAAATTCAGCTCTGTCGACCCTGCAAAGTCCTCCCTACTAACACCTGGGGTCTAGTGCCAAAGTTGAGAGAGCTGTTTCACAGACTAGTCAAGCAACAGCCTGACATGGTCATCCACATGGAATCATATCTTACAGATAATGTCCCAGATACCACCATTACCTTGGAAGAGGTGGCTCCACAAATATCCCCATCCTTGGATATGTCCTGTCCCACCAACAGGACTGACCCAGCAGAGATGGCGGTACAGTGTTATACAGTCAGGAGGGAGTTGCCCTGGGAGACCTCAACATCAACTACAGACTCAGATCAAACATGGGCAAGGAAACCTCCTGCTGATTACTACGTACCGCCGTCCCTCAGCTGATGAATCAGTGCTCCTCCATGTTGAACACCACTTGGAGAGAGCACTGAGGGTGGCAAGTGTGCAGAATGTACTCTGGGTGGGGGGCTTCAATATACATCACCAAGAGTAGCTCGGTAGCACCACTACTGACCATGCTGGCTGAGTCCTAAAGGACATAGCTGCTAGACTGGGTCTGCTGCAGGTGGCGAGGGAACCAACAAGTGGGAAAAACATACATGGCCTCATCCTCACCAACCTGCCTGCCGCAAATGCATTGTCCATGACAGGATCGGTAGGAGTGATCACCACATAGTTGTTGTGCGGACGAAGTCCTGCCTTCACATTGAGGATACCCTTCGTCATGTTGTGTGGCACAACCACCGTGTTAAATGGGATAGATTTCGAACAAGTATAGCAACTGAAGTCTGGGCATCCATAAGGCACTGGGGCCATCAGCAGCAGCAGAATTGCACTTGAACACAATCTATAACCTCACAGCCCAGCATATCCCCACTCTTCCATTACCATCAAGCCAGGGGGTCAACCCTGGTTCAATGAAGAGTGCATGAGGGCATACCAGGAGCAGCACCAGGCTAAAAATGAGGTGTCAACCTGGTGAAGCTACAACACAGGACTACTTGCATGCCAAACAGATAAGCAGCAAATGATAGACAGAGCTGAGTGATCCCACAACCAAAGGATCAGATTTAAGCTCTGCAGTCCTGTTGCATCCAGTCGTGAATGGTGGTGGGTAATTAAACAGCTCACTGGAGGAGGAGGCTCCACAAATATCCCCATCCTCAATGACGGGGGAGGCCAGCCTATCAGTGATATCCAGAAACGGCTGAAGGCACTGGATACTACAAAGGCTATGGGCCCTGACAATATTCCGGGATTAGTATTGAAAACTTGTGCACCAGAACTTGCCATGCCCCTAGCCAAGCTGTTCCAGTACAGCTACAATACTGGCATCTACCCGGCTATGTGGAAAATTGTCCAAGTATGTCCTGTACACAAAAAGCAGGACAAATCTAATCTGGCCAATTACCACTCTATCAGTCTTCTCTCGATCGTCAGTAAAGTAATGAAAGTGGTCATCATGAATAAATAAAAAAATACCAAAATTAAAAAAACAGGTATGTCATGGACCCCTTTGTAAGCTAACTTCCGAAGGATCTCTGTTAAATGATGAACAAAATTTGATCAATTCAGTTGTTTCATCCTTCTTGCTCAAAATTTCATTCACCTTCATGGAAGGCTTGCTTTTTGTAGACTCTCATTCAGCTGAAACACTGTTTTCCCAAGGTACAAAATGTTACTGCAACCATGTAGATTCCTATATGCTGATTGAACATGAAATAGCGCACATGAACAAAATAGGATACTTTGCCATGAATGCTCAGGAGGTATGCATAGTCCTAAGAGGATTGTGCACATCTTAGTGTGAAAGGTTTAGAGGGGGTGGAATTCTTAAAGTGCGTACAGGAGAGCTTCTTGAGCCAGCACGTAAAAAGTCCTACAAGAGAAACAGAAACATAGAAACTAGGAGCAGGAGTAGGCCATTCGGCCCTTCGAGCCTGCTCTGCCATTCATTATGATCATGGCTGATCATCCAACTCAATAGCCTGCTCCCGCTTTCTCCCCATACCCTTTGATGCCTTTTGCCCCAAGAGCTATATCTAACTCCTTCTTGAAAACATACAATGTTTTGGTCTCAACTACTTTCTGTGGTAACGAATTCCACAGGTTCACCAGTCTCTGGGTGAAGAAATTTCTCCTCATCTCAGTCCTAAATGGTTTACCCCATATCTTCAGACTGTGACACATGGTTCTGGACTCCCCCAACATCAGGAACATCCTTCCTGCATCTACCCTGTCTAGTCCTGTTAGAATTTTATAGGTTTCTATGAGAACCCCCCTCATTATTCTGAATTCCAGCGAATATAATCCTAATTGACTCAATCTCTCCCCATATGTCAGTCCCGCCATCCCAGGAATCAGTCGGGTAAACCTTCGCTGCACTCCCTCTATAGCAAGTATATCCTTCCTCAGATAAGGAGACCAAAACTGCGCACAATATTCCAGGTGTGGTCTCACCAAGGAGGGGGCGGTACTGGACCTAATCTTAAGGAATATTTGTGGGGGAGCATTTCGGGGATAGTTATTGATTAGCATTGAAAGGGAGGAGCTATTAACAGTTTTAGCAGGCTTATAAGTGAATAAATCCCCAGGCCCAGATGAGATGTATCCCAGCCTGCTATGTGAGGCAAGGGAGGAGATTGCAGGGGCTCTGACACTAATTTTCAAATCCTCTCTGGCCACAGGAGAGGTGCCAGAGGATTGGAGGACAGCTAATGTGGTACTATTATTTAAGAAGGGTACTAGGAATAAACCAGGTAATTACAGGCCAGTGAGTCTAACATCAGAGGTAGGGAAACTATTAGAAAAAAATTCTGAGGGACAGGATTAATCTCCACTTGGAGAGGTAGGGATCAATCAGGGATAATCAGCATGGCTTTGTCAGGGGCAGATCATGTCTAACAAATTTGAATGAATTTTTCGAGGAGGTGACTAGTTGTTTAGATGAGGGTAGTGCAGTTGATAGTCTATATGGACTTCAGGAAGGTTTTTGACAAGATCCCGCATGGGAGGATGGTCAAGAAGGTAATCCTGGGACCCAGGGCAATTTGGCAAACTGGATCCAAAATTGGCTTAGTGGCAGGATGAAGAGGGTGATGGTCAAAGGTTGTTTTTGTGATTCGAAGCCTGTGACAAGTGGTGTACTGCAGGGATTGGTGCTTGTAGTTTGCTGTTTGTAATGTACATTAATGATTTAGACATGAATATAGGAGGTATGATCTGTAAGTTCACAGATGATACAAAAATTGGTGGTGTCATAAATAGTGAGGAGGAAAGCCTTAGATTACAGGATGATATAGATGGGCTGGTCAGATGGGCAGAGTGGTAAATGGAATTTAATCCTGAAAAGTGTGAGGTGATGCATTCTGGGAGGACTAACATGGCAAGGGAATACACAATGAATGGTAGGACCTTAAGAAGTACAGGGGATCAAAAGGACCTTGATGTACATGTCCATAGATCCTTGAAGGCAGCAGCATAGGTAGATAAGGTGGTTAAGAAGGCATATGGGATACTTGCCTTTATTAGCCGAGGCATAGAATATAAGAGCAGGGAGGTTATTTTGGAGCTGTATAAAATGCCAGTTAGGCCACAGCTGGAGTACTGTGTGCGGCTCTGGTTGTCACATTATAGGAAGGATGTGGTTGCACTGGAGAGGGTACAGAGGAGATTAACCAAGATGTTGCCTGGGTTACAGAATTTCAGCTATGTAGAGGGACTGGATAGGCTAGGGTTGTTTTCCTTAGAGCAGAGGAAGGCTGAAGGAGGACCTGATAAAGGTATACAAAATTATGAGGGACATGGATAAGGTAGATAGGAAGAAACTTTTTCCCTTAGTGGAGGTGTCAATAACCATAGATTTACGGTAAGGGGCAGGAGGTTTAGAGGGGATTTGAAGAAAAATGTTTTCACCCAGAGGGTGGTTGGAATCTGGAACACACAGCCTGAGGGGGTGGTAGAGGTAGGAACCCTCACAACATTTAAGCAGTATTCAGATGAGCACTTGAAACACCATAGCATACAGGGCTACAGGTCAAGTGCTGGAAAATGGGATTAGAATAGGTAGGTGCTTGATGGTCGGCATGGACACGATGGGCAGAAGGGCCTGTTTCCGTGCTGTATAATTCTATGACTCTAACCTGAAATAACAAGGAGAACAAAGGTTGGAGAAATTGTTGTAGAGAGGACTGGGTGCACAAACTGCTACATAATCCTTAGCACAGCAATCAAGAACAGATACATGAAGGCTCATGTGAAGATAAAGACACAAAACAAACTTCTGGATGTTAAGGTAGCATTTTTGGTGCTTGGATTTCTTTGAAGGTAGGCTTTTGCAATATGCCCATGAAGATTCAGCAAAATAACTCTGGTTTGATCTATGTTTCTTTTTATGGATAGCAACAGAGAGATCTCCTGGAAGGCATTATGAAGCAAATGCAGTAATAGAAAGTTGAAAAGGTGGAGGTGGATGATCATCAGCTGAACAGGAGTTGAACAGGATTCCTTGTTGAAGGAAAGCTTGATGTATCAAGAACAGATTCTTAACCTTTCTGTGGCGACCAGCACAGCAATCTACCAAGTTAGCGATTCAACAGCTAAGCTACTGCAGCAAACTTGCCTTTACTATTTAGATGTCTTAAACATGAACAGATAAACATACAGGGATGTAAGCCATTCAACCGCTTGAGCCTGTTCTGCTATTCAATAAGATTATGGCTAATCTCTATCTTAATTTCATCTACCTGTCTTGGTTGGGTAGCCCTTAAGACTGTTTAAGCTGTTGAGGCTAGGAGTCAAAACTGAGTTTGATAGATTTTTGTTAGTGGAAGTGGTGTATTTGGATTTTCAGAAAGCTTTTGATAAAGTCCCACATAAGAGGTTAGTATGCTAAATTAAAGCACGTGGGATTAGGGGAAATATATTGGCATGGATTGAGAATTCCTTAGCAGACAGGAAACAGAGAATAGGGGCAGGATTTTACTTCTGTCGGGCGGGTGCGCGTCTGACCCGATCAGGTGCAAACTCACGTGCGATGACGTCAGACCAGTGTCCCAATGTCATTGCTCACTCTAGCGATATTTCGGTCAGCGGGTGCGTGCGAGAGTTGGCAGTGTGCCCACTGACAATTAAGAAGCCTATTAAGGCCCTTAAGCAGGTAAGGTATTAATTTGTAGTTTTCATTGCCCACTCAACTGTGCGGTTGTAGGGCGGGCGAATAGGCCAGGCGTTTTTTACAAAACCTCATCCACAGGCGGGATGAGGTTTCCAACCACAAATAAAATAGCGGAAAAAAGTTTTCAACTTCATTTCAAACATGTCCCTCTTCTAGTGACTGAGTCACATGTGGGGACTTATATCATCTTTTAAATCTTTATTTTTGTTTTTCCAATTCCCTAGCTTCCTGAGGCAGCTCTGCGCCCTCAGGGAGCTATCAGCGTGCGCTCCACGTGCATGCGCAGACTTCTGGGGTTGCTCTCCTCCTGGCCCCACCCCGACAGCACTGATTGTTGCAGCGCGCGCCGCCTTCTCAAGGGATGGGCATCAAATGCTGGCCTAGCCAGTGATGCCTACATCCTATGAATAAATTTTAAAAAGTTGATTCCATAAGCAAGTTTTACTGGGAAAAGGTTTTATGAAACATGGAACTTAACAAGGCAGGATATAAAAAGGAAGTGTCACTAAAGTGAGCTTTGGTCCATGAGGGTAAGATTGATGAATAATTGGAAACAAGGAAATGGCAGAGACTTTGAACAAGTACTTTGTATCTGTCTTCACAGAAGACACAGAAAGCATCCCAAGAATAATGGGAAATCAAGAGGCAAAAGGGAGGGAGCAACTTAAGACAATGATGATCAATAGAGAAAAAGTACCAGTGTGGATGACGTCGTGAAACCGATTGTTGGCCTTCTCACCATATTGTCTGCTCACACCGCTGAACACACCTGACACTAGTGGGCACAGAATATTCCACCCACTGAAGCACTAGGAAAACTAATGGGACTAAAGGCTGACAAGTCCCTGGGACCTGATGGCCTGAACCCGAGGGTCTTAAAAGAAGTGGCTGCTGAGATAGTAGGTGGAATTTTCTGTGCCCATTAGTGTTGGGTGTGTTCAGCGGCGTGAACACACAATATGGTGAGAAAGCCAAAAATTGGTATCACGACGTAGTCCACTCAGCCCGTCGATGGCAGGCCGCATTCCCCGCCATCGGGAAAGTTATTGTAATGCATCTGCATTTCATTATCATGTTAGCCTGCTGGTCTTATCCCCCCACACTGGATCATCCGGCCATGTTGGCATGATTGCATGCTGACGTGTTTCACAACTGCATATATAAGGTGTGGACTTGGTGGGCTGCACTTCATTCAGGACTTCAAGGTTTGTTTGCCTACCTTGCTTCGGGCAGAACTCGCAGTCATCAGCACCAGGCTTCGCAGACAGCAACACATCACTTTTAGGGAGGCTCATGGGCAAGTCTCTACCTACCAGATGAGGCGTAAGGCTTCGTATGGCTGCAGGGCTAGGGCTTGCTTGGGGAGCAGAGGCCTCGGGCAAGGGAAGAGGGTGCAGGGTGAGGGCTGTACTGGCAAAGGGGGGTATCCAGGATTTGTGTAGGGCCGCAAGTTGATCTGTGCGAGTCGCTTCATGATGGTGAGGGCTGAAGAGGCACTCTCCAGAGCAGATGAGGCCAGATGGAGATGTGAGGGTGTGTGAAAGAATGAGTGGTGATGTCCTTGGGAGTTCCCATGACTCATACATCCTGAGTCACTCACAGGTGCCTCAAATATTCAAAGGGCCTCAGCGATTACAGGGATGGTTGCTTTGGGATAAAGCGTACCTGCTCAAATGATGGCTCATGACACTCATGCATCATCCTCAGAGTGTCTCTGAGGAGAGATACAATGCAACGCATTGGTCGACACGATCCACCATCAAGCAGACCATTGGCATCCTATGTTTGGACTGCTCTACAGAGTTGGGACTCTGTAGTACTCTGCACAGAGGGTGTCTCACAAAATCTTGGTCTGCTGCGTCCTTCACAACCTGGAGCTTCAAAGGGAGGAACCCTTGCCAAAGGGAAACATGGAGGAGGCTGAGAGCTCCTCGGATGATGTAGGGCACGAAGGGCAGGAACCTGAAGAGGAAGATGAGGGTCATCTTCCACATGAAGAAACATGACACGGAAGATGTGCCCATGCCACAAGATTCCAGGAAGAGTAATGTGCAGGCAATGGAACATGGCTACATTCCAAAGAATTAGTGCTGATGAGCTGGCAGCCAGTGAGATGCTAGGACATGTGTGATAGGCTTAAGTGTGTGAGCTTAGAGTGATGAGATCCCTGGGGTCACGAATGAGATCATTCATCCTCTATCTGCACTGGATGGCCAACTTCTTCTGTGCAGCATTGGCACTGATCACCATTGCCATCATCTACCAAGCTGGAGTGGTAATGTTGCTGTCCCTCCTGCGGTCAGAGGAGGGGTAGAGGACATCACAGCGGGCCTCCACTTTGTCCAAGATGCGCTCGAGGGATGTGTCACTAAACCTGGGGGCTTCAGTCTTCTTGCCTTTTGGGGCCATGTCTTATTTGCAGCAGTCCTGGGCTAGAAGCACCGAGAGGTGTGTGCACGGCTGTACTGTTATACTTTAAATTAAGCACCCGGCATGATGAAGCAACGAGCTGATGGCGTGGGCAGACGAATCAGAACCCGCCCGCCATCGAAACGACATGTTTCCCAGGAATGAATAATTAATGTGGTGGGATTGTGATGATACAGCGTGAGAAGCCGCCATTGCGGCCAGCAAGTAAAACATTGTTTTTCCTGTCTGCTGCCGCACTTAGTGCAAATCTGGAACGATTCCGTCTAGTGAATACATTGGTTGTAATATTGCAAAATTCCCTGGACTCTGGAAAGTTAATAGTGGATTGGAAAACTGCAAATGTAGCATCTCTCTTCCAGAGATTAAGTGCAGTGGTGGGCGGGTTTTGTGTAGTGTTTCCCGCTGGGCAGTGTGGCAGTCTCCAACTCTGCTGCGGATATTGGGGATTCACCAAGACATAGCAGTATGGTTAGAAAAATTAAGAAACTCAGGAGTTGTCCATGTGTATCAATGTGCCCTCTTATTGCGAGTTGTTCAGTGTTTGCCTCCCTTTGTGAGCCTCCTATTCATGTGATGTGTAGCTAAGTCATGATAGTTAGTTGACCCTTGTGTTATGTCAGGGAGATGTGTCAAACTCTTTACTGGAAGCGTTTGTAAAATGGGTTAGTAACATTTACTCCTTACAGGACAACATGGAGTTAGGCGTGTTCAATAGCCATGGAGGCTTAGCTGAAATTGTTTCCCAAAATGAGATGGCTGTCTTCATTGGTAGTGCCAATGCACAAGATCTGCTGCCATGATGGTCTCTCCAACCACACAGCTCAGTGTCCGCTAAAAATTTCTCATTAAGATGATGATGACTGCATCAAGACTTTTGATGCAGCATTTACACTGTTGTGCTGACTTTCACTTCCCAGAGCACATGGATACTGAGTTCACTCTTGACTTTTCCAAAGATTAGGGCCTGGCAAATCATGAGGGTTGAAAATGTAAGTCCAAATGCTGAACTTGCTCTCAATGTTACTGGTTTGTAAACGCCTTTCAGTGCACTTGCATGGCACTAAGGGATAGAAGGAACGTGGCCGTGTTCCGTTGCCTGCACATTACTCTTCCTGGAATCTTGTGGCATGGGCACGTCTTCATTGTCAGGCTTCTTCAATGGCATTCTCATGTAGAAGATGACCCTCATCTCCCTCTTCAGCTTCCTGCCCTTCATTGTCCGAGGAGCTCTCAGCCTCCTCCATGTGCCAATGGTAGCAGTGCCTGATGTTCACCCTTTGTCAAGGTTTCCCCTCTTTTCACCAGGTTGTGAAGAACGCAACAGACCATGATTATGTGGGACACCCTCTGTGCAGAGTACAGCAGAATCCCAACTGAGTGGTCCAAACGTAGGAAGTGCATCTTTAGGATGCCAATGGTCTGCTTGATGATGGATCATAATGATCTATGTGCCCTGTTGTATCTCTACTCAGAGGCACTCTGAGGATGATGCATGTGTGTCATGAGCCATCATTTGAGCAGGCCGCTTTATCCCAAAGCAGCTAGCCCTGCAATTGCTGAGGCCCTTTGAATATTTGAGGCACCTGTGAGTGACTCAGGATGTATGAGTCATAGGAACTCCCAGGTTTCCTGGCACAAATGTGTATGATGTGCTTCTGATAATCACACACCAGTTGAACACTCAGGGAGTGGAACCCTTTCCTGTTAATGAATATCAGGCACTGCTGCCATGGAGTCTCAAATCCACATGTGTGCAATTGATTGCACACTGAACTCTAGGGAAGCTTGAGATAGCTGCAAGCCCCAGAAATCTGGCAGCCTGGCTAGCTTCATCGAGTGTGAATTTCACATAATGACGAGCCTTACTGTAGAGGGCATCTGTCACCTCCTTGATATATTTATGTGTTGAGGGCTGAGATGCCGCATAGGTCCTCCGTGGATTCTTGGAACAATCTGCAGGCAAAAACAATTGAGTGTGGTGGTGACTTTCAGGGGTGCTGGTGGGGGATATCCTCCTAGTCCATACAGCACTAGATCCTCCTTCAGAATGTGGTAGGTATGATCCATCACATCTCTTGACAAGCGCAGATTTGTGCGCAGCATTATCTTTCGCTCATCTCCAGATAGGAAAGTCTTCTTCAGTAGACCCTTGGTTGTGCGACTTGCCTCCAGTGGATGGGTCTAACCTCCCCATTCTCTGGGGCTTGCTGGGGCTCCCCTGGACCATGGACTGACTCAGGCCAGGCTTCCTCTTGAAGCTGCACTGGGCGGCACTGGGCCCTTCTGCTCCTCAATGGTATCACTGCCATCAAGAAGGCAGCATTGAGTGCAGGTTCCGTTATTTAATCCTCCTTCTCCCTGTTGACTGATAGATGCAACAGATTAATGAATGCTGGGCACTCGTGAACAGAAAGCTACTGGTATGCCCTAGAGCTGCATCTGTGCTACTAGCTTATCGCTGATACCTCCTTGTGGCTGAGGCAAACACAGATCTCGATGACCAAGATGCCAACCCTGATGCTTGACATCTCAATCCCGCAGAGGTTGGAGGTTTGGATGCATTCATGAAATATGCCACTCTACCAAAGGCACTCCTGCAATCCCTCACCTAGTATGCTGATTAAGCTCAACTTGCACTTCAGCAATGATTGCCTGTTATCCATGCCATTTGGAGAAAGCACATTAGAGTCTTTTATTGGTGATCTGGCAGACATGCAGCTACTGTGTTTCTTTAACGAATGTATGCATTGTCCATTTTCACATTACTCTCTGTTAATGTTCAAATGAAGCAACTGTAATGTGGAGCCAATGACTCCTATAGGCTCTCGTTAAAGTGAACCAAAAGGCAGTAGCTCCAATTGTACCTTCTCAAGGAAGTCTTTCTCTTCTCTCTCATCTCTGTTTCTATTTCAAGGTGTTGACTCTAAGCAGTTTGAGGGTGCCCCTGAAAGAGCCCCTTAGTTCAGCTATTGGCTCCTCCTACACTGCCTAAGACCCCTCCCAGTCAGATTCTTTCCCAGTTTCAACTGTAAGCTGTGCAATAACTTTGGGGTTTCATGATGGTGGTGTTGCATTTTTACTTTCAGACCACCTTCGACCAGTGCTCGGATCCCTCCAATCTTCCTGGAACTTCATGATGTGCACTTAGACCTCCCTCTGGTTATTCTCCAGCCTCCCCCAATAACTCTGGATCCCACTGTAATTGTGGTGGACATTTCAGCCCTCCCACTGAACCCATTACTGCTGATGGCCCCATGCTCCATGTGAACCTCACCTCTCCCCATCTTGAGGCTGTGTCAGTGCGTGGTCACATACAGAGGAGAACCGCCACCACCCCCCCCCCAACACAATATGAGCTTCGAATACTGCCCCCTCTCCCACTTATTACCTGTTCCCCATTTACAGGCTGCAGATGTCTCCCCTAACCATGACCATCCCATCTGCAGTTCAGTAGCAAGCCAGGAACCCCGTCGTCACAGACTGTAAGACAATGAACATGCCCTGCACAGCAAGCTGTGCCTTATCCCAATTGAGCACACAGCTCCCTGGAGAGGGACTATGATGTGTGTGCCATGCATAGCTTTGTAGCATGGCCCACAAAGCCCCAGGACTGTCTTTAATCTCTCACCCTGTCTGTGAGGAGACACAAAGCTTTAGGACTGCCTTTAATCTCTCAATGACTATGAGGTGCACAAAACCCCAGTGGATTGCCTTTAATCTCTTAATCTGATCTCTTGGCCCCAGACCAAGGACTATGTATTTCAAGGAGCTCTCCCACTCCTTCATGACTGATCACAACAGTATGCCTTTCCCCCACTCCATGAGTCTCTGTGCAACCCACCCCTCATGTGCAAGCCTTTCCCCTCCCCATCTCCATGATTCTCTGTGTGTCACACTAACACAACCCATCCCCCCTCGTATTCTGGAGTCTGCGTACATCCCCTTACACTTATACTGTTTGATTCCCACCCACCACCTTCTGGGCTTGCATTCTGTCTTCCGTGTCGGGCTCCAACTTCCCCACTCTTGGTCTTCCATTTGCCTGCCATCGACCCCCCCTGCCCATGTCTCTGTCATTCTTCCTCCCCTCCCCACTCCCAACTGTGTTTGCAATGCGGGTCTCCGTTTCAGAGTGCAGCCCTGTCTAAGACCCACAGCACACAGTGAGTACTGTCCTCTGGAATGCGGAGGCATCCACCGTGAGGAGACCAACCCTACACTCTCGCCAGTGTAGCGTTACATTGCTGAGAAACAGAGCAGCGCTGTTGCAGGTAGGCCATGAATGTTGCACTTACCTCGAAGTCATGAGCAAAGTGAGGACGGACAGTTGCACGCCACTTATATCTGATTGTGATTTAGACCGGTCTAATTTCCTGCTGGCATGGCACGAACATACAAATTAGGAGCAAGAGTGGGCCACCTTGGCCCCTTGAGCCTGCTCCACCATTCAATAAGATCATGGCTGATCTCACTGTAACCTCAACTCCACATTCCTGCCTACCCCAGATAACCTATCGCTTATCGAAAATCCATCTACCTCTGCCTTAAAAATGTTCAAAGGCACTGCTTCCACTGCGTTTTGAAGAAGAGAGTTCCAAAGACACATGTTCCGCTGGGAGAAAAAATTTCTCGTCATCTGTCTTAAATGAACGACCCCTTATTTTTAAACTCCGTTTGCCAGATCTTTGCCCACTCACTTAACCATGTAATTGGGAGGATGAACGTGATTCCAGCGAGTTGCATTTTTAAAGAGTATTCATGACATGGTAATGCATGCAAGTAATGTTCCCAAGATGGATCAGCGGGAAATCTGACCTGCCATCAGCCAGCCATGAAAGTGTTGAGGGAAAAATACTGAATTGATTTCCTGCCAGCAGGATTCCGATTTTTGGCCTCTCTCCGAATTTTCTACTTCTGCCCACTATGAAACCCCAGGACCGGAAAATTTTGCCCAGAAACAGGAACCTATAGGCCAGTTAGTCTAACATTTGTCATTAGGAAAATACTTGAATCCATTATTAAGAAAGCAGTAGCAGGACATTTAGAAAATCATAATACACTTAGGCAGACCAAACATGGTTTGTGAAAGAGAAATCCTGTTTGACTATTTTATTTGAGGTCTATGAGGATGTAACCAGCAGGGTCGATAAAGAGTACTAGTGGAGGTAGTGTATTTGAATTTCCAAAAGGTATTCAATAAGGTGCGACATAAAAATTTACTGAACAAGAGCTCATGGTGTTGGGAGTGTAAAGTTAGAATGGATAGGGGATTGGCTAACTAACAGGAAACAGAAAGTTGAGATAAATGGATAATTTTCATGATTGCAAACTGCAATGAGTGGAGTACTACGTGTATCAGTGCTGGGGCCTCAACTATTTATGATTTTCATTAATTTCTTAGATGAAGGGACAGACTATACAGTAGTCAAATTTTCTGACGCTATGAAGATAGGTAGGAAAACAAGTTGTAAGAAGGGTACAAAGAGTCTACAAAGGGATTTAAGCAGACAAAAATCTGGGAAATGGAGTGTAATGTAGGAAATTGTGACATTGCCCACTTTGGCAGGAAGAATAGAAAGCAGAATATTATTTAAATAGAGAGATCCTGAAGAATGCTTCAGTACAGAGGGATCTGGATGTTCTTGTACATGAATCACAAAAGGTTAGCATGCAGGTACAGCAAGCAATTAGAAAGGCAAATGGAATTTTGGCCCTTTTTTGCAAGGGGGTGGAGTATAAAAGTTGAGGAAGTCTTGCTACAACTGTACTGGCCATTCATGAGACCACATCTTGAGTACACTGTACAGTTTTAGTTTCTGTACTTCAGGAGAGATATACTTGCACTGGAAACAGTTCAGAGAAAGTTCACTAGGCTGACTCCTGGGATGAAGAAGTTGTCTTATGAGGAAAGGTTGAGCAGATTGGTCCTATACTCATTGGAGTTCAGAAGTATGAGAGATAATCCTGTTGAAACATGTCAGATTCTGAGGGAGCTTAATGAAAATCATAAATAGTTGAGGCCCCAGCACTGATACACGTAGTACTCCACTCATTGCAGTTTGCAATTGTGAAAATTATCCATTTATCCCAACTTTCTGTTTCCTGTTAGTTAGCCAATCCCCTATCCATTCTAACTTTACACTCCCAACACCATGAGCTCTTGTTCAGTAAATTTTTATGTCGCACCTTATTGAATACCTTTTGGAAATTCAAATACACTACCTTTACTAGTACTCTTTATCGACCCTGCTGGTTGCATCCTCATAGACCTCAAATAAAATAGTCAAACAGGATTTCTCTTTCATAAACCATGTTTGGTCTGCCTAAGTGTATTATGATTTTCTAAATGTCCTGCTACTGCTTTCTTAATAATGGATTCAAGTATTTTCCTAATGACAGGCTAGATGCTGAGAGGTTTCCCCTTATATGGGAGAATCTAGAATTAAGGGGTGCAGTTTATTGATAAGGGGTTTCCCATTTAAGATGGAGATGAGGAGGAATTCCTTCTCTCAGAGCGTTGTTAGTCTTTGGAATTCTCTTCCACAAAAAGCAGAGGAGCTGGGTCATTAAATACATTCAAGGCTGAGTTAGACAGATTTTTGATCTATAAGGATGTAAAGGGTTATGAGGGGGTAAACAGGAAAATGGAATTAAGGCCATAATTAGATCAGCCATGATCTTATAGAATGGCAGAGCAGGCTCAATGAGCCGAATGGCCTACTCCTGCTCCTATTTCTTATGAACCCTATTATTTAAATAAAGAATTCAAAATATAATTAGACAATTGTAGTTTGAGGTGGATTTTGAAATGAACCAATGAAACATCCTGCCCACCTTGGAAAGAAGCATATAAAGATCATTGTAAAGAATTTGGGGTCATAGCTGGGCAATTTGGTCAATTGCTGAAGAGTATAGGAGGTTGATTGTTTGCTATGTGATCATGTGCAACTCCTTGTAACATATTTGTAGCTAACGGGTGTATTACTAATGGATGTATTGCATTTCTAACTGATATTCCTATCAAACCTAATAAAGACATTAGTGTTTAATTTGGGTTTTGTGTTGTCTCATTATTTCTCACAATTCTCCTATCTGAACTGTAGAGTGACCTGTCATGGGTAGAAGTTTACATTTTACATTGTCTCTTCTGGCTCTCTGCATGATCAACTCAGTTAGCCCCATTCCCCAGTTCTTTCCCCTTAAGCCCTGCAAATTTTTTTCTCTTCAGATAATTATCTAATTCCCTTTTGAAAGCCATGATTGACTTTACCTCTGCTGCACTCTCAGGCAGTACATTCCAGATCCTAAACACACACTGCGTGAAAAAATTTTTCTTTATGTTCCTTTGGTTCTTCGACCATTCACCTTAAATCGGTGTCTCCTGGTTCTTGACCAATTGGTGCAACCAATTGGAAACATTTCTGCCCATCTACTCCATCCAGATATCTAGAGCAGGATCTTCTGGTCACCGAGCTTGGGAGGTTGGGGGGGGGGGGGGGGGGGGGGGCAAGGCCCGCTCGCCAACGTGTAAAATGACGCAGGATGATGTTGGGCGGAACTCCCAACGTCACCAGATGTCATTTCCATTTTCAGGTTGGTGGGGGCGCAGCCGAATCAGCTGTGTGCCTGCTGACCTGTCAATGGCCTATTGAGGCCATTTAAAAAGTACTTAGCATAATTAATGGACTTGCCCGTCCAACCTTAACATTGGCGGGGTGGCCGGGAGCCCTGACGAGCTTAAGAAAAAGCATGAAACCTCATCCACGGGCGGGATGAGGTTTCATGAGGGTTTTAAAATATTTAATAAAGATTTCATTAAAAGTGATGGACATGTCCCAACTCATGTGGCAGTGCTACATGAGGGGACATGTCATGGAAATTTTGTTTTAGTCTCTTTGTTTTTAAATTTGGAGCCGATCTCCCTGAGGCAGAACTTAGCCTCAGAGAGATCAGTGCGCTCTTTCACACACATGTGCGAAAGAGCGCACTTTTGGCTGAGGGAATCCCCGCTGCCTACACAGGGAGCGTATAGTGCTTTCCCGGCAGGTGTCATGCTGGGTGGACCATAATTGGCCTGCCCATGTAAAATGGCGGCGGGGTTGCCAATCGGAGTCGCGCCTGCCCACGCCTGCTCCTGCACTCCTCTCCCCCGCCCGCCCCACAAACGGGAAAATTCTTCTCCTAATGGTTTTGAACATCTCCATCAAATTTCCTTTCAACCTTCTCTTCTCCAAGGGGAATAGTTCCAGCTTCTCCAATCTATCTATGTAAATGAAGTGCCTCGTCCCTGGAACCAATCGTGTAAATCTTTCCTGCACCCTTTCTAAAGTCTTTGCATCCTTCCTAAAATTTGGTGCCCAGAATTGGACATAATACTCCAGTTGAGGCCAAGCTGGTATTTTATAAAGGTTCATCATGACTTCCTTTTGTACTCGCTGGCCCGGATTTTCATCCATAAGTCTGCTGTGCAGAGTCGGAAAATTCTCAGCTCCGTGGACCCTTTTTCTAAGGGTGGTTGGGGGGTGAGGTGGGGAGGCGTTGATGACCTGGGAAGTATTGAGGAGGTGGGCTGGGTGGAAGGCCTGCCCAGAGGATTTGGCACTGTGTCCAAAATTTTAAAAGAGAGTAAAACATGAAACCTCCCTCCAGCCCTCACATCCCCTCCACACATTCCCCATGCCCTGCCAATGCCACCTCATGCCCACCATCCAACTTCCATGGCCGCTTATATCTTCCATGATTTTGACAGGTCCTCTTGACATTCTTGCCAGGTCCACTTGGCAGCTCCTCTTGACACTTTTGACAGTTGATTTTGACAGTTCTGTGGAAAGCTCCAGCGAGCTTTACTGTCAATGAGTTGATGCATTTTATACACACATTCATGTCTACTTGTAACAATTTTAAAGGGCACCTGGCCTACCCTAAAGAGCACCTGATCTAGTCTAAAGGTGTTCCGGGGCCAGATCCAAAGGGGTACCTTACCTCTCCAAAGGAGTACCCTGGCTGCCAAAACAAATCCACAAAACTCAGACCTGCTTTTACTAGGTCTAATCTGCATAATTCGGGTTTCACACTCCAAGATTACCAAAATCCCACTTGAGTGCAGGCGGCTGATGACTTAAATAACCAACTGCCTCTGTAAAATGTGCACGTGCGAAACACGACCCGACCCCACAAAAATCTGAACTGTTGCATTCGGGGCTTATGATTTTTGGCCACTTCTGCTATTTTTGGCAGATAGCGTGTCCATCATGGTGAAAATCTGAGACTATGCCTCTATTTGTAAAGCTGGGGATCCCATGTGCCTCATTAACTACATTCTCAATGTACCCTGCACATTCAATGATTTATGCACATATAACCCCCAGGTGCACACACTTTCAAACTGTACCCTTTATTTTGTATTGCCTCTCTTAATTCTGCCTACCAAAATGTATCACTTCACACTGATCAAACCTGATACTTGATCAAACATGAAAAAGGAAGCAGAAATTAATGAAGGTGACCAAGTTAAAAGTGCCAAACAGAAATCCTTTCAGAGATAAGTATAGAATTTCTTCAAGGTGGGCAGTTCCTTATTTATTATGTTAATTACCTTCTCAAGAAATACAACTGGGTTCATTAGATGTGATGTAACCTTTGCAGGGTCCCAAACATGAAAGAAATCCAACAACTTATAAACTAACTCCCTCCCCAGTAGCTGATGCCATCATTCTGCTTGGTCTGACTGGGAAATCTGTATACAATGCCACAAAATAAAGGCTGAATGGATTTCCTGGATAACTGGCATTCATTTGCATTATGTTGTCTCAATGATCAATTATCATGACAACCTTAATCGAATAGAAGTTCTGAGGTTGACATAAAAGCTCTGATGCACACCTTGGTGCTATCTACCATAACCTGCTGTTCACATTTTTCACAGTATTATTGTGGGATATTGTAAAGTAGGCTTATATGTGTGTGCACGCGTGTGTGGTTCTGTGTGTGGCTGATGTAATTAAATTAGAGACCTGTAGATTGCAAGGTTGAAATTATCAAGAGCTAGGTATAAAAAGGCATTTGAAATGCTAATGAGTGAGCTAGGGTAAAATCAGCAGATAGGGTGTGAATTAAATTTGCATTTTTAGATAAGGGGAAAAGTTGTTCGATTTTCAAAGAGACATGATAAGCTTTTTACGACTGGCAAAATAAATAGGGCAAGGTTATTATGTTGCCTTTTCCCAAAAGTGCTGACCATAATGATAACACAAGAGATTTTTATATTAGGGGAAAAGTAAATTCCAAGGACCTGGGGGAACAATGGGATTTACAAATCAAAGGAGAAATATATTTAAAGAAAATGGAAGGCTATATGGGGCATGACCATGTGAGATCTGAAAGGTACACCGTGTGAAACAGACTTGGGGAAAAGCCCCTAGCCACTTTGCAGAAGTCTGCTGTTCCAGTAGCCAAAGTTGTGTTAAAAGCCTTTGAAATTCCACTGTCGACTGAGTGTTTGTGGTAACCTTGCTGGATTGTCTCTATAAATTTAAAATCTATTTTGGACTGTTGCCTTAAAGGGTGTATGTAGTTGGGAGTCTGGTTAATTAGGAATTTTGGGAATTGTTATAATGTTAAGTAACTGTGTAACTGTAATCTTGTGTGTGATTCATTCTTTTCTTTTGTTAATATATGTTTTAATTTAATTTTTAGAATCTCTTAAGGTGTTAGTGAATTTAGTGCACAAACCTTTTCGCAATAAATACAAATTGCAAAACCGTTGTGATAGCCAAGTTTCCCTTGTGAATTTGGTCAGCCTAGCAAATACCACCTGCCGTATCATAACACTGCATAACACTCTTCGAAATCTTGCCACTCAGTAAAGGTTCTGTGCCCTGAAGGCTTATAGCTGAACCAATAACCTGTATTTTCTTTTCGTAAATGCTAATGGGCCTGCTGTCTATTTCATCACTTTCTGTTTTTTTCATTTTATTCTGTGCCTGGTCCAGATGATGTTTGCTTTACTCTTTGCAAACACTGGGGGAGATTTCCAAGATGTCACAGGGGCATAAAATTTGTGTTGCAGTTCAGTTACTCTTAGTTTCTTACAGAAACTACGCTGATTTTCATTTCTATTGATCACATTGATAATGAGCGGCCAATCTGCTATGACTGTTTTATGTCTGGGTAATAAGTTGTAAATCTTGTGGTGCGCCTATTGTAATTTGATTGATAGATCTGTGCACTATATACTGACAAAGCTGGCAGATGTCCCTGTGATGGTCTGGGAAAATCCAGTTGTATAAGAACTTAATGCTATCATAAGCTTCACTATTGTCTACAGGCCAGTCTACTGCAAATAGAATTACTCTGTGACTGCATCTCTTGTGAAATGGATTCAGTGAAGATGGGTTAGCTGATAAACCCAGAAAGAGTCAAAAAGACATGCCCTGAGGTAATAAATCAGATGTTAAACCCCTTCCATATGTTAATGAGGGATCATTTGCCAGTTTTAGAACTCCTTTGGGAAACTGGGCTACTCTGGGTGCCCCCTTTGATGAGGATTTCATGGTTTGGATGAGGCCTAGTGTAAGAAATGGTGCCTTTAAGAATATTATAGAATTAGCAGGCTTTGTATTAGTAGAGATTGTATGCTTTCTGTTTCTGTCTCTCTTCAGAAAAAGCATTCTTAGCAGCCAGGGACTGATGCAAAAACGAAGATATACACATTCTAGAACTGGTAGCAGGAGTCTTCTGGTCCCTTGTGTACCCATATACACACATACACGTATCTGTTAAGGGCTAGTAAATAACCCCTAGCATGAGGTAAACTAAGAAGTGACCTTGAGCTGAAGTGATGGACAGAAGGAGGTGACCATCCTGACATCTTGGGTACCTATCCTGTATTCATTGGTCAGAAGGGTTTGAACGGGTGATTAATTTAGGGTAAACTACCAGCCCCTAGAAATAAAATATATTAACGTGTGCTTGGAGACGTGGGGCAGTCTTCATCAGGTGGCAGTCCTCATCAGACAGCTGTCTTCTTCAGATAGAAAATGGACCAGGAGAAAGGAGGAAGATGGGGAAAGAGTTCCTTAACACTTCGGTTAGAGAGCAGAATGCTGCCATCACAAGTTACTGAGATCAACACACTCTGTGCCAACTGTCTCTTCTTCCTCTGGGATCAGTGAATAGCTCTCAACTGTCATGAGTCATTTACTTATCCTGTCTATTTAGCTAAAGCATTATATCTAAACTGTTACTTCTTAATAAACTATCTTAAAATTACTGACAAATACCCAACTGCCTACCTTAGGTATCTGTGGCAGTCACCAAAAGAGTAGGTCATTTTTTAAAGCTTAATGATGCACATCCAAAAGGAACAGAAATGCTCCTCCCAGCAGCATAATGCTGGAGAGGGCTTGTGATTGGCCCAATTCCATTCTTTTTCTCCACCTCCGGCCTAGGGTTTAACTGAGAGCCACTGCCTAAAAGGCAAGTGGCCCATATTGGAATGCTTGTATAGGGTGACTTGGCTTGGTGATGGAACAGGCCACCTGCTCACTCAAATCATTAAATTGAAATCAGGTGCCCAATATCAGGTGACTTTCAAGTGGATGGATGACTGTTATGTGACCAAACATTGTCCATAACCAACTTTTATCTCATAATCTCTATCATTTATTAATTAAATAGCTCTTAATATCTCTATTAGTTGTACAAGTTTTTAAAGACTCATATATTGTAAACAACAGAAAGCTGCTTTTCTAGGATTCTTGTGTCTTTTCCACCAAAATTACAGAGGATGAAAGCCCTACAGAAATTTATCTGCAAGGTAGCTGCTTAATTTTTTTTTAATGTGGCTACCAAGGTCAGCATTTCTTGCCCCTCCCTAACTGTTTTTGAGAAGGTGGTGGTGACCCTTCTTCTTGAACTGCTGCAATTCATTTGACCTAGGTACACCCACAG
Source organism: Carcharodon carcharias (assembly GCF_017639515.1). Taxonomy (NCBI): domain Eukaryota; kingdom Metazoa; phylum Chordata; class Chondrichthyes; order Lamniformes; family Lamnidae; genus Carcharodon; species Carcharodon carcharias. The sequence continues at coordinate 91,945,933 of NC_054484.1, read as the reverse complement.
ATTTCTGACCTAATGACAGTGAAGGAATGGCAATATAATTCCAAGTCAGGATGGTGCGTGGCACGGAGAGGAAATTGCAGGCGGTGGTGTTCCCATGTATCTGCTGTTCATTTCCTTCTAGATAGTAGATTGCAGGTTTAGAACGTGCTGTCAAAGGAGCCTTGGTGAATTGCTGTGGTGCATCTTGTAGATGGTTCACACTGCTGCCACTGTACTCCAGTGATGGAGGGAATGAATGTTTAAAGTGTTGAATGGGTTGCCAATCAAACAGGCTACTTTGTCTTGAATGGTGTTGAGCTTCTTGAATGTTGTTGGAGCTGCACTCATCCAGGCAAATTGGGGAGTATTCCATCACACTCCTGACTTGTGCCTTGTAAATGGTGGACAGGAGTTAGGAAGTCAGAAAGAGAGTTACTCACTGCAGAGTTCCCAGCGCTGCTCTTGTGTCACTAATATTTATATGGCTGGTCCAATTAAGTTTCTGGTCATTAGTGATCCCCAAGATGTTGATGGTGAAGGATTTAGTGATGGTAATGCTGATGAACTTCAAGTGAAGATGGTTAGATTACCTGATTTTGAAGATGGTCATTCCCTGGCACTCGAGTGGTGTGAAAGTTACTTGTTATTTATCAGCCCAAGCCTGAAAGTTGTCCAGGTATTGCTGTATGTGGGCACAGACTGCTTCAGTATTTGAAAAGTTGTCAATGGTACTGAGCACTGTGCAATCATCAGTGAACATCCCTATTTTTGACCTTACGATGGAGGAAAGGTCATTGATGAAGCAGCTGAAAATGGTTGGGCCTAGGACACTGCCTCAAGGAACAGCTGCAGTGACGCCCTGGGCCTGAGATGATAGGCCTCTAAGAAGCACCAGCAGTTCCTTTGTGCTATATATGACTCTAATCAGTAGGAAGTTACACCCCAACGGGGTGTAAATAGTAAAGGTTCAAGAGTACTCATGCGGATGTTTTGTCTGAAACATTAATGATTTTAGTGGAAAATATGTTAGGGGTCAATGTTAATTATTCAAAATCCAAATTCATAAAGTATTCTGTCACTTCAATTTATATTAAGTTTGATTGCTTGTTTTAATGAAGTTTACAAAATGATATGGTCACTGTTAAAGGTTAATATTATATCTTGTTTTGCTTCCTTAAGATACAAAAGCCCTGATAATTACCGAGAGGTGGGGTGGGAGTGGCAGGGAAAATACTGAAATCCTGGGATTGCGGCAGATAACAGCAGGTGGGACCTGATTATCAATTTTTAGTTCTTCTTCTTGTCTGGTAACTGGATAGGTTAATGGCCTGGCCATTGTGCAAGCAAGCAGTAAAAGTACGCAGGTGGGGAACAACGGGGATCTCAACAATTGGAAAATATTGGAGCTTTGTGGGTGAGGGAATTGGACAATAACAGCAGAAGGCTTACATGAGGGGCCAGGGATAGCACTTCTGCTCCTCCTAGCCAACAACCGCTATAAAAACACCTATCTGCTTGATCTGGCTGCTTGTGTCTCAATTTAGCTGCTGAGTCAGGTTTTAATTGAAATCAAGCTTCCACTTGCATTGTGGCCATTGTGACAATGTATCCTGGCTGTCAAGAGGGGGACACAGACATGTCTGCTGTAAAAATGGAGGCTGGCACTTTCACAGTGGGTTGGATGTCTCATTTCACAATTTTAAATTTTTCACCCCAACCATGAAATTCTTCCATCTGTCATTGTGGGTTAACAACAATCCCATAAATGTAGGTTAATTGCACCTCAACATACCTCTATTTCTTTCCGAAGTTGAACATGACACTCTTGTTCCTTGATCAATAGAACTGATTTTTCATTAATTGCTTCTCTTATTTCTGAGATTTTGGCCCTTAATTCGGTAATTTCTCCCTGTTTGAATAATAAAACTTATTTAATTTTTTTTCAGTGACAAAAACCATTGGGGAGAATTTTCATGTTGGCGTATGGGGGCGGGCCGGGCATGCCGATGCGTAAAATGACCCACGGTGACGTGGGACATGCGTTCCGACGTCACCGCGCATCATTCAGATCTTTCGTTCAGTGGGCACGCGCCAGAGCGGCTGTGCACCTGCCGAACTTTCAAAGGCTTGTTAAGGCCATTAAGAAACAAATTACAGTAATTATTAACACTGCCCGTCCAACCTTAAGGTTGGTGGGCAGGTGAAAAGCCCAAGCGGCCTTCACATTTTTCAGGAAATCTCATTCACGGGCAAGGTGAGTTTTCTTGAAGGTTTTATTAAATGAATAAATATTTTTGTCACAATTCATAAACATGTCCAAGCTCATGTGACATTGTCACACAAGGGGACATGTCTAAATAAGTTTACCTTTCTCCATTTAAATATTTCAATGTGAGGCAGCTCCGTGCCTGAGGGAGATTTCATGCGTGAAAGAGCACAGGCCCTGCCTCTCCCTCCTCCCCCCTGCCCGCACAGGTAGCACTCAGCGCTACCAACTGTGTGTCATGGCTGTTCACATAAAATGGCGATCGGCTCCGTGCCCGTTCCCGATCTGCCCGATGACAGGCAGAAAATTCTGCCCATTGTGTATAGAAAACTCTGAACGAAGCATCACAATTTGTTTTTGTTCTGCAGTGAAAGAAAATTTAATTCATTTACAAACACAGAAGAATCTCAATTTTCAATTATTAGCACCATGGATATGAAATTCATAGCTGTTGCGCTGCCTAGCTCTGCTTTTCTGGGCCACTTTGGCCTCATGATCAAACCTGATTTGAATTGCTCCACCATTGATGGCCAAGCCATCAGTTGCCAAGGCCCTAAGTTCTGGAATTCAGTCTCTAAACCTCTCTGCTTCCCTTTCCTCCTTTAAAATGTTCCATAAAACTTAGTCCTTTGACCAGCTTTTGGTCATCTGCCCTAATATCTCCTTAAGTGACTTCACATCACATTTTGTTTGATGATGCTCCTGTGAAGTAGCTTAGGATGTCTTAGTGCTGTATAAATGCAGGTTGTTGTGAAGATTGTGATGGGTGGGAGGTGGGCTAAAAGTTTATTTTAAGGCCTCTTGAAGCATTCTGGCCATGATTCACTTACGTGTTGGGTTGGCCTGGCGGGAAATGCTAATCCTTCGGTTCTTATTGTGAAAATGTGATCGGGCCTAATAGCATCATTGAAATGCACAGATTAAAAAGCACATGTGCACTTTGGGTGTGTGTTCCTGCTGCCTGCCCAGTGAAGTAGGTTAAACAGCAGAGGTAAACTCCCATCTGCAAGGCGGATAAATAACTTGGGTGATTTTAACTGCCTACCCATTTGGTTTCTGTCAGGTGGTCAGTGTTAAATTCACCACCACAATCATTTTGTCATGTTATGCACTGAACAGCGAGGTGGAATAATTTCTGCTGTAAATGTATGGCTATATTATATGACTGTTATTTATGTGCTTGTTCATCTTTTGTAAAATAAACTGGCTTTATATTTAAAATTTAAAATGAAATCAGATGTGTTGTTAAGTTGCTTTCAAAGACTAGAGTGAAATCTTATGGAGATGAAATAAATCCAGTAGCAAAAGTAATTAGTAGAGAGCATTTGCAGTTCAATTCCAAGTCAGTTAACTGAAAGTTTACCTAGTTCTCAAAGAAATAACACATAGGCCAGAATTTTTAGCTCGGTGGGCGGGTGCACGCCCTACCTGACCGAGCTTAAAATGACGCGTGATGACGTCAGCCGCGCGCCTGCCAGCAATTAAAAGGCTTGTTAAGGCCATTAAGTTATGAATCAACGTTAATTTTTCACTGTCCGTTCAACCTGACGGTTGGCAGGCAGGTGAAAAGGCCAAGCGGCCTTTGCATTTTTTTGGAAAACTCATCCATAGGCGGGGTAAGGTTTCCAAAAGCAAATAGAAATAAAATAAAAACATGTTTCATTACTTTTTCCTCTTCTTAATTATTTTTTAAAATATCTCTTCATTTCCGTGTCAGCTCCCTGCCTCAGGGAGATTATTCAGCGCTCTCTCGCGTGCATACGTGAAGTTCGCGCGAGGCCTGCTTGCCTACACAGGCAGCGCTCAGCACTGTCGCTTGCCTAGCCTTAATTGACCTACCAGTGTGAAATCATGGTGCGCTGTCGATGGTGGGCAGCGGTCGGCTTCCTGACTGCCCCTGCTGAGCACCCCCCCGCCAAGGGCAAAATTCTGCCCATACTTTCAAAGATATGAGCAGTTGGAGGTCACCATCAAAGTAACATAAAGATATGAAAGTCGAAGTAATGTAGGGTAAGATGGTTAACCCCAAAGTGTAGAGTGTTACATAATATTATGGAAAATGTTTCAAACCTGTACTTGTTTTATAATATTTCCTTCTGGATTCATAAGATCTGTCGATAATTCTTCTTTCTTTGCTTTTAATTCTTCAACCATGAGTATTTTTTCTTCAAGTTGCATCATTATTGGGCTTCTACTTTCCAACTGATTAATCAACTCTTTATGAGCCGACATTTTTTTACGATATTTATCATAATCAGCCAGCAACTTGAAATATTTTTCTTCTTCTTCTTGTATAGCAAACTTTAGTTGCAAATTATTTGCATTAAGGCTCCAGAGTTGGGCCTCCAGATCTGCACAATGTTGCCGGCAACTTTCCGATTCATTCTCTAAATGGTAAATCTGTTTCTCGGTTGTCCTAATTTCCTGTAAAATAACTTTATTTTCTTTTTGCAATTCAAATAATTGGCCCTGTAAAATAAAATTAGATGCATTTTGTAACTGAACAGTGAGCACTTCTTCCATTCAGTTACCAGCGAAGAAAACAGTACTTTAGGTTATAACAACATTTTTAGCAGTAATGCCACATATTTAGATATCTAACTCTGGCATAATTGAAAAACACTAATCCGAACAAATGCCATTAATGTTGTTCAGTCTAATATTTCAAAAGCAGGATAAGTCATAATATACCAGTCGGATAAGCCATAATCTAGTGAAGTTTTATTACTGGTGACATGCATTAATTAAAAAAAGGTTGAATTTGAAAATTAATTGTTAGACCTCGGTGAAAATATGATCCAGTACACAGCAATACACATTATGCTTCATTACACCATGGCACAGTCCCATATGTTTAATAAATCAATTTATTACCTTGTTCTCAAAAAACATATCGCAGTGAAAGTAATTTTTATGTTACAATTGGTATAAGCCAGGCTGGCTTCTAGATGACTATAATCAATGAAAACTAAATGTTGCAATGAAATGTGAGGTTTTTAAAGCAAAGCTATATTTTCACAACTTAAGTAAAAGAGCATTAACATTAAAGTCTTTAAAATGGGGGGGTCGGGGGGGGGGCGGAGGAGGGTGGTTGGGCAGTGGGGAAGGGGGTTTGAACTGCCTACTTGCTCATTAGAGCTGGCAAAGGCAGTAATGCTGCCTATGGGCTGGTTACCCATAAGACCATAAGATGTAGGAGCAGAAGTAGGCCATTCGACCCTTAACTTGTACCTGCAAAAATTGCCGGAAATGGGAATGGGGGCGGGAATCCTGGCGTCGGGTCCTGCCCTCCATCTTTAAATGCCTTCCAAGTCAGCATAACTTGGCAAAAATCTGGGCTAATGTTTTAGTTTCGCGACCCTTCGTGTGGACTGGAAAAAGTCTTGCTGTAAGGGGAAAAAAGGACTGTCACTGATCTCTGGAGCTCCATCCTCCACAGCCTCCAACCTCACAGTGCCCCAACCCTGGATAGCCTGCTTCTATCTCCTTCTCAAATCCACAAACAGGACTGTGCTGGTAAATCCAATGTTTCAGCTTGTTCCTGCCCAATCAGCAGATTTTTTTCTATCTCAACTCTATATTTTCTCCCCTTCTCCAGTTTCTTCCTATCTACATCTGTGACTCTTTTGATGCCCTCTGTCATTTTAATAATTTCCAGCTTCCTGTTCCTAGTAGTCTCCTTTTCATCATGTATGTCCAAACCCTCTACATTTCCATCCACCACCAGGATAGTCTGAGAGTTCTCTGCTTCTTCCTTGAATGGAAGCCCAACCAGTTGCCATCCACCACTACCCTCTTCTGCTTGGTTGAACTTGTTCTCTCATTGAATAACCTCTCCTTCAACTCCACTCACGTACTCCAAATAAAAGGTGTTGCTATGGATACATCCATGGGTCCCAGCTATGCCTGCCTGTTTTGAGGAAAATGTGGAACATTCTTTCTTCCAATCCTACTCAGACCCTCTCCCTTATCCCTTTTTTCTGACATATTGATGACTGTATTGGTGCTGCTTCCTGCTCTTGCCCTGAGCTGGAAAAATTAATTGACTTTGCTTCCAATTTCATCCTTCTCTTGCCTTCATACAGTATAGCTCTGCCTCTTCCTGTCCTTGATTTCTCTCTCTCTATTTCTGGGGATACGTTATCAGCCAATGTTCAGTATAGAACCAATGACCCGCACAGAACCTTGACTACAATTCATCAGACTCCACTTCCAGTAACAAAATTTATTAGCCCATCTTGATAAATACCTAATACACAGTGCCCACAGACTTAGCAGAAGTTGCCTGTTATAGGTTCTCCCTTCTTGTTGTGAATAGGGAAATAAAATAGATAGAAACACAAAATTAAAATTTAAGCAGAAATCTGTTGGTGAAAATTTTCATGCAGGGCCAGAAGGTCATGGTGCAAGACAATAGTTAGAAGTTATTTTGATTAAGTTAAGCTAGATGGCTCACTGATTTCTCCCCTTGTTCACTACTGCTGCCTCAGGTTATGTGCTACCTTGTCCTACAAGAGAGAAGAAAGTGTATCAATGAGCATTGTGAAATCTGTGTGACTGATATTCTGTCAAAGAATAGCTGACAGTGTGTGCATATGAGGCTTTCAGCAATGTGCAAGAGTGTGATGAGGCGTATGAATAAGTCCTGATTGATGAGATAGTTGGTAGGGAAGTGATGGGGGTGTGGTGAATTGAGCAATGGATAAGGCTAATGGTGCAGTTGGTAGGATATGACATTTGAGGATGCTTTTACTGTCTTTCACTACTAGTGTGAGGTCATTGAGCTTCTTGTGGAATTGCATCGGGTCCTCGGGGCTAAACTGACATTGACTTTCACAGCTATCTGCACCCACTGCCATCTGAACATGTGTCTAGAGGATCACCTGGCCCCCTGTGGATACAAGACATCTTTCTTTCTTTCCACCTTGCCTCCAAAGCAGCCTCCAAATATCTTTGACCCTACTCTCTCCCATGCTATTGCCAATTTTCTGTCTTTCCTAGGTGAGATTCAGCTCCTACTGGACGGTCAGCATCTTCTCCAGGCACAATGCACATTCCCTTTAACAGATACAGGGCAGTTTTAGTACTGCAGGCTGTGTTAGCCGCTAACTTCCTCAGGCCGTCCAGCCAATCAACAGAGCTGCTGAATATAGCTCCACTGCAAAATTTAGCACTAATGTGCTGATTCGATACAACTTTCACTGAGTGATATATGTGGCTCCTTGCATTTACTTCTACTGACTGCATTCAGTACTATGGCTGGCACACAGCAGCCAGTTCAGGATGGCTCAGGGTCTAAGGGAGAGAGGATACATACTTTCTCAGACGAGGCACTGGAGATCCTAGTGGCAGAGAGTCAGAGAAAAAGGGATGTCCTGTACCCATGGGGACTCAGATGGGGGGAAAACGCCCTCCAAGAAACATAGAAAATAGGAGCAGGAGGAGGTCATTCAGGTCATTCGAGCCTGTTCCGCCACTTAATATTATCATGGCTGAACCTCTATCTCAACACCATACTCCCACTCTCTCCCCATACCCCTTGACACCTTTAGGGTCTTCTAGAAATCTAGCTAAATATTTCATTCTTAAATATATTCAATGACTTGGCCTCCGCAGCCTTCTGTGGTAGAGAATTCCACAGGTTCACCACCATCTGAGTGAAGAAGCTTCTCCTCATCTCAGTCCTAAATGGCCTACCCCGTTTCCTGAGACTGTGACCCCTTGTTCTAGATCCCCCAAGCCAGAGGAAACATCATCCTGCATCCCTGTCCAGGCCTGTCAGAATTTTATACATCTGAATGAGATCCCCTCATTCTTCTAAACTCCAGTAGATACAGGCCTTGTCAACCCAATCTTTCCTCATCCTGCCATCCCAGGAATCAATCTGGTGAACCTTTGCTGCACTCCTTCTATGGCAAGTATATCCTTTCTTAGGTAAGGAGACCAAAACTGCACACAACACTCCAGATGTGATCTCACCAAGGCCTTGTACAGCTGCTGTAAGCCATCCTTGTTCCTGTACTCAAGTCCTCTTGCAATGAAGGCCAACATTCCTCCTAACCCTCTCTCATACAGCAGCTGATGCTGCTTTGTCTGGCCTCATGTTCTCCTCTACACTAAGGGGGCCCCCAGCAAGATGCCCCTGACCAAACATTCCCTTCCTCCTCATAACCTGTGTAAGGGGCGAAATCTTGTGGTTTCTGGACGTTTGATTTCTGATGATGCACTTTGGGGCCCTGTGGAAGTCCTGACATGCGGGTCTATGTGGGAAATGCCCGGGAAGTTTAAAGTTCTGATGGGCAATTACCCCGTTCCCCAGGTCCCTCCATGAATATTTCCAACTCTGAGCTAGAGTCAGACACTTCAGACAGTTCCATGGTACTTACCTGAGTATTTACCCAAGGAATGTTGGGCAGATGAAAGGCTGTCTAACACCAGGGTATCACCACAACTGACCCCCCTAGTCACCTCCCCTGACTCGACCTGACCAACCCCAACTTGACCCAACTACCCCCAATCCGGCCACACCCTCCTCGACTTGACCACCCCCCTGACCCAACTACCCCCGAGAGCCTGACTATCCCCCGGCCCAAACTGACTACCCTCTGACCTGATCATCCCTGGCACGAGGACCCCACGACCACATGACTAAGCCCCCAACTCGATCTGACTGCCTTGCCTTCCCAACCAACCTCCCTCGCAATCCGACTACACCCTGACCACCCAACTATCTCCACACCACCTGACTACCCCCCAACCATCCTACTATCCCCCTGAAGTGACCCAACTACCCTCAGCTGACCCGAGCCAACTAACCTCCAACAACCCAACTACTACCATACTTGACTACCCTTGACCACCCAGCTAACTTCCGACCACCCGACAATCCCAGAGCACCTGAGTACCCTCCTGACCTGATCCAACTATCATTAACTACTCCTCCGACCTGACTACCCACCTACCACCTTACCCAATTACCCATTCTACCCAATCACCCAACTACCTACCCTACCAGCTACCCACACCAACCACTTATTCACCTACCCACCTTACCCACCCACCCACCTACTCATTCACACATCCACTCATTCATCCACTCACCCATTCACTAACATTCAAGGACTGGGCCTTTAAAATTACCCTACGGCAACTAGTGCCTTAAAAAGGTATATCCTCTGCACCAATTCTTTTCTCAGGTCTCTGCATGGATTCCTGCACTGAGCGACTTCTTCTGGATGCTGCATCAGCAGTTTGATACTTTTAAACGTATCCAGGTAAGTGCATAGTTTTCTGACTGATCAGCGTCGGATGCAGCAGTTCTGATACTGATCAGAAGATTTGGGCCAAGGTGTCCAATAAAGTGGAGTAGCACAACCCTTAACTCTTTTTAAGTGAAGTCCTCAGAGAATTTAAAGAATGTTGATGAAATCTTGACAAAGTGTCCCAGAAAGTCTTGTGATGTGTTTCAGGTATCCTCTTCACAGTTCCAATGGCAATAAGCATAAAATGGTGAGTATTCCTTTAAAGTATCATTTAAATTCAATATCAACACTGCGTTTACCCCCAAATAGCTAGTTGTTGTTAAAATGGGGAATTATATCGCTGGTCACCAAAATGCTGTGCAGCCTCTTTAATGTGCACTGCAGGCATTTTAAATGGCAGTCAGCTGTTTAGCAATCCTCTGGGAAGCCGTTCCTACCGCTGGCTTCAACACCTTTACCAAGATAATGCCTTGTGCCAAACATGGGCTAAACCAGTTTATCAAACCCCATTTTGGCCATCCTTCTAGCATCTGGAATATTAAGGGTAAATTGTCCTAAAGACATCCACTTTGCATGTCAAGGGGTAGGTAGCATCTGCTGGGTTATGCTAAGTATAGACAGATAATGGGAAATTTGAATCAACAGAAGGAATTATGAGAGTGACTGACATCACTAAATATAAGAATATATGTGCAGCAGGCCTGAATTTGTAACAGCCACACATGATAGAAAATTCCAGAACCTGCAAAAGCTGCGCACAGGATGATTAAAAAAAGAACCACAATGTAAGTAAAATTATGAAAGGAATAACCATCTTGGAAGAGGAAAGAGGACAACAAAGTGATCAGAGTTTATTGTTTAGGAAAATATATATAATTAGAAGTCCTGGCTTAGAAATCAATACATCTGTGTGCGTGACAGTTCACAAACATGAAGGACTTGGGATGCTTTTCTATGTTTAAAATGCTATATAATTGTTATTGTCGACAAGGTTTTGATGTCAAAAATATCTTAATGAATATATAAATGTAGTAATTATGGTTGTCTTTAGTGTGCAATGTATTTATGAATAATACTTGTTAGGAAAGGTCACATGATCTATAGTAACCAATAGGAGAATAGCGCGGTCAACCTCAGCAGTTAGTGTAGAGATAGAATTGGAGTTGAAAGCACATGTGTAGTTGCTGCTGACTATATTGTAAATAAATTTAATGTTTCCACCCAAGTGTCTGCAGATCAACTCTATCACTAATAGTATAATTCGGCCACCCTACAACAAACTGGTGACAAGGATAAAATAGGATTGAACAGAAGAAATAAAGTTAGAAAGAAATCGGCACTGTACCTCATCCAGTGATTGTAAGTAGCAAGCTCCATTAGAATTGAAGAAGTTACACTCTCTCAAAATGCTACAATTTGGGAGAATTGATCTTTTTGAACCAGCCACAGAAGATTGTTCTCAATACATAGAACACCTCATGTTCTTTTTTCAAACAAATGAGATTACGGGGGAAGAGAAGAAGCGAGCGATCCTCTTGAGTATTTGTGGGAGTGAAACATATGGTTTGATTCGAAGTTTGATGGCAACCCGGGGCACCAGATTCGAAAAATTTCAATGAATTGGTGGACCTTGTGAAGGGTTAATTTCAACCCAAGCTCTCAGTGATGATGCAGAGGTTCAGGTTTAATTCATGAAATAGAGTCCCAGGTGAGACAATTGCATGCTACATGGCAAATTTGAAGCAGCTAATGGAACGTTGTGAGTTCGGTATGACTCTGAATGACATGCTCAGAGATTGTTTTGTATGCGGTGTGAAAGAGGACACTATTCAGAAAAGATTATTGTCTGAAGTGAATTGTAGTTCAAAAAGGTACTAGAGATAGCCTGGCCATGAAGAGCGCTGTAATTGCACAAAATGGTGCCATCCACCACATTGGGTGGGAAACCTAAGCCGAAAGTGGAGCGAAAAAGTAAGACTCTGCCGAGAAGCAGGAAACAGCCCCTGCCAGCCGAAGAATAAAGAAAAAATAACTTAGCAGTGAAATTGAAGAATAATTTTAATAGAGATGGAAACAATCAATCAGTCTTTTGGTGATTGGCAGTTTAAAAAATCAAATGCTATTATTGTTACAGAAATGGACATATAATGAGGCAGTGCAAGGAAAGATTCAAGCAGGCTTGTAAACAAAAGAAGAAGCCCAATGAAATCTAAAATATAGAAGAGCTTGAAACAACAAAGTCTGACATATACTCATTGTTTAATCTGAAGTTGGAAAAACAGAATCAATATTTGTCACAGTGAAAGTAAATGGCAAACCTGTTAAAATGGAAGTAGGCAAGGGAGCTTCCGCTCCAGCACCTGGGGAACATATCTTCAGATATTTGAATCATGGTGAACATCAATTAAGTTTGGAACTAACAGCGGCTAAGCTAAAAACTTACATGGGTGAAGACATTCAAGTAAAAGGCAGAAGCAGAGTAACTGTTCACTATGGAAGCCAATTGGCACAGCTACCTGTAATGGTGGTAGCAGGTGAAGGGCCAAGCCTCCTGGGGCGAGATTGGTTAAAGGAGATTAAATTGGAATGGCCTGAGATCTTTCAGTTAAGAGCAAGGTTTGGACCAGTCTCCCCACATGGTTCGAGCTAACAGCACAGCCTTGTAGTGTGGATTAAGAGAATACCTACGCCTGAGCTGAGAGCACAGCCTGCAGTCCAATGGCCAAAGCTGCCATCAATTGGTCAAGTGGAGCGGGGAAGAGGTGGGATAGGTTTCAGACAGCCAATGAGTGCACCATACACTGGCCAATCAAGTGGTGGCCAGCACTCTCCTACATGCATAAAGGGGCCTTCAGACTTAACCAAGAGAGGTTCTTAGGACACATATGCTAATCCATGGGTCTCTCTTTGATCCTGCAGGAGGAAAACATCAGGATCAAGGAGTCTGGTGATTTAGCGGTATGGCTTACAGGGACCAGAGAAGGAGAAGAAGAGAGCAGCAGGGGCACCTGGCTCAGCAAAGGAAGGAGCACCTCCCTCAAGATGAAGGTGCAGCAGGGCCTGCTGCGCAGCTGAGGATCTACAGCGAGCCGTCACACGTAGGCGCCTCACTAGACCCAGGGTCTATAGACAGCGCTTGTTATTCTTGCAGATGACTGAGGACTAGTGTTGTTGAAGACTGCGAATGTCTAGGGAACTGGTCGGTCATATATGCCACCTATATTTATATGCATGGAGATGTGGAGGGCATCCACTGTCAGAGGCTGTGAAAGTGACCGCAGCGCTCTATTTTTACGCCAGTTGCTCCTTCCAGGGTTCCACAGGTGACCAGTGCGGGATCGCGCAAGCCTCCACACACAAATATGTCCAGCAGGTCACGGACGGCGTCTTCGTGAAGACACAGAACTTTGTGCATTTCGACTGGGAGCGGCAAAGCCAGGAAACAAGAGCGCTGGGATTTGCACAGATCTCAGGTTTTTCACAGGTGCAGGGTGCCTTCGACTGCACTCATGTGGTGCTTAGATCTCCGTGGCAACAGGTAGTCAACTATGTCAGTTGCAAGGATTTCTAGTCGCTCAATGTTCAGATTGTGTGCGACCACCTCAAATACATCCTACAGGTCTGCGCACGATTCGCAGGGAGTGTCCTTGACTCTTACATCCTTAGCAGGTCTCAGATCCCTGATGACATCTAGGGTCCAGAGAGACTGCAGTGTTGGCTCCTTGGGGACAAGGGCTACTCACAGAGGACATGGCCTCATGCTGTGACCCAGGCTTTGGTGGACCAAACAATAGGAATTTTGAATATGAGGTTCTGGTGCCTCGACAGGTCCTGTGGAGCACTGCAATACATTCCACGGAGGGTATTAGGCATCATCGTCGCTTGATGCGCACTCCACAACCTAGCGCTGCAATGTTGAGGGGACTAGCTGAGTAGGAGAAGGAAGTGCTACACGTCTCCTCCGAAGAGGAGGATGTTGAAGGGGATGACAATGATGAGGTCCCCAAAGGCAAGGATGCCGGCAATGAGGCCATCGCACTGGCCAGATAAGGCAGGTGTGTTCGTGAGGCCCTAATAGACGCAAGATTCGTGGAGGATTATGATGAGATTCAGTGAGGACAGTCCTGACATCCTCACCTTGCATCTGTGAATGTTTGACTGCTGTGTGGCTGATGGCAGCGCACTACCCTCCATGCTCAGGCTCACGTCATAGAAACCCAGCGGAGGCCCTAATAGTCACTAGATTCCAGAGGGAGGATGATGACATGCAGTGAGGCAGTGAGGACACTCCATAGATCTTTACATAGCCTCTGTGAATGTCTGATGCCTTCTGGATGAAGGCAGCTTGCTTGCGTTCTGTGGTCAGGGTCATCTCATGAAGACTCAGCCTTGAACTTTAAATGCACCTGATCCTTTGTCAGTCTTCAGCACCTGACCCCTTCAGGAGTACACCGTCACCGGTCACAGATGCTGAAGGGATGGGGGGCCAGCCCCACCTCAAAGGTGCTGAGAGCACATAGTGAGAATGATGGAACTCTGTGATGCCTGCCAATGACATTTTAGCAGCAATGACAAGTACCATTGGATGCAGGCATCACTAGTGAGTGTGAAGCTGGGCTATGACTTTGGTCTGAAGGTTACACACTGCACAGGAAAGAGGCCCAGGACTGAGCCACCTGCTTTTATCTTGTGCAGGAACCAAGACTTCACATCTAAGTGACAGGAACACTGCTCATCGTAACAAGGAGCCACAGGCAGGGAGACATTCTTAGGAGTTTATTCTGAACCTGGGTTCAGCCTACCCTGTGTGCAGGATCAATGTCTTGGACCAAGGTCTCCATGATGGCCGCCATCCTACCAGTGTTGAATGCTATCACTTCAGACTGAAGGCGTGGGACTACTCCATTGTGTCTTGCAATCAGAGGAGTGCAGCGGACGTCCCTTCCTGATGTTCCTGAGCTTGTCTTTGCAGCCCCAGAAAACTGAGGTATGTCCAAATCCAGAGGCTCTGACTCGGCAGATTTCTAGCCTCCAGCAGTCCTCTGAGTGCCGGAAACCTGGGAATCCCTTGCCTCCACCTGCTATGGATCAGATAGTGCAATGTGCTCACCAGATTCTGACCGAGGCTACTCTAGAACTAGGTCCCACTGAAGTATGTGTAACTACGTTGGTGAAGGGGCGTGGTTGAGCGTTGTGATGGGTCTTAAATTAGAGTGTCATCAGGTTCTTCTTTCAAGGTGTCTTCGGGGCTTGAGTCGAGGACCTGGCTAGTGGACCTCTTGGCTGCTTCCCAGATGTGCCTGCAAAAGTAAGGAGAGATAATTAATGCATGGCAGGGGACTGCGGAACAGGGGAACTCACTCAGAGCATGGTTATCTGATGGATGTTGCACTGCTGGATCCTCATTTGGTTGAGCACCGCTGTCCTCACAGGAACGGTCCAGGTCATCACAGGCCAGCTGGATGACTCTAGTTTCAAAGTCTGTGAGGACCTAGATGTCAGGCATTCCTCCACCAGTCTGTGACCTTTCCCTTTTGTTGTATGTCAACTTGTTCTGCATGAAGACAGATAGTGAGAGTGTAAGCGGGATACCTGATAGGCCAGATGAGAAAGATGCCTGGCATGTGTGGGTGGTGAGTGGTGCCATAGATGGGATGAGGACACGATGTGCAAGGCAGAAGATGTGTGTGAGGGAGTGAATGGTGATGTCCCTTGAACTGGCAGTGAGTGCGATCCCTGTGGAAGTGTGATGGGCTTGTGAGTGTGAGTTGAGAGCGATGGGAAGAGTGACTTACCCTGGCAGAATGGAGGAGATCATTCATCTTCTTTTGGCACTGGGTGGTTGTCCTCTTTTGCAGGGTTTTGGCGCTGAACTTTGTTGCCACTGCCTCCCATGCTGGGTTGCTGGCCAAGCAAGGCTGGGTAGAGACCAGCAAGCAAGGCTGGGCGGAGACCAGCAAGCAAGCTGGTCTTCGCCCAGAACGGGGGCAGAGGACTTCACGGTAGGCCTCCACTGCGCCCAGTAGACTCCTGATGCTAAATTTGGGGGCAGCATAATTCCTCCCTTTGGCAGCCATGAGTTTACAACAGCTTTCGATCCCTCAGAGAGTGCTAGCTCTGTGCAGGTGCACCCTTTAAATATGGTGCTTGGGTTAATGAAGGCCTGAGGTGATGGCAGGGAGGGTGAAACAGAGGCCACCCCACTAGTGATCCTGAGAGTTTCCAATGCATGCATTATTAATGAGGCAGGATGCACTGGGAATGGGACAATATAGCGCGAAAACCCGCCATTGCAGCCGGTGGGTAAAACAAGTGTTTTCATGCTTGCTACCGCACTTAGTGCAAATCTGGTATGATTCTGCCCAGGGTCTCTCAGATTCTTTAATCCTTGTATCTCAATGTTGCCTGCAGGGTGCCTTTCACCAAGAGCTTTATGCCTCCTGCACTGTTTCGGAGTGTCATGGGCAGCATCAGCCGTTGGGTCAGCAACCATGGTCCGACAGCATGACAGTGTGTTCTCTTGGTGTGCAGTCTCGACCTCATAAAACATCTTTGGGCCTTCTGTATGTTTAGAGGGTTTGGCCTTGCACAGTTTGCCAAAGTGTCGAATAGTGTTGTAACAAAAGCATTGAGCTGAAATTGCAGAACATTGATCTCGCCTGTGGGGGCACGTTGCTCCACAGCATTGGCATAGTCTACTCTACTGGTCGGTGAGAGTATTGCTTCCCTTAGCCTGGAGTGTCCCTGTTTCTGTGCTGTTCCTTTGTACCACGGTTTACTTTGTTCTCTTAAAATGGACCTGTGCTGCACATGGAGTTCAGAATGCCTAACAACTTGGATAGCTTTCTCGAGGGTTAGATCTTCCTTTGCTTCTAGCATGACTTCGAATGTGTTGCCTGCGACTCCTGCAACTATTCTATCCCTGAGAAGTTTGGATTTTAGGTCCCCGTATTCGCAGCCTTCAGCCATCCTGTACAGACCATTAATGAATGAGCTGACAGGTTCTCCTGGCTCTGGACCCATTTATTAAATTTAGCCTTTCGATGATTTTGTTACTTCTTAGGTTAAAATAAACATCAAACAATTTTAGTCCAGTCTCTACAGAGATGTGGGTTTGGATCACATTGCTGCCCCCATGCTGTAGGGTATCAGATACCATTTGGTAGGTGTTAATGAAGTCTTTGTGGTCTTAAATAGGTTAGCTGTATGTATTTATTAACTACAAGAACTATATACATATATACTGTAAAGGGTTCAAGCTAGGAGCTGTCTCCATGTTTGCTTGTGCACGTGTCTCTGTCCAACACTAGACTGACTTCTAGGTGTGGGGTCATGTATTCTCTTACATCACTTTGTGGGCGGTACTGTACTCAGTCCCATGTTAACCCCATATGTACCAGACCCTTATACTACAAGTAATTAACAGGAATGTTCAAGTTACAAATGGGTGGTATGGAATTGATTTAACAAGAATTTCTGTTACTGTTGAATATTTAGAATAAGGGAACATTGACATAAGATTAAGTGTAAGAGATTTAGGAGGAGGGCAGGAGAAACTATTTTACACAGTGTTGTGGGTCTGCGGGATGTACTACTGAAGATTGTAAATGAAAAGACCATATCAACATTTAAAGTAAGTTAGTTAGGAAATAATAGAAGACATAAGGGCCAAACAGAGAAGCAGTGTACTCTGACTTACTTTAACATATAATGCCACCATTTAAAATCCATCATGTTCAAAGCAAGCAGTTGCTTACAATGGCCAAAAAGCAAAAACCATTATGCATCTTCATTAACATCAATGCAAAGTTGCTGGTTATAGTGCCATTAGTGTCCCATTTATTTCAGGCAAAAACAGCTAAAGACCAGTGTTTTATTGGAAAATAAGCTAATGATTGATATCAACACTGAAGATTATCATGCTCCAAATCTCCTGTGACAAATTGTTTTCTTTTCTAGTCACTCTGTTCACAAGTTTTATTAAAAATGAACCTATCTCTGGATAAGTGCGGCTATGTAATTTCCAGCTTGGGGACTACATTGTTTTAGAATAAGATATTTTTAGCTAATACCTAGTGCAGCAGTGAGTGGATATCAGACAGGTATTAGCATATTTGCATATACAAAGGATCTTACAGGAGGTCTTGTGGCACACTGGGTATTGTCCCTGCCTCTGAGTCAGAAGCTCTAGATATAAGCCCAACTCCAGGATTTTATGGCCAATGAAGTTGCATTCATAACATGGCCAAACAGGCTGAGTATCAACTAGTAAATCCTTCCAACATATGCCAATGGCAGATGGTAAGAGCAGGAGAGTTCCTGGTCAGCCATATGATGGAAAGAAATTGGAGCCCCTGTTGTCACTATCCATACCTCCAGGTTACAACATGCATGTAAAAAATGTTGCCACAGCAAGTTGGACTCCTTGGGGGTCTGGTTAGCTCAGTTGGCTGGAAGACTGGTGTGCATCAGGTTGGTGATAACAGCATAGGGTTCAATCCCCGTTCTGGCTGGGGTGGATTTGCTTTGTCCTAGCCATGGTAGAGATCATGGTGCTGTGGATCAGACCTGTCTTCAAGTAGAGGACTGAAGAAGAACGGACCCATCTAATAGCTCCACACTGGATGTGGGTCTTTGCTTGTTAGAATTGACAGTGGAAGTCAACAAGATATTGAACAGGAGAAATCACATTTTGTCCTCACTAATTTACCAAAACATCTGTACAAGCTTTCTGATTAGGATCCTGTCAGTTGTAAGTAATAAATAACTGATTTTCATTTTACCTTTGCAAAGCAAGCTATTGATATCAAGTTTGCATCTACAGTATGTTTTTGAGTACTTGATTTTGCAAGACCCTGACTACAGAACACACATGGTACACATAAATTAACGTGAAGTCTTGTTTCCTCAATGCAACATAAACTAATTTACCTGCAAGTTAATAAGAATGTTCTTGCTTTTTTCTGTTTCTACTGACTGTTGATGTTGTTGCTGTGCCACTTCTTGAACTATCTGCGAAAGAGAAATCTGTGTGCTTTGTCCAATCATACCTCAAAAGCAAAAATTACCAAATATAATTAGTACATCAATTATGACACTCTCCACTACATTCTACATAAATGGACAGGGAGATAAAGGGAATGGGAATCTTTGTCTGCATGGTGCTAACATTGCCTTCTTCTACAACAAGTGCTGTGTGTCCATGAACTGCACGACTTTGTCCTGGAAGATGGCATATGGGTTTAAATGGGATACTCCCTTTAGTGGCCTACTTTATCTGGGCATTGTGTGCTAATTTGTCCTGTATGGAATTAGATTAAATGAGGGTAAGGTTAGCAGTTGCGAAGTGTGTTCCTTTTAGGTACTCTCACTCTGCCCTGAATTTGTACTTTGCTTTAGTTTCTCTCCTATCTCCCCTCATGCCCTCTTCTAGTTCATTCTGACCATGAGATCCATCTCTTGCTCCCTCAACCCTTTTCCCAATAACCTGACCATCCAACTTTCCTTCCTGGTTCCCATATTAGCTGATATTGTTGCTGGTTCTCTCTCTTGTTCAAGTCTACTGTCCATCACCCCTCTCCTAAAAAAAACCCCTGGCCCTCTGTCCTTGTAAAGTCATGGCCCATCTTCAACTTTGCTTTCCTCACCAAAGTCCATGAACATGTTGTCGTCTCCCATATCTGTGCCCATCTTTCCTAAACAGGTTTCTGCTCCTGCCACAGTACCAAAATGGATATTATCAAAGTCATATATGACATGCTATGTGACTGTGACAAGGGTAAACCACCCCACCTCATTCTCTCAACTTGTCTGCCGTCTTTGATATGGTTGAACCACACCATCCTCCTGCATGCCTCTTAATTGTCATCCAGCTGGATGGGACTGCACTCCCCTGGTTCCACTGTAGCCAGAGAAGCAATGACTTCTCTAATGACTTCTCTTCCTGCCCATTAACTCTGTTGTCCTCAAGGATCTATCCTTGGCCCCCTCCTATTTCTTATCTACAAGCTGCTCCATGTCTGAAATTATAGCATTAGTTTCCAAAAGTACACTGACGACACCCAGCTCAACCTCACCTTTGATCACTCTACTATCTCTAAATTGTATTACTGCTTGTCCGACATCCAGTTGTGGATAAGCAGAAATTTCCTCCAAATAAATATTGGGAAGACTGAAGCCATTGTCTTCAGATTCTGCCACAACCTCTGCTCCCTAGCCACTGATTCCATTCCTATTCCTGGCAACAATCTGAACCAGTGCCACCCTCACCTACAGGCACAAGTTAAATATCTGGTTGAGCCATTTGAGCCCCCTGCCTTCAGTTATTGGTGATCATATATTCAATATATCTAATCTTCAAAAGTCATTGTAAAATGGATGAAAACTTACATCTAAAATCCATATACATCCATAAATGTTGCAACCTATTTTTCTGTCAGTAGAAGAAACAGCTGCTGATCTAAGTAATAAGTTAATCTTAGAAATCAAGAGATTGACTTTTAAGTTAATAAAATCAAAAATGTAAGTTTACAAAGCAGATTTGATTCACTGGTTTCGCAAGCCATCTTGATCCTCAAGAAATAGCACTCTCATGAGTCTGAGGAAACATAGCACTCTGGAGAAATGCAAGATCAAACATGAAAACATGTGGAACCAGATTTTCAAAGTGGGTTTGGGAACCAGACACCTGGATGACTTCCAGGTTCCGACCCCACACCTCAACTGTATGCTTTTGCAATGTTGTTTTTAAATGTAAATGCCCTAATTGGACAAGAGGTGAGCTTGGAGCCCAAATAATTTCGCTAAGTTCCTGTGGGCTGCCTGCCTGGTGCCAAAGCATACTGCAGCCATGTTGGAGCCTGCTACTGCCTTGCTGAATAGCACAGACAGCTCCTTAGAAGGCCAGAAGCTGGAACATGGAAGAAAGTGTCCATGCACAGAAAGTAAAGGTAAAAGATACAGTGTTCAACCCAGCGCAAGTTGGCTCATCAAACTTCAGTTTTCTACAATTAGAAATAAACTTTCTGATGTTCCTGCAATGAACCCAACGGTTGGGTATTAACATGCAACACCTATTCCAGTTCACTGATTTGGGCTTTTAAAATCCCATCCTCGCCTACCTCCTGAGGCCTATTAGCAAGCTCCTAAAGGAGCTTAACAGGCCATTAATTAGAGGTGAAAGAGTTTGCCAGCCCTGTGAAAATTTATGATCTTGAGACCATCCCACCATCAACACCACCCCCCTCCACACCTCCTTCACACACCCCCACCACGATTTTGTATTTACATCCAGACCGGCATTTGAAAATCTGTTCCATGGAGTTGGTCCTCTCAACAACATTGGCTGAACCCATTTTGTTTCTGAACTACATATACTTGTTTGAGTAGCAAACCGTACTGAAAGCTAACAATATAAAACACAAGTAGAAGTAGAACTGGTAAATGTTGCTAAAGATATGCACAAAAATTCAGATCAGTTACACAGGTGGCCCACAGATGGCAAAGTAAGTTTAACACTGATGAATTCAAAACATTGCACAGAGATTGGAAGCAAAAGCAAATACTTCTAATGTCTAGACAGTGTGGTGTAACTATTAGTAAAGTTAATAGGTAGTTTGAAACCATACAGTGCAAGACTCCAGAGATTATGCTAAAGCTTTACAATGCACTGGTCAAACTAAATTTAGAATAACTAATCATAAATAGGTATACCCTGTGAGGTGGTCATCCATAAAGGATCCTGAGAAAGAGGGCTGATTTTATCCAAGGGCAGTTCCATACTAAGAGGGCAGAAATTAAATGATGCCCACTTAAGGGTCTGTGCTTCAAAGGTAACAAATGGCATTGAAACCATGGCATTAGTTGGTACTGGAGTGGGATTTTCTAAACAAATGGTGCTTGTCAATGCTAGAGTACGTATGAATGATATAAGAACTCATGCTAAAGGCTTAGCCAGAGTGAAACACATAGCAGTACTGCCAAGGTGTGACATCAGTTAGATTCAGCTGGTGTGAAGCGTTTGAGCCTCTGTTACTGACATTTTAATGGTCTGTCTGATTAATACTTTTGTAGGGTCATAGGAACTGCAGTTTTTTTCAAAAGCAGATTGGCTTTGAAGGACATAAGTTGGCATGGGGCTATAAGGTGTCATGAGGGTGGGTAGGGGCATGAGTTGGCACTGAATTGGAATGGAAGGGGCATGGAGCATGGAAGGGGGATGCGGGAATGAGAAAGACCTTTTCATCTTACCTGTCAAAAGGTTTCTGAATCCAGACTATGGTTCACGACACCTCTGAAGAGCCATGAATCATGGAGAAGCTGGGCCAAATCCATGAAAATTGCTGAGGACCTGGAGATGCATACCCCCGTGATGGAGCTGGCCAGATGGGGATTGCAGGGTGTGGGATCACTACACACACTCCTTATCTTGCACCAGCGAAAATTGGGGTTGCAGGGAATGAGAGCGAGAATCCCAGAATCGGGTCCCACCCACCATTGTTAAATGACTCCAGAGTCGTTTTGACTCTACAGAAATCCAAGCCACCATGCCTGACTGAATATGAGTAATTATTCTCAGCCATACATTGACCCTATAATGGCCAAACTTTTGTTAGATTAAGGCATCTCTTGGTGTGCCCTGTTTGTTAGACTTCACCATACAAGTTGGATTTTAAAAATTTTTGTTAGAAAGTTAAGATGGAAACATGATCTGATAACGATTTGATGAGAGCATCTGTGACCTCAGTGAGCTACAGTATATCTCCTTAATCAATGAGATTAAAAGATTAAGAAATAAATAGAGGAAGGACTGAGAAGTAAGGTGAATTAGAGTCAAAATCATGTATAGAAAGAGAAATAAAATGAGGGAAAGAAAGACTAGATGAAGAAAAAAAGAGACAAAAAGTAATAAAAAAAAGAAAAAAAAATTGCCATTATTCATGACCCGGATTTTGTAGTCAATGGGAAAGAAAGGCACTCGCTCTTTTTCACATTTACAGCTGCCCACATACAGGCTTTTCAGCAGCAACGTAGGATATTTGGAAGTCTTTTTCAGTACATCACCCTCTAATTGGGATCTGTAACTGAGAAATAGCTCTTCAACCAATCAGATTGACGAATCCTCACTAGGAAACTAGAAAATCAGGACATGATTTTTGGTCCCCACTTAGGATGGGAATGGAGGCAGACATGGCTCAAAAATACCAACAAGAGCAGACGTGCTTTCCCGACCCCATTCCCAACGCGGCCATTTTGGCTGAGATTTCTTATGAGCTTTGTTAAGGGATTTTCCAGTTGGCCGCCAGTTTCCTGACATGATGGATTCATTTCAACTGCCTGGATTCCTTCCCCCACAGTGGTGGCCTGACTGCTTTTTCTATTTTTGAATTAATTTATTAACAACATTGCTGAGAGGTCACCTTCATATTGAAGCGCTCACTCAGTTAATTACTATTCATTCCAACCTGCTGCTTCTCTTACACTGGAAGGCCTCTGGTTGGTTGTCTAGTTTCAAGAGCCTGCCCATCCCTTAATAGGACATGGAACCTGTCTCATTTAATTAAGGGGGTGCCCCAGTCAAAATCCCGAGTGTCTGTTCATCCGCACCCCTTGGTGGTGGGTTCAGAACCCAGAAACAGTCCTGGCTCCTGTTTCCCACCACAAAGTGAAAATTCAGCCTGCAGTCTAAACCAGGAAGTATAAATAAGAATATTTAATTTATGGTAAAATCATTTACAAAAGGTGAGAAAAAGGAAAAGAAAGATGAGATTTCATGAGAAAGTTTACTTTTTATAAAATCTCCAACAATTAAATTCTGAAAGAATGCAATTCTACACTTCTAAAATTAATTTTTCAGGCTAGAGAGGTTGTTTAGCAGGAATTAATATTTGTCAAAATTCACTTACACATGAGTATCCCAGCACTAACATTCCTCAGCATGGTTAGTGGGTAACTCATGGGTAAATACGGCAACTCCCTGCCCTTCATGTATCTTCATGGCTAGTGGGATGTGACTGACCATGTGCTTTGGTCCAACTCAAACCCTGCATAGACTGTGATTAAATATATTCCCCACAGGTTTCACCATATGACTTGCCCCATGTTCCAGCCATTAGTCGGCCAACATACCCATCCTCATGATGCACTGCCTTCCTACTTCAATTGGAAAGCAAATAGAATCATTATCCAATTGGATAAAGCTTGACTGTAAGTCGAACCCAGCAGTACCACGCCCTCCACCCCCCCCCCCCCCCAATTTTCATATCTGGTGAAGAGAAATATTGAAAGGAAATTATATATGCATATTTTTAATGTCCCTCCGGGATTTCTCTCAGCGTTGCACACAGCAATATCCTGGAGATTGATCTTCAATTCCTGGACGCTCCAGGAAGTCAGGCTGTAATGGGGTGGGGGGGATCAAACATTTTATAAAACGGCTTTAACATATGAAAGTGAAGGTTGTGTGATGGTGATGTCGTTTCCCCAGCGGCAGGTGAAGAAGAGGTTTGAGCAAAGTTGCTTGAGGAAGTCGCTTTCCCTCCGCCTCACTTGCTTTCACTGCCGCCATTTGAACTTTATCTTCCCCCCCCCCCACCTTGTGTACTTGCGGGATGTTGGTTTTGGTTTTGGTTTGCGCGCGCGCACACAAATATAAAGGCGCCGACTTACCCTTGGGGTCTTGTTTGCTCGCCATGCCGCTTGTTGGTTGGTAATCTGGCACGTTAGCTTCTCTCCCTCTCTCTCTCTCTCCCCTTCACCTTGATGACCGCTCGGGCCCGGGAAGCTCGAGACCATCAACCGACGGCGCTCGAGCTGCTCCTTTCCCGCCCAAAGCTAACCGCCGGCCATGGCCGTGGCCATGCAGGAGATGCCAATGCCAGTGAGTACCACAGACCAACTCCCCCCGAACCTCAATACCAGCAATCTGTTCTTAAACCTCAAGAATGCGGAGTGTTTGGTTTAAGCGTTGCTGGGCGGTTTTTTTTTAATTGCTTTTGCGGGCAATTACCCGTCAATTTATCACCAGAATCAGAATATTGGATTCCGCTTTTTTCCCCCTCAGCTGCCATATCCGCATCTTTTAGTTATTTTTAAGGCTGTTTTACCAACCCAAGTAGAATGCTGGATGTTGGGGAATCCATGGATGCCAACCTTAGTGGTCAATGCTGGTGCCTGGTGTGTACTCTCGCTGGCGAGAATTGCTGTTGTATATTATAAGGAGCAAAGGAGTTATCTCCAGTGTCTTGGCCAATGTTTCTTTCTCAACCAGTGTGACAACCCCCCCGCCCCGAAAATCTTGTCATTATCTGTTCTTTGGGATCTTGATGTGTGCAACTGGTTGTCATGTTTTCTACATAATCACAGTGACTACACTTCAAAAATACTAGAATGGCTGCACAATGCTTTGTGGTGTGACAAGATCATGCTATTGACATGCAGGTCTTCCTTTCCTTACAATCCATGATTATCCATTTAAGGTAGAGAAAAAATCCACAGTAGTGTGCATACTTCTCCAGTAATGGCAATCAAGAGTCTGCCCTGGAAGTCTGAAAATGGCACATTTATTTTTTTTAGGAATAAGAAGCATGATTAGTAAAATATTTGTGATCACAAATCTGTTTGAAGACTTGAAGATTTGTATATCGTAAACTAAAAATTTAGCAAAACTCACCTAGATCCTCATGGGAGTTGGCACACTGTCAGAAAAGCTAACAAGCCAAAAATAATCCTAAATATATATGTTACTATGCACTGCAATTGTTAAAATGTAGAGCACTGAACGGTTTGATTTCCAAGAGCAAGCTGAACCATGTGTTCTCAGATGCATCTGCATAATTGTCTCCAGTCTGGAGATGTTATTAATGTCACTCTTCATATTTCCTTGTTGGTACTGGCTGATTTCTCCATAGTAATAAAATGGTGTGCATTATTAAAGGGACGAGAGCTAAGTTACAAAACTCAGCACCATTCAGGTTAGAGCTTGATCAGTATCCGACTACTCTCTCTATTGGCGCACTATGACTGCAGTATTTACTATCTACAATATGAACTGAAGGAACTGATCAATGTTACTTCAACACCACCTTCCTCCCCTCCAATTCTTACTACCAAGAAGGACAAAAGCAGCAATACCATGGGAACATAGGAACATATCACCTCAAATTTCCCCTCCAAGTCAAACACTACCTTGATTTGGACATATATTGGAATTCTATTATTGGACAGGGTCAATAAGCTGGAATTCCTTACTCAGTGCCACCACTGGAAAAATGGCAGTGGTTCAAGAAAGAGACCCACCAGCATTTTCTCAGGGCAACTAGGGATGAGAAATAAATGCAGCCTTAGCCAACAGCTGAAAGATATTATAATTTATTTCTCCTATAAGTGCTCTTGGATGGTTCTTTCGGAGACCTTATTTCTCTTCAGAGGGAACCTATGGTCCTAGAGGGACCAACTTCTGGCAGTCTGTCTCTTGAAATGAGGCTGGAAGATTCATCTAGCTTGCACTATAGGGAGAACCACTAGGAAAAAACCCTTTGGGTGAACTGAAGTTGATGGATGGTGAAGGATAGGAGCCTGACTGGGAGGGCATTTTAATAGTTAAGGCTGAACATGACAACAACATGGATGAAGGTTTCGATAGCAAATGGACCGTGGCTAATGCAGAGAGGTGGAAGTAGGTGCCCCTTGTGGTTGAAAGAGTTAGAAACTCAGTTTCGGTTCAAATAGGGTGTTGAGATTGCAAACAGTATGGTTCAGCCTGAGACAGTTGTTAGTGAGCAGGACCAATAAGTGGCAACAGTGCAAGATAGAAGAGATTGTTTCATTTGAAGAACTAGTGTCATTTGTCCTGAAAGCTTAATGGTAATGTGTAAGGGCATTGCAATACTTTAATGAAGCACAAGAAACTATAACAGTATAGGCTTAGTCTGGTTCAGCTTTTACCAGATGACAGGGTCTCCTTCCCATCTACCTAATATGTCTCATGACCCTGCTGCCTATGGACCTAAATGTTTTCTGTGATGTTGGTCCATGCCTCCCCATCCTTCTGTGGAGCTGGCTGTACAAGTCTATTTTCATTGGAGGATGTCAAGACAATGTTATAGACCCCATGATCATCATGCAAACTTGACCCATCTGAGGCTACACATGCCATGGTGATGAGAGGTGAAAGTGTCTTGTCTTTTTCAAATAAGTGTTCCTGGAGATGAGTAGAAGCTGTTGAACATGCCAATATGTTACCCCCTACATCGTGCACTTTTGTTTTCTGCAATAACTTTGATGTGGCACCTTATCAAATGCCTTCTGGAAAGCTAAGTACAGAGATCAATTAAACATGATTTCCCTTTGACTCTGCCTGATTACCTTGAATTTATCTCAGTGCCCTGCTATAACTTCTTTAATAATAGCTTCTAACATTTTCCCTATAGTGGATGTTGAGCTAACTGGCCTGTAGTTTCCTGCTTTTCGTCATCATTCCTTTTTTGGATAAAGGAGTTCCATTCATTATTTTCCAATCTAATGAAACCTTCCTGAATCAAGGGAATTTTTGAAAATTAAAACCAATGCATCAACTATCTCCCTGGACACTCCTTTTCAGACCCTAGGATGAAGTCCATCACGACCCAAAGTCTTGTCAGCCCCAACTCCAACAATTTGCTCAGTACCACTTCCCTGGTGATTGTAATTTTCTTAAGTTCCTCCCTCCCTTCCATTTCCTGATTTACAGCTATTTCTGGGGTGATACTTGTATCCTTTATAGTAAAGACCGATGCAAAATACCTGTTCAATTCATCTGTCATCTCCTTATTTTCCATTATTAATTCCCAGATTCATTTTTACAGGACCAACGCTTATTTTGTTAACTTTTTTAAAATATGTATAGAAACTTTTACTATCTGTCTTTATATTCCTAGCTAGCCTTCTCTCGTACTCTAATTTTTCTTTCCTTTTTAGTGTTTTACTCATTCTTTGCTAGTTTTTTTTACATTCTGTCTAATCTCCTGACCTGCCACCCATCCTTGTGCAAGTATATGGTTTTTTCTTTAAGTTTGATATTTAACTTTTTTTGTTAACCATGGATGGTGGATTCTCCCATTGGAATTTTTCTTTCTCGTTGGAATGTATCCTGTGTATTCTGAAAAATTCCTTTAAATGTCTGCGACTGCATCTCTGTTGAACTATCTCTTAACTAATTTGCCAGTTCACTTTAGGTAGCTCTGCTGTCATGCCCTCGTAATTGCTCTTATTTAAGATTAAAATACTAGGTCTTGGACCCACTCTTCTCTCCCTCAAACTGAATGTAAAATTCATTCATATTATGATCATTGCTACCTAGGGGCACCTTCGCTATGACATCATTAATTAATCCTATCTCATTGCACAATACCAGGTCTAATATAGTCTATACTCTGGTTGGCTCCATAATGTGTTGTTCTAAGAAACTATCCTGAAAGCATTCTATGGACTCCTCATCTAGGCAACCTTTGCCCATCTGATTTTCACATCTATATGTAGATTAAAATCCCCCAAGATTACCACCATATCTTTCTGACAAGCTCCAAATACTTCTTCCTTTTTACTCTGTCCTACTGTGTGGTTAGTGTTAGGGAGCCTGTATACCACTCCCAAAAGTGACTTCTTACCTTTATCATTTCTCATCTCTAACCAAACTGCTTCTATATCCTGGTTTCCTGAACTTAGGTCATCCCTCTCTATTGTGCTCATACAATCATTAAGCATCAGAGCCATCCTTCCAATTTTTCCTAGCTCCCTGTCCTTCCTAAGTGTCATGTACCCTTCAATATTTGGGTGCCAATGCATGTCATATTGCAGTCATGTCTCTGCAATGGCTATCAGATTGGACTTATTTATTCCTATTAGCGCTGTCAGTTCATCTGTTTTGTTTTGAATGCTACGTGCATTTAGATACAGGGCCTTTAGTTTTGTCCTTTTGTTTTATTTGTAACCTCTAGCCTTATCTGTTGATTTACTTAGATTTATACTCTCTATCCCTTCCTGTCATGGTCTGTTTATCATTTCCCGTATTAGTTCCTTTCTCTCTTGCCTTGTCTCTACTCTTTGATTTACCACATCTTCCCAAATTTAATCCCTTGCCGCTTTTTAGTTCAAAATCCTCTCAAATTCCCTCTGGTCCCATCACAGTTCAGGTGTACACCGCCCTAACGGTACAGCCTCCACTTCCCCGGTACTGGTTCCAGTGCCCCAGGAACTGGAACCCACTTCTACCGCACCAGTCTTTGAGCTACACATTCATTTCTCTAATCTTATTTGCCCTATGCCAATTAGCACATGGCTTGGGTGTTCTGCTCCTTAATTTTGTGCTTAGCTTCTCATAATGATGATGCAGATCCTATTTTCTTGTCCTGCCTATTTTGTTGGTGCCTACATGGTCCATGATGACTGGATCCTTCCCCCCCACCATCAAGCTGCAAAGGTTCTTCTCCAGCCCTGAACAGGTGCCCCGAACCATGGTACTGGGTAGCCATCACATTCTTCTGGACTCTCGCTCTTTTCTGCAGAAAACAGAGTCAATCCCTCTCACTATACTATCCCCTACTATCACTACATTCCTTTTTGCTCCCCCCACTTGAATGAATTCCTGTACCATGGTGCTATGGTCAGTCAGCTCATCCACCCTGTTGCCCCCCACTCTCCTCCAATCAAGCTGAAAGAACCTTAAACCTGTTGGACAATTGCAAAAGCTGACGCTCCTGCACTTCTGCCCCTTGGTCCCCCTACCTGCCTCATTCACAGTCACACCCTCCTGTCCCTGACCACTGAACAATTCAGAAGATCCTATCCTAAGGGTTGTGACCGCCTCCTGGTACAAAGTGTCCAGGTAATTTTCCCCCTCACTGATGCTTTGCAGTGTCTGCAGCTTGGCCTCCAGCTCAATGACTCTGATTCAAAGCTCCTCAAGCTACAAACGCTTATTGCATTTGTGTTTGCCCTGGTTCACACTGGCATCCAGGAGACCCCACATGCTGCAGCTGTGACATATCATCTGTCCTGCCATCCTTAATGTGTTTTAATTAACTACTTAATATTTTATTCAGTTAATTATTTTACTTTTCTATTAACTTTATCACCAGTTTGTACACTATTTTAAACCTTTAGAATAGACATTAACCAGTTACCAGATACTCACCAAAAAGCTAGCTTCTTCTCCTGTAGTAGAGTAAGAACCAATTCCTACAGGGTGCAAAAGTTAGAAAAAGCAAAGGAGCACCTCTTTCCCTTAACTCCCTCAATCACATAACTCTCAGCATTCTTTTTCAAAGTTGCACCCAAGTGCTAAGTCTCAACCTTAGATCTTAGGTTGCAGATGTGATAGCCATGGTCCTGGACTAGATAAGGCTGGAGTGACTGCTGTTAGCAAACTCTACCTTTTATTGAGCATTATACAAACTATTTAAAAGGTAGACTCAGCACAAGACTCTACATAGAACTATCTCTCTCCATGATCTATTATCATGTGATCTTATGTCACTGATGATGTAGACTATATATTTACACATTTAACTTTTACTACTTCTCCCCCCAGGTCTCTGACTCAATAAATACTATTTACATTATCCTACATTTCCCCCTGAAGTCTGTACCTTAATCTCTGGTTCACAAAGATAAGTGTTGTGGCGGTTTCACCAATCTCCCTGACCTTGCCCACATCTCTGTCAGAGGTTGCATAGGATTCATGTGCTCCATGTTTGCTCTCAAATTCTGTAGAGTAGCATATCAATTTTCAGGGACTTGGTTTTCTGTTCAGGATGTCTTCCTGATCATATAGGTAGTTAGTCCATTCTATTGATGATCTTCTCCATGTTGATAGCAGTGCATTTCTATTTCTTCTCACTGTCCCATTCTCGGGTTTGACAAGACAGGATTTCGGATTTTGTGCCTTTTCCAGTACTTGGCCTTCTCTGTTCTGGTCTCTAATCCAGTATGTTTCACCTGATTGGAGTTCTGGTAACTCATGCCCTCTATGGCGGTGATTGTAAATCTTTGACTGATTTGCACGATACTCATCCTGCTTCTCCCTAATTCTCTTGATGTCAGTTGTTTCCAGATATGGCATAATCATATGTGGAAGAACAGGAGGTTGAGTGCATTGTCTTCTTCTCATAAGTAGTTCTCTCGGAGCTAACCCATTTTGAAATGGTGTGGAACAGTAGCTCAACAGTGCTAAGTTGACATCCTCATTCTTTTTTACAAAGCGTTGACCGTTCTTACTTCTCTCTCGGCTTGTGGATACTTGGGTGAACTGGTTGTGTGGACAAATCCAAAATCTGTAAATTTGTTGAAGGTTTCATTTGAAAACTGTGGACATTGCCTGAAATGACAAGGTCTGGAATGCAATGTGTGACAAAATTTCATTTAGAGGATTGATGACTGCATCTCAGTCTTCCGTGAAGACGTTTAACCTCAATGCATCTGGAATAATAGTCAACAGCAATGAGGAATATCTTCCCTTTGAGCTTAAAAAGGTTCATTCTGAGATATTCCCAGGATCTGGATAGAAATTATAATACTATTAACGGCTCTTTTTTGCTCTTGGTGAAGGATTGAACAAATGATGTCATTGAGGTCATGCCTTCTGAAAATCTACATGCTATTCTACAGAATTTGAGAAAGAACATGGAGAACGTGAATCCTGTGCAACCTCTGACAGAGATGTGGACAAGGTTGGGGAGATTGCTGAAACCACCACAACACTTATAGTGATTTTGAGATTTCAGGCTACCAAACTGAATTTCGCACCCCAGCGTGACACTTTGTAATGCCTAGGTGTCCCTGGTATATTCTTTGAAGGATGTTGAGTCTGCAGACTCTTGGTATGACCAACCTCTCACTGTAGATTATTAAGTCATCCACAATATTGAGATGTTTGCGTTGCTCGAAATACTATTTCAGGATGAGATTGTTAAGAACATATTCTGGCCTTCTGTTTTGCATTATTCACTAATGCTAGCACATTCTTCATTGGTTTTCTGTGCTTGCCATATTTCGTTCGGCCTCTCTGAGGTTTCTGGTAGGAATTTCGTAGTTAGTGGGCTTTATGTGACTCTACCTCCTCAACAAGATTTTTGTCATCCTGTTCTGGCTTCCCAATAGGAATGTGTGACAATGCATCTGCTGTTGTTTGCTGCTTGCCTTGTACATACTTGGTCGAGCATCAAACCTCATAAGCCTCTGAACTCTAGGTGGCATTTTTGCTAGTTCCTTGGTATTTAGTAAGGTGACCAATGTATTGTGGTCTGTTCTATTTGTAAACTTGAGGCCTAAGATGTAGTTGTCGAACTTCTCATGGGATGTGGCTACCAATACCTCCTTTTCGATTACAGTGTATCTTTGGTTGGTTTCGGTTAATGACCTACATGCATAATATACGTGTCTGCGGTTTCCATCTTTTTGGCTTTGGAAGAGTACTTGTCACAGCCCAGTTGCTGATGCATCTGCTGCAACTATTGTGGGCAGTCCCAGGCCATACTGTGTCAATATGTCTGGTGAAATAATCATTTTTTTGATATTCTGGAAAGAGCTTTGTTGATGTTCTCCCCAGTACTCTTCCTTGTCTTGTCTGGGCATTTGTTATAGCAGTTTGTTCACCTGTGCCAAGTTATGGAGGAACTTTCTTGCCTGATTGATCACCCTCATGAAGTCTTGGAGCTCCATAAAGTTATGGGGTGGTTGAAAATCTTTGATTGCCTTGGTCTTGTGGGGATCAGCCCTGATGAACAAGATGTCCCAGGAATTTTATAGTGGGTTGTGAAAACTCACACTTGTTGTTGAGAGTTAGCCCTGCTTCTTCCAAGTGTTGCAAAACTGCTCTCGCTGTTGCACCTTGCTCCAGTGTGGTGCACCCGTGGATCAGCATGTCATCCATGTAGCAGATTTAATCTAATCCTTCCAAGATGGCTGTCATTGTTCTCCGAAAACTTTCTGGAGCCAATGTGATTCCAAAGAGTAGGCAATTAAAACAATACCTCCTGAAAGGTGTGATAAATGTAGTCAGTAGTTAGGATTCCTCATCTAAAGATAGTTGCCAGAAGCCATTGTTTGCATCCCACTTTGTAAAAATGGTACTTTTTGCAGGCTTTGCCAGATCCTCATTCACAGATGCCATTTGGTGGCTCTCCCTTTTCACTGCCTTATTTAACTGTGTGAGGCCAATAAGGAGCATGGAGAGAGAAGCGAGTAGTCATTAAAAGGTGTGGAGAGAGACGAGAGGCCATTAAAGAGCATGGAGAGAGAGAGAGGCGAGAGGCCATTGAAGGGCATGGAGAGAGAGAGGTGAGAGGCCATTAAAAGATGTGGAGAGAGATGAGAGGCCATTAAAGAGCACGGAGAGAGAGAGGTGAGTGGCCATTGAAGAGCACGGAGAGAGAGAGGCGAGTAGCCATTGAAGAGCACGGAGAGAGACAGGCGAGAGGCCATTGAATAGTGCCGAGAGAGACGAGACAAGAGACCATTAAAGAGTGTGACAGGGAAAAGAGCGTGGAGGGAGCATGGAGAATAGGACTGGTGAATATTTCAAGGCTTTAAAGTAAAAGTAAGGTCTTTAATTCGTGTTTAGGTCTCTAGTCTTTTTGTTCTTTTTTTTAAAAAATAGCTTGTTAAGTATAGGATCAATACTGGTGTACAAAAATAATTACAATAAAGCGTAAAGAGTGGGATTCTTCAAGCATAAAGAGCAGGGATGCTAGAGTAATTAATTAATAAATTATATAAAATATGATGGCAGGATGGGTGATTTATCATTGCTGCAGCATGTGGGAGCTGCTGAACACCAAGGTGGTCCAGAGCAAACGCATCTGCATTAAGTGTTTGCAGCTCGAAGAACTTCGGATCCAAGTTGAGGAGCTGGAGTTTGAGCTGCAGACATTGCGCCATATCAGGGAGGGGGAGACACTTTGCTCCAGAAGGCGGTCACCCCCCCCCAAATTTATTAATTCAAAATTAAAATTAATTCAAATTTAGTCTGTGATCAGAGACAGGAGGCTGCAACTGCAGGTGAAGCAGGTATGTGGACCCGGGGGTAGCGTTTGAGGAGTCTCAGCCCCTGCAACAGTCCAACAGTTACTAGATTCTTGCAAGCTGTGTGGGTGAGAGTGGGGACTGTAAGAAGGATGAGCGAACTGACCACAGCACCGTGGTACAGGGAGCCATTCAAGTGGGGGGAGCCAGTAGGAACATAATAGTGGTAAGAGGCAAGATAATTAGGGGGGTAGATAGTGTTCTCTGCAGCCGTGAGCGTGAGTCCTGAAGACTGTGTTGCCTGCCTGGCCTGGTGCCAGGGTTAAGAACATCTCCTCAGGGCTGGGGAGGAACTTGGAGTGGGAGGGGATGGATCCAGTTGTGGCCATCCACGTTGGTACCAACGATATTGATAGGACTAGAAAGGAGGTTCTGCTGAAAGAATTTGAAAAGTTATGCGCTAAATTAAAAAGCAGAACCTCTAAGGTAATAATCTTGGGATTACTACCTGAGTCACGGGCAAACTGGCATTGGGTAAATAAAGTCAAGGAGTTAAATGCGTCGATCAAAGATTGGTGTGGGAGGAATGGGTTTCCGTTCATGGGGCACTGGCACCAATACTGGGGTAGAAGGGAGCTGTTCCGGTGGGACTAACTAGGGCTGTAGAGAGGGCTTTAGACTAAATAGAGAGAGGTGAGGATTCTGGAGAGGGAATACATATGTTTACAAAGCAAAAGGATATGACAGCATTGCAGGGCAGCTATTTAGGCAATGATACCCAGAATGTGACAGGAAGGGACAGTGTGTACAGGCATTAAAAAAAAAAATCAGCAAATATGGTCCAAGGGGGATAAAATCATAAAAATGCAAAATTAATGGCTCTTTACTTAAATGCATATAGTATTCGGAACAAAATAAATTAATTAACGGCACTAATAGAGGTTAATGGGTATGACCTTCTAGCCATTACAGAGACATGGTTAGAAGGAGATCAAAGCTGGGAACTAAATATTCAGGAGTATGTAACTTTTCAAAAGGACAGGCAGGAAGGAAAGGGGGGTGGGGTAGCTTTGTTAGTACGAGATGGAATAAGTACCATAGCAAGAAATGACCTTGGATCGGAAGATGTAGAATCCATATGGGGGGAGGTAAGAAATAACACTGGGAAGAAGACACTGGTGGGAGTAGGCCAGAGGCCCCATAACAATAGCTATACTGTAGGACAGGGAATAAATCAGGAGATAATGAGGGCATGTAAAAAAGGCAGTACATTAATCATGGATGACTAATCTCCATGTGAATTGGGAAAATCAAATTGGGAGAAGAAGCCATGAACAAGAATTCATAGAGTGTATTCGGGACAGATTCCTGGAACAATATGTTGTGGATCCAACCAGGGATCAGATTATTTTGGATCTGGTAATGTGTAATGAGGCAGGTTTAATAAATGATCTCAGAGTAAAAGATCCCATAGGAAACAGTGACCATAACATGGTAGAATTTAGCATTCAGTTTGAGAGTGAGAAACTTGGATCGGAAACACTGCTAAACTTAAACAAGGGCAATTACAAAGGAATGAGGGCAGTGTTGGCTGGAGTGGACTGGGAAAGGAGTTTAACAGAAAAGACGGTTGATGAACAATGGCAGACGTTTAAGAAAATAGTTCATGACCCACAACAAAGATATATCCCAGTGAGGAAGAAGGATTCAAGGAAGGGGATAAACCAACCATGGTTAACCATGGAAGTTAAGGGTAGTATCAAATTGAAAGAAAAAACATACAATGTGGCAAAGATTATTGGTAAGCCAGAGGATTGGGAAAGTTTTAAAAACCAAAAAGAGATGACCAAAAAAAAATGAAGAGGGAGAAAATAAACTTGGAGGGTAAACTAGCAAGAAATATAAAAATGGACAGTAAGAGCTTGAAATATATAAAAAGGAAGAGAGAGGCCAAAGTGAACCTAGGCCCCTTAGAGAATGATGCTGGGGAAATAATTATGGGGAACCAGGAAATGGCAGAAGAGTTGAATAAACACTTTGCATCAGTCTTCATGGTAGAAGACACTAATAGCATTCAAAGAATACTAAATGATCCTGAGGCAAAAGTGGGGGGAGGAAATAAATACAATAACTATGACTAGAGGAAAAGTATTAGGGAAACTAATGTGTCTAAAGGCCGATAAGTCCCCTGGACCAGATGCGTTGCATCCTAGGACATTGAAGGAAGTGGCTACACAGATAGTGGATGCAGTGGTAGTAATCTTCCAAGAATCCTTAGATTCTTTAAAAGTCCCAGAAGATTGGAAAACTGCCGATGTAACATCCTTATTCAGAAAGGAGGGAGACAAAAAAGAGGTAGCTATGGGCCAGATAGTTTAACATTCGTCATCGGGAAAATTTTGGAGTCTATTATAAAAGATATAATAGCAGAGCATTTAGAAATGCATAGTCTAATCAAGCAGAGTCAGCATGGCTTCACAAAGGGGAAATCATGCCTGACAAATTTATTAGAATTCTTTGGAGAGGTAACAAGCAGGATAGATAAAGGGTAATCAGTAGATGTAATATATTTGGATTTCCAAAAGGCATTCGATAAGGTACCGCACATAAGGCTACCTAATAAGGGAAGAGCCCATGGTGTTGGGGGCAGTATATTAGCATGGATAGAAGATTAGCTAATTAATAGAAGACAGAGAGGGGCATTTTCAGGGTGGCAACCTGTAGCTGGTGGAGTGCCACAGGAATGAGTGCAGGGGCCACAATTATTTACAATATATTTTAATTACTTGGATGAGGGAAGTTAAGTGCTACCACCAAGTTTGTAGATGACACAAAAATAGGTGGGAAGGCAAGTGGTGGGGATGACACAAAATTGTCTACAGAGGGATATAGACAGGTTAAGTGAATGGGCAAAAACTTGGCAGATGGAATATAACGTGGGAGGTTATGCACTTTGGCAGATAGAATAGAGGAGCTGAATATTATTTAAATGGAGAAAGGCTGCAGAAAGCTGCAGCACAGAGGGATTTGGGAGTCCTCGTGCATGAATCCAAAAAACAGAGGAGTTCAGCAGGTAATGGGGAAGGCAAATGGAATGTAGCCTTTATTTCAAAGGGAATGGCATATAAAAATAGGGAAGTCTTGCTAAAACTACACAAGGCATTAGTTACTACATCTAGAATACTGTGAACAGTTTTGGTCCCCTTCCCTAAGGAAAGATATACTGGCATTGGAGGCAGTCCAGAGAAGGTTCACTTGGTTGATCCTGGATATTGAGAGATTTTCCTATGAGGAGAGGTTGAGTAGGTTGGGCCTGTACTCATTGGAGTTTAGAAGAATGATAGGCGACCTTATTGAAACATATAAGATTCTAGGGTGCTTGACAGGGTAGATTCTGAGAGGTTGGTTCCCCTTGTGGGAGAGTCTAGGACCAGGGGGCATAATCTCAGAGTAAGGGGTCACCCATTTAAGACAGAGATGAGGAGGAATTTCTTCTCTCAGAGTGTAGTGAGTCTGTGGAATTCTTTACCGCACAGGGCTGTAGATGCTGAGTTGTTAAGTATATTCAAAGCTGAGATAGACAGATTTTTCATCGGTAAAGCAATCAAGGCTTATGGGGAAAAGGCAGGAAAGTGGTGTTGAGGATTAATGGATAGCCATTATCTCATTGAATGGCAGAGCAGACCCAATGGGCCGAATGGCCTACTTCTGCTTCTACATCTTATGGTCTTATGAGATCAATGTCTAAACACCACTTTGTGAGTTTGGTGACAGGTGACATGACTCTCTGATGCAGAATAGACTCAATTTCTTGTTTCACCTTCTGTAAGAGTGGGTGTGCAACCTTCCTTGGGGTGAACAAGCACATTGGTTTTGCATCTGGTCTCAATGTGATGCAATAGGCTGTTTTCAGCTTCCCTAGACCTCTGAATAGCTTTAGGAATTCTGCCCTGAATTCTGTTGATTTCTCGGAACTTCCTTGTTCATCAACTTTGTAGATGAGTTGTAGATCTGTGCAAGCTTTTCGTCTTAACAGTGAAGATTCTTGATTATGAATTACATAAAAAGTTTCTGTGATTTCTCTTCCTTTTTGCTTGACTTTCAGCTGAATGTCTCACTTACCATGTCGTCTTATGATCAATGGCTGGAGAATGTCTGGTTTCAACCATTTTTCTTTGCCTGACAGAATTGAAATTCCTGGTCTCATGTCTAACTTGATGTTTGTTTTATGTCAATTGACCATAACACCTGTGCTCCAATAGTTTCCATTTGATCCTGTAATTTGTCCCAAGAATGGTACTTCTGGACCTTTTCTTCAACTTCTTGATAGCCTTCAGTTTTTTGATTGGTACATGATCTTGGCTCTTTCTCCTTTGTTTGCTTTGTTAAAAGCCACTTGCTGCTGCAAACTGATTTAAAACGGCTTCTCTTCTTGAAGGAATGGCATTCCACATTTTGGCAGGGCATTCTTTGTGCCGATGTAGCCTTTTCCTGCCACAGCGAAAACACTAAATATTGATGGCTACTGCACCCTCTTCTCTTTTTCCCTGTTTGGGCTTAAATGCGCTGTAAGGTTTATGTGCTATAAATTGGA
This sequence comes from Carcharodon carcharias, assembly GCF_017639515.1. Lineage (NCBI taxonomy): Eukaryota > Metazoa > Chordata > Chondrichthyes > Lamniformes > Lamnidae > Carcharodon > Carcharodon carcharias. The sequence continues at coordinate 91,907,835 of NC_054484.1, read as the reverse complement.
CTGTATCAGCTGGTTTTCTCCACAAGATTGCTTTTTTCCTTTGAATAAAAAATTTGTTTTGCTTTCTCTCTTCTGCCTGCCTTCTTATCAGCACAGCTTTTGATAGGGTCAAGTCTTCCCTCAACTGTGAAAATTCTGATAGTGACTCTTCTTAGATTTCCAAAACAATGCAATCCCAAATTAATTCCTCTTTCAGGACTCCATATTCACAATTTTGAGCAAGTATATATGGCTCATTAATAAAGGAATCTGTGCTCTCACCCAGTCTTTGGGTGTCCCTATTAAATTTTGCTGTTTCAACAATGATTTTTTTCTGAAGACTGAAATAACAATCAAAGGCTTTGATAACTTCTTCACACATCGCTGTGTCTTCGATTATGCCCTGTCTAACTTTGTCTGCACTACTGCCTATTGCATATAGTAAGATACTGACCTTCAACTTGCTAGTCTTCTCTGCTAGTCCCAATGCTGCCCTGTAGCTGGTGAAGCTGTGATGCAAGTTCTGCCACTTCTTGACTTGATTCTTGCCTTTCACATGGTCGAAACACTCTGTTAAAAGTAGGATTATTTCTACCTCTTCCTTTTACCAGTGCCTTTTCGGGAGTTCAGCTGAAGATTTTCCTGCACTGTCCTGTCCTACAATCACTTCTCTTGCTACCTCTTCCAGTTGCTGGGCTCTTCACTTGTTGCTCCTTTCATCATGTTTCACCACTGCTACTACCTGTTATTGTTGTTTTGGTCTTAGGGGTGGTAGGCATGGTCCTGGACTTGCAGGTAAGGTTGGAAGCAATGCTGGTGGCAAACTCTATCTTTTATTGAACATTTTAATAACTATTTGCAAGGTAGACTCAGCATGAAGGTCTACATAGAACCATCTCTCACCATGCTCTGTTATCATGTGATCTTACCTCACTGAGGCATGGAGGCTTGCTGATACTGCTTTATGTGCAAGGCGTTATTGAGGAGCTTTGTTCTGAATGTACATTCATTGATTGGATATTCATATAAGAGCATGAAGGACCTTTTATGCCTGATACAGAACCCTCTGCCAAAAACGTGTGCCTTTCCATTCTCACTGTGGAGAGATATGTGGTGGAGGGAGCAAAATAGCATATTAATAAACGAGTAAAGATGATGCTAATTAAATTTGGAAACCCCTGATATGACTGTCACCTTGTGCATAGTTGCAATTGTTTCTTTTTAAGTTTTCAATGGATGTACAATTAAATCCTCTGGTGGAAAATGCATGATTGTGAATTTTTAGAATTTACAATAATTCTATGTTTTCCTCAGCTGTATGGGTCAGGTTGAAAACTATTCTTTGTGCAGCCAAATACTGTTGTTGGCAGTGCTCCCAGCTCCCAACCAACATTTTCCAAATGTTCCTTATATAGCTTTCAATATTTCATTTGTGTACTTTTCCTGCATTTTGTTGAAATTTAAGTGTGCATTCCATTTTTGTTTCCTGGTCCTGACACTGCCAGAAACTAAATAAGGCAAAAATATTATGGCTGTTGTTTTACCACCTTGCTTGCAATAACCATCTGTTGTCTTATCAGAATCTTTTTTTTATTTATTTGTTCATGGGATGTGGGCTACCCTGGCTGAGCAATCATTTATTGTCGATCCCTAGTTGCCCTTGAGAAGCTGGTGGTGATCTAGCTGCTTGAACCGCTGCAGTCCATGTGGTGTAGTAACATCCACAGTGCTGTTAGGGAGTTCCAGGAATTTGACCCAGTGACAGTGAAGGAATGGCGACATATTTCCAAGTCAGGGTGGAGAGTGAGTTGGAGGGGAACGTCTAGGTGGTGGTGTTCCCATCTATCTCCTGCTCTTGTCCTTCTAGATGGTAATGGTCATGGGTTTGGAAGGTGCAGCCTAAGGAGCCTTGGTGAATTCCTGCAGTGCATCTTGTGGATGGTGCACACTGCTGCTACTGTGTGTTGGTGGTGGAGGGAGTGAATGTCTGTGGATGGGGTGCCAATCAAGTGGGTTGCTTTGTCCTGGACGATGTCAAGCTTCTTGAGTGTTGTGGGAGCTGCACTCATCCAGGCAAGTGGGGAGTATTCCATCACACTCTTGACTTGTGCCTTGTAGATGGTGGCCAGGCTTTGGGGAGTCAGGAAGCGAGTTACTCGTTGCAGGATTCCTAGCCTCTGACCTGCGCTTGTAGCCACAGTATTTATAAGGCTTGCCCAGTTCAGTTTCTGGTCAGTGGTAACCTCCAGGATGTTGATAGTGGGGGATTTAGTGATGTCAATGCCATTTAATGTCAAGGGGCGGTGGTTAGATTCTCTCTTGTTGGTCATTGCCTGGCACTTGTGTGATACGAATGTTAATTGGCACTTGTCAGCCCAAGCCTGGATATGTCCGGGTCTTGCTGCATTTGGACATGGACTGCTTCAGCATCTGAGGTGTTGCGAATGGTGGTGAACATTGTGCAATCATCAGTGAACATTCCCACTTCTGCCCTTATGATGGAAGGTAGGTCATTGATGAAGCAGCTGAAGATGGTTAGGTCGAGGATACAACGCTGAGGAACTCCTGCAGTGATGTCCTGGAGCTGAGATGACTGAACTCAACAACCATGACCGTCTTCCTTTGTGTTAGGTATGACTTCAACCAGTGAGAGTTTTCCCCCAGTGTTATATTCCTTCGATCACTTTGCTCAGTGAACACAGTTGCACACCTATCTACTGATGAATGAGTTGGTAAACCAGAAACTGCAGATGCAGAGACCAATGTAAGATGAAGCACATGCTATTTATTAACACAAGTAACAGCACCAACACATATGCTTCTCCAACCAGACCCTATCTCTAAACTACTGATTAACATTGTAGCCCATGCTACACAGCAATTGGGTAATAATCAAGTGGTCAGTCTGCTCACTTTCTCTTAAAGGAGTATTGCACCTCAGATTACCACACCCTGATTCTCAAAGACTCCAGTTTTGCTAGGGCTCCTTGAAGCCACACTCGGTCAAATGCAAATGTTAAGGGCAGTCACTCTCACCTCATCTCAGGAGTTCAGCTCTTTTGTCCATGTTTGAACCAAGGCTGTAATGAGGTCAGGAGCTGAGTGGTCCTACTGGAACCCAAACACCCAAACTGGGCGTCAGTGAGCAGGTTATTGCTAAGCAAGTGCCACTTGATAGCACTGTTGATGACCCCTTCCATTATTTCACTAATGATCGAGAGTAAACTGAAGGGGCGGTAATTGGCCTGGTTGGATTTGTCCTGTTTTTTGTGTACAGGACATAACTTGGCAATTTCCCACATAGCCGGGTGGATGCCAGTGTTGTAGCTGTACTTGAACAGCTTGGCTAGGTGCACGGCAAGTTCTGGAGTACAGGTCTTCAGTACTATTGGCGGAATTTTGTCTTGGCCCATAGCCTTTGCACTATCCATTGCCTTCAGCTGTTTCTTGATATCACATGGAATGAATTGAATAGGCTAGAGACCGGTATCTGTGATGCTGGGGACCTTCGGAGGAGTCCGAGATGGATCATCCACTTGGCACTTCTGGCTGAAGATTGTAGCAAATGCTTCAGCCTTACCTTTTGAACTGACATGTTGGGCTCCCCCATCACTGAGGATGGGTATATTTATGGAGCCTCCTTCTCCAGTGAGTTGTTTAATTGTCCACCACCATTCACGACTGGATGTGGCAGGACTGCAGAGCTTCGTTCTGACCTGTTGGTTGTGAGATCGCTTAGCTCTGTCTACCGCTTGCTGCTTATGTTTTGCACGCAAGTAGTCCTGTGTTATAGCTTTCCCTAGTTGGCATCTCATTTTTAGGTATGCCTAGTGCTGCTCCTGGCATGCCCTCCTGCACTCTTCATTGAACCAGGGTTGATTCCCTGGCTTGATGGTAATGGTAGAGTGGGGATATGCCAGGCCATGAGGTTACAGATTGTGTTTGAGTATAATTCTGCTCCTGCTGATGGCCCACAGTGCCTCATGGATGCCCAGTCTTGAGTTGTTAAATCTGCTCGAAATCTATCCCATTTAGCACGATGGTGGTGCCACAGAACACGATGGAGAGTATCCTCAATGTGAAGGCGGGACTTCGTCTCCACAGTGACTGTACGGTGGTCACTCCTACCGATACTGTCATGGACAGATGCATCTGCAGCAGGCAGGTTTGTGAGGATGAGGTTGGGTATGTTCTTTTCTCTTTTTGGTTCCCTCACCACCTGCCGCAGACCCAGTCTAGCAGCTATGTCCTTTAGGACTCGGCAAGCTCGGTCAGTAGTGGTGCTACCGAGCCACTATAGACCAATTTGAACTTAAGGCAGGAAACGGAAGTGCAATGGCCAAAGTGAGTAGCGAGCTTCAGGTCTAATTTACAATCACCTAAAGCTGGTGGTAACGCTGTCACCATTAGTGGGCAGGAGTCAAAATTGGTGTAGGGTCATGTCAGCACTGGGGATCCATAGCAAAGGCTATAGATCCTGACAATATCACAGATGTAGTGCTGAAGTTCTGCTCTCTCCAGAGCTCATCATGCCTCTAGCCAAGCTGTTCCAGTACAGCTACAATTGTGGCATCTACCTAACAAGTAGAAAATTGCCTGGATATGTACTGGCCGCAGAAAATATGACAAATCCAATTGGTCTGTTGCTGCAAAGTAATGAAAGGTGTCATCAATACTGCTATCAGTTGGCACTTACTCACCAATAACCTGTTCACTTATGCTGTCTGGGTTCTGACAGGACCACTCAGCTCCAGACCTCATTATAGTCTTTGTACAAACATGGACAAAATAGTTGAATTGCAAAGGTGAGATGAGAGTGACTGCCCTTGATATCAAGGGAACAAGTGACTACATCAGAGAGAACTAACACTTTGAATAAACAATGGTCCAATTTTGCGGCAAGGGTAATGGTAAGGTTATCCTTGCTCACCGTTATTGAGGAATAAATTGAACAGCACCTTCTGGCATCCATACATGTGCAATAAAACATGGAAATTAGGAATACACTGCCCAATTTACCTACAAAACTGCTGCTGTATAGTGGAACCTCAGTATAGACTCAGCATTGAAACATGCCAGTAAATGTTAAAGTGTGTCCTTTCAAGTGTAAGTAAATTATTCATGCTGTGATATGTCTTACTTAATGCCAAGCCACCTTTCTGGCATTGTAAATTAACCTTACAGATTAGGTCTCAGCCCTTCAGATTTTAATTATTGCTGGATTTAAAAAAAAATTAAAAATTAAAATTGTATTTATTCTTTCTTTCAGTCTCTATTATATATCTCTCTTAATCATTTCTTTCTCTGTCTTTATTTCACTTTCTGTTTATAATTTTATAATGAATTAAATATGTTAACTTACACTTCCTTATTTAGACTCTCCAAGGGGAATTCTAATCGCCAAAATGGGTGGGTTAGGTCGGGTGGGCTGTGAAAATTTTAACAATATTATAATGACCTACCCTGAACTCACTCACTTGCAGTTTTAATGGAGGCAGGATAGAGGCTGGGAAATCAAGCCACAAACCTAGGAAACAGGTTGGTCATTTAATTATTTTAATGACACATTTTACCTGTTTCCAGGTTTAATTCTGGCTTCGGGAAACCCAGCAGTTAAAGGGAGACGAGGACAGCTGGGTGAAAGACTTAAGCACCTTTCCAGCACTGTAGGTTGGGAGCAGGAGTGCTTCCTTCCATCCCCCAAGCTAACCTATTTCCCTCCCTCAGGACAGGAGCCTACACCCACCCGAGGATTCAAATTCCTCCCAGAACTCAAATCCTCCACAGCTGTGCTCCCTCCCCTCCATGCCATCATTATCTTAGCAGCAGGCTCCCTATCGGCTCAGGGGCTGTGGCCTCCTCTCAAGCAATCCCCACCCGACAGGGAGAAAAGCCTGTAAATCAGACTGACTTCTGGAGGAGAAGCCTGCTGGGAAATAAAGACACATTCTGTATAGTTAAAATTCCACAATGTCCAGCGAAAGCAAGACCTCCACTTCCCAGCTCTTGGTCTATAGATTTCGAGGTTATGGCAATTCAAGTTATATCCAAGTGCTTATAAATGTGATGAGGGTTTCTCCCTCTGCCACCCTTTCAGGTAGTAAGTTCTGGGCACCCACCACCCACTGGATGAAAAAAAAATCCTCAACTCCCTTTTAATCCTCTGCCTCTTTTAACCTATGTCCCCTAGTTATTGATCTCTCTGCTACGATTACTGGGTCCTTCCTATTCACTCTGTCTAAGCTCTCATAATTTTATACACCTCAGTTAAATCTCCTCTCACCCTCTGTTCCAAAGCAAACAACCCCAGTCAATCCAATCTTTCCTTCTACCTAAATTTTTTTAGTCCTGACAACATCCTCGTAAATCTCTTCTGCACCTTCTCCAGTGCAGTCATACTATTCCAGTAATGTGGTGACCAGAACTGCATGCATTACTAATTAGTGTTTTATACAGTTCTAACATAATCTCAATGTTCTTATATTCTATGCTTCATTTAATAATGTAGAGTATCCCAGATGCCTTCCTAACCACCTTACCTATCTGCCCTGCTACCTTCAGAGATCTGTGGACATGCATTCCAAGGCCCCTCTGTTCTTCTACGCTTCTTAGTATCCTACCATTTATTGTGTATTCCCTTGTCCATTTCCCCTCCCAAAATGCATGAACTCAGACTTCTCTGGATTGAATTCCAATTGCCACTTTTTTGCCCAGCAGTCCATTACTATCTTCTTACAGTCTACAGCTTCTTTCCTTACTATCAACCATGTGGCCAATTTTTATAATAGTTGTAAACTTTTTAATCACATCTCCTGCATTTACATCTAAATTATTGTTATATACCACGAAAGCGAGGGACCTCGTACTGAGCCCTGCAGAACCCTAAGGGAATCAGCTTTTCAGTCATGAAAACATCTGTCAACTCCCTTTGCTTCCCACCACTGAGCTAATTTTGGATCCACGTTACCATTTTCCATTGGGTCCCATAGGTTTTTACTTTACTGACCAGTCTGCCATTTGGCGTTTTTTCAAAAGTCTTGCTAAAATCCATAAAGATTGCATCAAACACACTAACCTCATTGACCCTCCCTGTTAACTCCTCAAATAATTTAATCAAGTTAGTGGAAACTGGAAAATGCCTAGAAGTAATCTATTTAGTTTGACAAATGAGCAGGGAAGTATATAATTTTGGTGCTGCCTCTTAAGAGAAATGGATGACATTTAGTCAATAGGATAGGAATAAAATAAAATCTGTTTAAGATTTGATTAAACTATTGTTTGATATTCACTGAAAGGGGAGTATGTTGCACTGATTTGTTACATAAATTTAAAGTTTACAAGAGTTGTCTGTACAGTTGACTAACATTTAGGATGATGTGACAATCTACGAAATGAATATCTTCTTTTAAAAAGGACACTATGAACTATATAACCAAGTAAATGACACAAGATAATGACTTCACTTTTGTATATTTCTCAGTAGAACAAGTTCCAAAGCAGGTTCTAAAATAACACAATTGTCCTTTGTTGAAAAACATGTTCCTCTTCCACTGGAGATAAATTAAATCTGTCTTCTCGCTCTATTGCTTTATAATGAAAGTGATGTTTTTGGTTGACAACTCCCTGTTGCAATGACTGGTTTTCAGCTCTGCAATAGTAATCATGACTGACACATCCCTCAGTTGTATGTATTTCCCTTGTGAAGACTGGCTTCCTTAAGTTCAACTTAATCATTTGTTTTTATTCCCTGCATTGCTTATGCTGTTTTAACTGTAATGTAGGATTATGTGTGTGTGGGTAAGTGTGAATTATTAATATTTATCCATATGGAAAAAAGAGAATTAGTAATTGCCTGCAATCACTGGTGTATAGAATAATGTAGAATAGACTCCCCCATTTCTTCACAAACTCAAATTTATTCAGAAATAAGAGATAAAGTAATCATTATAGATTGTGTGTAAAATGAAGCAGGTAGTGGTTATTTATATCCAATATAACTGCAGACTTCTGCCTATTTCACTCTAGTGTACCAAAATTGGTAATTCTTTCTGCACAATTATGTAACTTTGCTCTATTATACCACTTACCAGACATCACAACAAGACTGATACAGTCCACACCAGCCATTAAGGCTAAAGGTTAGCAGCAGTCACATTCCAATGAAATTGAGAATGGGAGGCACCTACGAGCAACTGAAGAGGAAAGCGCAAATCCACAAGGTGTGGAGATTTGAGTAGAGGACCTGCCCTTTGGCAGATCACTACTAGTACATTCCAGTGGGATACCATCTCTTACATCTACCATCACATTGACCTCAGAGTGTTACAGTGCTCAAAGGGTTAACTCAATTGTCCTGCCTCTGATAATCAATGTCAATCGGATTTGGCAAAAAGATGCAGATGGCACTCGATTACTGGATTTGCATAGCCTTTACTCTGTGGTTTCAACATTTGTATATTTTTCATCCGGTTTACTCAGTGCATGTTTTATCCAATTATATTTTAAGAACAACTCTGCTTCACCATGTGTCAATGCAATTCTATAGTGGGGATTTTCTAAATCAACAGAAAAATTCAAGTTTTGAAATGAATAATTATTAATTAGCGAAATTCATGTGAAACTTGTATTTCAAGGAAATATCAGAATATATATATGCAGCAGTGTACCAAACTAGCAACAGTTAGCAATGCCAAATGTATTTTGTACTTTAGTCATTAACAGTTTTATCGACAGCAAAAGCTATGATTTGCATTAATATTAGAGAATTTGCACAAAACAGATTGTCATCAGGTGGGTTTTTTTTGCATTTGCAAACCTACTCGCATATTATTTGAATGACTACATATTAATAAAAACACATTCCTACAATGATAGCATTTGAGTAGTTAGAATTACTTGCATTTAAATACAAATTTAAAAGAGTTAAATTGACTAACCCTGAAAAAAAGCACGGGAATTGAGGTACACGATGAACCCGTGTTTAAGGAAGCCTGTTAAACTGGTGCTACTGCTGTTTTAAAAGATGGCTGCAGGCAGCCAACATAACCGCACTGTACACTGATGGCACCCATTAGCACAGTATCCAATGTTTTGAGGGGCTAGTGCTAATTTAAGGCAACCTGCATTTTGTCAAAGGGAGGTGCATTGTGGCTGCAAGAAGCAGTGGGAATTTTTTGAAAACTATGACACAGTGGGGAAAGGCTGAGAATGTGATACAGTAAATACCAAGAGTTTATGTCAGTCTGGATAACTTGGTACAAGATTTGGAAAGAAACACTGATTCCTGTAGCCACATCCAGACATATCCTTAGAGATAGTTGGAAGAAATTGCCAGGAGTATTGAAGAACATGGATGCAATGCAGGAAGAAGTTTAATGGTTTTACACAAGTTAGTGAGGTGAATGAAATCATCTTCAAATGGCATATCCTACCTTTAACACGAGCCTCATCCATAGCTCAGTTCATTAAACTCCTCTCTGACTTAACAACAATCTCTATCAATTAGCAGATTACACAATGCACAGTTCCTATTTTCTCCTTTTCCTTCACCCATGTCCTAACCCTTGTCCCTTTATCACTTCAGATACCCAAGAATTGCAACATGGCCAGTCATCAGAGGAAGAGGAAGAAAATTCTGAAGATGGAGAGACACTGTCATTCGATCATACACTCTCAGCCATCAGCTCAGCCACCAGCTCAGAGTGACACTGCACATATTTTAGAGGCTAGGATAGAAGAGGGATCTGTATGTGGTGAGACAGCAGGCAAAAGTATGCAGGTGCCAGGGCAGGGGAAAAGGATAGCACAGGTGCAAGTTCAGTGGAGAGTGAGGTTGCACTTGAGAGGAGGTATTATTTTGGCCAAATGGTGTAACCAGGCATTAAAAAGGTGATGTGCTAATAAGAAATGCCTTCTTGCAAGTCTGGATTTAGCACACATTTCAGGCTATCTGATGATTATTATGATTTGAACATATCTGCTGGCTCTGAAACTGAAACCTGCAGGTTTTACCGCTGAAGACATAATTTTCCTGAAGCTGCATATGTAGTCTGCATTCACTCACTTCCATTGGAAGTGTGGAGTAGGAGTGAAAAGATGTCTCAAGGAGATAGGGAGAGGGCGCCCTGGTTCTCTGAGGTGGCACTGGAGATTCTGGTGGAGTTGGTAGCAAGGCAGAGAGATGTCCCCCACAGGGAGGAAGGAGGGCACAGAGACAGCTAATGCAGCAGTGTGAGAGGAGATTTCCCAGGAGCTCACAGTTTGAGTCAGAAGGTCCAAGAACATAGTTGAAAGTCTATAACTCTTTACTATGGACATATGAAGCAGTGGTGTTCTGTTGGCATGGCTGAGTCAGCGAGAGAGAGAGTGCATGGAAAGAAGCTTAAATGCACGTGGTGATCCGGGGAGAGGAACGTCGAAAGGAGAGTTCAAAACCCTGGAGGTGGACCCTTGTGGAAGGTCTGAGAGAAAGTGTCGTTTGGGAGAAGATTCCAAAGCTAGTTCTTCGAGAGTGGAGATTGGAAACCCTCGTGTGACAGATGGAGTTCGGTGAGACCGGTTGGTTCACAGTGTGACAAGTGCCTGGGGGGAGTTGATTAGAAATTCATAGCATCTGTTTGGGGTGGCATCAGTCAGTTTCAGAGTGTGGTGTGCCTGACCACGGTGGCTATTGGTTGACATGGATTGTGTACTTACTGTGAAAATTGGAAATAAGATAGATTTTGTAACTTGTGTTAATCTTACGAATCTGTGTATATCTGTAAAGGCATAGTTGTGGGTGAAGGAGTATTACAATATAGTTCATCTTTCTTTTGTTAAAAGTTCATCAGCTGACTTCTGTGACTCTGTTCAGTAGCTGCCCCCCACGCTTCTGAACAAAAAAATAAAAGTTAGGATCTATCAAGTCAGGTTCCACTCTGGGATCAGGCTTGTCTGGCAGTAACATCAGCTGGGATAAGGAGTAGTACACAGTGGATTGCAATCGACTTATGACACATATTGCAGGTTCAGGTAACCTGAAAATGAAGTTGCTTCTGCAACTTTGGGCGGAATCGTCCCACATTTACAGTCAGTGCGGTAGGGGGCAGGAAAAAGGATGTTGTACCTGCTGGCCACAATGGCGGCTTTTTGCGCCGTATTGTCCTATTCCCACCTCATTAATTATGCAGCCACAGGAAACACGCCGTCTCACTGGCAGCAGCCTCCGATTTGCCTGCTATGCTATTACCTTGCCGCTTCCTCACACAGATCATATTTAAACTACAGCTGCACAAGCACTTCTCAAACTTCTCAGCTCAGTAATGCACTGATGAAGGCATGGCACCAAAAACCAAGAAGAGTGCAGCCCCCAATTCATTAAGGCATCCCTAGGATGCCTTCAGGACACTATGGAGGCCAGCTGTGATGTCCTTTACCTCCGCAGGAGGCCCATCAGTCTCACCACTCTGGCTTGAGAGGTGGCGGTAGAAATGGTCAGTGCCAATGTTACACACAAAAGGTTGGCCATCCAATGCAAAAAACAGATGAATGATCACATCTGTGCCACCAGGATAAGGCAACAATCTCATTACTCTAATCTCACACACTCACAAGGCCATCACACACTCACTGGCATATCATTCACTGTCAGATCAAGGGATATCACCACTCACCCTCACACAAATCCTCATCACCATCTGGCTTCATCTCCTCTGGAGACTGCTTCCTCAGCCCTCACCATTTTGAGGCCACTTGCACAGATCAACATGTGTCCCCACACATCTGTTGGGATACCTCTTTCCCAATACAGCCTTCACGCTGCAGCCTCTTCCCTTCCCTCACTCTGGCCACTTCTCCCCCTTCCCCAAACAAGCCCTAGCCCTGCAGCCATTGCAAAGCCAACCCCCACCTTACAGCTGGTCTGGTAGGTACAGACCTGCCATGATCCCCTTGAAACGTGAAGCCTGGCGCTAATGACTGCGAGTGTTGCCCGAAGAAGGGTAGGCAAACAAACCTCGACGTCCCAAGCAAAGTGCAGCTCGCCAGGTGCATGTCACTTATGTACAATTGTGAAACATATTGGTGTGCCCAGATGATCCAGTGTGGGGCGATGATTCCTGTGAGCAGGGCTTATAATGATATGCAGATGTATTAAAATGAATTTCCCGATGTCCGGCAGTGGGAAAGGCGGCCCATCATTGAGCAGCGGAGTGGACAATCGCAAACTGGTTTCACGAGGGCGTGAAACTGATTTTTGGCCTTCCCTGCATATTGTCCTAGCTGTGCTGTGACATCCAAATCTTCATTCCATGAGATCATTGATCTTTAATGACTTCTTTGGTAAAGTGCAGTCACACACAGGTCTTGGGTTCTGTGACTGTAGTAGTGTTGTTTGAAGATAGGGTGGATAGGGCCTCATGCTGAGAGCTTTCCTCACTTTCCTGACCTCCTGCAGTAGTTGGTGCCACTCTGCCAATCCTCAACTCCTCTGATTCCTCTTGCAGAGCAAGGGCAACTCCTAGCAAGATGTCCATGACCAAGCATGTCTTTTCTCCTCGTAACTCCTGTCCAACATTCACATTTTTTTGAAGTGCTGATAGAATATGTGGGAAAAATGTTGATTGGTGTGTTGCTGAAAAAGTATTCCCGGAAGTCTCCCAATTTGGCTCAAAAGTCCGCTTTAAATGCAATGTAGTCAGTCAGTCTCAATCAGCAAGTGAACACTAAAAGTTGAGCATGGCTTTCAGTAGCGCTCAAAAACCTCAGCAATAAATGTTTACTCCTCTTCAGTTGGTGAGTGTTAGGAGAGGTCATTAAATGTTGTGCAGCATCTTTAATGAACGCTTGCAGGCAATTTAATTGTCAATCTTCCTCTTTACAACCCTCTAGGTGGCTGTTTTTAACACGCACTTCAATTGTCTACCAAGATGGCATCTAGTGCTCAACGCAAGCTAAATTAAAGTAGCAGCTTTAGACCCCATCTTGGCCACCTCGAAAACTCTTTATCACTTAAAGTATTTGGCTAAAATCACCCCCTCATTCTGCTGGACAGGAGCCTGATGGGGATTTTGGTGGGACAGGCTACAGAAGAAAGCTGATGGGTGTGTATAACCAAATGCTTGTATGGTGTATTGGAAAGTTTGTGCACAATGTCAAAAAGTCTGGAACCAACTAAACACGCGGCTTTGCACAAAAATTGGAGCCCACCCTTTCCAGCAGAGAACTGGTGATCACCTCCATCAGCATATTTGTGGAACCCATTATGATGCAGCAGAAGGATAGGCAGGAAAGAAAAGGAGGTGGTGTAGCTTTGTTAGTAAAGGAAGAGATCAGTGCTATAGTGAGGAATGATATAAGCATTGGAGAGTAAGATGTAGAGTCAGTCTAGGTAGAAATGAGAAATAGCAAGGGAAAGAAGTCCCTGGTGGGAGTAATCTATAGGTCCCCAAACAGTAGTTTAGCAGTAGGGCACAGTATAAACCAGGAAATACTGGGAGCATGTAAGAAAGGCACGGCAATAATCATGGGTGATTTTAAAACGCATATAGACTGGACAAATCAAATTGGCAAGCGTAGCCTTGAGGGAGAATTCAGAGTGTATTAGAGGTTGTTTCTTGGAGCAATATGTTATGGAACCAACCAGGGAGCAGGCTATTCTGGATTTGGTTTTGTGTAATGAGATGGGATTAATTAATGATCTCATAATAAAGGATCCTCCAGGGAAGAGTGATCGTAGCATGATAGAATTTTAAGTTCAGTTTGAGAGCGAGCAACTTGAGTCCCACACTAGTGTTCTGGAGTTAAACAAAGGTAACTACATAGGTATGAGGGCAGATTTGGCCCTAGTGGAGTGGGCAGGAAGACTACAAGGTAGGACAGTTGATGAACAGTGGCAGATATTTAAGGAGATATTCAATTCCTCCCAAGTAAAATATATCCCAATGAGGAAGAAAGATGATAAGAGGGGGAAAAAGCATCCATGGCTAAGCAAGGAAGTTAAAGATAACTTAAAGGCAAAAACCAAGGCATACCAAATTGCAAAGGTCAGTGGCAGGCTGGAAGATTGGGAAACTTTTAAAGATCAACAAAGGGTTATTAAAAAAGAATAAAAAGAGCAAAGGTAAATTATGAAAGAAAAATAGCACAAAATGTAAAAACTGATGGCAAAAGTTTCTACTAGTATGTAAAAGGAAGGAGAGTAGCTAAAGCGAATGTTGGTCCCTTGGAGGACGAGACTGGGAAGTTAATAGTGGGGAACGCAGAAATGGCAGAGACACTTAATCAATATTTTGCCTCAGTTTTCACAGTGGAGGACACATGTGCCACCCCAATAGTAACAGGTAGTGTAGAGGTTATATAGAAGGAGGGACTTGGAACAATCACCATTAGAGAAAAAGTACTGAGCAAACTATTGAGATTAAAGGGTGACAAGTCCCCAGGACCTGATGACCTACATCCCAGGGTCTTAAAGGAAGTGGCAATGGAGATAGTGGATGCATTGGCTATAATATTCCAAAATTCCCTGGATTCTGGAAAGGTTCCAGTGGATTTGAAAAATGCTAATATAACACCCTTATTCAAAAACAGGGGGAGGCAGAAGGTAAGAAACTATAGACCAGTTAGTTTAACGTCTGTCATTGGGAAATTGTTGGAATTCATTATTAAGGAAGGAGTAATGGGGCATTTGGAAAGTCAAAATGCAATCCATCAGAGTCAGCATGGTTTTATGAAGAGTAAATCGTGCTTGACTAATTTGCTAGAGTTCTTTGAAGATGTGACAAGCAAAGTGGATAATGGGGATCCTGTGGATGTAGTATATCTGGACTTCCAGAAGGCCTTTAATAAGGTGCTGCACAAAAGATTAATACACAAGATAAGATCACACGGAGTTAGGGGTAATATATTAGCTTGGATAGAGGATTGGCTAACCAGCAGAAAGCAGAGAGCTGGGATAAATGGGTCTTTTTCTGGATGGCAAGCTGTTACCAGTGGGGTGCCACAGGGTTTGATCCTTGGGCCCTAATTATTTACAATCTATATTAATGACCTGGATTCAGGGATAGAAGCTACTATAGCTAAATTTGCAGATGACACCAAAATAGGTGGGAAAGTAAGTTGCAATGAAGAAATAAATTTACAAATGGATATGGACAGGTTAGGTGAAAGGGCCAAAATTTGGCAGATGGAGTTTAACATGGATAAGTGTGAGGTTATCCATTTTGGTCAGAAGAATAAAAGCCAACTTATTATTTAAATGGAGAGAAATTTCAGAATGCTTCAATGCAGAGGGATCCGGGTGTCCTCGTGCATGAATCGCTGAAAGCTAGTATGCAGCTACAGCAGTTAATAAGGAGGGCAAATGGAATTTTGGCATTTATTGCTAAAGGAATAGCGTATAAAAATAGGGAAGTGTTGTTGCAACTGTACGAGGCATTGGTGAGACCGCACCTGGAGTACTGTGCACAGTTTTGATCCCCTTACTTGAGGAAGGATGTTGTTGCATTGGAGGTGGTTCAGAGGAGGTTCACTAGATTGATTCCAGAGTTGCGGGGCTTGTCTTATGAGGAGAGATTGAGCAGTTTAGGCCTATACTCGCTAGAGTTTAGAAAGATGAGAGGAGATTAATTGAGGCATATAAGATGCTAAAGGGGATAGACAAAGTAGACGTGGAGCGGATGTTTCCCCTTGTGGGGCATTCTAGAACGAGAGGCCATAGTTTTAGGCTAAGGAGTGGTAGATTTAAATCAGAGATGAGGAGGAATGACTTTTCTCAAAGGGTCATGAATCTGTGGAATTCACTACCTCAGAGTGCAGTGGGTGCTGGGACGCTGAATAAATTTAAGGAGATAGACAGATTTCTAATTAGTAATGGGTTGAAAGGTTATGGGGAGAGAGTGGGAAATTGGAATTGAGGCCGAAATAAGACCACCCATGATCATAATGAATGGTGGGGCAGGCTCGAGGGGCTGAATTGCCTACTCCTGCTCCTAGTTCTTATGTTCTTATGATGGCCTATGTCACAGCTTTGCATTGCTGCATAAAGAGCTTCCTTCAAAGCTTGCTGTAGTGGAAGCTTGGACTGTCGCCTTTCAAGCTCAATCTGTTGCCACCATGACTCTGAACACCACTGTTCAAAGGGGCTGTTAGGGCATCACAATGGTCTAGTAATCTATTTCCCAACAGATTGGTAGGATTGCTGAGAGAGTAGCAATGGTTCCATGGAGGAAGAATCTGTGGTCTTTCAGATTGACAGTATTCCTGCTCCTAATCCTACCAGTCTGCTAGTGCCCTTGCTGTTGCCTGTCAGCCAGCTAGCCCAGACTGCTGCAGTCCAAGTCAAGATGTTGCAGGCTCTCTCGGTCCACAGCTGTTCAGTATTATCCTCAAGGCCATTTGCAGTCCCCTTCCGGCAACCTTCCACCATCAAGTCACTGGAGAAGCACGTTGTAAGAGCAGTAGGGTAGGCAAAGAAACAGAGAAGACAGCCTCTAAGGTAATGCACAAGGGTGATTAATTTATTTTTGCATGTATTATGTAATGATGTAATTTATAAAATTGGATTGGAATATGTTTTTTCTGGCGATTTTTACTTTTGTGTTCTCAAGAAGAGGACGATATGGTGTTCAGTGATAGTGAATGTCTATGTTATTCACCTCAACTAGTCCTTGTGGTAGCAAGTTCCACATTCTAACCATTCTCTGGATAAAAAAGTTCCTCCTGAATTCCCTATTGGATGTATCAGTTACTAGCTTGTACTTATGACCCCTCGTTCTGGTCTCAGAAATGGTGTTACGACCAGGTTATGAGGGGTGAACTGACACCTCTTTTTGTCCCACCTCTAGGTTGGTTTAACAGAGTTTGAATTTAAAAAGGTGACATTGCAAATTCAATATATATACTTAACTGTTTGTAGCTCTATGTAAGAAATAAGCCTGCCAGGTTTCTTAACTTAACTGGTAAAGAGTTTATTTTATTGCTAAAACTCACTTAGGTAAAGATGCAGAGATTATTAACAAAAGGTTTAGAATATAGAAATATGTCCTACTACCCACCAATGCAAATATAATACACACAGCATGCAAAAAATAAATCTCTAAGTGTATCAGATCTTAAAAAAATGGTCAAGTAAAAAATAAAGTCAGAAAAAAATTACTCATGGATTGTTTATAGCTTGTTTGCAGCTGAAGGGTCACTTACTATGGTAGCTGCTGGTACTTGCGTTTCTCACTGGAACAGTCGGTCTGCAGTCATGGTTGATTCCCTTTTCTCTCGGATACAGTGGTGTTGATTTGAAATCATTCTTTAAGAACTCTTGGTTCTTAAATGAAGCAATGAAGTCTTCTGTTAGGGTTCCATATCACAAACAACTCAACTTTGATGAGAGATTCAATGAAAGATAGAGGGGTAAGGCTCTTGCCCTTTCTAACCATGTGGCAGTCTCTCTGACAGTTAGTTCAAATCCAGTATCTTTTTGCACCCAAGAGCAGGGTCACATCACCCATCTCTGATTTCAATCTGGGCTCATCTTAGCCATTGTCTCTGAGAGATCTTTAGACTCTGTCTCCACAAAGCAGTTTGTGTCCTTCACAAATGCAACGTAATAGCTGCTGTAGACCAGTGTGCTTAGCTTAGCAAAACATTGTTCTTTTCATGAAGTTCTATATTATGTATTTAATTTTAAAGACTCTATCATGGGGGTGAGCACTGTCAGTGGGTGAGAGGCGAGGGTGGGCATGTCAGGAGGTGGTGGGGTGAAAGGTAAACAGTGGTGAGGGGAGAGGGTGAATATTGCAGGGGCATGAGGGGGGCAGTATGCTTAAAATTCCATATACAGACTATAAGACAAATGAAGAGGCACTTGAAATTGCAAGATCAAAAAGAACTCTAAAAAGTGGCATCCAGAAAAGAAAATGTCAGTATTTTTGCCATTTGATTAGAGCTGAAAACCTACAGGGATTTCTTTTAGAGGACAAAGTGGAGGGCAGAAGAAAGAGGGATAAACCTAGGATGATGGATGTTGGATGATAAATGTCACAGCGTGGTTGCAGATGAGTTACAGTGGATGTGTGAGAATGGCACAAGATAGATGAGAATGACATACCATGACAGCTAGTAGTAGTAGCTACAAGTAGCAGCTATCAGGTCACCCCTCCATCTTCCCTTTCAAAAGAGAAGAGCCCCCACTTTCCTGATAGGCCAAACCTTTCAGTTCTGGTACATCTTTTCTCCTATTTTCTCCAGTGTTTTATGTCCTTATAATATGGAGCTGAGGACAGTTCATAGCATTCCAAGAAGGGGAAATTTGTTTGTCCAGCATCACTTCTCGTAGCATTATACAGATTGATTCCCAGGGCAGGCAGCTGGACAGCCCACATGGCATTTTTCATTGCTATCAATTGAAGTAAGTCTGGCACTATGCAAATGAATTGTGGGTGCTACGCTCCCCGCAAGTGTGGTCTAACCAAGGTTTTATACAAATTTATCATACCTTCTCTGTATTTTAATTCTATCCCTCCAAAAATGAACCCCTGCATTTATTAGCTTTTTTAAGGCTTAAATTTTTTTACTGATTAGAAAATCTGCATTTGCCAGATATCTCTATTCCTTTCATCTATTTAGACACTTAATTTTCAAGTAGTCAGAAAGGTTAGTACTTATAATCAGTTGCAGGTTTGAAGGTGGGGTTGGGGAGGGGTCGTATGGTGGCGGTGGTGGTGGAACATTGTGCGAAGCATCAAAATACTGCTGCTGGCAGCCAAGCAACTCTAGCTTCTCATACACAACAGCGAAATGGATTAATTTACAGCTGATTAGTTAGCCATAGTTAACAAGGAAGGATGGTCATACAAATATATTTACACATGAAATAGCTAAAGCGCTCAGGTACTTTTAAGTTTTCTAGACCAATAATTTTCAAACTTTCCTATGTGAAGGCCCCTTCTGTGAACATTTATGGTGATCCCCTTCTTACATTCTGAAAGACAGAGCTAACTCAATAAGGAAATCATATTTGTATGGCACCTTTCACAACCTCAGGATGCCCCAAAGTACTTTACTACCAATGATGTACTTTTGAAGTGCAGTCACTGTTGTAATGAAGGGAAATGCAGCAGTCAATTTGGCATTGTAATGTTCTATTAAAAAAATCAGGTAATCTGTTTCCTAGTGATGTAGGTTGAGGAAAAACATTAGCCACCATGTAAAGGAAAACACCCCTGTTCTTATAATAGTGCCTCTGAATCTTTTACAGCTACCTGCAAGGACAGATAAGACATTTTGTTTAATCCAAACGGTTTGATGGTGCAGCACTCCTTCAGTACTCTTTTGAAGTGCCAGCTTAGATCATGTGCTCAAGTTTTTGGACTGGGACTTGAAGCCAGGATCCTCTGACTCAGAGCTGAGAGTTCTACAAATGAGCCAAGGCTACCACCTAAATACCCAAAGAAAAACAATCTTATCATTGTTGATGATGCTGAAAATTTATGGGACTGCTCCTACACAAGAGCATCTGCTAAGAATTCCACTCTTAACCTCACCAAGTATGGCATTGGGCAGTGGCTAGTTCTGCAGCTGGAGGCCTCATTATTCATTGCAATTCTGTAAGACCCTCTAATGAGGGAACCAAAATAACTTGCAGATTACTTTTGGTTTCAAAGCCAAAATCCCCATGTGGCTCCCATATTTGCCAAGCTGAGAGCCTGTATGCCTGCTGGAACTTTGTATTTCCAACCACTCCAAGTATCTTATGCTGAGGATGAGGACATTTGTGGCCTGGAATTTTAGTCTCCACCAGCTCTATCTCTCTGTCAGGTACTGTATTATAATTCACTGCTCATTCACTGACGTGGTACAGGTTCTCTTTTCCTCCCCCCACAAAAATGGAAACCGGTTCTTTAAATATACTTCAGAATCATGCCCTAACCTTTCCCCAATTAATAATAGCTGCTCTATCTTACAACTAGAGCATGCACTTCATTGTGATAGGATTGCAACATTAACACATTCCCTTCTTTCTTCAAGAATACAAATAACAAGTGTATATTTACAGACAAGATTTAAAAAAAACTGAAGAAAGAGACATAAAACATACAGACTCAGATCATGAGTTGTCCTTCATCTAAGGCTCCCAATAACTTCTCACTGGAAGCATTCCTTTTGGGGGATAAGGGAGCTTAAGGTGAAGGAACCCTTAGGAGGAAGTGACCATAATATGATAGAATTTAGCCTGCAGTTTGAGAGGAAAAAGCTGGAATCAGATGTAACTGTATTACAGTTGAATAAAGGCAACTACAGAGGCATGAGGGAGGAGCTGGCCAGAATTGACTGGGAGATGAGCCTAGCAGGAAAGACAGTGGAACAGCAATGGCGGGAGTTTCTGGGAGTAATTTGGGAGACACAGCAAAAATTCATCCCTAGGAAGAAGAGGCAAACTAAAGGGAGAACGAGGCAACCATGGCTGACAAGGGAAGTCAGGGACAGTATAAAAGCTAAAGAGAAAGCACACAATGAGGTGAAGAGCAGTGGGAAACCAGGGGATTGGGAAGCCTACAAAGACCAACAGAGGACAACTAAAAAAGAAATAAGGAGGGAGAATATTAAATATGAGGGTAAACTAACCAGTAATATAAAAGAAGATTGCAAGAGTTTTTTTAGATATATAAAGGGTAGGAGAGAGGCAAAAGTGGACATTGGGCCGCTGGAAAATGACACTGGAGAAATAGTAGTGGGGAACAAAGAAATGGCGGAGGAACTGAATAGGTACTTTGCGTCAGTCTTCACGGTGGAAGAAACGAGTAACATCCCAAAAGTTCAAGGGAGTCGGGGGGCAGAGGTGAGTATGGTGGCCATTACCAAGGAGAAGGTGCTAGGAAAACTGAAAGGTCTGAAGGTGGAAAAATCACCTGGACCAGATCGATTACACCCCAGAGTTCTGAAGTAGATAGCTGAAGAGATAGTGGAGGCGTTAGTGGTGATCTTTCAGGAATCACTGGAGTCAGGGAGGGTCCCAGAGGACTGGAAAATCGTTAATGTAATCCCCTGTTTAAGAAGGGAGTGAGGCAAAAGATGGGAAATTACAGGCCGATTAGCCTGACCTTGGTCAGTGATAAGATTTTAGAGTCCATTATTAAGGATGAGATTTCAGAATACTTGGAAGTGCATGGTAAAATCGGGCAAAGTCAGCATGGTTTCATCAAGGGGAGGTCATGCCTGAAAAATCTGTTAGAATTCTTTAAGGAGGTAATGAGTAGGTTAGACAAAGGAGAGCCAATGGATGTTATCCACTTGGACTTCCAGAAGGCCTTTGACAAGGTGCCACACAGGAGGCTGCTCAGTAAGATAAGAGCCCATGGTGTTAGAGGCAAGGTACTAGCATGGATAGAAGATTGGCTGTCTGGCAGGAGGCAGAGATTGGGGAGAAGGGGGTTCTTCTCAAGATGGTGGCCGGTGACTAGTGGAGTTCCACAGGGGTCAGTGTTGGGACCACAACTTTTCACTTTATACATTAATGATCTAGATGAAGGAACTTAGGGCATCCTGGCTAAGTTTGCAGATAATACAAAGTTAGTTGGAGGGACAGGTAGTATTGAGGAGGTGGGAAGGCTGCAGAAGGATTTGAACAGATTAGGAGAATGGGCAAAGAAGTGGCAGATGGAATACAATGTGGGGAAGTGTGAGGTCATACACTTTGGTAGGAAGAATAGAGGCATAGATTATTTTCTAAATAGGGAGAGAATTCAGAAATCTGGAGTGCAAAGGGACTTGGGAGTCCCAGACCAGGATTCTCTTAAGGTTAACATGCAGGTTGACACAGTAGTTAGGAAGGCAAATACAATGTTGGCATTTATTTCGAGAGGACCATAATATAAAAGCAGAGATGTGCTGCTGAGGCTTTATAAGGCTGTGGCCAGACCACATTTAGAATATAGAGAGCAATTTTTGGCCCCGTATCTCAGGAAGGATGTGCTGGCCCTGGAGAGGGTCCAGAGGAGGTTTACGAGAACGATCCCAGGAATGAAAGGCTTAACATATGGGGAACATTTGAGGACTCTGGGTCTATACTCGATGGAGTTTAGAAGGATGAGGGGGGATCTGATTGTAACTTACAGAATACTGAAAGGCCTGGATAGAGTGGACGTGGGGAAGATGTTTCCATTAATAGGAGAGACTAGGACCTGAGGGCACAGCCTCAGAGTAAAACTTATCAGCCATGATTGAATGGTGGAGCAGACTTGATGGGCCGAATAGCCTAATTTCTGCTGCTATGTCTTATGGCCTGTAAGTACCCATTTGAGTTTGGAGATTTCCCTTTTCTCCACCATTTGCTTCAGACTCTCAGTATCAATTTTTAATCTCTTCTCATTCACACACTTTGTGGAATGCACATTAGCTAAAAGGGAACAATTGTCTATATAACATACTAATGGTACAGTTTCTTCAGCATTGCCCTGATATAGAATTTCCCCTAAAATCTTTGATAAAAAGAATGCCATGTCAACTGCCTTGACAAGTGCAAGAATCTAAGCAGCCAAGATACTTTTTACTATTCTCCTTATTTTCTTGGCTTCCCAAGAGCAGGGACAACATTTCCCACTTTCTCCCATAAATAATATAATAAAACCAGCTGTGCTCGAAAAACCATCACATAGGTTTACATGAGAGGCAACATTAAAAACAATCAATTTTATATTCTTAGGGTCACCCAAAGGTGTAAATTTCAGCACACATCTCCATTTTTTTTTAATGATTTGTTCGCCCGTAAAATGTTCTGGACTTTTGGATGTTTCATTACGGCACTTACTTCCTAAGGTGTTAAAATTTGCATCCAGCCTTGTGTGTGAACTCAGCCAATTCGGTTGTCCAATTAGACTTTGCAGCTGCTATGCCTCAGTTTTGGAAGCATCTGCATCTTTTCGGAGGACCTGGCATGATTGACTGTGATAGGGTTAACATTTTCTAAGTAACATTGTTGATGTAAAGTTACATCAGACCCATACGGTCTTATTTCCAACCTAATATATTTAAAGTCTGGAGAAGCCTGACTCCCAACCTTAAATCCTGTTCTAATCCTGTCAATAACAGAGTTTGGAACCTGCTATTACCACCCCATAGGAATTCATCAATATGCATCACAAAAATGCCCGAAAGTTTCCTGCTGTGGTACCAATAAAACATGGCAGGATCTGCCTTCAGTTGGAGACAACCTATCTTTAACAAACCTGATCAAACTGAAAAGTTCCATACTCTGGAAGCATCATTCAAACCAATAAGCTGTTAAAGCTTATTTAACATCCAAAGTCTTCTGGTTCACTAATGTCCTTAAGGGAAGGAAATCTGCCATCCTTACGTGGTCTGATGTACAAACCCACAGCAATGTGGTTGACTCTGAACAAGGGCAATAAATGCTGGCCTAGCCAGCGATGCCCACATCCCATGAACAAATAAAAAAAAAACAAATTGCTGGATCTGGGCAGAAAACGTCCTACCAGATGGAACTTATAAGGCCAAGGCTAGGTTAG
Source organism: Carcharodon carcharias (assembly GCF_017639515.1). Lineage (NCBI taxonomy): Eukaryota > Metazoa > Chordata > Chondrichthyes > Lamniformes > Lamnidae > Carcharodon > Carcharodon carcharias. The sequence goes on along the minus strand of NC_054484.1, from coordinate 91,884,361 downwards.
TGGCCTGACACCTCCTTATCAAGTTGGAGAAATACTTCCCTCTGGAGGTGATTCCCCCTGCAGAAATGCAGCTTTAATATTTATCAACTTACATTCCCAAAAAACTGTTGCTAAAAGGGCCAAAAAAAAATCAAAATTACCTTTCTCGTTGTGAGCTGGTCCTCTTTGACATATTTCTTTCCTAAACATTCTTCAAAACCCCAGGCAATTGGTACAGACTATAGCCCCAACCAGTTGCAAAGAATGTTTAGCATGTACTGCCCCCATGCCAGCACTGTTTGTAACTTGCAAGCCAATTGGTTGGCCAGTATCTTATGCAACCTCTCATCAATTCCTGCATGATCCCTCTCAAATAGACAACTGCTGAACAGGCAGTCATCGCAGTATTCATGATTATAATATTCAAATTCTTGTGTATGTACCGAAATTCATTATTTGCTAATTTTCTTCCATTATCTGGCAAAAGGTTTGTTGGGCTTCCTAGTCCAGCACCAACCAATTTTTCCCCATGATCTTGTCCACAATAGTCTCTTTGCCTTTACTATTTATCACTGTAGTTAGGCTGAATCTGGTTGTCATATCCACAAAGTGTAGAAAATAATCACCTCAATCCTTGTCCCCTACCTTTAGGTCCATAGCCACTATGTCATTAAATTCTCTGTCCAATGGAAGACTTACAATAGCATGTGTCGGTGTCCTCTGGTATTTGACACAAAGGTCACACTGAGATGCAACTTGCTCAATAAGAGATTCATATTCCCTTTCAACTACTGCAGCATCCTGCAACAAGGTCTTTAATTCTGTGATAAAGGATTTGCAAATTGTTTATGTAATTTCCAAATAATTATTTTCCACTCAGCCAAACTCATCCCATGAAGTCAACAACACTGCCCGAACTTCTGATGAGAAACTTCTGGTTTCCTCAGTGTTATGCAACGATGCCCTGATTGATTGAAATATAAATCCCTGGCTTTTCTGAATACAAGTGTCTTGTCATTTTCCATATCTAGTTTCGTCTGCACTTTTTCCTTGAGGACTTGCTCAACAATAAAGGTATCTGAGACCACATCAGAACTAATGAAGAGACATTCCAACTATCATACATGGGATGATCACTCTTTTGAAAGACTTTAGTGTATTGTTGTGGAGGTGGAGCTTTCATACTCTTTAACCTAATGCTGACCTTCCTTGTTAAGAGATTCCAAGTAGCGACTGAGTCAGTCCACATACTGTAGAGGTGCAACTGCTATCCAACACCGCACAGTTGAATGAATCAGCGACCGAAATGCTCATCACTGGACTCAAGCTTCCAGTAACCAGTAAAATTCCTTCGGGCCAGTCCTCTTGATTATTCTCAGTATTGGAATTGCCCATTTCACGCATTACCTCAAAGATTCGATTTTTTTCACTTTGGGCAATTCATTGTGTAATATTTTGGAATCACAACGAAAACACCTGTCAATCAGTCCCAGTCTAATTTTAGGGTTCAAGCGCCTACTTTCGCCATACCAGGCTGGCTTTTTGTCTTGATTCTCAAATTGGCTAAAAATGCGACAATCTTCAGATAGCCTATCATTAAGTCTGTGTTTGTACTGACTTCTGCTTCTAGTATTCAGGTGATCTCGAAATTCAGCAAACAGGGAGTCCTCCATTCTTTGCACCATTGCAGAGTTGCCTGTATTTGTTCTGAAAGTAGCTGGACGTGCTGCTTTCTCAAAAATCTCTTTCAGGCAGCAGCCACTTGGTCTAAAAATGAGTCTTTTCCATGAAATTGAATGCCCATCAGTACTAGAAGTCTATCCGTATGAAAAATTTGTGCCCAATCCAGTAATTTGAATGCAAGCATAGACTCAGAGATCTCTAGGTCAAATCTTGTCAATCTCTCATACAACCTATCAGAATCCACAATATACTAATATACTCTGCCAAGGACTAACTACCGTCTTCTTAAATTTATCAAAAGTTGATCACACTTTGTAGGCTTCCAACAGATCATCTTTCCTGTAAATCTTATCCATAAATTGTAATAGAAGAGTTAATCATTCTTAAGTATCCAAGTCACCCACATCCAGCTCTGAAAATACTCAACTTCTAATCTTACTTTTTCCTGGCACTGAAAAAGCCAAAGGCTTACCTTGCTTTCTCTTGGATAATGAGGTAACCCGAGTCCACATTTCCACCTAATTTCTCCACTCCTCATGTGACTCAGACTCTGGAAATAAAGGTGGCTAAAGCTTGAGAAGTTGGATTGAGCCTCACCCAATTTGCTTAGAGGTTTCCGGCAGCAGTATTCAGTCAGAAGATATGGGCGTTACTGGTTAGACTAGCATTTATTGTCCATTCCTAATTGCCCTTGAGAAGGTGATAGTGAGCTACCTTGAACCGCTGCAGTCCCTGTGGTGTAGGTACACCCGCAGTGCTGTTAGGGAGGGAGTTCCAGGTTTTGACCCAGTGACGGTGAAGGAATGGCGATATATTTCCAAATCAATAGAGTAGTGGCTTGGAGAGGAACTTCCAGAAGATGGTGTTCCCATGCGTCTGCTGTTCTTGCCCTCCTAAATGGTAGCAGTCGTGGGTTTGGTAGATGCTGTCTAAGGAGCCTTGGTGAGTTCCTGCAGTATATCTTGTAGATGGTACATACAGCTGCCACTGCGCGTCAGTGGTGGAGGGAGCGAATGTTTGTGGATGTGGTGTCAATCAAGCGGGCTGCTTTGTCCTGGACGGTGTTAAGCTTCTTGAGTGTTGTTGGAGCTGCACTTGTCCAGACAAAAATTCCTTATTCAGCTTCCAAGCAATACAGCTCGATGTTCATTCACTGCTACCATGTTATAATTCGCTGCTCATTCACTTAGTAATGGCAGAATCTGGAGCTAGTATTTCATTAACATAGGGTTATTCACATAACCCAGAGAACACAGGCACAGACTCCCTTTTCCTCTCCGCAAATAGGTGGAAAACAGTCCCTATAAGAATAACGCCCTAACCTTTCCCCAATTAGTAGCAGCTGCTTTCACTTACAACTAGAGCATTTTTTCTCATTCATGGGATGTTGGCTTTGCTGGGTGGGCCAGCATTTATTGCCCATCCCTAGTTGCCCTTGAGAAGGTGGTGGTGAGCTGCCTTCTTGAACCGCTGCAGTCCGTGTGGTGTAGGTACACCCATAATGCTGCTAGGAAGGGAATTCCAGGATTTTGACCCAGCAACAGTGAAGGAATGGTGATATATTTCCAAGTCAGGATGATGACTGACTTGGAGGGGAACTTCCAGGGGCTGGTGTTCCCATCTATCTGCTGCCCTTGTCCTTCTAGGTGGTAGTGGTTGTGGGTTTGGAAGGTGCTGTCTAAGGATGACCAAAGAGGCAGTTTTAAGAAGTGTATTAAAGGAGGAAAGTGACATCAAGAGGTGGAGATATTTAGAAGGGATTTCCAGAGCCTAGGTTCCAGGTAGCTAAAGGTGACCAATGGTGATGCAATTAGGAGGTCTGACTTAGAGGAGTGCAGATATCTCGGAGGCATTGAACAAATATTTTGTGTTGGTCTTCACAGTAGAAGACACAAGTTTCATACCAGAAATAGACCTAGATGCTAATAAACATGAAGAAATTAAGGAAATTAATATCAGTAGAGAAAAAGTATTGCGAAACTTAAGGTACTAAAATCTGACAAATTCCTGGGGCCTGATGGCCTACACCTTAGGGTTCTATGAGAGATAGCTGCAGAGACAGTGGATGTGGCTGCCTATGATTTTCCTTAGATTTGGAAAAGGTCCCATTAGATTGGAAATTGGCATATGTTACATGCCATTATGCATTCAAAGCTCAGAAGAATGTGCTGGGAAACGCTCCAGTCATATTTTGGATTGAGATTTAAATGTCCAAGGATTTTAGTTTTGAAAAAAAATTACCCTGCTGTTGAACTTGAAAAAAATTCTAAATATCTCCTCCATTCCATTGATGGTCAGGCAATCTGCTATGAAATGGCAAATGAAACACCATGTGCTGCTCCAAGAAAGGCCATCTGATGTTTTAGTTTCAATGAACTGCCTTGCTTACATTTCCCAGGATTTGTTTTGATACTGGGGCTATTATGATTGCATGGCTGAGTTTCAAAAGGCCCAGAACCACTTCTCTCAGCAGGGGGTCATGTTCATATTTTGACTGACAGTTTTAAGAGGCTATTAAAGGATTATCTATGTTTGATTCTGTAAGTGGATAAGTATTTCTTTTTGAAAACAATTGATAACTTCATGGGTTTTACATTTTGAATGGCTTTTATGGGTGAGTGTTGTATTTCAGTATGAATTGTTTTTGAATAGGGCAGCTTGACAAGATTGTTAGAAGTTTTTTTGTATGTCCATTTCAAAGATATCCTGAGTTTGCCCAAATAGATACTGGGTGAGTGATTATGGAGGATACATGAAGGGCCTGGAGGGGGCATGGGTAGTATGAGGAGGCATGGGGAGGATTGTGGATGTAAGGGCTATGGAGTGACATGGAGTCTATATGGGGCGTGGAGAAGGCATGGGGATATGAGGTGGGGGTGAGGGTGTGAGAGTTAGGGGGCATAAGAGCTGGGCTGATGTTCCAGGGGACTGAGATGGGACTTCTAACCAGCATGCCTCAGCACCTTTTTATGATCCCCAGCTGAGGTTACCACTGGACAAGCCTGCTCACAGGGTGGAACCCAGCTTGACAGATCCTAACTTTTATTTGTTTCTTTAGATACGTGGAGAGTAGCTACTGAACAGAGTCACATGAGTCAACTGATGAACTTTTAACAAAAGAACAAAACATGTATTCAACAAGAAAAGATGAACTATATTACAATACTCCTTCATCCCCACAACTATACCTTTAAGATATATACATATGTGTAAGGATAGCACAAGTTACATGAACTATCTTATACTTTAAGATTCACAGTTGGTACAGTCCATGTAAACCAATTGGCAACCTGTAGTCAGGCACACCACACTCTGAAACCAAGTGATAGATACCACCTCAACCAAATGCTATGGATCCCTCCTCAACTTCCCCAGATGCTTGTCACACCGTAAGCCAATCACTCTCACTGAACTCTGTCTTTCACATGAGGATTTCCAATCTCCACTCTCCAAGAACTCGCTTTGGAATCTTCTCCCAAACCAACACTTTCTTTCGATGCCTTCCACAGGGCTTCGAACTCTCCTTCCGATGTTCCTCTCCCTTGGGTCACCACATTCATTCAAGCTGTCTTCCACTCTCTCTCACCGACTCAGCTGTCAGCAGTACACCACTGCATCACATGCCCATAGCAGAAGTTACAGACCTTCAGTTGTCTTTTTGGACCTTCTGGCCTCTTGCTTTAAATCTGCTTCCTTTAAGCTTGAATCTTGGAGCCGTCCTCTCTGCTCCTTACTTTCACTCCCAAAGAACAGGACCTTTCCCAGGTTCCTGACCTTCCTTTGACTAGAAAGTCTTTTTGGGACGTTCTCCTGTTCCACTCCCCTGGATTTGGGGACATTCTTCTTTAGCTTGGGACTTACTATCTGTCCCCTTTGTTCCAGTCTCTCTCTGGCAGCTACTTTTAACCAACTTTAGCTTGGGACTGGCTATTTGTCCCTTCTAGGTTGCTTCTGCGTGGCAGCTGCTCCCAACTAAACTGAAAACTGCTTTTATTTCTTTAGTTTTTTGTGTGTGTGTGTGTGTGGGACCTGCCTCTCTGGACCCTTGTTGCTAGACAACAGCCCAGTTTTACAACTCTTGTGTTTGCTTAACTTACCTTGTCGGGTGGAGGCTGACTGCCGCCCACAATCAGGCTGGACCGTGATTTTACACTGGCGGGCCAATTAAGGCCCACCCAGTGTGAAAAGCGTGCTGCAGCACTCCTGTTTGGGGGGGGGTTGGTGAAGGTGAGTGTGAATTTTGTGCATGTGCGCAGGCGCATGCTGGAAAAGCTCCCTGAGGCACAGAGCTGCCTCAGGCAGATGAACATTTTTGAAAATAAAGAATAAAGATTTTTAAAATATTTGAACTTAGGATGAAATTTAAAAAAAAAACACAATGACAGGTTAGAAACCTCATCCACGGGCAGAATGAGGTTTTGTGAAAAATACAAAGGCCGCCTGGCCTTTTCACCTGCCCGCCAACCGTAAGATTGGACGGGCAGGGAAATCTTTAAATCAATTGGATTGTTAATGGCCTTAATAGGCCTTTTAATGGTTGGCTGGTGTGCTGCCAACTCGCCCGTGCGCCGGCCGACTGAAATATTGTGCGAGTGTGGGATGACATTGGGATGCGCCCCCGACATCATTATGTGTCATTTTATGCTCAAGCGGGTCGGGTGCGCATCTGCCTACTCAGCGAAAATCCTGGCCTTACAATGTAAACTCTCAATAGAAATGCAGGCACCTTTTAAAGTGAAACTAAAACTCAACTTGATGGTTTCTTTACGCAGATACAGAATTACACATCAAACTTAAACATTAAAGCTAAAATGCATTCCTAACACCCACATATAACACATACTCCATCCATTTATATACGTAAACCTAAATTAGATATTACTGTATTTCCTCTTAGTCTAACCTCAGCTAATACCTTACTATTTCTTACTCTAGTGTTATTTGCCTTTCCTCGTTCTTTGTGCACCTTGTTGCTTATTTCTAATGCTGTACCCTGGTTCTCATCCCCTTGCCAAATTAGTTTAAATGCTCCCCAACAGTACTAGCAAACCACAATGTGAGAACATTGGGAGGATCCCAGCTCTATTGAGGTTCTACATCCACCAATTGGGTTAGTTAATTCATCACACCACATTCATACCAGACAAATGAAAAAAATATTGGCAATCTCCATTCAATAATGGAGGGTACAGAAAAGTAGTACAAATTAATTAAAGTTTTCTAAAACATTTATAGGATTAACAAATGGGAGTCATCCATGTGTTCACTCGGTGAACTATGAAACTTCTCTCTGCCACTTCTACATGGTACAATCCCAGTAGTTTAGGAGACATATGGCAGATTGCTCTGTTTTTGTTCTGCCTTTTAAGCTATGCGTGACTCAAAACCTAGAGTTTCTGGCAGCCAGTGGGAGAAGAGGCAGCGTGATGTGTTCCAGTTGTGGGAAACATTCCCTCTAAGCTGTGCTGGTGCACTGCTGTACTGCATTTAGGAATGTATTGGGAACAAACATCCTGTGCATAGGCAATATGTTCTTTAAGAGGCATGTATACGGGCTGTATGGCAATCTTAAAGGGACTGCACAGTGCTACAAGTCAGCTGCACACAGCAAACAGAAGTTAGAGGGAACATTGGTTAGGGGGGTTGAATAGGTGCAGCGGGTGATATGTGCAGACACTTTGGCCCGATTTCCAAAATGGCACTTCTATTTCTGACAGATTCCATTTTCACTGGGAAAGAGGGAGGGATGTGCTTCAGTCCTGGGGGATACCTGAACCCAGCAGGACCATTTGAACTCAGTTTTGAGTTCTACCAGACACCATTTTTGCTAGAAGGAGGTAAGTTTCCCATAGTGTATGCCTCAAGATTTGTAAGCAGACATGAACATTCGCAAAAGGCAGATAAGGTCTGTAGAACTGTCAAGCTGTAAAGTTATTTAAACACCCTGCCCTTTAACTTCTTTTAACAAAAAGATCCTGCTGAGTCTCTGAGTTGAAAAAAATCGGTGCTTGCAGTTTCAGTAGCCGTTTGGGCTATCATTGTAGTATTGTTACTGCTTGATTGCTTCCAGAACCTACCATTATCACAGTGGGGAGCTGTAAATTCACAGTTGATTGACAGCTCCAAGAGATTATTAAAGGATTAGCTGTCTTTGTTGTTGGGCTATGAGTACAAATGTTTGAGTTTACATGGGATTAAGTGCTTGAGGGGATTTAAATGTATCGCATGGGCTTTTATCAATGAGAGTTTTTTAAAAATATAGTAAAGTCTGTAATGGATACTTTGAATTTCATTTTATTGCATCTCAGCATGGCTTCAGAGGTCTGCCTGTGGTGGATACTGGGTGAGTTGGCATCCAAGGCATAAGGCCAGTGTTGACCAGTTAGCTCAGATGGTTGCAGCATGGTGCTAGTAATGCCAAGATCATGGGTTCGATCATTGTACTGACCACTGAGACTTCTTCATCTTAAAAGCAAGCAAGATTCTTAGGGCTGAAGCACCCCAGATTTGCACTAAGTGTGGTAGTGGGTGGATAAAACAATGTTTTACCATCGGCCGCAATGGTGGCTTTTCATGCTGTATCATCCTAAACCCACAGCATTAATTATACATTCTCAGGAAATGTACCATTTCCATGACAGGCAGGCTCTCATTTGCACACCACGCCATCATCTCTCCACTTCACCATGCCAGACGTCACATTTAAAGTGCAGTCACACGTGCACACTAGTGCTTCCAGCCCATGACTGCTGCAAAGAAGACAAGTCCTCCAAGGCAAAAAGACTGCAGCGCCCAGGTTCAATGACACGTCCTTCAAGTGCGTTTAGGCACAGTGGAGGCTCACCCTGATGTCCTTTACCCCTGCTCTGGCTGCAAGATGGGCAGCAACATCACCAATCCAGCTTGGGAGGTGGCGGCAGCAGTGGTCAGTGCCAACGCCCTGCAGAAGAGGACATCCACCCAGTGCCACAAAATGATGAAAGATCTCTTCTGTTCCACTAAGGTAAGTTACTTTTCACATCACACATTAACAAAGCCATCACACATCCACAGGGCCATCACTCACTGCCAGTTCAAGGGACATCACCACTCACACACACCTTCATTGTCCTCATCCTCTCCATGGGACCACTCACCATCCACGCATGCCAGGCATACTTATCATCTGGCCTGGCAGGCCTCCTGCTTACACTCACTCAATCTATTCATACAGAACAAGCTGGCACTTAACAAGAGGGAGAGGTCACCAACCGGTGGAGGAATGCCTGAAATCAAGCTGCTTACAGACTTTGAAAACAGAGCCATCGAGCTGACTGGTGAGGGTCTGGACCTGTGCTGACGGTGAGGTCGGCAATGCTCTACCAAGTGAGGATCCAGCAGTGCAACATCCATCAGACAGCCATGCTGTGAGCGATGCATCTTGTTTCACAGGTCACGACCATGCACTATTTATCTCTCCTTGCTTTTGCAGGCACATCTGCCAAACAGCTGATGGAGTCCATGACCCAGGGCCTCCAGTCAAGCTCCGAAGAAAGCTCTGGAGAGGAATCTGAAGGCACCCTCCTTGAAGTCCCATCACAGCGCTCACCCACACCATCCACCAGTGCAGAGACACACACCTCAGTGAGACCTAGCTTTAGAGTAGCCTCGGGACCACAATCTGGTGAGCGCATCACACTGTCTGATCCACAGCAGGCGGTGGCAGGGACATCCCAGCTGACACTTGGAGGGCTGCTGGAGGTCAGACATTTGCTGAGTCCAAGTCAGATGACGAACCTCTGGTCTCAGTCATGTCACAGTTGCTGGAGCTGCAAAGGTTGCAGCATGGGAACATCGGGAACATCAGGACGGGATGTCCACTGCACTCCTCAGATTGCAAGGCACGTTGGAGGAGTCCATCCGCCTTCAGCCTGAGGTGATAGCGCCAGCATGCCAATGTACCAAGGTCAACACTGATAGGATGGCAGCTGACATGGATACCTTGGTCCAGAACATTGGTCCTGCGCTGCTGCGTGGGTTGAACTCCTCCACTGATGCCATTGTTGGCCTCTAACAGTGTGTATGTGAGAGGGGTGCAGGCAGACCAATCTCACCCTAGCTATTCCCTTCTCCTCAAGGAGTCAGCCAGGGGCCCTTGGGTATCCATAGGGAGGAGGATCAGCAGGTGTACCCCCTAGGGCCAGACATCCAGGTGACTCCAGAAATGCCTGGCCCATCCGAAACCCCTCCTCATGTGACCTCAGCAGCTCCAGTTCCACAGGCCGAGGTGGGTACCACAGCCACACAGCAGGACGCTGAAAGCAGGCCGGGGCCCTCCTAGTCTCAGCCCTCCAGAGGACATCACAAACAAAGCGTAGCAGTCAGCAGGCTAGCTCTACCTCCGCTGTCCGGGAGTTCCAAGACATAGCAGCAAAGTTAGGAAAGTTAAGAAGATGTAACTCTTTTGAGTTAACCAATTAAACTAAATTAACAAAATTAGGATAAATCAAGCACAGCCCCTAATTCAGGTCAGCTGTAAAGCTGTAATCACTTGTACATAATGTTCATTATTGTAAATAAACTCCCAAGAATATCTCCTTGCCTATGGCTCCTTGTTCTGATGAGCAGTGTTTGTGTCATTCAGGTGTGAAACCTTTCTGCAGAAGATAAAGGCGGGTGTCTCAGTCCAGGGCTTCTTCCCTGTGCTCTGTGCAGCCTTCAGATCCAAGTGATGGCCTGGCCTCATACTCCCTGGACATATTAGTGGTGCCTGCATCTCGACGGTGCTTGTCATTGCTGCCAGAATGTCGTGGGCAGGCGTCACAAAGTTCTGTCATTCTCTCTCAACGTAGTGTTGGCCCCATCTCTTAAGAATCTGTGACCAATGATGCTGTGCCCCTGAAGGGGTCAGGTGAAGACTGACAAAGGATCAGGTGCTTTTAAAGTTTCAAGGCTGTCTCCAGGATATGACCATGATCATAGAGTGTAAGTGAGCTGCCCTTGTGCAGTCAGGAGTCAGACATTCACAGAGGCTATGTGAAGATCTATGGAGTGTCCTCACTGCAGATCATCGTGACCCTCCTGCAATCGGGTGACTATTAGGGCCTCCGCTGCGTCTCCATGACAGGAGCATTATTGCAGAGGGTATGTGCGCTGCCGTTATCCAGATGGGAGTCAAATGTTCATAGATGCAATGTGAGGATCCATGATGTCTCCTCACTGCATGTTGTCATCATCCTCCATAATTCTAGCAGTTATGAGGGCCTCCCAAGCACACTTGCCTCATCTGACCAGTGCAAGGGCCTCATCGCCATCATTGTCGCCTTCCAGGGCCTCCTCACCCTCAGCACCGTCGACATCCTCCTCATCGGAGGGGACCTCCAGCTCCTGCATCTCCTCCTCAGCCAGCCCCTCTCCCCATTGCAGCACCAGCTTGTAAAGGGTGCAGCAGGTGATGACGATGTGCCCTTGGGGAAGATTGGTCCAAACAGGGATGATGACATTGCAAGGGACTGTGAGCCCCTCCACCAGTGACAGTTCCATGGCCAGCTTTAGCAAGGAGGTTGTACAACTTCCCCAGTTGTCCTACTGTTCTACAGTCCACTCTAAACCTCATTAATTTGCAGTATTTGCCTGAGGGATGAAAAGCTCTAGAGCACTTGGTGACACTATGCCTCTGCATTGCTTGAGTGGGCAGATAGGCTGGAGGTCCGACTCCAATCATATCTATGTGGCTGCGCCTGAACTGTCTCAGCTGAAGAGGAATAGTCACTTTATACCAGGTTTCCCTAATGCGTGGCTGCTTCCCTTGTCCACCTCCCCAACCCACACATACTTGTGCACTACCTTCTACCGCAGGGCAGCCTTTGCACCCCTCCCCAAAGTCGCCTGAACCGCAGGGCAACTTTCCCCCCCGCCCCTGTAAGTTGGTAAGTCGTCTCAATTGCAGGACAATCTTTGCCCATGCCTCCTTGTCACCTCAACCGCCGGGCAAGCTGTGTGTCTCCGCCCCAAAGTCACCTCAACTGCATAGCAACCTTTGCGCACCCCCCCCTCCATGTCACCTCAATCACCTGGCAGCCTTTGCCTCCCCCCCCCCCCTCAAAGTCACCTCAACCACAAGGCAGCCTTTGTCTACCACCCCCCCAGCATGCCTCAACCTTGAAACCCAACAGACATCCCTTGCGAGCGTTCCGCAACGTTACTGTGTATTCACCTCCGGGTTCCCCTCAAAGTGCAGCCTTCCAAGTGCACACTTTTTATATACTATTGTGAAACACATCAGTGTGCAATCATGCTGATGTGGGCAGATGATCCAGACTGGAGGGAAGAGTCCGGCGGCGTGCCTTATAATGATATTATGTATCACAATATGTATTATAATGAGGTTCCCGGTGCCTGATGGTGGGAAACATGGCCTGTCATAGACAGGCTGAGTGGACGATCACAAACTGGTTTCACGACGTTGTGAAACTGATTTTTGGCCTTCTTGCCGTATTGTCCGCTGATGTCACCGAACATGCCCAATGCTAGCAGGCATGTACAATTCTGCCCTTAATGTGGGGATAAGGTTCTAATCAGATCAGCCATGATTTTATTGAATGGCAGAGCAGACTCGAAGGACCAAGTGGCCTTCTCCTGCTCCTAATTCGTTTATTTGTATGTAAGGGCAAAGGATGGGTGGTTGGACATGGGTTGGCATGAGTTGGTGCCAAATTGGCACAAGAGCTATAAGGGTCCATAAGTTGGCAGGGAGGTTCTGAAGGGCCATTGGAGTCGGTTGAGGCCATGGGTTGACATGAAAAGAGCATAGTGGGGGCATGGGGGTTGCAATTGGCGGGGGTGGATATGAGGTTTGCGGGGCTGAATATTCAACTACGTAACTGGGATGAAATGAGGTCCAAAATTCCTTAATTTTTCAGTGTATCTGGGGCCCACAATTGGTGCAGCTGTATTTTTGGCCCAGAAGTGGGAGCAGAAAATAGTTGCATTGTTCTTTTGTCTGAAAATGAATACATCCCAGATTGCAAATACAGTTTGAACTTTTTTGACCATTTCACACAAAGAATCAAGGTGGGCCTTTTAACTAGGCTGCCTAGTTGATTGACAGCCTCTGTTTCCAGGGCTGATGGGTCTGACTCCAGCATGCACCCGCTCCACCAGAATGAAGATCATTTTATTTGGGTCACTTGTTCCTGAGGCGGGTGTGGCAAACTGGGAAATTTCCCAACTCTGCTCTCCCACCTCAGGAGTGAAAATCTGGGCCTTTGAGTAGAGAGGCCCAAATTTTAATTTATTTAAATGAGCTCAGGTATAGATTTAGCAGGTAGAATTTAGGAAAGGTCAAACTGCGTTTGCAATCTGGGATGTATTAATTTTCAGACAAAAGAACAATGCAAATATTTTCTGCTCCCATTTCTGTGCCAAAAATACAGCTGCACCAATTGTGGGCCCTAGATACACTGAAAAAGTAAGGAATTTTGGGCCTCATTTCATCTTTAACTCCATCCCATCATTTATTTAATTTACCATGCCATACCAAAATGTTATTGTTAGCACAAGAGCTTTAATGTATGACATGCCTAATAACGTTTTGAGATATATCTGTCCCAAAAGTATGCATTTTAATACTGTGGGTGTGCTTGGACAGGGGGAACAATGATTATGCTGGACACATTGCAGTTTTAATAGGAGTACCGAACCCTTTTCAAGTTATTCTTAGAACTATCCATAATAAGAAATGAGCATTCAATTAATACTGGTATTATTTAACCTTGCACATATTGTTTCTAACTCTACTGCCTCTGGATCTCAAGTAAAGACATAGACAAGAAATATTCTTTGATCAGATGTTATAATGAATAAAAATCAGCAATTTTCCATTAGTTCATTGAATTACTATTTGACTAAATTAATCTATATAGCAGTGGTGGCTTTCCTGCCTTGCAGATGAGATTTGGTAATGAAAAAGTAAAAATGTCTGAATATTTGAAAAGGAACAGATTATGTTTGAAGTTAAAAGCAAATTTCATACCCCACCTTAAGCATGTAGTCCCTTTACCACCAGCACATAGTAGCAGCAGTGTGTACCATATACAAGATGCACCGTAGCAACTCATAAAGGCTCCTCTGACAGCACCTTCCAAACCCATGACCTTTACCACTTAGAAGAACCAAGGACAGCAGATGCATGGGAACACTACCACCAGCAAGTTTCCCTCCAAGCCACACACCCATCCTGACTTGAAACTATGTCGCTGTTCCTTCACTGTTGCTGGGTCAAAATCCTGGAAATCTCTCCCTAACAGTGCTGGTCTTGCCAGGGATGCTTCCACCCCATGAACTAATAAAACAAATGAAATATATTTTAGCTTTCTCTCTCCGGCAGAAACCTGGGTAGGTACTAATTAAAATTGAGCAGGGCCCTCATTCAGTCCTTCCCCACCCTGTTGTGAATGGTGGCAATTTTAAATTGTAGGCAGCATGAGCATATACCCAATGTGTGGTCTTCTTTAAATATGCAGATTGGGCTTGATCTGCCATTTTAACCTAAGACTTGAATGGAAAAGCAGTGATGGCTTCCCCACTTGAATGGGCCAGGAACAAAAGCCTGGACCAGAAGAGACCCAATAACGAACCTTTTTAAGTTTGAACTTTGTTTTTTTCAATTTCCTTGTGGACCAGGAAGAGCAGGAGTATAGGGAAACATTGGACCCCCTCTGCCCATGCTTCCACCCCATCCCCTGGTGGGGATTCACTTGGCAGAGCATTTGCCTAATGTTTCCCTGAGTAACTGGTGATGGCTTCCTTTATCCGTGCCCACTGACAACCTGGACATTGATTGAGTGAAAGTCCTTGCAGTTCCTAAAGGTCAAAGTAACTCATCTGGCCACATGGGTACTGTGAGTAATTCCCTCGACATTGGGAATTATGTACTGTGGAATTATTGCTTGTTAGCTTAATTTGTTGAACAATTGAGAATATGTACTGTGTTAAAGTTGAGGCCATGATTATGATTTGTTGGATACCTGTGAAGAGCAAGACCATAGATGGGTTGGTGAGAAGAGCCTGATCTTTGATAGGCTGAGATCTCAGAAAAATATTGATCTAGGCATCTGTGCAGGTGCTCCAAATGTATTTTAATTCAGCTATCTAGCAATATTAGCCACTACACCTTCTTCACAGGCCTAGTCTTTTGCATCAGTAATGTCATAATCAACTTCACTGGCATCCTTCAATCCTTTCTGGCTAGCAAAACCATTGCCTGAATTTTCCCGTCGGCGATTTGAGGGCCGGGCCCAGTCACCGAGGGGAAAATGACGCGGGATGACGTCGGGAGGCAAAATCAGCTGTCCGCCTGCTGACCTGTCAATGGCCAATTAAGGCCATTGACAGGTTAATTAAGATAATTAAAGACTTGCCCGTCCAACCTTAAGGCTGATGGACAGGCCAGGAGCCCCAGCGGGCTCCTGATAATACATGAAACCTCATCCACTGGCGGGATGAGGTTTCATGTCCGTTATTAAAAAATCTAATAAAGTTTATGTCCTTTTTATTAACATGTCCCATCTCGTGTGACATTGTCACATGAGGGGGACATGTTAATAATTTTTAAATTTTTCTATTTTTTGACTTTTCTTACCTGTCACGAATCTCCCTGAAACAGGACTTTGCCTCAGGGAGCAGTGCGCTCTTTCCCATGAAGCACACAATATGTTACCAGGTTTCACAGCAGCAGTGCTTGGTGCATACAGCAAGGCATTTCTGGATTTACTCATGTACTAGCAGCTTCCTTTACAAATGCAATGGCTTGATTAATTATAATTTTTGTTTTTCTGTGTACTTGTAGTGTTTCTTTGCAGGTGGCTCTATGAAGGGGTGTCATGAGACATGGGAGCAGGTTTATCTTTTGTCATCCTGCTGTTGGCCCTGCTTTTGAAATACTGTTGGGAGATTGGCCTAGCAAAGTAAAAAGCATCACGAATTCATGTGTGGGGAAACTATGGGCAGGATTTTTCTTTCAGCGTGCAGGTGCATGCCCGACATGTCCGAGCGTGAAATAAATTGCATTGATGTCGGCCGAGCGTGCCATCGTCAACTCGCACTCTTGCGATAGTTTAGTCGGCGGGTGCGCAGCCGGCTCCATGGTCGTTAAGGCCATTAAGTTAACAATTGAGCTGAATTTTTCACTGCTCATTCAACCTGATGGTTGACGGGCAGACAAAAAGTCCAAGCAGCCTTTGCACTTTTTAAGAAATCTCATCCATGGCTGGGATGAGGTTTCCTAAAGCAAATAAAACTAAAATAAAATTTTTACACTTGAATTAAAAACATGTCACATGAGGGGACCTATTTTATGACATTTTAATTTTGTTCATTACTTTTTTTAAACAGCGCTTCATCTCCCTGAGGCAGCTCTGCGGTTCAGGGAGATTGAAGCACTCTTTCGCATGTATGTGCAAAGTTCGTGCTAGGCCCACTCGCCCCCCCCTCCCCCTGCTGGAATTGGCAGCGCTGAGCACTGCCACTTGTGTTCCATGCTGGGCGAGTCTTAATTGGCCCGCCCGTTTAAGATCGCAGTGCAGTGCCGATCGTGAGCGGCAGTCGGCTTCCCGACCACCCCCGCCAAGCACCCCTGCCAAGGGCAAAATTCTGCCCTATAAGCATGGTTGTAGATATTCTGCACTTTGCAGTTAAATGTGATGGTTTACATATTGGGCTTGCAATGTCACATTGGTGCAACCAGTTAAAACCCCCACACTCCCCACCCACAAATCTCCCTTCAGAACCTAGTGATTCTGAAAAGATTCATTGCCTTCTGAGTCTTCTGTCTGGGTTCACAGTAGAAGTGTATGCACTGCAGTGCCCTGGCAAAAGAAGGAATTATGCATGAATATACAGCAAATTGGATGACCTGACAACACCTTGATATGATCCCAGATAAGGTCCCAAAATTTTGTTACAGTCCCAGACGAGAGCCCCATGTTTGTTATGATCCAGTTAGAGACCAGTAACCAGTTTTAAAATTAGACAAAATTTGAAATCCCAGTTACTCACTAAGAGAATAAAGCCACAAGATTCCATGATTTTAAACAAATAGAAGAAATTTATTATACGAGTTAACAAAGAAAGCAGTCAACACTATCTTATATCCTAACATCCAGAATTAAAATGGGGTAAACATGAATTAACAGGTAAGCTGTGGCTGAACACACCACGAACTGCATATCAAATGACAGATACAACTAAGACAGGCCCATCAAATTTCTCAGCAACCCACACAGGCATTTGTCTTCACTATGAGTCACAAAAATTCTTTAAAGTCTCTATGAGGGATTTTAGCTCCTCTCCTTCAAAGAGCTAGTCTGATCCCTGGACAACATCAGCTCTACCTTGGGCATTTCAGATTCCTTGCAGATCTGCTCACAGGTCCAGCCTTCTTGCTTTTCTTTTCCAGCTGAGCTGACCTTCTACTGAGACCGCATCCAAACTGTATTGGCCAGCTACACTCCAGCGTCTAAATACAGGCAAGGTCCTGGCTTCTCAGCTGTGCTGCTGCCAACAATGGTTTCTGGGCTTTCCTGAGCCCTAACTCTTAGTAACATAGAGCTACCAATGGGTCCTGAAGCTTGAGCCCCAGCACCCTCAGGAGTCTAGCTAACGGCAGCACTTCAGCTGGATGGAGCCGACCTTCCTCTTTGTATGCTCCTGTTCACTCTGCCCCTTGAACTGGTCTGTGACCTGTTAATATCTCCCAATGAGGCTCTGCAGCTGTGTTGCCAAGCTGGTACATTCTGTACCTTAAATGTTACAATCTCCAGTCAACCAGCGGTCACCCCCCACAAACTCTGAAGAAGAGCCATATAGACTTGAAACGTTAACCCTGTTTCTCTCTTGACAGATGCTGCAAGACCTGCTGAGATTTTCCAGCATTTTCTACTTTTAAGTCACTCCTCCAGAAGTGCTAACTTATAAAAATTACAGACAAAAATCCAAAATTATAGATTCCCCTTAGAATCTGGACTGAGCTCATAATGTAAAAGATCAGAACTGTGGTCACTTTCTCTGCACAGATACATCCTGTTTGCAAATCTGGCTGAAGCAATGAACAGATTTTCCAAAGCTTCATATTTACTGTTCACATGACTGAATCCCATCCTCCTGAGGATGTCATGAGAATGATCTTGGGAAGTTCAGCCAATCAATCCTGTTTTTTTTGTACCACTGAGATAACTTGGCTTTCTTTTGGTGCTGTTTAATTAATCTAGCTTTATAGCTCCTACTAATCAAATTCTTCTCACATACATATCGTGTAAACTGGGATTCCCACCGGGAAGCTCATTTTGCAGCCTTGAGATACTTGTTCCTTAATTCTACACCAGTAATACTGAATGTAGCTAAAGACTAAAAATAGTGCAAGAATTTGTCAAATACCTGCAGGCAATCTAAAGTAATCATTAATAAACTGGAAAAGCTATCTCACCTTCAGGAGCTTACCTTTAAATACTTCTGCCTTGATGAGCAAGTTTTAGCAACTGCTATATCGTGGTCTACAATTAGAAGGGCGAATGAAAAGGCAAGGCAAAAATTAGACAGGAACATGGGGCAGAATATTACGCTCGACGTGCGGGCGCGTGCCTGACAAGCCCGAGCATAAAATGATGCGCGATGACGTCGAGCGAGCATCGGGCGTTAGTCGGTTGGCGAGCGGGTGAAAAGGCCAAGTGGCCTTTACATTTTTTAGGAAACCTCAGCCATGAGCGGGATGAGATTTCCTAAAGCTAATAAACATTAAATAAAAACTTTATTTTTGAATTAAAGACATGTATCAGCTCATGGGACAGAGACACATGAGGAGACATGTTTTCTTAAATTTTTATTCTCTTCATTTTTTTTACACAGCACTTCAATCTCCCTGAGGAAGCTCCGTGCCTCAGAGAGATTGAAGCGCTCTTTCTTGCGCTTGCGTGAATTTCACGCTAGGCCCAGCTCTCCCTCCTCCCCACACCCGCACAGGCAGTGCTCAGCACTGCTGCTCGCGATCCATGCAGTGCGGGCCTTAATTGGACCGCCAGTGTGAAATCGTGGTGCAGAGCCGATCGCAAACAGCATTTGGCTTCCTGGCCGCCCTCGCCAAGCACCCCTGCCAAGGGCAAAATCCTGCCCATAAACTGGAAAAATCAGATTGGCAGTAGTAGTCTGGATGAGGAGTTCTTAGAATGCTTTCGAGATAGTTTCTGGAACCAACCAGAGAGCAGGTTATATTAGACTTGGTATTGTGTAACGTGACAGGATCAATTAATGACCTCAGAGTAAAGGCACCCCTAGGTAGCAGTGACTTCAATATGATTGAATTTTACATCCAGTTTGAAAGGGGGAAGAGCGGGTCTAAGACGAACTTAACTTAAATAAGAGCAACTATGCGGGGATGAAAGCTGCGCTAGCTGAAGTGAACTGGGAAACTAGGCTAGAGGATACGTCAATAGAGAAACAGTGGCAGACATTTAAGGGAATATTTCAGAGTATTCAGAGTAAGTACATTCCTACTATAAAGAAAAATTCTAAGGGGAGGACCCATCATCCGTGGTTAACTAAACAAGTTAAGGAAAGCATCAAACTTAAGGAAAAAGCATACAGCTCCACAAAGATGACTGGCAGGACAGATGATTGGACAGAATATAAAGAAAGGCAGAGAATGACTAATAGGTTAATCAGGAGAAAGAAATTAGAGTATGAGAGGAAGCTAGGTAGAAATGTAAAAATGGATAGCAAGTGTTTCTACAGGTATTTAAAAAGGAAAAGAGTAAGTAAAGTGAGTGTTGGTCCTCTAGAGAGTGACAGTGGGGAGTTAATAGTAGATAATAAGGAAATGGCGGAAGAAATGAACAAATATTTTACTTCTATGTTCACTATAGAAGATACAAAAAATATTCCAGTAATATCTGCAAATCAGGAGGTGAACGGGAGAAAGAAACTTGATGAAATTGGAATCACTAGGGAAATGGTACTGAGCAAATTGATGGAGCTGTGGGCTGGCAAGTCTCCGGGTCCTGATGGACTACATCCTAGGGCCTTAAAAGAGGTGGCTCATGAAGTAGTGGATGCGCTGGTGTTAATTTTCCAAAATTCGCTAGATTCTTGAAAGGTTCCATCGGTTTGGAAAGTAGCAAATGTAACACCTCTATTCAAGAAATAGGGAGGGAGGAAGAAAACAGGAAACCATAGACCAGTTAACTTGACATCTGTCATGGGGAAGTTATTCGAATCAATCATTAAGGAGACTATAGCTGGGCACTAAGAAGAGCACGAGGCAATAGGGAAGAGTCAGCATGGTTTTGTGAAAGGAAAATCATGTTTAACCAACTTATTGGAGTTTTTTGAAGGAGTAACATGCACAGTGGATAAAGGGGAGCCTGTAGATGTACAGTACTTGGATTTCGAGGAGGCATTTGTTAAGGTGCCACATCAAAGATTATTATGGAAAATAAAAGCGCATGATATAGTGGGTAACATATTAGCATAGATAGAAGATTTGCTGGCTGGCAGAAAGCAGAGAGTATGCATAAATGGGTCTTGTTCTGATTGGAAGGATGTGATGAGTGAAGTCCCACAGGTGTCTGTACTGGAGCTTCAACTTTTTGTGATTTATATCAATGACTTTAGATGAGGGGACTGAAAATATGGTAGCTAAATTTGCAGATGACACAAAGATAGGTAGGAAAGTATGTTGTGAAGAGAACATGAGGAGGTTGCAGATGGATATAGATAGGTTGAGTGAGTTGGCAAATGGAGTTTAATGTGGGAAAATGTGAAGTTGTTCACTTTGGCAGGAAGAACATAAAAGTAGAGTATTACTTAGATGGAGAATGGCTGCATAATTCTGAGGTGCAGAGGGATCTAGGTGTTCTAATACATGAGTCACAAAAAGTTAGTATGCAAGTAATGAAGACGGCTAATGGAATGCTATCCTTTATTACGAGAGGGATTGAACATAAAAGTAAGGATGTTATGCTTCAGTTATACATTAGTGCATTAGTGAGACGGCGCCTCGAATAATGTGTGCAATTTTGGTCGCCTTATTTAAGGAAGGATGTAAATGGATTGGAGGCGGTTCAAAGGAGCTTTACTAGATTGATACCTAGAATGAGTGGGCTGTCTTATGAGGAAAGGTTGGACAAACTGGGCTTGTTTCCACTGGAGTTTAGAAGAGTGAGGGGTGGTTTGATTGAAGTATACAAGATCCTGAACGGCCTTGACAAGGTGGACGTCAAAAGGATGTTTCCTCTTGTGGGTGAGTCCAGAACTAGGAGGCACTGTTTCAAAATTAGGGGTTGCCCTTTTAGGACAGAGATGAGGAGAAATCTTTTCTCTCAGAGGGTAGTGCGACTTTGGAATTCTCTACCTCAGAAGGTGGTGGAGGCAGGGTCATTGAATATTTTTAAGGCAGAGGTAGATAGATTCTTGTCAGGCAAGGGAGTCAGGTTATCGGGGTTTGATGGGAATGTGGAAATTGAAACACAACAAGATCAGCCGTGAAGCTATTGAATGGCAGAGCAGGCTCGAGGGGCCGAATGGTCTACTCCTGTTCCTATTGCTTATGTTCTTAAGTTGTAATCCCCTTTGCCCCTGCCTCTGTACTTGCTTATAAATTCTTACATCTCTAACTTTTTCCTGTTTTGACGAAAGGTCTCTGACCTAAATGTTAATTGTTACTCTCTACAGTTGCTGCCTGCTCTGCTGACTATTTTCAGTATTCTCCCTATTTTATTACGATTTCCAGCATCCTCAATATTTTGCTTTCATTATATATGTTTTGATGATTTGCATTTCATACCTCAAATTTTAATCCTTTTTGAAAGTTTTCTTTGCAGAGAACATTCCTAAAGTAGCTGATGACCTAGTAACATTAGCTGATTTCGATAACAACGTTGGTTTTCAGCAAATGCAATTTATTTAAGGGTGGAAAGATTGTGAAAGATGCTGGACATGACTATAAATGAAGTGGAGCAGAGATTGTTCAGCTGAAACCCTCTTTTCAGTAAGCTGCTGCCAAAGATCAGGCAATTGTTAGAAATCTCACAGTCCTTTGTCATCTTCTAGTCGCCAGTGCCATCAATATGCTAAAGACCCAATGCTAAGTCCATGGGGCCTGTTTTTAATTGTCTAACGCATAACTGAAGGGTACGGGCTAGGTAAGAACAGGTGTATTGATCCTGTCTCCTTATGTCGTGTCCCCAGATGAAGCTGCTGTTTGAGACATCCTTGGGTTGTGAAAAGCACTATATAAATGCAAGCCTTTCTCTCTTTCTCAGGCGAGCAGGACACCTGCAGGAAGGAAGCAGGATCCTTTTTTAAATATGTAGGATCTGGCACAACAGGAGAGGACCACGGATAATTTTTAAATTGTTTTTCAGTTTTCCATGTAAGCCAACATGAGCAGGAATGTTCTTTTTGTCCTCACGAGGATTGCCTTGAACCTCGCATCAGATCCTACCCCCAACCATCCCCCGCATCCACATACCACCACCCGATTCAGCAAGCTCATCCCACACCCTGCCCAATCCAGTGGTGGCCAGTGCTTGCTTTCTGCCCCGACCATGCTCAGTGCCTCATCTCTTCCCCCCCCAACCCTGCTCCAATCTCTCTCAGTGCTATCGATCTCCCGATCGTAATCAGTGCCTCCCTGTTTCTCTGATTATGCTTAGTGTCTTCGCTCTCCCATTCATTGCCAGAGACCCGTTTCCGTCCACTGGCCAGTGTCAAGTTGGTGGGTTGTTCAGGTTAAGCCTGCATTCTTATATTTAAATGAGGTCCAACCATTAAGATGAGCAGGAGTTCCATGTTCCCAGTCTGGCTGTTTATCCCCACCACTACCCTTCCACTTCCCCATTAACATCAGGGCCGATATGTTGTCTCTGCAGCACAGTAAAGCTATGCAGCATATAGGAAACCACTATCATATTGAAGAATCTTTGTGAGTTTGTTGCATGAATTCATCAGTCCTGTCCAGGCAACAAAATGTTTTTTTTTTTTGAGGACTTCATTGGTTTGCTTGTTGAGGGTTCTACTCAAGCCATGGAGCTGGTATGTAATACTGATCAGCTGACAATGTGCGTTCCCAAGAGCATGTGCATTACTAGCTCTTGACCCTAAGGAGTCAAGTCTCTCATTACTGTGTAAGAGCAAAGAATGGGTGAATGGAGGAATGATGCAATATAAAATCACCTTGATAGGTGCAATAATGCAGATACAGATCTGCATGATGCACTGCTAATTAGCATAGCTGTCATAGATCAATGGAATGGAAGCTCTTGTGATTTATGACAGCAGTAGGGTAGGTAAAGAAACCCATAGGGCATCATGGATACTGTCCCTCAAGACCTGGGGCAGGATATTACTTTAGATATGCGGGCGCACACCCGACACGCCCGAGTGTAAAATGACACACAATGACGTTGGGCGTGCATCCCGACATGATCCCGCAGCCTCACGATATTTTGTTCCATAATTAAAAGGCCTATTAAGGCCACTAACAATTTAAATAAATTCAAATTTATGCTGCCCGTCCAACCTTACGGTTGGTGGGCAGGCGAAAAGGCCTTTACGTTTTTTAGGAAACCTCATCCACCAGCAGGATGAGCTTTCCTAAAGCAAATAAGCATTAAATAAATACTTTATATTTGAATTAAATGTCATGTCCCAGCTCATGTGACAGAGTCATTGCCATCCCTTTGTCACTAGCACACAATATTTCCTCATGAATACTTTGTCCTACACTGTTAGGGGTCGTGTAGACCACTCCCACTAGTGACATTTTTCCCCTACTATTCCTCATCTCCACCCAAACCGATTCTACATCCTGATCTCCTGAACCAAGGTCATCTCTAACTATTGCACCAATGCCCTCTTTGATTAACAGTACTACACCTCCACCTTTACTTAACTTCCTATTCTTCATGTGTGTCATGTATCCTTCAATATTTGGGTTGGATGATTGGATGGGCAGCGTAAATTTGAATTTATTTAGATTGTTAGTGGCCTTATTAGGCTTTTTAATTATTGAATGAAATATCGCGAGACTGCACAATGATGTCGGGACGCATGCCCAATATTGAAATATCCAATGTTTGTCATCCTGCAGCCACGTCTCTGTAATTGCTATCAGATCGTATTTATTTACTTCAGTGTGGGCCATCAATTCATTTACTTTGTTATGAATGCTACATGCGTTCAGATAGAGCGCCTTCAGTTTTCTCTTTTCATTATCTTTTAATCTAGTCTTGACTGTTGATGTATCCTTAGGTTTTTTCTCTCTGACCATTCCCGCCACTCTCTGACCCTCATTTCTCATATTACTATTTTGCTCTCCTGCCTTGACTTTACACCTTGAATTGCTACCTCCACCCAAGCTTGATTCCTCACCCTGCTTGTTTAGTTTAAAACCCTCTCTATTTCCCTAGTTATGCGATTTGCAAGGACATTTGTCCCAGCATGGTTCAGGTGTAAATCATCCCGACAGTACAGCCCCTACTTTCCCCAGTACTGATGCCAGTGCCCCACAAACTGGAACCCATTTCTTCCACACCAGTCATTGAGCCTCACATTCGTCTCTCTAGTCTTATTTGCCCTATGCCAAATTGCACGTGACTCAGGTAATAATCCAGAGCTTATTACCTTTGAGTTTCTGCTTCTTAATTTGGTACCTAGCTTCTCATACTGACTTTGCAGAATCTCTTTCCTAGTTCTACCTATGTCATTGGTACCCACATGGACCATGACAACTGGATCTTCCCCCTCCTACTGCAAGTTGCTCTCGAGCCCTGAGCAGATGTCCCGATCCCAGGCACCGGGCATAGCTGTCTGGACACTTGCCCTTTGCTGCAGAGAACAGTGTCAATTCCCCTCATTATACTATCCCCTACTAACAATACATTCCTTCTTGCTCCCCCAGCTTGAATGGTTTCCTGTACCACAGTGCCATGGCCAGCCAGCTCATCCACCTTGCAGACTTCGCTTTCATCCACACACCTCAAATCTGTTTGACAATTGCAAAGCCTGAGGCCTTACCTCCTCCTATTACCTGCCTCCCTGACAGTCACATCCTCCTGACCCTCATTGCTGACCAAAACAGATGACCCTCTTTTAAGAGGTGTGACTGTCTTCTGGAACAAAATATCCAGGTATTTTTTCCCCCTCCCTTATGTTGCACAGTATCTGCATTTTGGCTTCCAGATCAATAATCCTGATGCAGAATTCCTCAAGCTGCTTACACTTCCTGCAGGCATGTTTGACATGGATCCAAAAGCTCCCACATTTCACAGCTGCAACATAACACCTGTCCTGCCATTCTAACTTATGCTATTTAATTAATTTACTTTAATTACTTCCTTCCTATGCACAATTTACTGTGTTTATTGAATGCTAGTCCAACTGACAACTAAAAGTTACATGCTTCTTAACTACAAGGTATGTGTTTTAGATTCTTGTTTCAATTACTTTTTTCAATTGCTTTTTTTTCTTTATTGTTTGATTTTAATGTTAAAATTTTCAAATGCTGGCTTATTATTTTAAAGTTTCAGTTCTTTTTATTTATAGATCTACTTTAACTCGCCTGTCCTAAGCTGGTTTCTCACACACTGTCCCTTAGACTGAGCACTTACCAGCCAATCAACTTACTAGCTTTGGTGACATCACAGTTGCTTTTTTCTCTTTTTCCTGGACTGCAGCCTCACAATAGCTGAGGCAGTGAAACAGTGCGCTCCTCAGCCCCACTCTGACTCTCAGTAACGTAGGTCGCTCTGTAATTCCCAGTCTGTATTTATAGGTGCTCCTCAGCTCCTGATTGTCTCCCACAGGTCGGCTCCGCTCCTACTCCCAGCAAGGTTGACAGTTCTACAATCCCTGGTCTGTATTTATAGCTGCTCCTCAGCTCCCGACTGTTTTCCACGGGTCCGCTAGGCTCCATTCCGCTCCAACTCCCAGCAAGGTAGATTGGAGGAAAGAAAAAATTGAAAGATAGGATCAAAGGCAAAACAGATTAAATGACAAAAAGGATTATAATGCAAGGCAAACTAAAAATTTTTAAGGCATAGGTTGAGAGGTTCTGGAAAGACAAGGGGGTGAAAGGTTATCGGGGATAGGTGGGAATGTGGAGTTGAGGTTGCGCTTCTAAATTCTAGCAGATCAATTCAAAAAGAATAAAAATGTGAAATTGGTCATTTTAGCAGGAAGAATAAAAGAGAAGCATATTATCTAAATTGTGAGAGATTGCAGAGCTCTGAGGTGCAGAGGGATCTGGGTGTCTTAGTGCATGAATCACAAAAGGCTAGTATGCAGGTACAGCAAGTTTGTAATTAAGCAAGTTAATAGTGTCTTATTTATTGCATGGGGAGTTGAATATAAAAATTGAGAGATTATACTTCAGTTATGCAGAGCACTAGTGGGACTACATCTGGAGTACTGTTTGCAGTGTTGGCCACCTTATTTAAGGAATAAGTAAATGCATTGGAAGCAGTTCAGAGAAGGTTTACCAGACTAATACCTGGAATGGGAGGGTTGTCTTATGAGGAAAGTTTGGACAGGCTAGGCTTGTATCCGCTGGAGTTTAGAAGCGTAAGAGGCGATTTGATTGAAACATACAAAATCCTGAGGGGCCTTGACAGGGTGGATGTGGAGATAATGTTTCCTTTTGTGGGAGAGCCTGGAACTAGGGGTCATTGTTTAAAAATAATAGGTCGCCCATTTAAAACATAAATGAGGCAAAACCTTTTCTCTCAGAGGGTCATGAGTCTTTGGAACTCTCTTCTGGAAAGGTGGTGGAAGCAGGGTGAATATTTTAAGGCAGAGGTGAATATATTCTTGGTAAGCAAGGGGGAGATAGGTTATTGGGGATAGACGGGATGCAGATTTGAGGTTACTATCAGAACAGCCATGATCTTATTAAATGGGGGAGCAGACTCAAGGGGCCCAATGGCCTAGACCTGCTCCATGTTCGTATGTTCAAATGAATAGGTAGTTATACAGACAGTGGATGATTGAGCAGAGTTGGCTATTCCTGTATAAAAAATTAACAACTCACTGATCCTAATTCCTTGTGAAAAATTAGAGATTTAGAGAATTTCACTGTTGTGACAAATAAATGAGTAGAGAATTCATAACATTACTTGAGCAGAAGTCTATAAGATTATTGATGAGAAGATTCTTCAAGATTTCTGTTTATGATCAGAAGAAAATTCTTTTTAAATATAACAAAATACAATTTTCTTTTTTTGTGCTGAGTATAGATAATTGATTCACAAGCAATAGATAACATGTTCCTGCATTAAACTAGAACAAATAGGAAGACAATCTGTAGTAGCAACAAATAAATGATGAAACCAATACTTACTGCAAATCAACAAAATAAAATACATTGACAGTTTACATTAAAAACAATAAAATCACTTGGAAACTGACAAATGGCCTAGAATCAGCAATACATTCATAAATCATCGTTTGGAATGTGGATTAGAGGGATAAGGTCTATCCATCATTTACCGCAATATCTACCCCATCAACAGTGAAATTACAGTCACACATCCATGCCAGTTTTAGACTGTAATATAGTATTGATGTAGCTTTGCGCAGTCAGTCATTCATTGTAGAGAGACGAACAGTTGCAGCAGAATCCAGTAACGTAATAACTGCCAATCTGCTGTTAAGTGTGATTTCTCTGCAAAAAAAGAACTATCACTTATGTAGCGCATTTCACAACTACAACATATCCAAAAACACTTCAGTGTTATGACCGGGATGAGAGGATTGCGTGAATTATCAAGCCCGTACCACTAATTTGCAGACCGTACCATTAATTTAAATGTTTAATTCTCTCACCAAAATGGCTAGTTGTGTACCTATATCTCTAGTACTCAGAAGAAAAGAGACTCTGGCCAGGCTTCTTTCAAAAAACCCAATGATTAATTTATTTCAAAACAAAACTTCTTTTAACAAGTTGCAATTACTGGTTAACACACAATGGTAATTCAGAAGTATAACTATCTGTTTCTTCCTAAAGAATTCTCCCAGCACACATAGACAAACAAAGGACAAACAGAGAGTCTCTCTGTAGAAATGAGCTTTAGAGGATGGACATTATAAAATAAAGGATAAAGTCCGCAGGGTCTCGACGCTGTCGACCTGGAGTTTTCTAGTGTGAGGACAGGCTGCTGGCCCCAGTAGATGCCTGGATGTTCTCAACACTGGTCTCAGCTTTTAAGGTCCAGATGCAAACTGGTTACACTCAGATGAGAGTTCTCTGGCTAGGGATTGATAGCCACACACAATCATAGACAAGGTAGAGAGAGGGAGCCAGTCAAAGTAGTCTTCTTTCCTCAGCTTGTTCGCCAACAACTGCCTTCAAAACAAGCAGGTTCACAACTGAAGATTTTTCCCTCTCCCATGTGACTGCCTTTTTTGTCTCCCAGCTTTTTCATTAAGTAAAGTGCTTTTCAGTTCAAACAAACAAGTTCCATATAGGTCAGGTGATTTCTTGGAAGAGCCCTGCTTGTTGACCATTCCAAGGTGAACCTATGACCTTTTTTGAAAAAAACCAGGTTGGCATCCACATGACCAAATCATGCCAGGTCCTTCTATTTTGTAAAAGAAACATTCAGTCTTGAGAGATATGACTGCAACAACAGCCAACGAAACACTTTTGAAATGTGGCCACTGTTGTGTGTGGGACTGGGACAGCTAAGTTATGAGCATACTAATTTGGCGAAGGCCACTCAGCCCTTCGAGCCTGCTTTTCCATTTAATAAGATCATGGCTGATCTGATTGTAACCTCAACTCCACATTCCCACCTATCCTCTGTAACCTTTCACCCCCTCGCTTCATCAAGAAACTATTCACCTCTGCCTTAAAAGATTCAAAGACTCTGCTTCCACCACCTTTTAAGGAGGACAGTTCCAAAGCCTCACAACCATCAGAAAAATTCTCTTCTCATTTCTGTCTTAAATGGGTGAACCCTTATTTTTAAGCAGTGACCCCTGGTTCTAGATTCTCCCACAAGAGGAAATATGCCAAGACCCCTTAGGATCTTTTATATTTCAATCAAGTCATCTCTTAATCTTATAAACTCTAATGGATTCAAGCCTAGCTTGTCCATCCTTTCCTCACTTTCAACGCACCCATTCCAGGTATTAGTCTAGTGAACTGCTTCCAATGAATTTACATCCTTCCTTAGATAAGGAGACTAATACTGTACACAATACCGCAGCCACGGCAGGGGTGGGGCTGTAAAATGCAGTGAGCCATTCTAAACTCCATTGACTTCAGCGGGAACATAAAATCCCGCTGCTGTGAAATTCCACCCCATGGTCTCACCAATGCTCTATATAACTAAAGCATAGCCTCCCTACTTTTGTAGTCAATTCCCCTTGCGTTAAACAATAACATTCTATTAGCTTTACTAATTACTTTCTGTACCTGCATTCTAACCTTCTGCAATTTATTCATTAGGACACCTAGATCCCTCTGCATCTTGGAGCTCTGCAATGTCTCACCCTTCAGATAATATGGGTGGAATTTTACGGCCCCTTCACAGCAGGGGCAGGGACAATTTCACATTTTCCCACATTATACTCCATTTGCCAGATCTTTGCCCACTCACTTAACCTATCTGTATCCCTTTGTTCACTTTACATCTTACTTTCCTCCCTATCTTTGTGTCATCAGCATAGTTAGCAACCATACCTTCAGTGTTTTCATCCATTGTAAAATGTTAAGGCCCTAGCATTGATCCCTGTGATACAGTACTCATTACATCTTGCCAACCAGAAAATTACCCATTTATGCCTACCCTCTGTTTCTTGTTAGTTAGCCAATCTTCTTTCCATGTCAATATGCTACTCCCTACACCATGAGCTTTTATTTCTTACAATAACCTTTGATGTGGCACCTTATCAAATGCCTCTGGAAGTCTAACTACAGTACATCTACCAGTTCCTTTTATCCACAGCATATGTCACTTCTTCAAAGAACTCCAATAAATTGGTTAAACGTGATTTCCCCTGCACAAAACCATTTTGACTCCGCCTGATTACTTTGAATTTTCCATGTGCCCTCTATAATGCTTTTAGTAATAGCTAATGTTTTCCCTTTGACAGATGTTAGGTTAACTCGCCTGTAGTTTTCAGCTTTCTGCCTCCCTCACTTTTTGCATAAAGGAGTCACGTTCGCTACTTTCCAATCTAATGGAACCTTCCCCAAATCAAGGGAATTTTGGAAAATTAAAACCAATGCATCTCCCTAGCCACTTCTTTTCAGACCCTAGGATGAAGTCCATCAGGACCCAGGGACTTGTCAGCCTGCAGCTCCTAAAATTTGCTCAGTACCACTTACCTGGTGATTATAATTTTCTTGAGTTCCTCCCACCCTTCCATTTCCTAACTTACAGCTTTCTGGGATGATACTTGTATCCTTTATAGTGAAGTCCGTGCAAAATGCCTGTTCAATTCATCTTTCATCTCCTTATTTTCCATCATTAATTCCCCAGACTCACTTTCTATGGGATTATTGCTCACTTTGTTAACCCTTTTCTTTTTCTAAATATCTATAGAAACTTTTACTATCTGTCTTTCTGTTTCTAGCTAGCTTTCTCTCCTACTTTATTTTTTCCTTCCTTATTAATCTTTTGGTGATTCTTTGCCTTTTTTTCTGTCCAATCTTCTGACCTGCCACCCACCTTTGCACAATTATATGCTTTTTCTTCAAGTTTGATACTAACTTTTTTTTTGTTAACCATGGATGGTGGGTTCTCCCTTTGGAATTTTTCTTTCTCGTTGGAATGTATCTATTTTGTGTATTCTGAATTATCCCTTTAAATGTTTGCCACTGAATCTCTATTGACCTATCCCTTGAACTAATTTGCCAGTTCACTTTAGGTAGCTCTGCTTTCATGCCCTCATAATTGTCCTTATTTAAGTTTAAAATACTAGGCTTAGGGCTATTCTTCTCTCCCTCAAACTGAATGTAAAACTCAATCATACTAGGATCGCTGCTACCTCAGGTGCTTTCACTAGGAGATCATTAATTAATTCTAGTTGCACAATACCAGGTCTAGTATAGCCTGTGTTAGGAAATAGAGATAGTTTAAGTAAGTTATATTGGTATTTGTGGGTGTTAGTAATAAGATTTAGCTTTAAAGTTTAAGTTTGATTTGTATTTCTGTATCTCTGTGTTAAGAAAAGTCAAATGGAGTTTTAGTTTCACTTTTTAAAAAGTGCTTGCGTTTCTAATGAGGAGTTTTACAACCCATAATGAGAAGTTAAACAAACAGCAGTAGAAAACTGGCTGGTGCCTAGCAACAGGGGCCAGAGAGGCAGGTCCCTCCCACAGGTACACACAGAAGAAGAGAAACAGCAGTTTGTTTTGGAAGCCTTTTGAGTGCAGTTGGTTCTGAAAGTTGCTGCCAGGAGAGATTGGAGCAAATTGGACAGATAGCCAGTCCCAAGCTAAAGAAAAACCCCAAAAATCCAGGGAAGTAGAAGAAGAGAAAGTCCAAAGCAGACCATCTAGTCAAAGGAAGGACAGGAACCTGGAAAAGGCCCTGTTAAGTGAAGTTAAGAGTGAGGGGCAGAGAGAAAGGCTCCAAGCTTCAGATTTAAAGAGACAAAAGCTGCAGGATGCAGATTTAAAGTGAAAACAGCTTACAAGAGGCGAGAAGGTCCAAAGAGACAACAGAAGGCCTGTAAGTCTTTGCTATGGGCATGTGAAGCAGTGGTGTACTGTTGATGGCAGAGTCAGAGAGACAGACTGTGTGAAAGACAGCTTAAATGTATGTGATGATCCAGGGAAGACGAACGTCAGAAGAAGAGTTTGAAACCCTGGAGGTGAACCCTTGCAGGAGGCACCTGAGAGAAAGCGTTGGTTTGAGAGAAGATTCCAAGATGAGGCGTTGGAAAGTGGAGTTTGGAAACCCTCTTGTGAAGGACGGAATTCAGTGAGACTGGTTGGTTCATGGTGTGACAAGCATCTGGGGTGAGTTGAGGAGAGATCCATAGCATCTAGTTGAGGTGGCATCTTGATTTCACCGTGATGTGTCTGACCACGGGTGCTATAGGTTTACATGGACTGGGTACATACAGTGGGCATTAGAGTATAAGATAGCCTTTGTAACTTGTGTTATCCTTACAAATCTGCATACATCTGAAAAGGTATAGTTGTGGGTGAAGGAATATTGTAATAGAGTTCATCTTTTCTTGTTGAATAACCCTTGTGACCCCTGTGCATCTGTTCAGTAGCTAATCTCCACTTATCTAAACAAACAAATAAAAGTTAGAATCTATCAAACTGGGTTCCACTCTGGGATCAAGCTTGTCCAGGGGTAATCTCTGCTGGGGATCATAACAGCCTGCTCTCTGGTTGGCTCCAGAATGTGCTGTTCCAAGAAACTATCCCAAAAACATTCTATGAATCCTCATCTAGGCTACCTTTGCCCATCTGAGTTTTCTAGTCTATATGTAGATTAAAATCTCCCATGATTATTGCTTTACCTTTCTGGCAAGGTCCCATTATTTCCTTCTTTATACCCTAACCTACCATATGGTTACTGTTCGGGGGCCTGCACATCTCCCACATAAGGCCTTTATCCTTTCTCATCTCTACCCACACTGCTTCTACATCCTGGTTTCCTGAACTTAGGTCATCCCTCTCTATTGTCGGAATACCATTCTTAACCACTCCTCCACCTTTTCCTCATTTCCTGTCCTTCCTAAATGTCAAGTACCCTTCAATATTCAGGTCTCAATCTACGTCATCCTGCAGCCATGTCTCTGTATTGGCTATCAGATTGTACTTACTCATTTCTATTAGTGCTGCCAGTTCATGTGTCTTGTTTTGAATGCTACGTGCATTCAGATACAGAGTCTTTAGTTTTGCCCTTTTATTATTTTTGTAACCCCTAGCATTATCTGCTGATTTTCTCTTAGATTTGTATTCTCTGTCCCTTCCTCTCACGGTCTGTTTATCATTTCCCACATTGATACCTTTCTCCCTTGCCTTGTCTCTACTTTTTGATTGAACATATCTTCCCAAATGTGATCCCTTGCCCCCACTATTTAATTTAAAGCCCTCACTACTTGCTTAGTTACGTGGCTTGCTAAAACACCGGCCCCAGCATGGTTCAGGTGTAGACCGTCCTAATAGTACTGGGGAAAGTTGGGACAGTACCAGTGCCAGTATCCCACAAATCAGAACCCACTCCTCCCACACCAGTGTTTGAGCCACACATTCACCTCTCTAATTTTATGTACCCTATGCCAATTTGTACGTGGCTTAGGTAATAATCCAAAGATAATTACCTTTGGATGTTCTGCTTTTTAATTTAGTGCCTAGCTCCTTATACTGGCTATATGTTATGACCAGGATGGGAGGAGTGCACCGTCTGTTTCCAGTTCCACCACTGCACAGGTCACACATATACTTAGATTTTTCCGGGTAGCTATATGGCCAAATATGTGCTTCATCTATTAATTTCAGAGTGACCACTCAATGCCCAGATTTCTTAAATAAACAAAATTGTGTGTTTATTATAAAACCAGACTTATCAAGTGGAAGGCAAATCTTGTATTCACATTCATATTTCATACTATAAGTATAATTATTCTAAATATCCTAATTTACACACTGGAAAAAAATAAAATTGAGGAATTCTGCCAGAAGTTTAAAAGTTACTAATTCAAGGGAAGAGGAGAGGTGATGGAGTCCAGTGGTTCTGTGGTTGTGATCACCTATTAAGGGCTGTCACCATATTCTGCATCCTCAGGCATTTTGTTAGAATAGCATCATAGGCCAGGATTTTCCAGCCCTGCCATGGCAGGACCCACCGTGGAAAATGTGGCAGGCCAGTCAGAAGTCCATTGACTTTTGCTGGGACTGGACGATCCCAGTGGCAAGTGGGGCCGGAAAATCTTGCCCATAGAATTGTTATAGCACAGGAGACCATTCAGCCATCATGTCTGTGCTGGCTCTCTGCAAGAGCA
Organism: Carcharodon carcharias; assembly: GCF_017639515.1. Classification (NCBI taxonomy): domain Eukaryota; kingdom Metazoa; phylum Chordata; class Chondrichthyes; order Lamniformes; family Lamnidae; genus Carcharodon; species Carcharodon carcharias. The sequence goes on along the minus strand of NC_054484.1, from coordinate 91,850,698 downwards.
ATTCAACTAGTGCCACGGCCCCCCCAACCCCCCATCATATCTACATATTTCTCCTGCAAATTTTACCTCCAGATAATTATCTAAATCTCTTTTAAAAGTCATGATTGAACCTGCCTCCACAATCAACAGTGCATTCTAGATTGGCTATGGCTTCAGCTTTTGTCATTTGGTGTTTTTCTCTGGGAGAAAACTAATTGTAGTGCAAAAAAAAAGTCCCTGATTATGTGATTGTTTTTATCATATTAGAAATTCTCACCTGCAGTACTTGGTAATGTTTATTACTATAGTGAAGGAGCCACTTCAGACAGGAAGAAAAACCAGAGAAGACTGACATAGGCATCAGCTCAGTTATCATCTGCAAAGAGAAAGGATGGGTCAAGGAGTTTTAGGCTAGCGGTGTTGGAAAAATTGTCAATGTAAGTGAGCAGAAGGAGATAAAAGAGGCGAAAATGTTTCTGTTCAGAAGAAGAGGAAGAATGTCTGAGGACAGAGAGTAAGAATACCTGCATGAATGAGGGAAGCAGAAGGAAAAGTATCCTTGTGAACTGGGAGGAAGCAGGAGAGGACCTCTATAAAGGGAGAAGGAATGTTTTTGTAAAGAGGCAGAAAGTGGAAGATTCACTCTGAAGGCAGATAGTGGGATGAAGAATGCCTTGATGAAGAAATGGAAAGAGAGATGAAGAGCATCTCTGTGAAAGGGGAGAAAAGAACAATATGAGCTAATGACAGAGAGGGACTGCCTTTGTGAAGGCGGAGTGGGGAAAGGGAGCAGTGCCTCTTAACGCAGTGCAATGCAAGGGTATACCTGTGAAAGGGGGCAGAGAGCACCATTGCATAAAGCCAGTGTAGTCAGAAACTTCTATTTGATTGTTGACATCTACCCACTGAATAGAGAAAGCTTATATACAATAATCTAATAACTCGTTACTGGTATTCTTATTCACATTGCCACTGCAATTGAATGTTTTCCTAAGTTGTTCAAATTTATGTACAAGCAAGGCAATGAAATCCATTGCCGCTTAATGCACTTTGTAAAATGAATAAGGTTTAAACATATTTTACATCCGAATTTAAAAGATGTGTTAACGTTATAATTTAAAATGTACTGGCCCAAATCTTCAGATAGGGAGAAGGCTCCGCTCAACTAACATTGCTGATGCACCTCAGACCCCGAAGAAGTCCTGATGTACGCACTTGCCGTACTTAAGCAGGACGTTTAAACTTCTAGCTGATTTTACCCTGCCTGGAATACTCTGTGAACTATGGCCAGAACCATGGCCACTTGGACTATTTGCGCTATATTTTTGTTATTATCATTGTGGATGAGGTTGTTCTTTGTTAGGATTGATAGACTGCTGGAGGTAAGACTGTGGTAAACTTTACCTTTTATTGAACATTCTACTAACTTCCCTATATGCAGCACAAGGCTTAGCATTAGGCTTCACATAGAACTATCTCTCAGCATACTCTGTTGTTATGTGATCTTACATCATTGATGATATAGATTGTCTATTTACCTATTTAATATTAACCCTTTACACTACATCTCTCCCCAAGTCTCTGACCCTATTAAGTACATTATTTGTATTATCCTATGGCTGGGATTTTCCGTGCCCGCTGGCGTCGGGTGTGTTCAGTGGTGTGAGCAGACAATATGGCACAATCTGTTTCATAATGGCATGAAACCAGTTCCTGATTGTCCACTCAGTCCGCCAATGGCGGGCCACGTTCTCCACTATCGGACGTCGGGAACCTCATTGTAATAACTCAGAATATCATTATTAGGCCAGCCCACCGGAATCGCCCCCGTCCGCTGGATCGTCTGCCCATGTTGATGGGAAATCATGCCAATGTGTTTCACAACACTTGGCAGGCTGCTCTTCACTCGGGCCTTTGAGGTTTGTTTGCCTACCTTGCTTCGGTCAGCGCTCACAGTCATCAGCGCCAGGCTTCACAGACAGTACCACATCACTTTTAAGGGGGTTCATGGCAGGTCTTTATCTACTGGATCGGCCATATGTGGGTGGCTTTTCAATGGCTGCAAGCCTAGGGTTTGCTTGGCAAAGGGGGAGAAGGGGCCTCAGGCAAGGGACGAGGGCTGCACTAGGGAAGGAGGGCAACACAGGATGTGTGGGGTTGGCACATGTTGATTGATGCAATGGCCTCAAGATGCTTGAGGAGGCAGTCTCTAGAGGAGATGAGGTCAGATGGACATGTGAGGGTATGTGTGTGAGAATGAGTGGTGATGCCTTTTGAGCTGGTAGTGAGTGAGATGCCAGTGAATGTGTGATGGGTTTGAGTGTGTGAGTTTAGAGTGCTGAGATGGTTGCCATACCCTGGCTGCACCGATAAGATCATTCATCCTCTATCTGCATTGGATGGCCAACCTCTTCTGTGCAGCAGTGATCATCACTGCCATCACCTACCAAGCCATAGTGGTAATGTTGCTGCCCCTCCTGTGGCCAGAGCTGGGGTAGAGGACATCACAACAGGCCTCCACGTGTCCAAAAGGCACTCGAGGGCTGCCACCATTTTGCCCTTCAGGGCCATGTCTTCTTTGATGCAGTCCTGAGTTAGAAGCACTGAGTATGGCTGTACTTTAAGTGTGGTGCCTAGTGTGATGAAGCGGCGAGGTGATGGTGTGGCAGGCAAATCACAGCCCACCCGCCATGGAAACTGCATGTTTCCCCAGAATGCGTAAATAATGTGGCGGGTTTGGGAAGATACGTGTGAAAACACGGCATCAAGGCCAGCAGGTAAAACATCGTTTAATCTGCCCTCTATTGCACTTAGTGCAAATCTGATACATTCTGCCCTACATCTCGCAAAGTCTCTGCCTTCATTCCTGGTTCCCAGCGATAAGCATTGTTGTGGTTTCACCAATACCCCCAACCTTATTCTCAGCTTTATGGGAGGATGTATAGGATCCAAGCTCTCCATGTTCTCTCTCAAACCTGGTATGTGGTATGTGAATTATCAGAGACTACTGGCACTCTGTTTAGTTTGTCGAGGGTGAAGGAGGGGATGATCATTGTCAGGGGTGGGGAGGTGAACATTGACGGGGTGAAGGAGGGGATGAACATTGTTGGGGTGAGGGTGGGCGGTGAACATTGTCAGGGGTGAGGGAGGGCGGTGAACATTGTCAGGGGTGAGGGAATGATAACCATTGTCAAGGGTGAGAGAGGGCGGTGAACATTGTCATGGGTGGGGAGGTGAACATTGACAGGCTGAGGACTGGAGTAAACATTGTCGGGGTGAGGGAAGGGGTGAACATTGTCGGGGGTGAGGGAGGGGAGTGAGTATTGTCACGGGAGAGGGAGGTTAGTGAACATTGGCGGGTGTGAGGGAGGGGGTGAACATTGTCGGGGGTGAGGGAAGGGGTGAACATTGTCGGAGGTGAGGGAAGGGGTGAACACTTTTGCGGGTGAGGGAGGGAGGTGAATATTGCCGAGGATGAGGGAGGGATGAACGTTATCAGGAGTGAGGGTGGGGGTGAACATTGTCGGAGCTGAGGGAGGGAGTAAACACTGTCAGGGGTGAGGGAAGTGGTGAACATTGTTGGAGTTGAGGCAAGGGGTGACCATGGTGGGGGGTGAGGGAAGGGGTGAACATGGTGGGGGTGAAGGAAGGGGTGAACATTGTGGGGGGGTGAGGGAAGGGGTGAACTTTGGGGGTGAGGGAAGGGGTGAACATTGTCGGGAGTGAGGGAGGGTGTGAACAATGTTGAGGGTAAGGGAGGGGGTGAAAATAGTTGGGGATAAGGGAGGGGGTGAACATTTTTGGGTGTGAGGGAGGGGGTGAAAATTGTCGTGGGTGAGGGAAGGGGTGAACATTGTCGGAGTTAAGGGAGGGGGTGAACATTTTTTGGGGTGAGGGAGGGGCTGACCATTTTCAAGTGGGAGGGAGGGAGTGAACATTTCTGGGTGTGAGGGAGGGGGTGAAAATTGTCGGGGGTGAGGGACCGGGTGAAAATTGTCGGGGGTGAGGGAAGGGGTGAACATTGTGGGGGGTGAGGGAGGGAGTGAACATTGTGGGGAGTGAGGGAAGGGGTGAACATTGTGCGGGGTGAGGGAAGGTGTGAACATTGTCGGGGGTGAGGGACGGGGTGAACATTGTCGTGGGTAAGGGAGGGGTTGAACATTGTCAGGGCTGAGGGAAGGGGTGAACATTGTCAGGAGTGAGGGAGGGGGTGAACATTGTCGAGGGTTGGGGGGGATGAATATTGTCGTGGATGAGGGAGGGAGTGAACATCGTTGGGGGTGTGGGAGGGTATGAACATCGTCGGGTGTGAGGGAGGGTGTGAACATTGTCGGGTGTGAGGGAGGGTGTGAACATTGTCGGGGGTGAGGGAGGGGGTGAACATTGTCGGGGGTGTGGGAGGGTGTGAACATTATCGGGTGTGAGGGAGGGTGTGAACATTGTCGGGGGTGAGGGAGGGTGTGAACATTGTCATGGGTGAGGGAGGTGTTGAACATTTTCGGGGTGAGGGGGTGAACATTGTTGGGAGTGAGGGTGAGGGTGAACATTATCGGGGATGAGGTGGTATGAACATTGTCGGGTTTGAGGGAGGGGCTGAACATTTTCGGGGGTGATGGACGGGGTGAACATTGTCGGGGATGAGGATGTAGGTGCACATATTTAGATTGAGGGAGATGGGGACCATTGTCCGGCATGATAAAGTGGGTGAATATTTTCGGGGTGAGGGAGGGGGTGAGCATTGTCGGACATGAGGAAGTGGATGAACATTTTTGGCGTGAGGGAGCTGGGTTAACATTGTTGGTGTGGGGAGCTGGGTTAACATTGTTGGGGTGAGGGAGCTGGGTTAACATTGTTGGGGTGGGGAGCTGGGTTAACATTGTTGGGGTGGGGAGCTGGGTTAACATTGTTGGGGTGGGGAGCTGGGTTAACATTGTTGGGGGGCGGGAACTGGGTTAACATTTTTGGGGTAAGGGAGCTTGGTTAACATTGTTGGGCTGGGGAGCTGGTTAACAAACTTGGGGTGCGGGAGCTGGTTTATCATGGTTTTGGTGCGGAAGCTGGGTTAACATTGTTTTGGTGCAGGAGCTGGGTTAACATTGTTGGTGTGCAGGAACTGGGTTAACATTGTTGGGGTGAGGGAGCTGGGTTAACATTGTTGGTACGCGGGAGCTGGGTTAACATTGTTGGGGCGCGGGAGCTGGGTTAACATTGTTGGGGCGCGGGAGCTGGGTTAACATTGTTGGGTCGCGGGAGCTGGGTTAACATTGTTGGGGCGCGGGAGCTGGGTGAACGTTGTTGGGGCACGGGAGCTAAGTTAACATTGTTGTGATGCGGGAGCTGGGTTAACATTGTTGGGGTGCGGGAGCTGGGTTAACATTGTTGGGGTGCGGGAGCTGGGTTAACATTGTTGGGGTGCGGGAGCTGGGTTAACATTGTTTTGGTGCAGTAGCTGGGTTAACATTGTTGGGATGAAGGAGTTGGGTTAACATTGTTGTGGTGAGGAAGCTGGGTTAACATTGTTGTGGTGCGGGAGCTAGGTCAATATTGTTGGGGTGTGGGAGCTGGGTTAACATTGTTGGGGCGCGGGAGCTGGGTTAACATTGTTGGGGCGCGGGAGCTGGGTTAACATTGCTTTGGTGCGGGAGCTGGGTTAACATTGGTGGTGTGGGGAGCTGGGTTAACATTGTTGGGGTGAGGGAGCTGGGTTAACATTGTTTTGGTGCAGGAGCTGGGTTAACATTGTTGGGGCGCGGGAGCTGGGTTAACATTGTTGGGGCGCAGTAGCTGGGTTAACATTGTTGGTGTGCAGGAGCTGGGTTAACATTGTTGGTGTGCGGGAGCTGGGTTAACATTGTTGGCGTGAGGGAGCTTGGTTAACATTGTTGTGGTGCGGGAGCTGGGTCAATATTGTTGGGGTGTGGGAGTTGGGTTAACATTGTTGGGGTGAGGGAGCTGGGTTAACATTGTTGTGGCGTGGGACCTGGGTCAATGTTGTTGGGTTGCAAGAGCTGGGTTAACATTGTTTTGGTGCAGGAGCTGGGTTAATTGTTGGGGTGAGGGAGCTGGGTTAACATTGTTGGGGTGGCAGAGCTGGGTTAACATTGTTGAAGTCGGGTGCTGGTTAACAATGTTGGTGTGCGGGAGCTGGTTTAACGTTGTTTTGGTGCGGGAGCTGGGTTAACATTGTTGGGGCGCGGTAGCTTGGTTAACATTGTTGGGGCGCGGTAGCTTGGTTAACATTGTTGGGGTGAGGGAGCTTGGTTAACATTGTTGGGGTGAGAGAGCTGTGTTAACATTGTTGCGGTGCGGGAGCTGGGTTAACATTGTTGGGGTGAGCGAGCTGGGTTAACATTGTTGGGGTGAGGGAGGTGGATTAACATTGTTGGGGTGTGGGAGCTGGGTTAACATTTTTGGGGTGAGGGAGTTGGGTTAACATTGTTGGGGTGCGGGAGCAGTGTTAACATTGTTGGAGTGAGGGAGCTGTGTTAACGTTGTTGGGGTGCGGGAGCTGGGTTAACATTGTTGGGGTGAGCGAGCTGGGTTAACATTTTTTTGGTGTGGGTGCTGGGTTAACATTGTTTTGGTGCGGGAGCTGGGTTAACGTTGTTGGGGTGAGGGAGCTCGGTTAACATAGTTGGGGTAAGGCAGATGGGTTAATATCGTTGAGGTGAGTGAGGGGGTGAACATTGTTGGAGGTGAGGGAAGGTGTGAACATTGTTGGGGGTGAGGGTGGGAGTGAACATTGTCGGGCGTGTGGGATGGGGTGAACATTGCCGGGGGTGAGGACGGGGATGAACATTTTCAGTGGTGAGGGAGGGTGTGAACATTGTGGGGGGTGAGGGAGGTGTTGAACATTTTTGTGTGGGGGTGTGAACATTGTCGGGTGTGAGGGAGGGTGTGAACATTGTCAGGCGTGAGGAAGTGTGTGAGCGTTGTCGGGGGTGAGGGAGGGGTTGTACATTTTCGAGGTGGGGCATGAACTTGTTGGGGGTGAGGGTGGGGGTGAACATTATCGGGGATGAGGGGGCATGAATATTTTCGGGTGTGAGGGATGGGCTGAACATTTGCAGGGTTGAGGGATGGGGTGAACATTGTCGGGGATGAGGATGTAGGTGCACATTTTCGGGGTGAGGGAAGTGGTGACCATTGTCGGGATTGAGGAAGTGGGTGAACATTTTCGGGGTGAGGGAGGGGCTGAGCATTGTCAGGATGAGGTAGTGAGTGAACATTCTCGGGGTGAGGGGGGGGTGAAGATTTTTGGGGTGAGGGAGGTGGTGAACAATGTTGGGGAGAGGAAGTTTGAGCATTGTTGAGGGGTGAGGGAGTGGGTGAACATTGTTGGGGGTGAGGAATGGGGGTGCACATTGTTGTAGGTAAGGGAGAGGATGAACATTGTTGTCGGGGGTAAGGCAGGGTGAACATTGTTGGGGCGCGGAAGCTGGGTTAACATTGTTGGGATATGGGAACTGGGTTAACATTGTTGGGGTGCGGGAGCTGGGTTAACATTGTCAGGGTGAGGGAGCTGGGTTAACATTGTTGGAGTGCGGGAGCTGAGTTTACATTGTTGGGGTGAGGGAGCTGGATTAACATTGTTGGGTTGAGGGAGCTCGGTTAACATTGTTGGGTTGAGGGAGCTGGGAACATTGTTGGGGTGAGACAGCTGGGTTAACATTGTTGGGGTGAGACAGCTGGGTTAACATTGTTGCGGTGCGGGAGCTGGGTTAACATTGTTGGGGTGAGGGAGCTGGGTTAACATTGTTGGGTTGAGGGAGGTGGATTAACATTGTTGGGGTGAGGGAGCTGGGTTAACATAGTTGCGGTGTGGGAGCTGGGTTAACATTGTTGGAGTGAGCGAGCTGGGTTAACATTGTTGGGGTGTGGGTGCTGGGTTAACATTGTTGGAGTGAGGGAGCTGGGTTAACATTTTTGGGGTGAGGGAGTTGGGTTAACGTTGTTGGGGTGAGGGAGCTAGGTTAACATTGTTGGGTTGGGGAGCTGGGTTAACATTGTTGGGTTGCGGGAGCTGGGTAAACATTGTTGGATGAGGGTGCTGGGTTAACATTGTTGGGGTGCGGAAGCTGGGTTAACATTGTTTGGTGAGGGAGCTGGGTTAACATTTTTGGGGTGAGAGAGCTGGGTCAATATTGTTGGGGTGCGGGAGTTGTGTTAACATTGTTGGAGTGTGGGAGCTGGGTCAACGTTGTTGGGGCACAGGAGCTGGGTTAACATTGTTTGGTGAGCGAGCTGGGTTAACATTGTTGTGGCACGGGAGCTGGGTTAACATTGTTGGATGAGGGTGCTGGGTTAACACTGGGGCGGGGGAGCTCCGTTAACATTGTTGGGGTGCGGAAGTTGGGTTAACATTGTAGGGGCGTGGGAGCTTGGTTAACATTGTTGGGGTGCGGAAGTTGGGTTAACATTGTTGGGGTGAGGGAGCTGGGTTAACATTGTTGTGGCGCGGGAGCTGGGTCAATATTGTTGGTGTGCGAGAGCTGGGTTAACATTGTTTTGGTGCGGGAGCTGAGTTAACATTGTTGGGGTGCGGAAGCTGGTTTAACGTTGTTTTGGTGCGGGAACTGGGTTAACATTGTTGGGGTGCGGGAACTGGGTTAACATTGTTGGGGCGCGGTAGCTTGGTTAACATTGTTGGGGTGAGGGAGCTTGGTTAACATTGTTGGGGTGAGAGAGCTGTGTTAACATTGTTGGGGTGAGAGAGCTGTGTTAACATTGTTGGGGTGAGAGAGCTGTGTTAGCATTGTTGCGGTGCGGGAGCTGGGTTAACATTGTTGGGGTGAGGGAGCTGGGTTAACATTGTTGGGGTGAGCGAGCTGGGTTAACATTGTTGGGGAAAGGGAGCTGAGTTAACATAGTTGCGGTGTGGGAGCTGGGTTAACATTGTTGGGGTGAGCGAGCTGGGTTAACATTTTTGGGGTGTGGGTGCTGGGTTAACATTTTTGGGGTGAGGGAGCTGGGTTAACATTTTTGGGATGAGGGAGTTGGGTTAACATTGTTGGGGTGCGGGAGCTGGGTTAACATTGTTGGGGTGAGCGAGCTGGGTTAACATTTTTTTGGTGTGGGTGCTGGGTTAACATTGTTTTGGTGCGGGAGCTGGGTTAACATTGTTGGGGTGAGGGAGCTGGGTTAACATAGTTGGGGTAAGGCAGATGGGTTAATATCGTTCAGGTGAGTAAGGGGGTGAACATTGTTGGAGGTGAGGGAAGGTGTGAACATTGTCGGGGGTGAGGGCGGGAGTGAACATTGTCGGGGGTGTGGGATGGGGTGAACATTGCCGAGGGTGAGGGAGGGGGTGAACATTGCCGGGGGTGAGGGAGGGGGTGAACATTTTCAGGGGTGAGGGAGGGTGTGAACATTGTGGGGGGTGAGGGAGGGGTTGAACATTTTTGTGTGGGGGTGTGAACATTGTTGGGTGTGAGGGAGGGTGTGAACATTGTAGGGCGTGAGGGAGTGTGTGAACATTGTCGGGGGTGAGGGAGGGTTTGTACATTTTCGAGGTGGGGGGGGTGAACATTGTTGAGGGGTGAGGGAGTGGGTGAACATTGTTGGGGGTGAGGAATGGGGGTGCACATTGTTGTAGGTAAGGGAGTGGATGAACATTGTTGTCGGGGGTAAGGCAGGGTGAACATTGTTGGGACGCGGAAGCTGAGTTAACATTATTGGGATATGGGAACTGGGTTAACATTGTTGGGGTGCGGGAGCTGGGTTAACATTGTTGGCGTGAGACAGCTGGGTTAACATTGTTGGGGTGAGACAGCTGGGTTAACATTGTTGGGGTGAGGGAGGTGGATTAACATTGTTGGGGTGAGGGAGGTGGATTAACATGGTTGGGGTGAGGGAGGTGGATTAACATTGTTGGGGTGAGGGAGCCGGGTTAACATAGTTGCGGTGTGGGAGCTGTGTTAACATTGTTGGAGTGAGCGAGCTGGGTTAACATTGTTGGGGTGTGGGTGCTGGGTCAATATTGTTAGGGTGCGGGAGCTGTGTTAACATTGTTGGAGTGTGGGAGCTGGGTCGACATTGTTGGGGCACAGGAGCTGGGTTAACATTGTTTGGTGAGGGAGCTGGGTTAACATTGTTGTGGCGCGGGAGCTGGGTTAACATTGTTGGATGAGGTTGCTGGGTTAACACTGTTGGGGCGGGGGAGCTCCGTTAACATTGTTGGCATGTGGGAGCTGGACCAATATTGTTGCGGTGCGGGAGCTGGGTCTACGTTGTTGGCGTGAGGGATCTGGGTCAACGTTGTTGGGGTGAGGGATCTGGGTCAACATTGTCTGGGTGAGCCTGCTGGGGACGGGTGTGATAGGTGGTGTGCGCGGAAAATATGTTGGGACCTGCTTCACAAGGGCGAGAAGTCAGATCGCGCTCTTCCACTCAGCCCACCGATGTTGGGCTGTGTTTCTCACCATCGGTCTGCAGGGAGCTAATTGGAATACATTAGCCTATAATTAAAAGGCCATCACGTCAGGCTCTTGGAACCCCACCCTATTATCTGTCCATGTCAGCAGGAAAGTACGCCGACGTATTTCAGAACAGCACGCAGGCGACTTGCAACCTTCACTGATGCACAGTGTCACTGGTTGCAGATACTGGTGTGATGGGAGCCAGCCCCACCTTAAAAGTACTGAGAGCACACAGAGAGTACGAGAGAACTCTGGCGCCTGCCCACTACATTCTGACAGCAATGACCAGCACTGCTAAGGTGCAGGCTTTAATATGTTTTCAGGGAGTGTGAGGCTGGACCATCACTGTGGTCTGAAGGCTGCCTAGAGCACAGGGAAGATGCCCTAGACTAAGACAGCTGCCTTTTATCTTGTGCAGAAAGGTTTCACATCTGAGTGACAAGAATACTGCTCATCAGAACAAGGAACCACAGGCAAGGAGACATTCTTAGGAGTTTATTGACAATTGTAAACATTATCTACAAGTGATCAACCCTTGTGGCCAGGCTGTCCAACTACTTTTACCTAACTTTCCTAACCCTGCTGCTATGTCTTGGTGCTCCCTGGTCATCCACAGCAGAGGTGGAGGCAGCCTGTTGTCTGTGACAATGTCTGTGATGACTTTGGTGGGTGTCCTCTGGAGCGCCAAGACTTGGAGGGCCCAGGCCTGCTTTCAGTGACCTGCTGTGTGGCAGTGGCACCCTGCTCGGCCTGTGAAGCTGGATCTGCACAGGTCACAGGAGGAGGGGATTCGGATGGGTCTGTCACTCCCAGGGTCATGTGCACCAGCTGATCCCTCTCGCTATGGGTGCCCGAGGGCCCCTGGCTGACTCTGTGAGTGGAAGGGGTAGCTGGAGTGAGATCAATCTGCCCAGCACGCCTCTCACGTACACACTATTGGAGGCCAACTATGGCATTAGCGATGGAGTTAAGTCCGCACAGCAGAGCAGGAGTGACGTCCTGGACCAACATCTCCATGGCGGCTGCCATCCTGCCAGTGGTGACCTCAGTGCTTTGCAATGCCGTTGCTATCACCTCAGCCTGAAATCGGGCCTTGCAATCTGAGGAGTGCAGCAGAAGTTCCTTCCTATTGTCCCTAGCTTGCCCTTGCAGCTCCACAACTGTGTCATGACCAAGTCCAGATGCTCATCACCTGACTCGGACTCAGCAACGTTCTGGCCTCCAGCAATCCTCCGAGTGTCGGAGACCTGGGAAGCTTCTGCCTCAGCCTGCTGTGGTTCAGACACTGATGTGCTCACCAGATTGTGATCCCGAGGCTACTCTAAAGCTCAATGCCACCGAGGTGTGTGTCTCTGCACTGATGGAGGGTGTGGGCGAGCGTTGCGACTGGTCTTCAGGGAGGGTGCCTTCAGATTCCTCTTTGGAGGTTTCTTCGGAGCTTGAATGGAAGCCCTGGGTCATGGACTGACAGCTGTTTGGCAGATGTGCCTGCGAAAGCAAGGAGAGATAATTAATGCATGGCAGTGGCCTGCGAAAGAGGACACATCACTCACAGCATGGTTGCCTGATGGATGTTGCACTGCTGGATCCTCACTTAGTAGAGCAGTGCTGACCTCACTGTCAGCACAGAACCGGTCCCAGTCATCTCCGGCCAGCTGGATGGCTGTTTTCTAATTCTGTCAGAACTTTGATTTCCAGCATGCCTCTACCTGTCTGCAACATTTCCCTCCTGTCGTAAGCCAGTTTGTCCTGCCGGGACTCCTGCCGGGCCAGATGATAAGTATGCCTGGCCTGTGTGAGTGGTGAGTGGTCCCTTGGACGGAATGAGGACAACGATGGTGTGTGTGAAAGAGTGAATGGTGATGTCCCTTGCACTAGCAGTGAGTGAGGGCCCTGTGGGTGTGATAGGTTTGTGAATGTGTGAGTTGGGAGTGATGAAAAGAGTGACAAAAAGAGTGACTTGCCCTGGCGGAACGGAGAAGATCATTCGTTCTTTTGCGGCATTGAGTGTCCTCTTCTGCAGGGCGTTTGCGCTAACTACCACTGCCACCGCCTCCCAAGCTGGGTTGGTGACATTGTACCCATCTTGCGGCCAGAGGCAGTCCCTTGAGGGACCTGTTGTCAAAACAGGGGACTGCAGTCTTTTTGCCTTTGCTGAACATGCCTCCCGGACAGCGGTGGTGAGCTAGTGGTGATGAGTGCTTTGCTGGCGGCTGCCATTTAAAGATGGCTGCCAACATGATGCAACAACAGGCAATAGGGCGAAGAGAGCCCACCCACCATGGAAATGGCCTGTTTCCCGGGAATGCATAAATAATTAGGCGGTCCCGGGAAGAATACGCCGAGAAAACCCACCATTTTCGTCAGTGGGTAGGAATCCATTTTACCTGTCTGCTACTGTACTTAGTGCAATTCTGGGAAAATTCCACCCACTGTCAGATGGGGGTGCGGGTAGGGGAAGGACCTGAATGAACATTGTCAGGGGGTGAGGTGTGTTAGCACTGTCAGTGGGGTGAGGTTTTGCAGTTTTGTGGGTTGACAACTCCATTTAGAACAAGTTATGTCAATGAACTGAAGACAGACCTTAATGGATCAGGGACAGATCATCGGTTCATGGTGAGAAGAGGAGCGTGACTGTATTGGAATTACTCTTGACAATTTGCCTTCTGACTGTGTTTATCTCTGCATCCCTGCTGGAGCCGGCATCAGAAGGTGCAAAGGCTCTGGCATAAAATGGTAAATGGGCAGTTTGAATCGCAGTCAGCGTTGGACACACCCTGGAAGCTCTGAGTCATTGGGTAGGATTCTTAGGTCAGTGTCCGGGCGCGATTGTCGGGTTTGGGATCGGCCGGGGAATGGCCCCTGGCCCTGGTTTGCCAATTAATGGCCATCCAGCTGAAATGCTCAGCGCTGCTGGTGTAGGGCGGGAGGAGGGCGGGCACTGATGTAAACACGGGCACGGGTGGGTGCAGAATGAAAGCTCCCTGAAGGCAGAGAGCTGCTTCAGGGAGCCGAAGACTTCAAAAGTATTAAATAAAGATTTTAAATTCAGAACAAAAATGTCCAAGCATCACAAACAGTCACCTGAACATATATATCATAAAAATTCTGTCCGTAGATTTTTATTTTTTTCTTATTTTCGAATGGAAACCTCATCCTGTCCTTGGATGAGGTTTCATGAAAAATGCAAAGGCTACTTGGCCTGTGAGGTTGGACAGACAATGAAAAATCCAGGACAATTACAACTTTAATATTTCTGAACTTAATTAATTAGGGCGCTAAATAAGTAGGGTTAAAATTCATGTGTCCCGATTTTTGGGCACAAGTGCCGTGATTTGCAGCATGCAGGCACCCGTTCAGATCATGATATGGAAGAGAAAAATTTGATGACTCACTTCAACAATGATTTTACCATTAGCTCCTGCAGCTCCTGCTGCCCTCGCCATCTCAATGCTGCCAGCAAGCCCTGCACACAGCAGGAAATCTGGGCAGCTTTGCGCAGACCGTTTGGTACAGGCAGCCTGCCATTTCTTAAATGCAGATTTCCCCTTAAAAGGGGAGCTTCACAAAAAGACTGCTGCAATGGAAATTCTTTCAAACTGAGCACCAGGACAGACCGAGGGATCCAGACTGACAGATGCACCACTCCACCAACATCTCATGCTGTTCAAAGTACCAAACCCCATCACTCTCTGGCAGCACTCCTTGCCACTCAGGACTCGCACCTAACGTCCAAATACTTCAATTCACCCTCACACTCAGAGTTCTGACGAAAGGTCATTGACCTGTAAAGGTAACCGTGTTTCTCTCTCCACATATGCTGCCAGACCTGCTGAGTACCTCCAGAATTTTTTGTTTTCATGAAAGGATGGTTCACTTACTATCTTATTGGGGCGGGTGGCGAGGTTACAGAGAAGCCCTGCTACAGAGGACCCAGGTGGGGCGGCATACAGGAGAGTGTTGAATAAGCATGCAAACCAAGAGGCTTAGTGGATTGACTGGCCTGCAGGTCAGCCTCCCGTCACTGTCAAGGAGCATGGAGGAATTTCACTCCAATTTTCCAGAGATATGGGTAGAACTTGCTGTCTCTGCAGTCTCTACTCTATCTCCTTGTCATGCTACGGATTGCTGCCCCTATACCTGTTGCAGCCTTTGTGTGGAGAGGTCACCTACTCCTCTGCCAGCCCTGTCAGAAATCAGCAACACTTTTTGGCAGATGCATCAAAACACATCTAAAAATACCCCAGAGTACTTTCAGACACTTTCCAATAGAAAGGTTCAAAAAATAACACTACAGCAGGACCCATCTGCTGTTACACACTTTTTGCAAAAATGGACAATGTAGGTATCGCCACTCCTGTGTTGTCCAGTTTTCGGATCCTGGCATCACATCAGCTGGTTTGGCTGTGTGCCGTTAGGATAACACCAAATTCAGCATGTTTGGGTGCATGCAGTAGCGTAGCTACATGGGCCCCTATTCTCAGAGAATGCCACGTGGGCTAAGCAGGTAGTGGCCAGATGTGCAGCCTTTTCTTGAAGAAAACAGCCGTGGTAGACAATTGCATTTTGCACCCATAGACACTTATTTTAAAACACAGCCATTGTTTATCGTTTATCTATCTTTTCCAAATTTTTCCCTCTAATTTCTCTGCCTAGTTTTTGCCATAATTTGCCAAATTTGATATTAGGGTCCTTAGCCGATATTTGATCCTTGATTGGCATCTGTAAGCAGCCTTACACTTGATTTAGGCTATTGGGATATTGGTGACTATCAATGTTGTCACAACTCACTGGGGATAGTGCGCTGCAATATCAAGCCCCACTGCTTCCCGAGCTGTGACAAATGTGAGAAGTTTGATCAAACCACCTAATTGTTTAATTTAGGTTAACAGAATATGAGCACCAGGTTTGTAAACTTAATCAGTAAATAGCTATTTATTGAATAAATTGTCTTTAACCAGTCACAAAAGAAAGAAATATGAACTGCTAATTTCTAACTCTATAACCTAATCTCTACCCCTTCTTAAACCACTATAAACACACGTATAAGATGCATAAGACACACAAAAATATGGGTTTTTAAGGGTGGTATAAAACAGTTCAATAGCACCAATTCCGGAGTACAAGACTCGATGGATGGGTTTTGATCGATGTCCTCCAAATTCCTTTCAGTTCTTGGTTGATGACACAAGGTCTTCTCAGCACTTTCAGACTTTAGTTCACTCGTTGCACATCTGCTTTTCAATGTTTCTAATGGTGATTTTCCCCTTTTCCTCTTGACAGGGGTTTTTCAGAGAGAGATCAAGTTATGGAGATATGAGGACAAAAAAAACAGCCAGCTGTTCATGTAGAATTACTGGAATCTTACACAAGATAACGACGTTTTAGGTCTTTTCTCTTTTGAGGCTGGGAGCTTTTCTCTGCTGGACGGCTCTCACACAAACCATGGTCACCTGGTTAGGAGCTAATTAAAATGTTGCTGCCAGGCAGTTCCCCGTTAGACCGGACTCCTCTTCAGCACAATCCTGTCTTTCATGGCATGTTCTGTTCCAGGATAGCAACATTGTATATTTCCCTCACACCGTTCCAGTAGACATGCCTTTCAAACCACAGCCATTGTAATTTTAATCCACAGTCCAACAGAAATAAAAAATGTTCTTTAATATGTGGCAACCTGATTTTCGGGCATGATCAAATATGCCATGCCTAGAAATTTTTCCCCATATAAACTTATGCTTTATCTAGAAGTAAGACCTGATGGCCACAAATTTCTCCCCTTAAATCAGCTCTCCCATTTTTCTTGCTACATCGTTCAGTAAATCTATTTTGCGTTATAGTTTTATTCTGGTTTGAATTGAAAGCTGTGTACACATCTCAAATACTAGCTTGCCTTACTTGTTATCATTTGGATCTATATCAGAAGGCTATGTATTTATCCCAACTCCAGTGCAATAGTATAGGCTGACAACCAATGCAATATAGGAGAGTACAGCTATGTCAGAGCAGCTTTCATTCATAGGAGATGTGTTAGGAACTAGAGGTAGTTTTAACTAAGTTATATCTATATTTGTGTGTGTTTGGAATAACCTATAACTTTAAGTTTAAATTTAATTTATATTTTTCCATTTGTGGGTTAAAAAGGTGAAATCTGGGATCTGATTTCATTTTAGAGCGGAGACAGTAAGTCTAAGGCCTTTTTTTGTGTGTCTACATTTTCATGAGGTTTTACGATTCTTGAAATGGTTTAGGGAAATTAGGTAGGAAAAACTGTGCTGTTGCCTAGCAACAGGGTGCCCATAGACACAGAAACGGAAAGCAGTTTGAGTTCAGTTGGTGATTATGCTCTAAGGCGAAGGAAGCAGTTTAAGTCTCCCTCTAGCTGGACATATTAGTAGATAGCTGAGAAAAATAAGTCTAAGAATCTTAGATAAGTTGCTCTAAAGTTAAAATAATAGTGAATGTTGAGTGAGCTCTGGATCTCAGGGGAGATAACAAGTTTTCAGCAGTCTATTGTGAGAGGGAACTGCAGGGAGAAGCCCTAAGGGAAAAGGAGAAAGGCCCCACAAAGACCTTTAAGTTATGTCAAAGGACAAGAACAGGTATCTGGAACAAGATCCTGTTCATGAAGTTAAAGTAAGGAGCAGAGGTAAAGGCTCCAAATTAAAGAGAGAAAGCTGTGGGGAGCAGAATCAAATCAAAGTAGGCTTGTGAGAAGCCAGGAGATCTGTGGTGAGAACCAAAAGTTGGTGACTCCTTACTACAGGTCTGTGAAGTATTTGTGTTTTATTGGCATGAATGAGAAAGTGTATGGAAGGTGAAGCTTGAATGCACATGGTGATCCAGGGGAAAGGAACATCAGAAGGAAAGCTTCAAACCCTGGAGGTGGATCCTTGTAGAAGATGACTAAGTGAAAGCATTGTTTGGGAGAAGATTCCAAAGCGAGTTCTTCGAGTGTTGAGATCAGGAGCCCTTGGGAAAAAGACGGAGTTCTGTGAGACTGGTTGGCTCATGGTGTGGCCAACTTCTGCGGGGGGCGGGAGTTGGGGTTGTTGGGGGGTAGCCATTATTTGATGAGAGATCCATAGCATCGGTTTGGGGTGGTATCTGTCACTTGATCTTAGTGTGTAGTGTGCCGACCACAGGTCACCTTTTGGTTTACATGGACTGTATTGTTACTGTGAACATTAAAGTATAAGATAGGATTTTTGGAACTTGTGTTATTCTCACAGTGCAATAATATAGGCTGACAATCAATGCAATATAGGGGAATATTGCTATGTCAAAGCAGCTTTCTTTCATATGAGATGTGTTAGGAATTAGAGATAGTTTTAACTAAGTTATATGTATATTTGTGTGTGTTCAGAATAATCTATAGCTTTAAGTTTAATTTATGTTTTTCTATTTGTGGGTTAAAAAGCTGAAAGGGTCTTTATATATTTGGAAAGGTATGGCTGTGGGTGAAGGAGTAGTGTAATACAGTTCATATTTTTCTTGTTTAATAAAAGCTTTATTCTTCAGCTAAAAGTTCATTAGCAGATTCTGTGACTCTGTTCAGTAGCTGCACTCCATGGACAGAATTTTATGGCTGATGTGTGGGTGGCAGACCCCGCACGTCAACGCTTAAAATGCCGTGCGCTGACGTCGGCTGAGCGTCCTGACGTCAGCACGCGGCATTGCAATATTTAGGTGGGTGCGCTATGAGCCGCAACACGCGCCCGCCATTAATTAAAGGCCTTGTTAAGGCCCTTAACTCGGCAATTGACGCCAATTTTGAGGAGACCTTGCACAGGCCCAATGGGAGGTGGGTAAGTGATTTTTCAACAAACCTTATCCACGGGCGGCATATGTGGGCTCAGAGGGGTTGTTAATGTTTTATCTGAAGTATTTAATGCAGAAAGTGTTTTAAACTTGCCTGTGTGATTGTTAGCAGTTCAGATCGATTTCCAATAGCTTTCTCTGTACTTTGAAGCTTCAGCTCAGCAGTCTGCAGACAGTAATCTTTATCGGGCCTGCAGCTTTCCGGAGGCCTCCATTTAGCCTGGGTATGGGTTCTGACATCTCCACTGGAGGTAGCTTCTCTGAGGAGGAAGGGAGGGATAGAAGAAGGAGGAGGCCAGGAGTGGACAATCAGCCTCCAGTGGAACCACCTTTGGGAGGCCAGGTGCAGGTTCAAGGGGCACAGAGCCAAGAGGCTGTCCAAGATGGAAGGGGCCACAGAAGACGCCACTATCCTGCTGCCAGGGTATACAGGCGGCGAAGCAGCTACGTCAGTATGACTTGAGGTGCACTGCCGAAGGAGGCTCCGACTGTCAAGGGGGACAGTGAACTATATCTGTCAGATGATTGGCCCTGAGATCTCCCCTAACTGTGTGGGTGGACACCACATGCCAGCAGCTCTGAAGATCACAGTTGCCCTCCACTTCTATGCATGTGGCTCCTTCCAGGACTTGGTGGGTGATCTTTGCGGTGTCTCCCAATCAGCTGTCCACACTTGTGTCAAGCAAGTTACAGATGCTCTGTTCAGACGGGCATTGACCTTCATCTACTACCACTGCGACCATGCAAGTCAGGCACAGCGAACTAGAGGCTTTGCGGCCATTGCTGTCTTCCCCCATATCCAGGGTGCAATATACTGCACACGTGTGGCCATCAAGGCGCCAGCAGGTAAGCCCGGTGCCTTTGGCAACAGGAAGAGCTTCCACTCCATGAACGTGCAGATAGTGTGTGATCACAGGATGCTGATTCTGCAAGTTTGTGCAAGGTACCCAGGCAGCTCCCACGACCTACATCCCCGGACACTCCAAGGTGCCAGCGCTCTTCAGTGCTCCGGCTTGGCTGGATGATTGGCTGGTGGCTGTCCCCTCAGAAGGTGGCTCATGATGCCTCTCCGCCATCCAACAACAGAAGCTGAGGAACGCTACAATAGGAGCCACGGTACCACAAGGGCTGTGATGGAGAGAGCCATTTATCTTTTCAAGATGCGCTTCCGATGCCTGGACCACTCAGGGGGCGCACTCCAGTACCCCCCAGATCATGTCTCTGTGATAGTGGTAGCATGCTGCGCTCTGCACAATCTTGCGCTGGAAAGGGGGGATGCAGTTGACGATGAAGACCTTGACGCAGTGGATGAGGCTGCACATGATGAATCCAGCAGTGGCTCAGAGGAAGAGGAAGTGCAGGGCAATGATGACAGGCAGCACACCGACCCGCTACTACACCAAGGAAGCAGGGACATCCGGGACACTTCAATCCAACGAACCTTCAGTTAGCTCCACACACATGGGTCTGCAGGACCAGCATTGCCTGGCGCTTCCACACGTGGCACTTAGGTGCTACATCTTCTACCTCATCAGCTGCAACCAAGGGCTTAGTACAGAAACGTCAATGTCCACTCAAACACTCATGATATGTCTGTGAAACATACAAATGCAGCACAAAGGAAACACCCTCAGCCATGGTCAGAAAAGTGGACTTTACTGCCACCAAAATAAAACACAAACGTTGCTCTGATGCACATAATGATATATTCCCTAATCTAGGGCCAACACAAAATCACCAGTGACAAACCCATGGAGTGCCTAACGTGCCTTATGCTTACGTTTGCGGGTGCTATGTCTAGGTGCCGCCCCATCGCTCAGAGTGGCTTGTGAGACAGCCTGTTGACTCTGCTGTCCTGTTGGAGCCGATGATCTTGGCAGGCGTCCTCTGGCCCATGGAGCCTGTGATGGCCCCGCCTGGGAGGGAGTGGCTAGTTCCATAACTGGCATCTCCCCAGTTGTCGCAGCCTCAACGGTTGCAACGGTCACTGGCAGAGGGGCGGAGGAGCTGCTGTCCTCATCCGGAGCGCCCTGAGAGGAACTCGCAGCGACGACAGGCTGCTGCTGCGCCGACGTGAGGTCATATTGGACCTCCCTGCTCACGGCAGATGGATGGGCACCGAGAGGCAACACTTGGTGTCCAAAACATCTCCCACATTGCGAATGACCACCTGTGGCCATTAGCGCTGTGAGGGCTTGCAGGTCAAAGTGTAACCCAATCAGAAGATTCTCAAGCTGCTGGAAGCCCCTCTCCATGAGAGTCGCCATTCTCTCAATGGAGGAAGCATGAAGCTCTGTCCTGAGGTTCATGCCATCCCTGACACTCTGCCTGGATTTCTCCACCACAGAGACCAAGTAAAGCACACCCTCATGCAACCCTGCCAGATACTCCTGTGCACCCTGCCGCTTGTCCTGCAGCTGTTGCATGGCTGACATCTCCAGTGGCACATCATCACTGCCCGACTCAGCATGTGCCTGGTCCCCTGCAGTCCTCTGGCTGCTGGCGCCATCGGTACTCTGTCCGTGCCAACTCCTCCAGCGATTATGAAGTGCCCTCTCCACTGTGCCCCGGGACACTAGCCGATGTCATAATCCCCACTGATGTGTTTTTCGCTGCGCTGGTGCTTGGTTCGCTGAAAGGATGTGACGCAAGTTGCAAGTGTTGGCCCTCAGGCGCGAAGGGGGGGCTCTGGACTTGTTGGTGGCGGCCATGTGGTGGTGATGCTGAAATTAACAATATCAGTGAGCGTCAGTCAGTAACACCTTTCATCCCTTTCCCCCCCCAGCCTCATAAGTTGCTCACCCTTCAAGAACCTAAGGAGACGAACATTGATGGAGTGGTAAATAGCCAAGAGGAGGCCCAAACATTACACGCGCATACAGGCAGGCTGGTCAGATGGCCTAAGGGATGCCACATGGAATGTTATGTGGATAAATGTGCAGTTAAGCACTTGGGCAAGACAAGCAGGTTAGGGAATACAGGAGAAATGGTAGGACCGTGGGAAGTCACGACGATTACAGGGATGTTGCTGGGCAGGCCCATTAAGGTAGCAGAACAGAAACGTAAGGTGTTTAACAAGGTCGAAGCCAGACTTGCCTTCATTAGCCGAGGAATAGAATGTAGGAAAAGGGAGGTCATGTTGCAAGTGCAGAAAACGCTGTAGAGGCCACATCTACACTTCTGCGTTCAGTTGTGACCTGCGCTTCATGGGAGGGATGGCATTGGAGTGGGGAGAGTGCAGAGGTACCTGACCTGGATGCATGCTGGCCTGGAGAATTGGAGTTATGAGGAAACATTGCATACACTTGTGACATTTGCCATAGAGCACAGGAGATTGACAGGTCACATTATTGACCTTCACACCCTTATGAGGGGTATAGAACGGGTGGACAGGAGGCAACATTTCCCCTTGGCGCAGGGATGACTAACGTGATGGCATTTATTTAAGTTGAGTGCCATGAGGTTGATAGGTGAGGTGCTAAGGATCTTTTGGACAGAGTAATGTGGGTTGCACTGGCTGAAAGTGTGGTGGACGTACAAACCCTCCTAAGATGCAATAAGGATTTGGATGTGCAGCAGTGATACCATGGCGTGTTAGGCCATGGGGATAGTGGTCACAAATGGGATAAGGCGACTTTGGAAGGTGCTAGAGATGCGCATCCTCAAGGGGTCGAGGGACCTTTGTGTATAACCCACACGTCTGACTGTATCAGTCTGTGAATGAGCAGTGTTGTTGCATTAACGATTGCAACAACCATCAGTGATTTGGATAGTGGGGAGACAGAGTGGATGGAACTGTGGCCCTCAAATACCTGGCCGCTGCACCCCAGCCTCGCCGACACCTGCCGACCTGGCCGCTTGCCTTCTCCCCAGCTCCATGACCTGCTCCTCATAAGTGGTGAGGTGTCTGCAAACGCTCCCTCATATTGTGCTCTGTTTTTGCCTGCAGAACAGAGAAGAGCATTTATTGGGGCTGATCGTTCATGTACTCTACACACGCACGCCGCACCCTAACCACAGTGGCCCATCTGAGGCATCCAGTGGCTCCTGTCCACACTACTGGTGATCAGTCACCAGAAGATAGTAAGGCTGCTCCCAACCCCCTCCCCCAACGGACACCTTGGACACATTCGGCACCCATCACTTTGAATAACACACGGGTCTTAGCGCCCATGACAAGGAGGCACAACTAGGTGCAGCGCCAAGGCCAGCAGATGGCTCTTGGCCACGGCACCTCGAGGCGCCCTTCCACCATCTCATCACCATCAATAAGCCATGTGTTGGAGTTCTGAGTATATGTCTAGCTGCCTCCCCTGCAGGTTGCCCCCAGACTACTCAAATGCGACAAACACCAACATATGCTGCAGGGAGAACCCATCTTCTCCTCAACCACTAAGGCTGATGTAAGCATGGTCACTATCTGTTTGCCTACCCAGTGTGCACCAAATGCCCAATGCAGTAACGACACTAAGACATTGGGGGGGGGGGGGGGGGGGGGGGGGGGGGTGCTGCGGGGAGATGGGTGGCGCTCAAAGGCTAAGGCTACCTGCTGGGTAAAATGGCCAAGGTTGACATGGTACTCACCCTTCCAGAGTGCAACAAATCAAGCGCTTACGGCACTGGGTTCCAGTGCACCGCACAGTATCTTGAGAGCTTACAGCCTCTGCCACGCCTGCCTGGTCACGTGGGGGGCCCTCCTCCTCCCATCCTCCGGAAACAACACCTCCCGATGATTTGGCACCTCTTCCAGGAGGGCAACAAGGCAGGTATCGGAGGACCAAGGGGCATGGTGGCCCCCCCCGCTGGCCTGCCCTGCAATTTGGACCCCTCCTCCTCCTTTGCCCTCACCTCTTCTGGTGACTGGTCGCTGGCTGTGGTGAACAGCCTAAAGGAGGCTGCCTGGCCGTTCTTAAAACAGACTGCTGGTTCCCCATTGGAACCGATGGTCTGAACACGCCGCCGATTTGAATTTCCCGCTGAACATGGGAGTCTGAGACGTGCTGGGCGGGCCTTAATTGGCCCGCCCGTGCAAAATGGCGGCGCAGCCCGCTTCTCTGGTGGGGATCGGCTCCTGCTCGCCGCCAATTCGGTTGGGCCTGCCCACCCGACAAACGCAAAATTCAGCCCCATGTTTCTAAACAAAAAATGGAAATTAAGATCTATCAAATCAGGCTGCACCCTGGGATCTGTCTTGTCCAATAGTAACTGGGATCATAGCAGATGCTAAACTAAGACCTGCTGAAGTGGGCATAAAAGAACCCACAGTATCATCTGGAGAAGAACAAAGAATTCCTGGCCAATATTTCTCCTTCAACCAGCACCACCAAAAGTAAAAGTTTCCTTCCTAATAGCATCATAGATGTACCTACACCAGACGGATTGAAGTAGTTCAATAACGTGGCTCATCACAACTTTCTCAAGAACAATTAGGGATGGGCAATAAATTCTGGCTTTGTCAGAGATTCCCACATCCCATGAATGAATAAAAAAATAGCTTATATTATTCATTTCATTTTACAGTTTACGGCATATTGGTCTAGGCAATTAACTAATCCATTTGGCTGCCCTTTAAAAGTAATTAATTTTATGTGAAGTTCCTTGATATGTCCCAGGGCTGTAAATAATTATATGAATGCAATACAGTTTAGAATGAGAGTTGCAATACAGTTTAGAATGAGAGTTACAATACTGTCTGGTTGGGGCAGGAGAGAGTGAGGAAAAAGAGATTGAAAACTAAAGAGGTTTGAGAAACAAAGATGAGAGAAAAAAAATGTGGAAAAGTCAGACTGGATTAGTTTGTTGTTAATAAGTAGGACTGACAGTAGTCGTAGAGAAATCTAGAGATTAAACAGAGCCATCTGAAAGTGAAAGTTGATGGGGGCTAATTTTAACCCATTCTCCTGGAGGGATTAGGTTAATTATGCAGTTAAAATTGCTTTCAAAAGATATACCTCTGCATTCCTACTTGATTTCCATCCACCACCACCTTAACTAGGGCATTTTACTAGGTGGGGATCCCTGATGAGAGCCTCATTAATACATGCAAATTAATACCTGCACTGGAGTGTTGCTTTGAGCTGCATTAGGGTTTCAGTTGGAGTTTTGTGAGAGAGGGACTTTTAAGGGTTATTTTCTATCTAAAGCCTAATCTTTCTTTAATTTAGCAACTAACTAAAAAAGCTGAGAAGGTGAGTTTTAATCCAGCCTTAAAACAGCATTATACAGGCTCCGCTGGCAGCTGCAGGTAGTAAAGTAGTTAACTGGCTTAAACAGGTTTTCAGTAGCTTGATTCAGACAGCATAAAAGCAGGTCATCTACAGTGCTGCTTTGGGTTGCACTGGAGTGCTGCTTTGGGCTGCATTAGACTGTTTCAGTTGGAGTTTGGTGAGGGAGGGAGTTCAGTGAAGAGGGAAGGAGAAGATCTTTCCATTTTCTACCTTTCCGCAGTTAGAAGAACAGCGGCCTTGGTAAGTAGGACCTGGTAAGTATTTCTTCTGTCCTTAATGTTCACTAAACTAGAGGAAGCAAAAGTAAAGAGAGTAATTTAAGGGTAAGTCATGGCAGGGCAGCTCAGCCAAGTGGAATACTCCCCCTGTGTAATATAGGAAGTCAGGTACACTTCCAGTGTCCAAGGCGACCATGTGTACAGATGCATCTTCAGCTGCAGCTGCTCAAAATCCATGTTTCAGAGCTGGAGCTGCGCCTGGAGTCACTGTGGAGCATCCACAAGGATGAGATTTTCATGCATAGCACGTACAGTGGGGTGGTCACACCACAGGTAAAAAGTTCATAGGCAGAAAGGGAATGGGTGACCACCATACAGTAAAAGCACTAGGCATATAATGCAGGAGTCCTCTGGGTCTATCTCTCTGTCCAACAGATTTTCTGTTTTGGATACTGCTGGGGGAGATGGTTTCTCAGGGGGATGCAGCAAGTCAGTGGCACCACAAGTTGCTCAGCTGCACAGAAAGGGGAGAGAAAGAGTGGGAGGGCAATAGTGATGGGGGTTATATTGTAAGGGGAACAGATAAATGTTTCTGCGGTGGCAGATGTGACACCAGGATGGTATGTTGTCTCCCTGGTGCCAGGGTCAAGGATGTCACTGACTAGCTACAGGACATTCTGAAGGGGCAGGGTGAACAGCCAGAGGTTATGGTCCATATCGGTACCAATGACATAGGTGAAAAGAGGGATGAGGTCCTGAAAGTAGAATATAGTGAGTTAGGAAATAAATTAAAAAGCAGGACCTCAAAGATTGTAATCTCAGGATTACTCCCAGTGCCACGTGCTAGCCAGATCAGGAATAGGAGAATAGACCAAATGAATGTGTGGCTGGAGAGATGGTGTCGGAGGAAGGGATTTAGATTCCAGAGGCATTGGGACCAATTCTGGGGAAGATGGGACCTGTACAAGCTGGACGGCTTGCACTCCAGCAGGACCAGGACCAATATCCTCTCAGGTGTATACGCTAGTACTGTGGTGCAGGGTTTAAACTAGATTGGCAGGGGAATGGGAACCTGAGTGGGGAGACACGATAAAGGGAAAGGGACAGAAAAGTAAAAAGCAAAAGTGGAAGGCAGAAGAAACAAGGGTTAGCAGCAGATAGGGCCATAGTACAAAAAAATGTGTAAAAATGTTGAAAAGAGAAGTCTAAAGGCCCTGAATCTGAATGCACAGAGCATTTGCAATAAGGTAGATGAATTAACAACGCAAATAGATGTAAATGGGTATGATATGATTATGATTACAGAGACATGGCTGCAGGGCGACCAAGACTGAAAACTGAATATCCAAGGGTATTCGGTATTTAGGAAGGACAGGCAAAAAGGAAGAGGAGGTGGCATGGTGTTGTTAGTTAGGGAGGATATTGACTCAGAAAATCTAGATGTAGGATCAGTCTGGGTGGAGCTAAGAAGCACCAAGGGACGGAAAACATCAGTGGAAGTTGTCTATAGGCCTCCAAAGTGGTGATAAGGTAGGGGACAGCATTAAACAGGCAATTAGAGATATATGTAACAAGGGTGCTTCAGAGATCATAGGTTACTTTAATCTACATATAGACTGGGCAAACTAAATTAGCAATAATACTGTGGCAGATGAATTCCTGGAGTGTGTATGAGATGGTTTTTTTGGACCAGTATATCGAGGAACCAACTAGGATCAGGCTATCCTGGAGTTTGGTGTTGTACAATGTGAAGGGTTTAATTAATAATCTTGTTGTGTGGGGCCCTTTAGGGAACAGTGACCATAACATGATAGCATTCTTCATTAAGATGGAAAGTGAAGTAGTCCGAACTGAAACTAAGGTCCTAAATCTTAACAAAGGGAACTACAAAGATATGAGGCAAGCATTGGCTCAGGTAGATTGGGGGACTTCATTAAAAGACATGACGATGGATAGACAATGGCTAATATTCAAGCAATGAATGTATGCATTGTAACAGTTATACATTCCTTTCTGATGCAAAAACACAACAGGAAAAGCAGCCCAACCTTGGCTAACAGAATAAATTAAGGATAGTATTAGATTCAAAGAGGAGTCATATAAAGTTGCAAGAAAAAGTAGCAAGCCTGAGGATTGGGAGTAGTTTAGAATTCAGCAAAGGAGGACTAAGAACAGAAAATGCTGGAAAAACTCAGCAGGCCTAGCAGCATCTGTGGAGACAGAAACAGAGTTAATGTTTCAAGTTTGTATGACTAGGGTTTAAGGGACTAGGGACTAAGGAGGACTAGGGTCATACAGACTCAAAACATTAACTCTGTTTCTCTCTCCACAGATGCTGCTAGACCTGCTGAGTTTTTCCAGCAATTTCTGTTGTTGTTTTGGATTTCCAACATCCGCGGTATTTTGCTTTTATATAAGGAGGACCAAGCGATTAATTAAGAGTGGGAAAATAGAGTATGAGAGTAAACTTGCAAGGAACATAAAAGCGAATTGTAAAAGCTTCTGTAAGTATGTAAAAAGAAAAACATTAGTGAAGACAAATGTAGGTCCCATACAGTTTGAAACAAGAGAATTCACAATAGAGAACAAGGAAATGGCAGAGCAATTAAACAACTATTTTAGTTACGCCTTCATGGAGGAAGACACATATAACTGCCCAGAAATAATAGGGAACCAAGGTTTCAGTGATAAGGAGGAATTGAAGAAAATTAGCATTGCTAAAGCAATAGTGCTGGAGAAATTAATGGGACTGAAAATTGATAAACCTCCAGGTCCTGATAATCTACAAACCACGGCACTAAAGGAGGTGGCTGTCGAAATAGTGGAGGTGTTGGTTGTCATCTTCCAAATTTCTATAGATTCTGGAACATTCCCAGCAGATTGGAGGGTGGCAAAAGTAACCCCGCTATTTAAAAAAAGGAGAGAGGGAGAAAATAGTGAATTACAGACCTGTTAGCCTAACATCAGGAGTAGGAAAAATGCTAGTCTATTATAAAGCATGTAGTAACAAGACACTTAGAAAATACCAATGGGATTAGACAAAGTCAACATGGATTTGTGAAAGGGAAATCATGTTTGACAAACTGAATGGAGTTTTTTGAGGACGTAACTAGCAGAATAGATAAGGGAGAACCAGTGGATGTGGTGTATTTGGATTTTAAGAAAGCTTTTGATAAAGTGCCACATAAGAGCTTAGGATGTAAAATTAAATCACTTGGGATTGGGGGGTAATATATTGGAATGGATTGAGAATTGGTTAGCAGACAGGATACAGACAGTAGGAATAAATGGGTCTTTTTCGGACTGGCAGGTGGTGACTAGTGGGACACTGCAGGGATCAACGCTTGGGCCCCAGCTATTAACAATGTATATCAATGATTTGGTTGAGGGAACCAAATTTCCAAGTCTCCTGACAACAGGAAACTTGGTGGGAATGTGAGCGATGAGGCGGGTGTTAAGAGGCCTCAAGGTGATTTAGACAGGTGTGTGAGTGGGCAAATACATAGAAGATGCAGTATGACGTGGAGAAGTGTGAAGTTATCCACTTCAGTAGGAAAACAGAATGGCAGAGTATTATTTAAATGGTGATAGATTGGTAAATGTTGATGTACAAAGGGACCTGGGTGTCCTTGTATATCAATCGCTGAAAGCAAGTATGCAGGTGCAGCAAACAGTTAAGAAGGCATAGAGAGGATTTGAGTACAGGAGCAAGAATGCCTTACTGCAGTTGTACAGGGCCTTGTACATACACCTTGAGTATGAAATGCAGTTTTAGTCTCCTTACCTAAGAAAGGATACACTTGCCATAAAGGGAGTGCAGTGAAGGTTCACCAGACTGATTCCTAGGATGGTAGGATTGTCGTATGAGGGAGGTTTAGGCCGACTAGGCCTATAATCACTGGAGTTGGGAAGAATGAGAGCGGATCTTATTGAAACGTATAAAATTCTGACAGGGATGGACAGGCTGGATGCAGGGATGTTGTTTCCTCTGGCTGGTGGGGTGTAGCGTGGTCCAGAACAAGGTGTCACAGTCTCAGGATAAGGAATAGACCATTTAAGACTGAGATGAGGGGAAACGTCTTCACTCAGAGGCTGGTGAACCTATGGATTTCTCTACCACAGAAGGCTGTGGAGGCCAGGTCACTGAATATATTTAAGAAGGAAATAGATAGATTTCTGGACCCTAAAGGCATCAAGGGGTATGGGGAGAGTGCAGGGGTATGGCGTTGAGATAGAGGATTAACCATTATCATATTGAATGGTGGAGCAGGCTCAAATGGCCGAATGACCTACTCCTTCTCCTATTTTCTATGTTTCAATGATATCTTTCAGATGCCAAATGCATCTTAACCGCTGAGTCTGGGATGCCAGCCATGGTCACCCTGCTCAGTAAAGACTTTTGGGATGAAACAGCATTTTTGGCAGGAAGCTGGCTGTTGCAGCCTTGGTTCAAACATGCACAAAAAATGCACCGAGATAGGTGAGAGTGACTGCCCTTGACATCAAGACAGCATTTGACAGTGTGGCACCAAGGAGTCCTAGCAAAATTGGAGTTAATGGGAATCAGGGGGAAAACTCTCTGCTGGTTGGAGCCATACCTAGCACAAAGGAAGATGGTTGTGTTTGTTGGAAGTCAGTCATCTCAGCTCCACAACATCACTGCAGGAATTCCTCAGGGTAGTGTCCTCGGCCCAAACTTCTTCAGCTGCTTCATCAATGACTTTCCTTCCATCATAAGGTCAGAAGTGGGGATGTTCGCTGATGATTGCACAATGTTCAGCACTATTCCCAACTCCTCAGATACTGAAGCAATCCATGTCCAAATGCAGCAAGACCTGGACAATATTCAGGCTTGGGCTGACAAGTGGCAAGTAACATTCGCGCCACACATGTGTCAGGCAATGACCATCTCCAACAAGAGAGAATCCAACCATTGCCCCTTGATGTTTAATGGCATCACCATCACTGAATCCCCCACTATCATCATCCTGGGGGTTAGCATTGACCAGAAACTGAACTGGACTAGCCATATAAATACTGTGGTTGCAAGAGCAGGTCAGAGGCTTGGAATGGTGCAATGAGTAACTCACCTCCTGACTCCCCAAAGCCTGTCCACAATCTACAAGGCACAAGTCAGGAGTGTGATGGAATACTCTCCACTTGCCTGGGTGAGTGCAGCTCCCACAACACAAATCAAGCTCCCGTTAATTGGCATTTGGGAAGAGGGAAATTAGGAGAGCGGAGCTGGGGTGAGTTTGGTCGTCATCAGTTGGGAAAATGGAAAAATTGGCAATCAGGAGGAAAGGGAAGGAGAAGTTGAAGGCAATGGGGGGGGTGTGAAGAGACCGGCAATTGAGGGGACATTTTTAAATCAGTGGGGGCAGATGGTGGCAAGGAGTAATGTGATTGAATCCAGAATCTAGTAATCCAGAAGCCTAGGCTAAATGCTTTTGGGACATGGTGGAATTTAAATTCAATTAATAAAATATGGAATCTCAGTAATGATGACCATAAAACTAACATTGATTGTTATAAGAACCCACTAATGATCTTTAGGGAAGGAAATCTGCCATCTTTACCTAGTCTGGCCTATATGTGAGTTCAGGTACACAGCAATGTGGTTGACTGCCCTCTGAAATGGCCTAGCAAGATGCTGGGTTCAAGGGCAATTAAGGATGGTAACAAATACTGGTTTTGCCTGTGACACCCACATCCAAAAGAATAAATAAAAAAAATAAGATCTTCAGCTGGGAAGGAGAAGAACAGCAATCAGTGGCCAGAGACATGTTTAATTTTTGTTTTGGTTACACAACAGGATTTTTTAGGTGCAATACTTAGGAAACCTTGCCTCCTCCTTCTCTTTCAATAAATGCCATGATTATCCTCCTGAAGCATTGATTTATCTTTGAGAGATTTCCTTAACAGCTTACAACTGACAGCAATAACACCTTGTTCGTTAATAAATGTTAAGTGGTTCATTTCACAAATTTCACAAAAGATTTCACAAATTTCACAAAATCACAGTCAGTCTCAAAGCCTGTATGGAAAATTGGCAGCAAATGAAATTTAGAACCAGAAGAGGTTGAGGTAAGTTTGATTTTTAGCATTTTTAAAACATATTCCTTTGTGGGCTATAAGGAGCACCTTGTACCTCCTACCTGCCAGACCCTTTGTCATTCCTGCCAGCTATGGGCAGGATTTAGCATCCCAAATTTAAATGAGCATGCGAGTTCAAGTGGAGCAGTCTTTACATTTAGCGCTGCCATGGGAGCTTTCCCATCTGGTCCTCATGCCTCAATTCCACCCACTCCACCCCCCCAGCTAATTTCCGGGCTGCTGTTGCAATTTTACATCCATTTTAGAATGACAGTGCTTCTTATACTCATGTTGACCCAACTGAATTAAACCATACTTGGGAATCCAAGTATGATGATTGTCATTCAGTGCAGGTTTTTAAGTTGAAAAGCTAACCTTTCAATCTTTTGTTTATTTAGGGAAAAAAGATTTCACTGTGTTAGCTGACAGTTCACACAAAGTCTGCCCCTTTTGTAGTTTCTGCTCAGGTTCCAATTTATCAAATTGACAACTGCTTACTCTTCTTTGCAGCTGGCCCATTCTTTTCCAGAACAGCAGAGAAGAACATTCAATATGTGGTTTAAACAATCCATTTTGTCCTTTTGTTCAGTGCCAATGGGTTTGATGACGTAGTTAGCCTCTACTAACAGGAATTTTGCATTTTTGTAGATGTCAAGAACAAATTCAGTCCCCACAATTAGTTGAGGGTTGGGTTAGGGGCTAGGGCTTGTTATGTGGCTGAGCACAAGCTGCTTCAAGTAGTCAGGCAAGCCAGAAATATCATTACAGCCTGGAAACTCTCCAGGATTTCCACAGATCTCCTAGTTGCAGCAGACAATCGGGAGAATGGAAATTTGGTCCCTAAACATTTTCAGTATAACATACACTTTTTGCATTCACAGGAAGATTATGTTGCAGTATTTCTTGGGTGTCCATCCTGGTAATTAAGGTTGAGTGGATGAACTTGAAATTTTTCATTTATTAGATACCAAAATTACTTAGACCATGAATCTGACCCTGCCAGATTTGTGGGCTGGTAGGAGGGCACATTATATGCATGGGACGAGTGGACACTGGCATTATTTTGGATGAATCTCAGAAAACAGAAAGAAAGCAAAACATAAAAGAAAATAATGTGAATACAAAATATTATTATTTGGAGACAGAAGGTAAAGAAAAGAGGTGGAAAAAGAACTATAAAAGGAGAATGACTGAAGCAAAAGAGGACAGGTAATTAAGAAATGTGAAACAGCAACTAAAATTTTAAATTTAGATAAGGCTGACTTCAATGGAATGGGACAGAGACTGTCCACAGTAAATAAGGTGAATCTGTCATTGGGTAGAATGATAGAAGATCATTGGGAGGTATTCAGAAAATAATTAAATACTGAAGATGGTGATGTTGTCAATGAAAATAAAGAAATGAAAGAAAAAATTGCTGTGTGTCAGTATTTCCAGTAGAGGAAGAGGTCACCATACCAGACATCTCAAGAAAACCATTATTCAATCAAGGTAAGGAAGTCAACAAAATTAATATAAGTAAGATTGCTTGATGTCTCCTAGCTAGGTGAAGATTTTACCCATTCTTTTGAATGGTTTACTCAGCAAATTCAAATGTACTCTTTACCTTCTACTCCTTACATTTATCTAATTAACATCTCAAACTACTATAAATCAAAGCATACAGACCAGCTGGCTTTAATCCAACTAAGCCATATAAGTAGACACACACATAGACACAAACCCTACTATAAGTCCAATTTAAAAATAATTTCCAATAACATTATAAATATTAATATCTCTTTATGACATCTGCCACACCATCATCTCGCCGCTTCATCACGCCAGGCACCCTATTTAAAGTGTCTCTCTCTTTCATTCTGCAGGAGGAATACATCAGGATCGTGGAGGCTGATGAACCAGCTGTATGCCTCGTGGCCTACTGAGAATGAAGACGACAGCGGAGAGAGTGACTGAGGCGCAGAAGGAGGAACAGCACCCTCTAAAATAAGGGGCAGCTGGGGCTCCTGCACACGCCACCAAAAAGCCATACAGTGAGCTGTCGCTGATCGGCCCAGGGTCTATAGGCGCCACCTTTCATTCCTGCAGATGACCGACAAATTGTCTCACCAAAGACTGCACATTTCTAGGGAACTGGCCGTTCACATCTGCCATCAGCTGCAAGATTTGGCGCCATGGAGACATGGGGGTATCCATTGCCAGTGGCTGTGAAAGTGACCACAGCGCTCAACTCCTATGCCATCCTTTCAGGGCTCCACAGGTGACCTCTGTGCGATCTCACAAGCCTCCACCCACAAATGCATCCATGAGGTAACGGATGCCATCTTCGTGAGGGCACACAACATTGTACATTTTGCCCAGGGACCAAGAGAGGCAGGATGCAAGAGCGATTGGATTTGGCTAGATCTCGGGTTTCCCACAGGTGCAAGGTGCAATTGACTACATTCAGGTGGCGCTCAGATCTCCATCGCAACACGCAGTCAACTATGTCAACCACAAGGATTCCATTCGCTGAATGTTCAGCTTGTGTGCGACCATCACAAATTCATCCTGCAGGTCTGTGCACAGTTTCCAAGAAGTGTGTACAACTCCTACATTCTCAGTTGGTTGCAGATCCCTGACATCTTCTAGGGTCCACAGAGGCTGCAGGGATGGCCCCTCGGGGACAAGGGCTACCCATAGAGGACGTGGCTGATGACATCCATGCAGAGGCCTCAGACTGCAGCAGAGTGAAGGTGTAATGAGGCTCAGGCTGCAACTTGCAACTTGGTGGGGCAAGCCATTGGGATGCTGAAAGTGAGGTTGCGGTGCCTGGACCAGTCTGTTGGAGCTCTGCAATGGAGTGCACAGAAGGTATCACGCATCATTGCCGCCTGCTGTGCCCAAGGGCCCCT
This sequence comes from Carcharodon carcharias, assembly GCF_017639515.1. Taxonomy (NCBI): domain Eukaryota; kingdom Metazoa; phylum Chordata; class Chondrichthyes; order Lamniformes; family Lamnidae; genus Carcharodon; species Carcharodon carcharias. Next base: position 91,817,048 of record NC_054484.1, on the reverse strand, counting down.
GGCTGACTCTTTGAGGAGAAGGGGTAGCTGGAGTGAGATCGGGCTGCCTGCCCCTCTCATGTACACAGTGCTGGAGGCAACAATGGCGTCAGCGATGGAGTGTCAACCTGCGCAGCAGTGCAGGAGCGACATCCTGGACTAAGGTCTCCATGGCGACTGCCATCTTACCTATGTTGACCTTGGTGTGTAGGCATGACGGCGCTATTAACTCAGCCTCCTCCATTATGCCTTGCAATCTGAGGAGTGCAGTGGGCATCCCATCCTGATGTTCCCGAGCTTGCCTTTGCAGCTCCAGCAACTGTGACATGACCAAATCCAGAGGTTTGTCATCTGACTTGAACTCAGAAAATTTCTGACCTCCAGCAATCCTCCAAGTGCTGGACACCTGGGAAGACCCTGCCATTGCTATCTGTGGATTAGACAGCGTGATATACTCACCAGATTGTGATCCCAAGGCTACTCTAAAGCTAGGTCCCACCGAGGTGAGTGGTGGAGGGTGTGTATGAGCTCTGTGACAGGTCTTCAGGGAGGGTTTCAGTGGATCCCTGTTCTGAGCTTCCCTTAAGGCGTGATTGGAGGCCCTGGGTTGTGGATTTCATCAGCCGCTTGGCAGATGTGCCTGCGAAAGCCACAGATGCATCCTGCAGGAGAGATAATTCGTGCATGGCAGTGGCCTGTGAAACAAGACACATCACTTAAAGCAGGATTGTCTAATATATGTTGCACTGCTGGATCCTCACTTGGTAGAGCACTGACGAACTCACCATCAGCGCAGAAATGGTCCAGATCACCTCCGGCCAGCTGAATGACTCTTTTGTCAAAGTCCGTGAGGACCTTGATTTCAGGCATTCCTCCCCTGGTGTGCAACCTCTCCCTCTTGTTCTGTGCCAGCTTGTCCTGCATGAATAAAGATGGAGAGAATGTAAGCAGGATGCCTGCCAGGCCGGATGATAAGTATGCTTGGCATGTGTGGGTGGTGAGCAGTCCCATGGACGGGATGAGGACAATGAAGGTATGTGAGAGAGAGTGAATGATGATGTCCCTTGAACTGGCAGTGAGTGATGACCCTGTGGTTGTGTGATAGGTTTATGAGTGTGTGAGTCGAGAGTGATGAAAAGAGTGACTTACCCTGGCGAGACAGAGGAGATCATTCATCCTCTTGCAGCTGTCCTCTTTTGCAGGGCGTTGGCGCTGACCACCGCTGCCACTACCTCTCAAGCCATATTAGTGATTTTGTTGCCTATCCTGAGGCCAGAGCGGGGGTAGAGGGCATCACTGCAAGCCTCCACTTTGTTCAAAAGGTGCTCAAGGGATGCGTCATTGAACCCGGGGGCTGCAGTCTTTTTGCCTTTCAGGGCCCTATCTTCTTTCCAATCTTGGGCTGGAAGTATTGAAAGGTGTGCGCACAGCTGCACTTTAAATAGGGTGCCTGGCATGACAAAGCGGCGGGATGATGGTGTGGCAGATGTCATGAAGAGATATTAATATTTATAATGTTATTGGAAATTATTTCTAAATTGGACTTATAGTAGGGTTTGTGTCTATGTGTGTGTCTACGTGTGTGGCTTAATTGGATTAAAGCCAGCTGGTCTGGATGCTTTGATTTATAGTAGTTTGAGATGTTAATTAGATAAATGTAAGGAGTAGAAGGTAAAGAGTACATTTGAATTTGCTGAATAAACCATTCAAAAGAACGGGTAAAATCTTGCACCTAGGTAGGAGACATCAAGCAATTTTTATATTACTAATAAAATTGACAGAATGAAAGGATTATTGTTAGGAGAGGTAAAATAAAAGAAACCTAGTAATATATTTGAAAATTTACATTCAAAGGGAAAGCTAGGTATAAACCGAGGGGAGCTTGTGTGTGTGAGTCAGAGACACGTAACATCTAACCAGCGTGTAAGCCCACAACTGTCTGCAGAGGAACCAAATTGAAAGGAACCTCATTTTGAATTTATAAGGTCAAATGTGTTTTGCCTCGTGTCTGCTTAAAGTGTATGGGTTACTGTTGCCTTGGTGAAGATTTACCTGGGAGTGATTAATTTTGGGATTATTTAAAAGTTATTATAAAAGTAATTTGTAAACATGTGTGTATTTAATTATTTGCTAAATTAATAAACATTTAATTTAGTTTTGTATAAAAAAAACTCTTGAGGCTTGGTGCTTTTATTTCTGAATTCAGAGCTACATTTAAAACATACCAATTGAAAATATAGGTTATAGCAGTTGTTCAAGTTTCCCTCTGGGATTTAAACAACTCAGCCTTTACCAAATGCTGGGTCATACTGCAGGCGAATGAGAGCCCGCCTGCCATGGAAATGGTGTGTTTCCTGGGAATGCATAATTAACGTGGCGGGTTTGGGACGATACGGTAAAACATCATTTTACCCACCCACTACTGCATTTAGTGCAAATCTGGAATGATTCCACCCTGTCAGTTCTTTTTTAACCAAATGTTGCTGAGAGGCGTCCTGACAGTTGAGCAGTGATTGAAGGAGCAGCAGGCACAGGAAAGATAGAACTGCTCCCACAATCACAGTTTCTCTCCCCATCATGTCACCTGTTGCCTGCCACATTTCCCTCTCTCCCACTCTTGCAATTCCTCCAGAGATAGATTCTATGATTAGAGGAGCTGGAACAGTTATTCTTGCTGGTCCCACTGCCACCAGTTAGGAGATTTTCAGCTGCATATTCACTGTTGCTTTTTGTCACCTGCTGGGAGTACGAGGAAAAGCAGTGGGAAAAGAAAGAAGAGGTGGCGCCTCCGCTAGCAACAAGGCATCTCGCCCCGGGAAAGCCACCACTCAGGTTTAGTTTATGGTTTTTGGTTTATGATGCACTGGTGGAATCAGTGAAAAAATTGTTTAGGGCCTGGCCTACTTGGGGCCCTGGTGCAACCCAACCACCTGGGAGCGTGGACCTGAGCTCCCGAAGCCCAAGGTCCTTCCACAGCCATGTGGATCCCCAGCAGTAGTGCTGGCCGATGAGGAGCTTCAACCACCTACTGATGGCAGACTGGGGCATGCAGCAAAGAGGAGCCGAGTCCGGGCAAGATGGAGAAATCCAGGTAAGGGAGTAGGGTGGAGAAGGAGTGAGGGGGAAGTGATTCGGGAAGAGAGGCTGTTGAGTGCGTAGGAGGGAGGTTGGGAAGAGGAGTGTGTGTGTGTGTGTGGTGGGGGGATTAAACTGATTACAAAGTGTGTGGGGAAAGGATGAGTTTTCTGTCATCATGGAGTATTGAGAGCTTAGCTGAAGTCTACATGATTACATAAAACAACATCTTTACGATGTACTTTAGAAACACAGCTTTTTTTCTCATTTTTTCATGGGATGTGGGCTTCGCTGGCTGGGCCAGCATTTATTGTCCATTCCTAATTGCCTTTGAGAAGGTGGTGGTGAGCTGCCTTCTTGAACTGCTGCAGTCCATGTGGTAAAGGTACATCCACAGTGCTATTAAAGAATGAGTTCCAAGATTTTAACCCAGTGACAGTGAATATATGACAGTGGTATATTTCCAAGTCAGTTTGATGTGCGGCTTGGAGGGAACTTCCAGATGGTGGTGTTCCCATGCATCCACTGCCCTTGTCCTTCCAGATGGTAGTGGTCATGGGTTTGGAGGCTGCTGTCTAAGGAGCCTTGATGAGTTCCTGCAGTGCATCTTGTAGATGGTACATGCTACTGCTACTATATGTTGGTGGTGGAGGAAGTGAATGTTTGTGGATGGGGTGTCAATCAAGTGGGCTGCTTTGTTCTGGATGGTGTCAAGCTTCTTGAGTGTTATAGGAGCTGCACTCATCCAGGCCAATGGAGAGTATTGCCTGGCAGATAGTGGACAGGCTTTGGGGAGTCAGGAGGTGAGTTACTCACCACAGGATTCCTAGCCTATGACCTGCTTTTGTAGCCACAGTATTTATATGACTAGTCCAGTTTAGTTTCTGGTCAATGGTAACCCCCAGGATGTTGATAGTGGCAGATTCAGTGATGGTAAGGCCATTGAATGTCAAGGGGCAATATTTAGATTCTCTCTTGTTGGAGATGGTCATTGCCTGACACTTGTGTGGCGCGAATGTTACTTGGGCCAGCCCAAGCTTGGCTATTGTCCAGGCCTTGCAGCATTTGAACATTTGGCCTTCCAATTCATCCTGAGCTGGAGCTGTTGGTTCATTTTTGTGGTGATGGCCATTTCATTTTTGCACAATTCAGTCAGTTTCTTTTGAAGAAGTACTTTATGATTGTTTGCTGGATAAAACTTTTTAAAGTTATGATTTTTTTGCTGCATTGTTAAAGAGGAGTTTTTCTAATGGTGCACAGAAACTTTATTATGTGAGCTGGGAATGAAACAGTGATTCTGTGATGAGTTGGGACTGGAGATCTCTCTTGGGGTTTTGCAGGTTCTGTAGCTAGTACAGAAAGAAAGACCCACATTTAAATAGATGTTTGTTGTCATTAATTCAGGTTGTATTCCCTCAATCTAATTCAACATGTATTTAGTATATAACGCTTGTATTTCACTCACACATGCCTGCTGCACCATGTAATGCCCTGTGGCTCCCAGAAGTTCAAAATAATCTTACTGTTTGACACAGATACAGGAGCTGACATCAAATGTATTCCTCAGATCCTACCATTATCTGTAGAATGATATTGTTATGACCCAGCAGTTGGTAAAGCTGAGTTATTTAAAGGTCCCAGAGGGAAACTTTAATCAACTGTCATAACCTGTATTTTCATTTTGTATGCTTCAGATGTCACTCTGAATTCAGGAACCAGGCCAACAGTTCTCAAGAGGTTTTTATATCAAACTACATGAGACATTTATTAATTTACACAAGTTAAATATATACACATGGCTACAAATTACTACTATAACTTTTAACAAATTCCCAAACTAACCTCCATTAGGGCAACAACATCCTGTAGATTTAAGCAGACACCAGGCAAAGCATTTTCCCCTTACAAATTGAAAATGAGGTTCTTTTCACTTTGGTTCCTTTGCAGACACAGTAGTAGGCTTACAGGCTTTGATCTTACATTGCCTCTGCTCGGCACACAAAACTGCTATCGGTTACACCTAGCCCATCTCACTGAATGTAAATTCTCATTGTATCACCAGCCCCTTTGAACGCCACCTCATCTAACAATAAAACCCCTTTCATAGTACCAATTTTATTAGTAATATAAACATTGCTGTGTCTCTGCTTGCTAGGTGCCAGATTTCACTTCCCTTCTTGAATGCTCTATTCAACAAAATGCAAATGTACTCTATTCCTCTTATATGTCAAAACTAATACACATCAAAGCACCCAGACTAGCTGGCTTTAATCCAATTAAGACACACCCACAGATTAAACCGCTATTTTAAAAGAAAAATAATTTCCAATAATATACATTAATAGCTTCATAACAGATATGCAAATAAAAGCAATATTAACTGATTAGCTTGCTTTGATTTTTGCTTTTCTTACATCCTTTTTTCCTAATTTTTTCTACATTTTATTGTATCCTTTCACCTATTGTTTTAATTTTATATGCAATGGAGACTTTTTTCCTGAAGATTCTCTCCCCTCCCTTTCCTCAAGATAATGTCTCCTTGGGCTGAATTTTACTTGTCCCTGCCAGGCATGTTTTTGGAGCTCCTGGGGAAGATGCCCAGCCCATCACCTTCCCACCCACTCCAAGCTGTCCTCTGTAACACAGTAGGTGCATGGGTACTGAAATCAGCAGCCTGCACGCCATTTGTGAATAAATAATTAAGGGTCAATTTGGCTTGTTAACAAGCTCAATCGACCCCAATATTGCATTGCCCACATCATAATATGATTGGCATGGACAAGCAGGTGAAAGTAGGCAGGCCGTTTTTTGAATAACTTTTTAAAAGGGCTGGATGGAAGGGGAGGTACTGTCTTTAGTGAGGGTGCCCTATGCACACTGGGGGGAACCCCCCTAAAATAGTACAACCCTTCCTACTTGCCTGCTCTCTAAAATCATCCCCTACCCTCTTAAGCTGGCCCAACCCTCCATGCACAAAACCTGGATTTACCTCACTCCAGGATCCATTGGGCCTTCTTCTTGGGACTGGTTGCAGTCCCAACAGCACCCACTACTGAGCTCTTGGTGTTGCCAGGACTGCTGGAGCTGCCAACTAATTGGATTGGTCGGCAGCTCCTGAGGATGGGACTTCCTCCCCAGCGAGGGATGGAAGTTCCACTGTCAGCCAGCTTAGCTCGTCTGCAGCATGTTATGGCTGTGGTGCAAGAGCAAGTCAGCCTCCAGCCAAGTTTCCTTTCAGGGGGCAAGCCATATGCATCCCCTGCTTCCCTACCCCATAAAATGCAGCCCTTTGTTGTGGTACAGTTCTATGGCTGCTAATTTTCCTCCAGCAACTAACCCAGGTGGTCATTCTTCAAATGTGAATGTTGATGAGCTTTTCAATCACAGGGTCATCACAGCTGAGCTTTCTCTTTACTCATATAAAATAGACAAAACAGACACTTGGGAACAGGGGAAACCTCCAAACACTGGTGCAAATTTTAGCAGCTTCACTGCCAGAACTTCAACTGAGTTCAGCCAAGTCAGCACTCACTATGGCAGAACCTGGGACATTTCTGTGGAATGTGGGTAAAGCAGCATTTATTACCCATCCCTGATTGCCTTGAGGGCATTAAGAGTCAATCTTTAGTTTGGACTACACTCACATATGGGCCAGACCAGATTGAGATAGCAGCTTCTCTCCCTTGCACATGGTGAATGGATGAAACAGTTGGGTTTTTATACTAATCCAACTTTTCTTCATCATTTTCTCATCCTAGTTCAAAAATTAACCAATCTATTGAATTCAATTTCATAACTGACAAACAGCTTCCCTTCAAGGATCTACTTGCAAGTATCTTACTGGTGTTTAGATCATTGGGTAGTCAGGATGCCAGAGTTATAGAAAGTACTGACATTTTCTATTGACATGAAAAATGAAACTGAAATATTTCTCCCTTAGACATATATTAAATGTCAATTGGGCTGTCTCTTACAGCATTTTATCTATCTCTTTTTCAACTGTTTCAATTTTAAAGTAATGTTACATGGAAAAGCTTTATGTCAGATATTGTGGAATGATGGGGTCCTTGTTCCACTGATGAAGGAATGTCTTGACTATCACCTCTTCATTTCTGTGTATGATTAAGATTTAGGCCATTTACTTTAATATTCTAATGTTTCCTGAAGCAAAATAACATTTGAAATCCAGCTGCCTTTTTCAAACAGTTCCACAGCTTGCTTCTAAAAGCCACAGGCAAAGAATTGGCATACAGTGAATCGCATCAATATCTTGTCATTTATACTAATAGAAAAAGACTTGTGCTTGTTTTATGGTCTGGGAAGGTATTTGCATGAGAATTTCCTTGGCTAACTCATTTGCATATCCTTTGTAATAGTGATTGTTTTTAACATTAATTCTTGGGAATTGGTTGTTTTTAACATTCATTCTTGGGATTTGGGTGCTGCTATCAAGGCATTTATTTATTGCCCATATCTAATTGCCCTTAATGAGCTGGTGATGAGCCACCTTCTTGAACTTCTTCAGTCTATGTGTTGAAGGTTCTCCCACAATGCTGTGAGATCAAGACTTCCAGGATTTTAACCCACTGTTGAAGAAATACTAATATATGTTCCAAGCCAGGATGCTATATGACTTGTGGAGAAATTTGGAGGTGAGGATGTTCTCATATACTTGCTGCCCTTGTCTTTCTAAGTGGTGGAAGGTGTGGGTTTGGGAGATGTAGTCGAAAATGACTGTGAATCCCATGTAAAATTGGAGCAATCGATTGGAGTACATGGAAATTAGAATGTAGCCTTTAAAAAGATAGTTTTGGCTTAAGACTGCAGCAGTAAGACAGAAAAGCATCAAATGCTTGCCTCACTCACTGGCCTTGGAAGAATAATTTTGTGTCAAATTTGGAGCAGAATGCAGAGCCTTTCCTGTCCTGTTTCAGCACTGAAAACATGCTTTTTAAGATCCAGATGGCCGTCTCGATCACCAATCCTTTAGAGGCATATGCCAAGTTGTAGCAGCCCTCTGATCATGTTCAGACCACTCTGGAGCATGGGAGAAGAGGCTAAGTTTTGTTACTCAAAAACTGTCCATTAATGTGATTGCATTTCTTAGAGGACAGAGATACAGAATTCTGAAGAATAAATGTAATGTGCATAATGTTCCACCTAAGCTGCACAGATGTGTGGCTGCACAGTAGCCTGAAAGGTATGTGCAGTCCTTGTTCTTGTATAAATACCTTGGGCAGAAAATTACTTTTGTAATTTGGTGTGCAGGCACGTGCTGGACATGCCAGAGCATGAAATAAAGTGCGTTGACGTCAGTGAAGCGTGCTGGTGTCAACGAACACTCTCACGATAGTTAGGTTGGCAGGCAGGCGCTGGAGCCGGAAGCGCATCCGCCGACAATTCACAGGCCTATTAAGGTCATTCAGTTAACAATTGTCCTTAATTTTTCACTGCCCATTCAACCTAATGGTGGACGGGCAGTGAAAAGACCAAGCGGTCTTTACATTTTTTAGGAAACCTTGTCCACGGGTGGGATGAGGTTTCCTAAAGCAAATAAAAAATAAAATAAAAATTTAACACTTGAATTAAAAACATGTCCATGTTCATGCGACAGAGTCACATGAGGGGACATATTTTATGACATTTTTATTTCTTTATTTTTACAGTGCTTCCGCTCCATGCCTCAGGAAGATTGAAGCGCTCTTTCTCGTGCATGCGCGAATTGGGTGCTAGGCCAATTCGGTCTCCTCCCCCCGACCGCACAGGCAGAGCTCAGTGCCGCTGCTCGCATTCCATGCTGAGCGGCCCTTAATTGGCCCGCCCGGGTGAAATCACGGTGTGGAGCCAATTGTGAGCGGTGGTCTGCTTCCCGAGCACCCCCACCAAGGGCAAAATCCTGCCTGCTCATGTGCGTGGCTGCGCAAAAAATAGTAAAGGGACACTAAAGTTTAAAAAAAAAGGGCCATGCAGAGCAACTGAATTTCAAAGGGAACATTGCTTGTGACATCTTCCAACATATCTGGCATTAACGTATAGGATCCTCATCAAGTCACATAAAATCTAATTGAGTGGAAGCCCTTCTGTTGAGGTTAATTGAGGAGGTTTGCCTTCAAACTTGCAAAACAACATGGGTGTCATTGATTGCACCCTCAACCTCAAGAAAGCTAACAACACCATAAAACTGAATGACTTTATCTACTGGTACCTTTCTGATACCCTTCTGCATAGTGCGTCAGTCACTTTGTGAATGCATACAAGCACTGCAACTTAGCTGATGCTAGCGAGATCTCCATGACTGCTTGAAATAAACAGTTCCATAAAAGTTGTGTGCAGTGGTCTCCTTCATAATCACTGAGAAAACAGTGTAGGCGGAATAGCATGGATACAGGTTGTCATGCTGTAGCTGACAGAGCTGTCCTAATATGTCTTTGGTCACAATAGCACATATTTCTTCATTTTGGCCTTCATTTGATCTGTGTTGCCTGTATGTTGTATGGAGTGGGAGAGGGAATAATATTTGATGGGTTGTATTCTCCTTAAAAGCTGCCTTTTAGTTTCATTCTGTGTTGTCCCTCCTCCACAATAATTTCATACCACATCTGCTCCTGACTGTGAATTGGAAGATAGAGGTGGTGTGGTAACAATCTCCTTGTGGTCTCACCTGGTCAGAAAAAGTGAGAACCATATCCACACCTACAGGAGGACTGTCAAATAATAAGTTTCCAGATGCAAAAATTTAAGTTGAAACTTTCCACATTCTTTGCAGCATTCTGCCTCAGAAATTCTTCACTTGATTACCACCTCAATTGATTGAGAATTATGTGGTTCAGCTGTTGCCGCAGCCTAGTTTAAGTGTAAAAGCTGGAAACTCAAAGCTGCAGCAACACTGGTCCTCATTATTATGGCTCAGATCTTCTGTTCAAGAGTGGTACCATGATAGTATCTGCTTTAGCTTCTGTTTTAGTTGTGCTGACATCACAGACTAATATAAAAACAAAAAAACTGCGGATGCTGGAAATCCAAAACAAAAACAAAAACAGAATTACCTGGAAAAACTCAGCAGGTCTGGCAGCATTTTTCAAAGCTGCGCGTGCCCCCAGTTTCATTTTATCCTTCGGCTCATCCGACGCCTCAACAAGAAACTTTTTCTCTTTCTCTCAAGTGCTAAGGAACGCAAGCTCCAACAACTCATCGACACCAACACCCATCTAGGACCCTCCACCCCTGCCTGTCCCTCCGTCCCCACCCTTTCTTCCAATCCCAACCCCAGCCGTGTATTCACTATACTCCCTGACCTTCCCCTCTCCGATGCTGAACGTTCAGTGCTCAGCAAAGGACTTAGTTTCATACCCTTACGCCCTCACCTCAATGAATTTCGGGCTCGGCATGATGCTGGACTCTTCTTCCGCCGTCTTCGTCTCCGGGCTCACTTCTTTGGGCAGGAGTCCTCTCCCAGTTCAATGGATCCTTTTACCCATCTTCAATATTCTCCCTCCACCTGGACCCCTCCCTCTGGATTCTTACCTTGTCTTGATCTTTTCATTGAGAACTGTCGGCGCGACATTAGTCGTCTCAATTTCTCTGCTCCTCTCACCCATTCTAACCTGTCTCTCTCTGAACTTATTGCACTCAAGTTCTGTCGAAGGGTCATGAGGACTCGAAACGTCAACTCTTTTCTTCTCCGCCGATGCTGCCAGACCTGCTGACTTTTTCCAGGTAATTCTGTTTTTGTTTTTGTCACAGACTAATGTTTGTATTCTGCCAAAATTTATAAGGGTAGTCCGAGCTAAAGCAGTTGAAATGGTAGTCTTGATAATGAAAACTTATAAATGGAAATAATATAAAAATGGGTCTTGAAGATTTCAAGTGATGGGACTGTGACTATTTCCTTTGGCAGCTGACTGCGATTAAAAGGGCAGCCTTACCTTTTTTTGCTGTTGCAGTCAAGACTTCCTGCTCCAGAATGAAGAGCGAGAACCTGTCAGAGAGACTTGCAAGCAGGATTGGTAAGAAGGAGCGGCATGGCCGTGTGCCTTTCTGATGTCACCAGCTCAAGTAACTCCCCTTGTGGTCAGCCTGCTTCCAGTTTATGGGAGATTTTATTAAAAGACCTTAAGGGTTTTTTTAAACCATTAATTTTTGTTATGAGCTTTTTGTGGGGGTCAACAGTGGGTGTAGAGGGGGAATGAACAGTATCAGGAAGTGGGGTGAGAATAGCTGGGTGTTGAGGGAGTTTAACATTGTTGGGGCTCAGGCAGAGTTGAGCATTGTCAGGTGTGAGCGGTGTAGCAGAGTGGGGAGTGGGGGTTAGCATTTCTGGGCATGTGTGGCAAGGGATTTTGGAAGGGTGAGCATTGTCAGGAGGGTGGGTGAGGGGGTGAGCATTGTCGGGGTGTGGCTTGAGCAGTGTTGGTGGTGACAGGGGAGTCAGCATTGTTTGGAGGCGGCGAGCATTGTTTGGTCTGCAGGGGAGGAGCATTGTCAGGGGTGTGGGAGGTGAACATTGTTGGGGGGATGAGGGCAGGGTAAGTATTGTCAGGGTGTGAGAGGTGACCAGTGGGCCAGGTGCTGGGGTTGATGAAGAGTGTTGATACAGGGGGGGGTGAGCAGAGTTGGGGATTGCAGGAGGTTGAAAGTTGTCAGAGCTGCGGGGTTGGGTAAGCATTCTGGGGGATGAGGAGTTTCATCAGCGGGTGTTGGTCATCAGTGTCGAGGGTGGGTGGTTTGGGTGTTAATTGATCATGTTGAAGTTTTTAAAAAAAAAAATGCCTTCCCGATAGAGCTCCTGCTATTAATCACTGTCAACCCAGGTCATATGCCTGTGATTAACAGTGGGAGAATCCTAGAGTAAATACCTTGGTAAGGCTAGGGCAGTAAACCCAATTCTCTGACACTTAGGTCCATGTCAGAGATATTCTCGGAGTGGCCTGGGCAGCATAACTCTGCCCACCAGAAGATTAAACTGCCCAGGTACGTGCCATGCATGTGCACATGTTGGAACTTCCTCAAGGTCCTGACGAGCAACAGTCACAAATGTCTCAGCATTTCCCATTGTTACCATTGGAAGATCCAGGCCAAAATATTCAAGCAGGGTTACTGAGTGAGCAAATTCCATTTGGGAATTTGCAGATTCCACTTGGGAATTTGGTTTTTGGGGTGGTTAAATCAGTGCAAATGGCTCCTGCTCCCGTTTACTAAAAGGAAAAGTTCCCTGCCCTGATGATGTGCTAAAAGTATGCTGAGAATGGCTTTGGAGATTCTTCCCAGCAAAAGAATCCGACGACTTCTTGCGTATATATGTAGTGCTCCACAGAATAACTTTATGGGTCTCAGTCTTGGTTCAGTGGTAGCACACTTGTTTCTCAGCCTAAAGTTTGTGGGTTCAAGAGTCACTCCAGAGAAATAAACTAGGCTGACGCTTCAGTGGAGCACTGAGAAAGTGCAGCATTCTTGCAGGTGCCATCTTTTGAATGAAATATTAAACTGATTCCATATCTGCCCCTGACTGATATGTATCTATCAACCAATATCACTTAAAAAAATTGATTAGTACATTACAACAGTGTCTACACTTCAAATATTTCATTGGCATAAAAATGCATTGGTACATCCTCAATTTATGAAAGGTGCTCTAGTAATGCAAGTTCTCCCTTTCTTTCAAACAGTATTCCTTGCCTCTTATAGCACTTCTCATCTTGCATTTATGCTGCACTCCTCACACTTGTCACCTTGTATTTATATATTGTTACTCACTTTCCTTTAACTAATGTTCCTCACTTTGCACTTACACAAGGACATGTGCAAGAACTATCGAGCGGTGATAGTGAGGAATTTTAATTACCTAAATATTGATTGGGTTATGTTAGAGTAAAGGATAAGGAGGGGGGAGGAATTTCTGAAATATGTCCAGTATATGACCAGAAATATGACCAGTATATTCTTGGTCCATCTAGAAAGGAGGCATTGGTGGATCTGGTGCTGCAGAATGAGGTGTAGGTGGAGAAAGACTTGGGTAAGGGTGATCATCATATCACAAAGTTGAGATTAGTAATGCATATGAGCAAGAAACAATCGAAAGTAGAACATGTAAATTGGCTGAGGGCTAATTTCAATGGGACTAGAAGGAATCTAACCAAGGGTGAAATTGAACCAAAGACCGACAGGAAAAGCTGTAATGGAAAATGGCTGATTTTTAAGGAGGAGATATTTCAGGTACAGGCTAGGTACATTCCAACAAGGGCAAAAGGTAGGTGAACCAAAGCCAGAACTCCTTGATGATGAGGAAGATAGAGAATATGATGAAACAAAAGATTAGTGTGTATGATGCATGTCAGGTGAATTCTTCATGTGAGGACCAGGCCAAATACAATAGGTTGAGAAGGGAAGTGAAGAGGAAATAAGACTAGCAAAGAGAGAATGCGAGAAAAGAATTGCAGTCATCACAAAAAGAAATCCAAAAATCTTCTACTGGCATGAAATTATTAAATGGGTAGTCAGAAGTGGAGTTTGTCCTATTAGGGAGAAAGAGAGAGAGAGATGTATGCTTAGAGGCATGGGACAGGGCTAGAACACTTAATCAGTACTTTGTATCAGTATTTACTAAGGAAGAGGACGCTGACAAAATGTTGGTAGAAGTGGAGATGGTAGAGGTAACGGATGGGGTACTTGAAAGGCTGACTATGCTGAGAGTGGATAAGTCACCTGGTCCCAATGGCTTGCGTCCTAGGTTGCTAAACAAAGTGGGAATGGAGATAGCAGAAGTCATAATCTTCTAATCTTCCCCAGATATAGGGGATGTGCCAGAGGATTAGAGTGTGGCATGTGTGGCACCCTGATTCAAGAAAGAGGGTAAGGACAGTCCTAATTACTACAGGTCAGTTAGTTTAAAATTAGTGTAAGGTTTTAGAAACAATAATTAAGGGAAAAATCAGCAGGCACCTGGAGAGGTTTGAGTCATTTAAGGATAGCCAGCACAGATATGTAAACGGCAGATTGTGCTTGACTAATCTAATTGAATTTTTGTTGAAGTAGCAGAGCAGGTTGATGAAGGGAACTTAATGAATGTTGTTGTTAAATTTCTGACAGCCAGTTGGTGAAGGAAGTGACCAGAAGTCAATCTTTCATGATTTTTAGATTTATTCACAAGGTAAAACATTACAAATATATAGCTTCTAACTCTATAACCCACACCCCGAATATCAATAAGTGCATCTTTATGTGTGCTCAAGTATTCTTCTAATGAATGCCCTTCACTTGTATACCCTGAACCTTAATTTATACAATTAACAGTTGCCTATCTGGTTTTTGAGAAAGCCTTTGACATAGTACCACATAAAAGGATGGTTAACAAAATTGTGGCTAATGGAACAGCAGGATAAAAAATTGGCTTAAGGACACAAAACAGTGAGTTTTGGTAAATGTTATTTTTCAGCCTGGAGGATGGTAGACAGTGGGATTCCCCCAAAGGTCAGTGCTAGGACCACTGCTTTGTTGATATATATAAATGACTTGGATATTGGAATAGAAAGTAAAATTTCAAAATCTGTCGATGATATCAAACTTGAGTGGCGAACAGTGAGGATACAAATCAACTACATAAGGACATAGATATGTTATCAGAATGTACATTCAAGTGGCAGATGGAATTCAATACGGAGAAGGATGAGGTGATGTATTTTGGCAGAAGGGGTAGGGAGAGCCTTTATGGATTTCTAAAGAGTGTGCAGGGACAGAGGAACCTGGGGGTTCATGTGCATAGATTTTTAAAGATGGCAGGACATATTGAGATAGAAGTTAGCAAAGCGTATGGTATCTTGAGCCTCATAAGTAGAATCATTAAGTATAAAAGCAGGGAAGTTATGCTGAACCTTTATAAAGTCTGATTAGGCCACATTGAGAGTATTGCCTCAGTTCTGATTTCCACACTTTTGGAAAGATGTGAGAGTCCTTGAGAGGGTGCAGAGTTGCCACACTGGTTCCAGGGATGAAAGATTTTAGCTGCATGTTTAGGTTGGAGAAGATGAGGTTGTTCTTCTTGGAGCAAAAGAGATTTGTTAGTGGTGTACACAATTATGACAGGTTTGGATAACATAGGCAAGGAAAAACTGTGCCCATTAGCTGATGGTCCAAGGACTATGGGACACAGATTTAAGGATCTCACTGCCCACAAGGGCGATGGAAGCAGAGATGATCAATGATTTCAAAAGGAAATTGTATGGGCACTTAAGGGAAATAAACTTGCAGGGCAATGGGGACAGAATGTCGGAATGATACTGAGTTGTTTGCTCCAAATAAAGGCCAATGGCCTCCTTCTGTGCCTTTTTCACAGAGTAAATAACTCAATGGGCTGGATTTTCATGGAGCTGAGTCAACTCCAGGGACCTTTAAAAATGTTGGGTGGGACTGGGATACAGAAGCTTTGCCTCCATTTTTGACAGATCCCATTTTTGCTGGCAGGGTAAAGGGACAGGGTGTGAAATACACAGGCAAGAAACTCACTCAACAGGGCTTTTGAAATTAGTGCTGAGCTCAAAGACCCCATTTTTGCTGTTTCAAGGCCCTTAACCCACAGTGTGGGAGTCATGACTTGACTGAGTAGATGTAAAGGCTCTTGAAGGGTGGATAAGGTCTGTTTTAAGTGTCATGATTTGAATTTATTTAAATCTCCAGCCCTTTAAACATTCAAAAAAACAGGCTAAAGCTATCAGAGTTTAAAAAAACACTCTCTGCTGGACTGCCTTGATTGACAGGCCATCTGGTGTAGATTAGAAAAAGCATTATTTGTTCCTGATGGAACAGATATGGGTTGATGTGAGAACCCCTGATGCCCTTATGGATGACATAGAACCATAGAAAAGTTATGGCACAGAAAGTGGCCATCCAGCCCATTGCGTCTGCACTGGCTGAAAGAAAAACTAGCCAGCCACTCCAATCCCACCTTCCAGCACCTGGTCCACAGCCTTGCAGGTAACAGAACTTCAGGTGCAGGTCCAGGTACCTTTTAAAAGAGTTGAGGGTTTCTGCCTCTACCACAATCCACCATGCTCCATACTATTAGGAACACTGCAGCCTGGTGAAATGTCTATGCTGTGTTCCATTGATGCCTCTTTTGAGAACAGAAAGTGTTGACCCATGCAAAAGTTGTATCATATGAGCAATACATCTATAGACAGCAGACTTACTGGCTGATCTTGTAGATATACTTTTCAGTGACTTGAAAGGATGTAGTGAGAAGAATGTGTAATTCTTCTGGTCACCTTACAGTATGTTGTTTGCATAAAAGCAAAAAACTGCAGATGGTGGAAATCTGAAACAAATTGGGAAAATGCTATAAAAAATCAGCAGGTCTAGCAGCATCTGTAGAGAGAAAAAACAATTAATGTTTCAAGTCCTTATGACTCTTCTTCAGAGACTAGGAGAAGTAAAATGTAATGAAATGTATATTGTTTAAGTGGGGTGGAGCAGGTGAAGCTGGATAGAGGGCCAGTGATAGGTGGAGGCAAAGGAGAGATTGCCAGAGATGTCATGGACAAAAGGGCAAAGGGGTGTTAATGATAGTAATACTGGCTAAAGGAAGTGCTCATGGTGGCTTTAAGGTTGGAGAACAGAATGTGATAATGGCAAGGGTAAGCACCCTGGAAAGAACAGCATGAACAAGTGACAGATGGCCCTGGTGGGGATGGGGTGGGGGGAGGGGACAGTGTTTGGAAAAAAGATTGAAAATAGGATAAAACAATGAATAAAAATGAATTTGAATAAAAATGGAAATAAAATTAAGTGGATAAAAATAAAAATTAAAAAACTAAAAAAATAAAAATTAAGAAATGAGAATGAATATTGAAAAAAGGGGTTAGAAACGGGGTGGGGATGGAAGAGAGAGTTCATGGTCTGAAGTTGTTGAACTCAAGGTTAAGTCTGGAAGGCTGTAAAGTGGCTAATTGGACGATGAGGTGTGCTCCTCCAATTTGTGTGGGCTTCACTGGAGCTTTGCAGCAGGTCAAGGATGGACATGTGGGCATGAAAGCAGGATGCTGTGTTGAAATGGCAAGCGACAGGGAGGTCTGGGTCATGCTTGTGGACAGACCGAAGGTGTTCTGCAAAGCTGTCGCCCAGTCTGCGTTTGGTCTCTCCAATGTAGAGGAGACCACATTGGGAGCAGTGAATGCCCAACCTCATAGTCTCCCAATCCCAGACAGCCCGCTTCTACCTCCTCCCCAAAATCCACAAACAGGACTGTCCCGGTAGACCGATGGTGTCAGTCAGTTCCTGCCCCACAGAACCCATTTCTTCCTATCTTGACTTTGTTCTCTCTTCCCTTATCCAGTCTCTTCCCACCTAAATCCACGATTCCTCTGATGCCCGACATCATATCAACAATTTCCAGTTCCCTGGTCCTAATCGCTTCCTCTTCACCACGGATGTCCAATCTCTCTACACCTCCAACCCCCACCAGGATGGCCTGAGGGCTTTCCACTTCTTCCTTGAACAGAGGCCCAAACAATCCACATTCACCACCAATCTCCTCTGTCTGGCTGAACATGTTCTCTCACCGAACAATTTCTCCTTTAACTTATCTCACTTCCTCCAAATAAAAGGTGTGGCTATGGGTACCTACATGGGCCCCAGTTATGCCTGTCTATGGGGTATGTAGAATATTCTTTGTTCCAGTCCTACTCAGGCCCCATCCCGCAACTCTTCTTTCGGTACATCAATGACTGTTTTGGTGCCGCTTCATGCTCTCGTCTGGACCTGGAAAAATTGATCAATTTTGCTTCCAATTTCCACCCCTCCATCACCTTCACATGGTCCATCTCTGACACTTCTCTTCGCTTTCTTGAACTCTCTGTCTCAATTTCTGGTGATAGACTGTCCACCAATATTCACTACAAACCCACATATACCCGCAGCTACCTCGACTACAGCTGCTCACACCCTGCTTCCTGTAAAGACTCCATCCCATTCTCTCAGTTCCTTAGCCTCCACTGCATCTCTTCCGATGATGCCATTTTCCAAAATGATGTTTTTGGCATGTTTTCCTTCTTCCTTAACCGAGGTTTCCCACCCACTGTGGTTGACAGGGCCCTCAACCGCCTCTGTCCTCACACCTTCCTCTCCCTCCTAGAACCATGATAGGGTCCCCCTTGTCCTCACTTTTCACCTCACCAGCCTCCGCGTGCAAAAGATCATCCTCCTCCATTTCCGCCAACTCCAGCATGATGCCACCACCAAATACATCTTCCCTTCACCCCCCCCGTTGGCATTCCATAGGGACCATTCCCTCCAGGACACCCTGGTCCACTCCTCCATCACCCCCAACACCTTATCTCCCTCTCACGGCACCTTCCCATGCAATTGCAGAAGGTGCAACATCTATCCCTTTACCTCCTCCCTCCTCACTGTCCAAGGGCCCAAACACTCCTTTCAAGTGAAGCAGAGCTTCACTTGCACTTCGCTCAATTTGGTCTACTGCATTTGCTGCTCCCAATGTGGTCTCCTCTACATTGGAGAAACCAAACACAGACTGGGTGACTGCTTTGCGGAACACTTTCGGTCTGTCCGCAAGCATGACCCAGACCTTCCTGTCGCTTGCCATTTCAACACACCATCCTGCTCTCATACCCACATGTCCGTTATTGGCCTGCTGCAATGTTCCAGTGAAGCCCAATGCAAACTGGAGGAACAGCACCTCATTTCCCTATTAGGCACTTTACAGCCATCCGGACTTAACATTGAGTTCAACAACTTCAGACCATCTCCCCTCCATCCCCATCCCACTTTATATCCCCTTTTTTTCAATATTCGTTCTCATTTCTTAATTTTAATCTTTATTTTTTCATTTTATTTTTTATCCACTTATTTTTATTAAATTTATTTTTATTCATTGTTTTATCCTATTTTCAATCTTTTTCTCCACCACTGTCCCCTCCCCCCACCCTGCCCCCACCAGGGCCATCTCTCACTTGTTCATGCTGTTCTTTCCAGAGTGCTTACCCTTGTCCTGTCATTATCACATTCTGCTCTCCAACCTTAATGCCACCACGAGCACTTCCTTTAGCCAGTTTTACTATCATTAACACCTCTTTGTCCTTTTGTCCATGACAACTCTGGCAATCTCTCCTTTGCCTCCACCTATCACTGGCCCTCTATCCAGCTTCACCTGCTCCACCCCCCTTAAACAATATAACTTTCATTACATTTTACTTCTCTTTATCTCTGAAGAAGAGTCATAAGGACTTGAAACATTAACTCTTTTTTTTTCTCCACAGATGCTGCTAGACATTAGACGTGCTGGGTGAAATTTTACGACAGCGGGATTTTACGTTCCTGGTGAAGCCAATGAGGTTTAGAATGTCTCGCCGCATTTTACAGTCCCGTCCCCACTGAAACAAGGCTGTAAAATTCTGCCTGCTGAGTTTTTCCTGCATTTTCTGTCCCTGTTGTTTGCAGTTTACTTTGGAACAGATAGCATCACCCAGTAATAGCCTCCCTTGTGAAGGGAAAGGCAAAAATCCTTTGACAGGCCTCATATGAATTTCTGGATCTGTAAATAATAGATCCAGGATATTGATGAGGGTGACCATAATGCCGCAGGAGTTGTTACATGTGCATTTGGTGTCCTGTTGTAGAACCTCTGAAGAGATTTCCATCCTCAGCACTTTGATTGCTGCAAGCTTAATTGTAGCAGCCTGCAACAATACATTAAACCAAAATCTTGTGTTACAAAAATGGCGCTCTCCCCAGCAACAGCCACCGAACACGCCCAACGCTAGCAGGCACGGAAAATTCCGCCGCCTGTCACTGGTGAAGCCATGCAAAATTGTGGCTTTATAGTTTTAAAGCTTCCTATAAAAACCACTAGGAGGTAGTGATGATTAAATTTATAGAATTTTTATATTCATCTATAGTTGTGTTTTTCATGTAGCATGAATCTATTTCCCCAGTACAAACTAGTAGATGAACCCAAGTAGAATGCAATTTAATCTGAACTTTAGGTTTCAGTGCAATTCACAAAACAGAAATTGGCTTTGCCAACGTCATTTGCAGGCTGGCCAATTGGTTAGCAAACTTCCGGAGTAATTTTTCTGTAAGATTTTAAAAGAGAACATTTATTTTTCAATGTTTACTGTCATGACACTGAAGGGTAGAAATTCCAATTGACGAAGAACATGCTCAAACATTTGAGGCTAGAAATTTGAATAGCTCCATTCTTTGGGCGTAGAGGTTCGTGACCAGTTCGTGACCTGCTGACACCAGTTCCAAACGATGAGGTAAGCATGTAAAATTGGCGCAGGCGCCTCATTTCCATGATTATGAAGCCGAGCTGCTCGCATGCTTAGCTGCTCTCTGCAGCATTACTAGCAGCTTCTCCACACTGCAGCGGACCGAATAACATTCTGAAAAAATCATATGCTCCCCACAGCCTTCTCTTAAAGATGTGGTCCCTATGAAAGGGAAGCTGCCGCAATGGACTCCAGGCTACTGAATAATCACATTGAGAAACTCAGGGACAAAGAGGGTATTACACCATGCCAGGGAAAGGGCTGCCTGCTTCCTGCCATCCTGGAGGCACAGGTCAGACAGATGCCAGGAGAGTTGCCACATTTCAAGCATGGACAAGAAACCTTCCAGATAGTAAACTGGGGAGTATACTGAGCCAAGAGGTTACACTTTATGGTTGATTACAATTCTGCTACTGCTTATAGCTCACAGTGCCTCATGGATGACCAGTTATGAGCTGCTGGGTGTGATCTGAATCTATCCCATTTAGTACAATGGTAATAGCACTGATCTTTCCCCTCTTCCTGTGATCAGCAAAAACCTCCACATTTCACCAGCAACCCCCACAGTGCTTTCATAAACTTTGCAGTAAGTCAAAAACACCTCAGATGCAACTTGTTGAGTAGTCACCAGAATAGGGCCCATCATGCTTCATAATACCTGTTGATTCAGGAACGATAAACGAAGATGCTGCCCACACTTGTGTTAGCTAAATCTGGCATTGCATTATCCCATTTGGTTCACCGATGTTATGACAGTGTCCATTGAAGGCCTTTGGGAGCACTCAGGGGATATACCTATGTGGAGCACTGCAATCCATTAAATCCGTCTGGGCCTCGCAGGAAGCACTCAGCGGTGCACTGCATGCATAGAAATCTCTGGCAGGCCTCCCAAGCAGCGCTAGTAACCAAATTTTGCATCCTTTGTGTGTTCATTGCTCATTTCTATGTATGTTACTTGTTCACACATTTTAACCCAGGTTAATCTCTAACTAAAAATAGCACACATACTGGAGTATAGTACAAGCACATTTGGGGAGCAGTTCAACTTCTGCAAAAGACATGCTCAAAGTGCACAGCAACCAGTACACATACCCAATGATGAGAGGTGAAAGGCATGAGACAAATTGGTGCTTAAGCATTTGATTATGATTGCTGAGCTGCCAGTCCTGCTTGTGCTGTTTATTAGCAGTTTACTGATTGTGAGGGCTGGAAATTGGGTGTCCATAATGCCATTTAAAGGCAGCCTGCACTTCACAAAGAGGATGTGCATTTAGGCTGTTTTCAATCAAAGCTCAAATGGAAAGAAACTGTCATCAGAAGGTGAAAAATATCAAAGTATATTTTAATTTGGGGAAATGAAAGGAGAAGCACCATGCATTTCAAAATTACTTGAAATATTCAAGTTGAACAATGAGAGAGCTGATGGCTGTAGATTTATGTTATGAACAACAGTCAAGGTTAGTTTGAATACAGCATTTAGAAATTGATAAACCGCTAAGAAAAATTGAAGATCTTTGTTGTCAATTTCATTTACAATATGCCTTTGGCTGTTGTCATGTAAATGAATAAAGTACACTGCTTGTAGCGCAAATTTGTTCTTGAATGAATGGCTTTGTGTTTCATGAACTTGTTCTGCTATTGACAGGTTTGCAGAAATGAGCTAACAGGTTTCATACATACTTAACCATCCATCAAATTGTTGGACAGACTGTAGGAATATAGACCCATTTATTTGTAGCATGATATGTTATATATCACCTGATTAATCTTTCTCCAATACTCTTTTATGCCTCTAGCAATCTTAATCTTTTTGCTGAATTACCATTAACATTTTATTCCAAATTATCTTCCTTGGTGCTGCAAGTTGTTTGCTGTACCTAACTGACTATACCCATTCTCAATTTTGGGGCGAGTCTTAAATACACTTAGGGGAGAATTTTCTCCCTGTTGAGGTGTGGGGGGTGCTGAATGGGAGCCAGCGTGGGCGGGTGCGCAGCCGATTGCCGCCCGTGATCGGCTGCGTGCAGCCATTTTATGTGGGTGGGCCAAATTAGGTCTGCCCAGCGGGACATGCACGCAGAAGCGCTGAGCGATCCCTGTGCAGGCAGGAGGAGGAGGCTGAGTCGGGGCCTGCGCAAAGGAATGCGGAAATCCTCCTGAGGCACAAAAATTTATATCAAAGTTTAAAAACCTTCATGACACCTCACCCCGCCCATGGATGAGGTTTCATGATAAATGCGAAGGCTGCCTGGGCTCTTTGCCTGCCTGCCAACCTTAAGGTTGGACGGGCAGCTCTGTTAATTATTTTAATTGATATTTAAATGGCCTTAAAAGGTCTTTGACAGTTCGGCAGGCACACAGCGGACTGTGGTGTGCGCCCACCGAACTGAAAATCGGAATGACGCGTGGTGATGTTGGGACGCACGCCCGACATCACTGCGCGTCATTTTACGCGTCAGCGAGCAGGGCCTGCTCCCGCATGCCGACCCAAAGATTCTGGCCTTAACTGCATTATGATATTAGACTGTTCTATAATTATTTCTTATCTAAATGGTTTTACTGAGCACATTTACATCTCATCGGGGGTGGTTTTTGCCAAATATTTAGATTCCAAAAAGATAAAAATGTGGCAAGATGAACTCTTAAATTGAAATGCCTTGTTTAGTGCAGGATGCCATTTTGGTAAATGAGTTGAAGCCAGCACTAGGAGCAGGCTGTGCAAAGGCTAATTAATAGAATATCTGCTAATGCTCATTAAAGAGGCTGCACAACATTTTGCTGACCAGCACTAATGCCCTCTCCTAGAAACAATCAGCTGTTTGAGGTAAAGACAACCAAAATAATCCCCTAAATGTATATGATCTATATCAAAATGACCTTCACTCATTTTCATAATTCATCATAATTTTGCCTTTTGGGCTAGCAAGCATCACTCAAAAAGTATGAGTGGATTAAATACCTCAGATACAGAAATAATAATCATTTAACAACTAGAGTTTGATTGATTTTGTTTTTTCCCTCATTATGTTAGAAATTGGACTGCATAGCACTGTTAAGTCTACGTAATGACAGATAGAAAGCGTGCACAAACTTGACTTGCATCATTTTGGTACAGGAGGTAGCATTTATGCAACGATGATCTTAATAGATGCAGATGCAGTCTGTGCTGGACTTGCTTTCCATATGATTTGATCCAATCGCTTCACCCATCATGTGCTGACCTTGCTCAACACAATGTGATGATAATTGACATGAAGGTTCTCATCAGTGCTAAAGATCCATTGCTGGTTTAGTATTTCTACCTACTGTTTGACTTATCAGTTTTTCTTGGTGAGTTCTAGTTAACTTTGCCTGCACAGAGAGAGTTTTTGCTGTTTTTACACTGTTGTTGTTCTTTGTCTCACAAGTTGGCTGCATTCATGTGTGGTAGGGTAGGACTGCCTTTGGCAATTGATGATAATTGGGAGCAGCAAAGAAGACACCACAAAGCAAGAGAGACTTCCAGAAGTGGGAGGAGGATGAGGATACTGAACAGAAAGCCACATCCACAGAAGGCATATTTCGTCATTCACTGAGATCATGGTTGGCTTGTAACCACCTTTGTACCTTATCCCTTAATACCTTTAGCTAACAAAATTTATCACTCGTTTTTAAAATTACCAATCAATCCAACATCAATTTCCCCCTTTTCCTCAACTCCCCAACCAACAAAAATAGCCTCTCTCTATCTGCCCTTTCTGATCCCCTTAATTTTTAAGATACAATTAAAGACAGGAGGGGTGTTTAATTTTAAACAGCCCTGATTTCTCCTTTTACCACCTACCTGTAAACAGAAAGGTTCTTTCGGTTTTTGATTTCCACCTTTATATGTGGTTGTGTATTTTCCCAAACGCTCAGTTTTGGTGTGAGCCAATTTTCTATCAACAACCCACAGCAAACTCGAGATCTGTATTCCAGGAATAAAAACAGAAAATGCTGAAAATACTCATCAGCTCTGACAGCATCGCATCTATGTATAGAGAAACAGAGTTAATGGGCCAGATTTTGGACGGAGGAGAGAGGAAGGTCAAGCTGGGAAACTTCCCGACTCTGCAGATCTCTCCCATTTAAAATGACCCCTGCCTGCCATATTTTCGTTGCGGGGAAGTGGGGGAGGATAGAGTTGGGCCTTCTTTCTCTGGAGGCAGGCCCAAGGTAGCATCAGAGCTGGGCGAATGGCGAGGCCTACAGTCCAGAATGCCTACCTCTGTTCTGGAATATCAGGCCATTATTAATGATGAATGTCAGACCTTCAAACCCTCACCCCCTCAACGCCCCATCCTACATGCCTCCCATGCCTAATCCATACTCTCTTATACTCCATGCCCTCTCATGTCCCCTTGTATCCTCCATAGTCACACCCAATATCCACCATGGGCAGATCTCAGGAGCCATGTCTTTGAAAGGAGATGAAAGAAAGACTTCTAATAACTGATAGAGCTTTTATTCAAATGTACTTCATATTGAGAAAACTATCTTTCATAAAAGCTATTCAAAAAATTTAATGCCCTCAAGTGGTCAATCTACTGTAAAAACAAAAACAAACATCTATTTCACTAATCATGGAAGACATAATCCTTTGAAAGTCCCTTAAAACTGTCAATCAAACCCCTGGAGAAAAGCAGTTCTGGAGTTTTTTGAAATTCAGCCCAAAACTAACCTTTGGGCAGAATTTTATGCCTCATGGGCAAGCACATGTCTGACCAGATTGGGCGTAAAATCACGTGAGAAGATGTCAGGCGAACGTCCCGACGTCATCCCACACTCGTGCAATCTTCAGGTTGGCGATTTTGCACTCATCGCATGGGCAAAACAGGCAGGTGGGCAGCCCATATTTTGCAAAACCTCATCCAAAGGCAGAATAAAAAGGCTCAGTAGCATTGCTAATGTGAGTAGTGAGGAATTTGGGAGATAGTTTGCTGCTGGTTGCTTATTTGAACTCGACAGCTTCAGCTCAGAACAAGTTTCATTCTTAGCTATTCTAGGCTTAATTTCAGGATTCATTGGTGTCTCTGAGTCCCCCAGAGGATTTTGACCTTGAGGACCCTTCCTGGTATCAGACAGCCTTCTGTAAGCCTGGTCTCCGCTGGAAGCACTTCTGAGGAGGAGGAAGAGAGGGGCAGAAGGGAGAGGAGGCCAGGTATCCCAATACACTTCCAGGGGAGCAACCTGTGGGAATAGAGGCACAGGCACAAGGGACGCAAGGCCAGCAGGTAGTCCAAGGTGGAAGGGGCCGCAGAAGACACCACTATCTTGCTACCAGGGTTTACAGGCAGTGATCAGCTAACTCAATATGTCTGAGCTGCAATGTCAAAGGAGGTTCCACCTCTCCATGGGAGACTGTGACCTCCATTTGTCATATGATTGGGCCTGAGATCACCTCCATCTGTGTGGGTGGAAACCCCATGCCAGTGGCCCTCAACTTCTCTGCCTCTGGTCTTTCCAGGGGTCAGTGGGGGATCTTTGTGGAATGTACTAAGCAGCTGTCCACAGTTGCATCAAGCTGGTGACAGAAGCTCTGTTCAAACAGGCAGTGACATTTATTCATTTACGGACGACCGAGGCCAGCCAGACTGAGCGAGCCAAAGGGTTTGCAGCGATTGCTGGGTTCCCGCATATCCAGGGTGCAATCGATTGCACACCGGTGGCCATCGAGGCACCAGCGGATGAGCCAGGTGCCTTTGTCAACAGGAAAGGATTTCATTCGATGAACATCCAGATAGTGTGTGACCAGAGGATGCAGATTCTGCAAGTCTGGCAGCTCCTCTGATGCTTATACCCTGAGACCCTCCCAGGTGCCAAGGCTATTCACTGCTCCAGCTCAACTGGATGGATGGCTGCTGGGTGACAAGGGCTAACTGTTCAAAAGGTGGCTTATGACGCCTCTCCGCCTCTGAAGAACAGAAGCAGAGCAGCGTTATAATAGGAGTCACGTCTCCACAAGGGCAGTGATAGAGAGGACCATAGTCTATTGAAGATGCGCTTCCGATGGGTGGACCGTTCTGGGGGGGGGGGGGGGTGGGGCACTACAATACCCCCCGCCCCAGAGTGGGTGTCACTGATAGTCATTGCATGTTGCACTCTCTACAATCTGGCACTGGCAAGGGGGGACCCACTGGAGGAAGAGGATCTTGAGGCAGCTCCACAGGCCACAGAGGATTAATCCAATGGTGAGTCAGCATGGTGAGGAGAACACTGATGGCATGGAGGCAGACTTCTGTATCCTTCAGGGAGGCAGGGACACCAGGGATGCCTTGATCTAACGCTCCTTCAGCTATGCTGCCAAAGATCTGCTTCCATCTCATGCCAGGGCTGCCACCTCCATCCAGGATGAATGAAATGACCCTTTCATTTGAACCCAAAGCCCACTCAGTGCCTGTGCAATAAAGCTCAGAGCCACTCATGTCCAACATTGCATACTGCTGTACCCTGCACCAAAAAAAAATGAAGCAAACTTAGGCCATTATGACAAAAACAAAATTTAAGTAATTTTCACAATCAAAACAAAGTGACACTTCCGTGTCTGGTGTTCATTTCCACACTAGTAAACACAAAGTATTACAGAACAGAAGATCAGCCGTGACCAGTCCCTCTTGTGCTCATGGTGCCTTAAACTTACTTTTGTGAGTGCTGCATCTTGGTGACCCCCACCTCGCTGGCACCGGCATTGGAGGCAGCCTGCTGACTCTGGTATCTTGTTGGTTTTGATGACCTTGGTGGATGCCCTTTGGCCAATGGAGCCTATGCTGGCCCCGCCTGGGAGGGAGCGGCCAGTGGCACAGCTGGCATCTCCCCAGTCATCGCAGCCTCATCAGATGCCACGGCCACTAGCAGAGGGATGGAGGAGCTGCTGCCATAATCTAGAGTGTCCTGAGAGGAGCCTGCAGAGACGACAAGCAACATGTGAGCCAACGTGAGGTCACTCTGGACATCCCTGCTCACCATAGGTGGGCAGGCATTTAGCTGGGACACTGAGTGCCTCATCCATTCCCCACAATGAAGCGGACCACCTGAGATCATTGCTTGTGTGAGGACCTGCAGGTCCGAGTGCAACCCCAAGAACCCCCGATTCTCTCCCTGGAGCTGCCTGTCCATGAGTCACCATGGTCTCAATGGAGGAGGCAGTGCGCTCGGCCATGAGGGTCAATGCAGTGTTTATGCTCCACATGATCTCCTCCACAATGGAGACGATGGCACGCAGACCCTCATGGATCTCAGTCAGATCCTCCTGCACATCCCACTGGACATCCAGCATCTGCCGCCTAATGGACGACCCCAGAGGCCCAACATCTGCCTTCAACTCAGCATCATCCTGTTCTCCAGCAGTCCTTCAACTGCTGGCACCCTGGACACTCTCTGCCTTCGCCTGCTTCTCAAGTGAGCCTGAAGTGCCCTCACTGATGTGCTCTGACATTTTAGCTGAAGATCTAATGCCTACTGAGGTGCCTGGTTCAGAGAGCAGTTGTGATGCAGCTGCAGCTGAAGCCCGGCGGTCTTCTGGCATCAGAGGTGGTTCTTTGGGGTCCTGCGAATGAGTTCCTGCTGGCGAATCTAAGGGAGAACAACAACATGTCATTAGCTTAAGCCATCACACTGTCACTGT
Source organism: Carcharodon carcharias (assembly GCF_017639515.1). NCBI lineage: Eukaryota > Metazoa > Chordata > Chondrichthyes > Lamniformes > Lamnidae > Carcharodon > Carcharodon carcharias. The sequence continues at coordinate 91,789,073 of NC_054484.1, read as the reverse complement.
GCATGCCAGACACACTGGTGAGACAGTGGAGATCTGCATCATGGTGCCACCGTCTTTCAATGATCAATGTGGACACCAGTTTTGAGGCTCCCATCAATGAAGAGGCTACACAAGAATGTTTGCACCATCCGAAACTCTCACCTCTGTGCACTGCACTCTTACCTTCGCCTGACACCTCAGCCTCTTCACAACCGAGGTGCGTGACACCTCTCCAGCTCCAAGGCACCTTGCTTAAATCTTGTCAGGGTTAAGAGGTTTGGGGGAACATCTCTGTGACATCTCAATTTGGTTATGGCTCCTCTTCTCCTGAAAGGACAGAGGAGCATTGATTAGTCCACTCTCTACCTGCAGCGCCATTGAAGCCTGGCCAACCCCACCTGAGGAACACCTTGCAGGGCACATCCGAGTTGTGACCCTTGAAATGAAAGGCACTCAGTCCAAGCAACCAGGGCTCACCCCCTTGGCCAGCTCCAGTGTCATTGACAGTTAACACTCAGACTCTAACACCCCTGAGCTCTAAAGAGGGACGGCCAGCTCTTAGTACTTCACCACACTGATCCATGTCAACACGGTACTCAACCTTCCTGAGTGCAACAGGTCATTGAATCTTTTGTGACATTGCGCCCATGTGTACCGCACCACAAAGTGGCTGCTGACCTCGGCTACCACCTCCTCTCAAGATTTTGTCAGGTGTGGTGGCCTCTTCCTTCCATCTCTGGACACGAGGGTGTCTCTCCTGGCAGCCACATCCTCCAGGTGGACTGCGAGGCACTTGTCCAGAAACGTGGGTGGCTGAATGCCCCCTTCTGCTTGGCGTCTCCAGCCTCAGTTGAGGCCAAAGCTTCAGTCCCCAGAACACAGAAGATATGTTCTTCCCTGGAAGCCTTCAAAGCTGCCTGTGCCATTTTTAAACTGCCCACCAGGTTGCCGTTGGAGTCGATGCCCAACAGGCAACCCCCTACCCTACCACCGGCCTAGCCCTCCCCGACCATTGGGAAGATGCATTTCATGCTGAGTGAGCCTTAATTGGCTAGCTAGCGTGAAATCATGGTCATGTCTGATCGCCAACTGGTCCCGGGCCAGCCAATCATATGTGTCCACCAAGGGTAAAGTTCAGGCCTTTGTATCTCACTGAAAATTATTGAAATAGCAAAATTACATGGCCCTGTTTTCTCAAAGCTAAACCAGATGGCATGTCAATCAATGCACTCCAGGAGCAGGTGATTGTTTTTTCTTCCCTCTAAGTAAAAGCTACTAACTGGTTCTTTTCAATTTTAAATGGCTGGGGACATATAAATCACTTCAGATCATGACACCTAGAGCTCCCAAGCATTGTTTTCTTCAGTTTTGAACTCATAACAGCACTTCTCCTAATGTGAAAAGTACTGTAAAGCATCTCAACACTTTTTGTTATTCATTTACAGGATGCGGGCTTCACTGGCTGGGCCTGCATTCTATTGTACTTCTAGATGGTAGTGGTCATGGATTTGGAAGGTGCTGCCTAAGGAGCCTAAGTGAATTCCTGCAGTGCATCTTGTAGATGGTACACACTGCTGTTACTATGCATTGGTGGTGGAGGGAGTGAGTGTTTGTGAATGTGGTGCCAATCAAGCAGGCTGTGTTGTCCTGGATGGTTTCAAATTTCATGAGTGCTGTGGGAGCTGCACTCATCCAGGCAAGTGGAGAATATTCCATCACACTCTTGACTTGTGCCTTGTAGATGGTGGACAGGCTTTGGGGAGTCAGGAGGTGAGTTACTCATCACAGGATTCCTAGCCTCTGACCTGCTCTTGTAGCCACAGTGCTTATTGTATTATTATATTTTGTTATTATATTTTATGGCTAGTCCAGTTTAATGTCTGGTCAATGGTAACTCCCAGGCTGTTGATAGTGGGGGATTCAATGATGATAATGCCATTGAACGTCAAAGGTCGATGGTTAGATTCTCTCTTGTTGGAGATGGTCATTGCCTGGCACTTGTGCGATGTGAAAGTTACTTGCCACTTGTCAGCCTAACCCTGGATATTGACCAGGTCTTGCTGCATTTGGACGTGGACTGATTCAGTATCTGAGGAGTCGGGAATGATGCTGAACATTGTGCAATCATCAGCGAACATCCCCACTTCTGATCCTATGATGGAAGGAAGATTATTGATGAAGCAGCTGAAGGTGGTTGGGCTGAGGAGCTTACCCTGAGGAATTCCTACCGTGATGCCCTGCAGCTGAGATGACTGACCTCCAACATCCACAACCTTTGTGCTAGGTATGACTCCAACCAATGGAGAGTTTCTCCCTGATTCCCATTTACTCCAGTTTTGTTTGGGCTCCTTGATGCCACACTCAATCAAATGTAACCTTGATGTCAAGGGCAGTCACTCTTATCTCACCTCAGTAGTTCAACTCTTTTGTCCATGTTTGAACCAAGGCTGCAATGAGGTTAGGAGCTAAGTGGCCCTGGCAGACCCCAGACTGGGTGTCTGTGAGAAGGCTATAGCACTGTTGATGACCCCTTCCATTACTTTACTGATGATTGAGAGTGGACTAATGGGGTGGTAATTGGCCAGTTTGGATTTGTCCTGCTTTTTATGAACAGGACATACCTGGGCAATTTTCCATATAGCTGGGTAGATGTTAGTGTTGTAGCTGTACTGGAACAGCTTGGCTAGGAACGCAGCAAGTTCTGGAGCACAAGTCTTCAGTACTATTGCCTGAATATTGTCGGGGCCTGTGGCCTTTGCAGTATCCAGTGCCTTCAGCCATTTCTGATATCACGTGGAGTGAATCAAATTGGTTGAAGACTGGTATCTGTGATGCTGCGGACCTCCGGAGGAGGCCGAGATGGATCACCCTCATGGCACTTCTGACTGAAGTTTGTAGCAAATGCTTCAGCTTTATCTTTGCACTGATGTGCCGGGCTCCTCCCTCATTGAGGATGGGGATTTTTGTGGAGCCTCCTATTCCAGTGAGTTGTTTAATTGTCTACCACCATTCACGACTGGATGTGGCAGCACTGCAGAGCTTAGATCTGATCCGTTGGATGTGGAATCACTTAGCTCTGTCTATCACTTGCTGCTTACGCTGTTTGACACACAATTAGTCCTGTGTTATAGCTTTACCAGGTGGACACCTCATTTTTAGGTATGTCTGATGCTGCTCCTGGCATGCCCTCCTGCACTCTTCATTGAACCAGGGTTGATGGTAATGGTAGAATGGAGGACATGCCAGGCCATGAGGTTACCGATTGTGGTTGAGTACAATTCTGCTGCTGCTGATGGCCCACAGCCTCATGAATATCCAGTCTTGAGTTGCTAGATCTGTTCGAATTCTATCCCATTTAGCATGGTGGCAGTGCCACACAACACGATGGAGGGTATCCTCAATATGAAGGCAGGTCTTCGTCTCCACAACGACTGTGTGGTCGTCACTCCTACCGATACTGCCATGAACAGATGCATCTTCAGCAGGCAGCTTGGTGAGGATGAGGTCAAGTATGTTTTTCCCTCTGGTTGGTTCCCTCACCACCTGCCGCAGACCCAGTCTAGCAGCTATGTCCTTTAGGACTTGGCCAGCTTGGTCAGTCTTGGTGCTATCGAGCCACTCTTGGTGATGGGTATTGAAGTCCCCAACATTCCGTACCCTTGCCACTCTCAGTGCTTCCTCCAAGCGGTGTTCAACATGGAGGAGTACTGATTCATCAACTGAGGGAGGGCCTTACATGGGAATCAGCAGGACGTTTCCTTGCCCATGTTTTACCTGATGCCATGAGGCTTCATGGGGTCTGGAATCAATTTTGGGGACTCCGAGAGCAACTTCCTCCTGACTGTATACCACTGTGCCACCATCTCTGTAAGATATGACTCTGTGAGTATGACTATGTCAGGCTGTTGTTTGGCTAGTCTGTGAGACAGCTCTCCCAATTTTTGCATTAGCACCCAGGTATTAGTAAGGAGGATTTTGCAGGGTCAACAGAGCCTAGGTCAATGCTGGGTGGTCCATCCAGTTTCATTCCTTAGATGATGCACTTCAATATAGCTCACTTATGCCTGCCATAAGCTACATATATTCATTTGCAGGGACCTGGCCCCTTAGGCAAAGGAATATGTCCAGACACTGCAACCTTTTTGACTAAACAAAAGCATGGGTGACAATAGTTCCCTGGTATATTCATCATGACAATGTCACGAGCCGACTTTCCAACCAATCAGCACTCCTTTTCTCAGGTATGAACTGTTGTTCCCTTTGAAATTTGGTATTCCTGCATCTGTTATGATGAGTGCAAGGTGAGAAACTTCGACAGCAGGTCTCTTTTTTCCCAATTCTAAAGTTCAGTGGTTCTTTGTCACACTTTCTTTTCCCGAGAATGAAGTCGCGAAATGATGCAGGCCTGTAATTGTTCTATGGTTGACTGAAAAAAGAGACTGGCGGTTTTAGGAAGATGCGTTTTCTGTTATTTATTGTTTGCAGTAGCTGATTTCTCTTTTTTCACTCCAGTCATTTTGCAATATTGAAGCCCTACAATGAAACCCTGGTCTAGTTCCTCAGGTAGAGAAGTCAAGGCCAACCCAAATCTTTGCCTACTGGTGTTTCTTAGGCAGGGTCTTGTTCCTTAACTGGTCTAGATGTTTCTCCTTTTTCTGCTCCAAAATGCGCCATATTAAAATATCCTTCTCAAAATTTTAGGACAGGATTTTTCAGCCTCACCGACTGCCGGGATCATCCGGTTCTACAGAAAGCCAGTGGACTTTTGGCTGGGCTGCCTACACTCCCACGGTTGCTCCTGCCACAACAGGGCCAGAAAATCCGAACCTAGTTTCCGTCATGTGACCAGAGCATCTCTTTCCTTGACCTCACAAATAGTTTCTGATGGTTAGGGCATTATTAAACAATGGGGTCCAAGCTTTGCCTATTAATATACCATAGTGATAAAATGGGGATTTTCACACCCTTTGTCTGGATTTCAACCCAGTCGAAGAATCTGTAAACAGTAATGTGAAACCAGTTTTTAAATGAGCTTGAGAAGTGCCGCCATTATTCACAGGATGGTTCATTTGCATTTTAATTACTTCCCGGAGGTATGTCCATAAAAGTTGTTTGCATTATAATGACTTCATCAAGACTTGTTCAGGCATAAAGATTAGTTCAGGACGTCTTCTAGTTTTACATGTATTGGCAGGAAAGAAAATGTCACCTGACCTCGCAACTCCATTTTGTTTTAAAGGAAAGTGCCCATTTCGGATTTATACTTGTAAGTCCATATTGTGTGATAATAATCATAAACCATTTTTCTACCTTTAAACTTGATGGTGCCAACTGTTCTAGGGTGTAGAGTGATTTGCCAGAATCATCGTTCGACATCTCTGCAGAAACCATCCTTTATAGGCTTGCTGTTCTTCTTTCCAGCAAAACACTTGTATATAAAGTCATTCAGCTTCTTGCAGTTAGAGCAGTGCTTTCCCCATGCTGGACATGCATCCTTTCCTAAGATAAAGGCAAAATACTGTGGATGCAAGAAATCTGAAATAAAAACAGAAAATGCTGGAAAAAACTCAGCATGCTTCCTTTCCATCTGTGTGGTGCCTTCCACAGTATTTATATCCAGTACTTTGGCCTTGATCTTTCTGCTGGTCCTTCTGTAAATTGTCTTTCCTTTCCTTCATTGACTTGTGCTTGGAAGGTTTAGGCTGTCTCTCAGTATAGTGCAAAGACTCGTCAGTTCTCCTATCAATACTCCTCAGCTAATGATTAACAACCTCAGTGCTTATGCACATGTTAATATCTTTCTTGAAGTAAGTTTCTCTCCTCTCAGCAGATGAGTTCTCTTGTTCCTAACAAAATCCTATCCCTGATAAAATCATTTTTATAGTACTCTTTCCCCAGCACTGATAACAGAGTTGTCATTCTTTTTTGTTCAGGTTTTTTGTTTGACTTTGTGACAATCTCATCATTCTGCCATCGAGACTGGATGAATTTACAAGTCAGTCTCATAGCTGGGCAATTTTCCACATGGCCGGGCAGCTACAACATCGGCATCTACCTGGCTATGTGGAAAGTTGCCCAGCTATGCCCTGTATACAAAAAGCAGAAGCCCTAGTACAACTGGAGTCAACGGGAATCAGGGAAAAACTCTCTGCTGGTTAGAATCATACCTAGCACAAAGAGAGATGGTTGTGGTTGTTTGAGGTCAATCATGTCAGCTCCAGGACATCGCTGCAGGGTAATGTCCTCGGCCCAACCATCTTCAACTGTTTCATCAATGACCTTCCTTCCATTATAAGGTCAAAAGTGGGGATGTTCACTGGTGATTGCACAATGTTCAGCACCATTCATGATACTGAAGCAATCCATGTCCAAATGCAGCAAGACCTGGACAATATCCAGGTTTGGGCTGACAAGTGGCAAGTAACATTAGCACCACACAAGTGTCAGGCAATGACCATCTCCAACAAGAGAGAACCCAATCGTCACCCCCTGATGTTCAATGGCATCACCATCACTGAATCCCCCACTATCAACATCCTGGGGGGTTACCATTGGCCAGAAACTGAACTGGACTAGCCATATAAATACTGTGGCTACAAGAGCAGGTCAGAGGCTCGGAATCCTGTGATGAGTAAATCACCTCCTGATTTCCAAAAGCCTGTCCACAATCTACAAGGCACAAGTCAGGAATGTGATGGAATACTCCCCATTTACCTGGATGAGTGCAGCTCCCACAGCACTCAGGAAGCTTGACACCGTCCAGGACAAAGCAGCCTGCTTGATTGGCATCACATCTATAAACATTCACTCCCTCCACCACTGACGCACAGTAGCAACAGTGTGTACCATCTACAAGGTGCACTGCAGGAATTTATTTGACAGCATGTTCCAAACCCACGACCACCACCATCTAGAAGGACAAGGGCAGCAGATAGATAGGAAAACCACCAACTGGAACTTCCCCACCAAGTCACTCACCATTCTGACCTGGAAATATATCACCGTTCCTTCACTGTCGCTGGGTCAAAATCCTGAAACTCCCTTCCTAACAGCACTGTGGGTGTACCTACATCACATGGACTGCAGCAGTTCAAGAAGGCCGCTCACCACCACTTTCTCAAGGGCAACTATTGATGGGCAATAAATGCTGGCCCAGCCAATGAAGCCCAGATCCCATGAATGATTAATAAAAAAAAAATCCTCTTCCATCCCCATAAGAGTAGGTACTGGAATATTCAAAACCATAATGACTCACCCAGCAGTTAATGTCCTCCACAAAGTTGCAGACAGCCAATGGCCTCATAAAGCACATGCAGTATGTACCCCAAATGTGGACATGATCCAATTCCTAGGCCTACAATTTCAGATTGAAAAACATAGTATGTCAAACAAATCCTAACCTTATGACCAAAACTTCTGGAAACCATCTCCTACAGGCCAGGCCATGTACGCATCACAGGGTGAGCAGTTCTGCTGGTGAGAAAGCAAAATTGAAGCTGCAATATCAAATGTCCAATATCAAACTTGAAACATTAATGAGGCTTCCGTTCTCTAAGAATTAAATGTGCTAATCATGCTACTGCTAGTGAGCAGGAGCACAAGCAATAAATTGCCTATTTATCAGGCAGATGGTTATAGATTTGGATACTGAAGCAATGTGTTATGATATACATCTGTTGTGCTCTGACTAGGTTTCATCAGTTGTTTGCTGGCATTAAAGTTTAGAAAAATCCACTGAGCCTGTAATCCCTGGTAGGATTTCTGTGGTAAATTGGTGAATTGTAAAGCTAAACAACGTCCTAGTAAAAAAAAAAATCAACTATGTGCTTAGCAGCAACCTCATCAAAGTTTAGAATAAACATTTCTTAGAATTTTTTTCATGCTGTTTGTGAAAACATAAGGCGGAATTTTCCACTAATAAGAGTAAGTGCGGTGGTGGGAGGTTTCGGCAGAGTTCCAGGGAGACTCGGGGCTGAAAGCGGCACGAAGACAGAATGAGAGTTCCGGGGTGATAAAAGGTTTATAAATTTATTTAAACATGTCCCCTCATGTTTGTCAACCCCACCTTCGCCTTGCAGCTCACCCCCGGTTGAAGTGTTTCTGAAAGTGGAGGCCTGCATGAGTAGCACTGCACAGTAATGGGACAATGTAGACAAAGAGCAGGAGCAGACCAACCCTACAGCCCCAGCAGTGTGACGTTCATCGCAACAAGACTGGCGCAGCGCTATGGCAGGTAGGCTATGTATGAGGTAGGCTATGTATGTTCCACTCACCCCGAAATTACCAGCAAACTGAGGCCCGACTTGTGGAAGCCGCCCCTTTTCTAATGGGATTGAGGGCAAAGTAATTTCTTGTTGGCGTGATGCAAGATTGGAAGGCCTGACAAGATCTTGGCAAGCAGCTGTTTTAAAGAGCATAATATGTTAATGAATGCAAATGACCTTCACGCCACTAGTCGGTGGGATTACCGATCTGCATGAACCCACCATCGGGAGAACTACAAGCTGTTTTCAATCCAGCGGATTTCCAACCTTTTGCCTGCTGCTGGATTCTTCACTCCTGCCACAAAACCCACCATGGGTAGGGTGGGAAAACTCCATAATAAATACATGCCTCCAAGACATATAAATTTGTTACAAAATAAGACAAAGGAAACCTTCCCTCATGTTTCATAAAAGTTGCCAGTTGGACATGTATAAATTCCTGCAGAGTAACACTATCATATCTCCCTGTGGGAGAGTTAATTGTACTCATTAGTTACAGAATATGTTTGTTTTATTTCACCATTCCAAGATGTCTTTCATTTGGTTATTTACTGATTTTCATAAATAACTTTCGAGTGAGGGACATTGATATCCCATTGTGCCATGCCCATTTTTCAGGTGCAAAACAGATGAGTGTCACTCATGCATTCTAACGAATCAGAAGTGCACTGTCCACTGTATTGGATACGGCTATACTGTAGGCACATGACAAAAGTTTTAGAATTGTTGGTTAAGATATTTAAATAAGGATCTTTCACTTGTTGTAGGACACCTTATGATTTTTGGCTAGTCCAGCAGCTGATAAACTTGCTCATGTGGCATGAACATTAGGAAGGGCTGTTTCAGCAAAACTATATAAATGACATACCCACTAAGTACGTTAGTCGGTGGCTTGTCATTTGATGCTGCTTCTTAACTTCTGGGTATTTTTTCCCTGATTTCTGCCTCTGTCCACTGTGAAGATTTTCCTGATGCTGCATTTTTTTTTATGCTTTCACAACAGTTGTACTGCAGTCGTGGCTGCATTGTTCTTCAATATAAATGTAAAAATCGCACTGTAATTCAGCTTTTCATAATTACTTAAATTGTTAGGCAACCATTTAAAATTTAGAATCTTGATTGTTGTACATTTTGTGTTTGATATTTTGCTCTCAATGTTTGGCCCTTTGTTGAGTAAATTAAAAAAATCTTACAGATAGCAGAGTAATTGCTGTGACCTGCATAATTAAGAAGCCATTTAACAAAGCATCCGGTCCTCATAATGATTAGTATTCTTTACATGTTTTGGCCAAGTATTCACATAATTATTAAGTATAGAGTATATTCAATGGTATGTAAGAATAAAGTGGATCATATTAGGCATGCCCAATTTACATAATTGTTCACATAAACCAATCTGTCCATCCCTTCAATCATTCTGGTTATTATCTTTTGTATCTTTATGTTGTCCTTTAAACTACATATTAACCTGTTTCTACCCATGTCTCTTCATACTCATTATCATGCAGGAATTTCCCCATTTTTTTTTACTTCTCTTCCCTTTACCCTTCCTGATAACCCTTTCTCTAGCTGTCATAACTCTCTTCATTTTCCCCTTCTTGGGTATTGTCTTCCTTAATCCCTACTCTAATCCTTCAGTACTCCTTGATCTTTCTACTCTCCCGCTGCAGTCCCAGGCTTGACTCCCTCTGAAATATGCCAATGGGTGGAATTTTCTGCTCCTGTAGGCGGTGGGTGCGTTTGGCGGGCTCCACCATCAATGATGGGCCACTCCTCCCACCATCACACATTGGGATCCTAATTTCAATACTTCAGCATCTCATTATAAACCCTGCTTGCCAGAATCACCCTCCCATGCTGGATCATCTGGCACACCGACATGTTTGACAACTGTACATAAACGACGTGCACCTGGCGAGCTGCACTTTGCTCGGGTCTTCGAAGTTTGTTTGCCTATCTTGCTTCGGGCAGCACTCGCGGCCATCATCACCAGGCTTCATAGACAGCACCCCATCACTTTTAGGGGGCTTATGGGCAGGTATTTACCTACCAGACCAGCGATAAGGCATGGTGGTTTTTCAACGGCTGCAGGGTTAGGGCTTGCTTGAGGAATGGGGAAGAGTGGCTTCAGGCAAGGGAAGAGGCTGCAGAGAGAGAGCTATACTGGGGAAGAATGAGCAAAGAGTGAGAGAGTGAGTGATGATGTCCCTTGAGCTGGCAGTGATTGAGATGCCAGTGAATGTGTAATGGCCTTTTGAGTTTAGAGTGATGAGATGGTTGCCTTACCCTGGTGGCACAGATGAGATCACTCATCTTCATTCTGCACTGGATGGCCAACCTGTTCTGTGCAGCGTTGGCACTGATCACCACTGCCAGAGTGGGGTGGAGGGACATCGCAGCGGGCCTCCAAAAGGCATTCCAGTGATAGGTCACTAAACTCGTCTTGGCCTTCGGGGCCATGTCTTCACTGGAGCAGTCCTGGGCTGCAAGCAATGAGAACTGTGTGCACGGCTGCAGTTTAAATATGGCACCCAGATTGAGGAAATGGTGAGGTAACAGCATGGCGGGCAATTCAGAGGCCGCCCACCAGTGAGACGGAGTGTTTCCTGTGGCTGCATAATTAATGAGGCAGGAAGCGGACAATACAGTGTGAAAACCCGCCATAGCAGCCCACGGGTAAAACATCCTTTTTCACACCCAATACTGCACTTAGGGCAATTCTGGGACAATTCTGCCCTATGATCTTCCTTTGTGTATCTCCTGGCATTCTCCCAAGGGACCATTTAAGTGCTCGCTACTACCTCCTTGTGAACAGCAACTCACCCATTGCACTCTCTTGCTGACTTTCCAGGCTGAATTCCATGGTGGTGGCGCAAGTCCAGCCAGCGATGTTGAAAACAAGAGGCAACCCTGCTTCGGCAGTCAGCGGGGCCTGGGACTGGGAATAGTCAGCCTATTAAATGGACCATTTAAGGACCTCTTCTTGTGCTACTGTTATTTCACCTTGTGTTCAATGGCGGGTTCCTTCAGAGGCAAGGGCCACCATTGTTTGAAGAACCCTTCTGGCCTCTCAATCAACCTTCTTTCTGGGGTCTGCCTGACTGACGGCGTGACCCTTTCCCACTTACCATCACTCCAGGTGTCCAGGACCTCTGACTGGCTGTCTTGGAGGCATCCTGCTTCAGTAGGTCGTAAGCAACTAATTGCCTGAGGACCTTAAAATCTGGTTGTGTCTTCCAGAGCCAGCAGAGTCAGTCTCGCCCCTGACTTTAATTTCAGGTGCTGGTTGGGGCCTCTGCCTCTGCGTTAAATCCTGGCCATTGAATCATTAAATGGTTACAGCACAGGAGTCCATTTGGCCCATCGAGCCCTTGCTGGCATTCTGCAAAATCAATTTAGCTAGTGACATGTACCACACCTTTCCCTGTAGCCTTACAATTTTTTTTCTCTTCGGGTGCTTACCTAATTCCCTAATGAAAGCCTCAATTGAATTTGCCTACATCACCCTTTCAGGCAGTGCATCCTGGTTTGTAACCACTCACTGTCTAAAACAGTTTTAACTGAATTTTGTTCTTTGGCCAATCACTTAAAATTGGTGTCCTCTTGTTCCCAACTCATCCACTAATGGAAATGATTGCTCACAATCTACTCTGTCCAGTCTTCTCATGATTATGAAATCAAATCTCCTTTTGCTTCTTCAAGGCAAACAACCTTAGCCTCTTCAATTCTCTGCCCAATGGCAGTCTGACCAACAGTACCACAATCTCCACCATAGGTAGGACTAGGAGGCAGGTCCCAAATCCACCCTAGCCAGAACAGGGATTGAATCCTGTGCTGTTGGTACCAATCTAATCCACACTGGCCATTCAACCAACTGAGCCAACTAGCTCCCCAAGGAGCCTGAGTTGCTGTGGCAACATACACTTTTACATGCATGTTGTAACATGGAGCTATGGATAGTGATGGTAGAGGCTCCAATTTCTTTCCATCACATAGCTGACCAGGAATCTGTCCCACTTCGAAGTTCTGAAGAAGAATGTTAACTCTGTTTCTTTCTCTACAGATGCTGCCAGACCTGCTGAGTTTTTCTAGCACTTTCTACTTTTATTTCAGATTTCGAGCATCTGCAGTACTTTACTTTTATTTTAAGTGTTAAATTCACTGCCACTTCTCATAGGAATGCATACCCTAAAGGAATTCTGCTCTTCTCTTCGGCAGGATTTCTGTTTGTCTCTTTCACCTTGTTCACCTTCATTGCTTTCCATTTCCCTCCTGGCATTTGATAAGGTGTTTATCAAAAACTTGCTTTCACAGCCACATCTCCTTTCTCAGTGCCTGCCTCCAGCTCCAAATTACCCCAGATGGATTCCAACTGAAGTTCCAACTTTCATGTTTTGGATCCACCCTGGATTATAGGTATCTCCGAGACAAAGTTCCTCGAACTGCTGTTATTGCTGCATCCTAAGATCCAAAATCAGTGCCATGTGCCCACTTGACTTCTCTCTTCAGCAGCACTGACTTGTTTATCAACTTCTGAATGACAGTCAAATATCAGACTTGAAACATTACCTCTGCTTTTCTCTCCACAGATGCTGCAAGACCTTCTAAGCTTTTCCAGCACTTTCTTTTTTTCTCTTTCAGATTCTTACCACCTGCCATTGACATATGTTGGAAGGATTTGCAAGTTGATATGCAGCCTGTTTGGCCATGTTATGAACACACCTTCTGTGGCTTACAACTCCTGGAGTAAGCCTTGAACCTGGAGTTTCTGGTTCAGAGGCAGAGATGTTAACCACTGTGCCACAAGAACTCCAGCCTTAGCCTCACAAGGTCCTATATAATTGCAGTAGGACTTCTTTACTTTGATACACAAAGCCCTTTGTAACAAAGGTTAACATACCACTTTGTGAACAGACCATTTCCCTGAAGCCATTCTTGTAAATCTTTTATGTAAACCTCTTCTGAAGCCTTCACATTGTTTCTAAACTATTATGAAAGGGAAATAGTGTTTGACGAATCTGTTTTTTTTAACTTGTGACTAGCAAGTAGATGAGAGAGAACCAGTGTATGTAATGTATTTGGATTTTCAAAAATCATTTGATAAGGTGCCACACAAGAGATTATTACACAAAATTAGAACTCATGGGTATTGGGTAATACATTGGCATGGGTTGAGGATTGGTTAATAGATGAAAAACAGAGAATAGGAATAAACAGTTCATTTTGGTTTGGCAGGCTATAACTGGTAGGGTATCACAAGGATCAGTGCTAGGGTCTCAACTATTTATCTTCTGTATAGAAGATTGTGACGATGGGATTGAGTACAATATATCTAAGCTGGCTGATAATATAATGTTATTGGGAAAGTAAGCTGTGAGGAGGACGCAAAGAGGCTGCAAGGAGAGATAGGCAGGTGAAGTGAGTGATGAAATATAATGTCAAGAAATTTGAAGTTCATCTATTTTGGTAGGAAAAATTTTTAAAAAGCAGCATTTTTTGAAAGGTACAAATGACAGAAACTTAGCACAGCTACAGCAAGCAATTAGGAAACAAAATGGTATGCTAGCCTTCATTACAAAGAGTTTTGTATATTAAAGCAAATAAATCTTACTGCAATTATATAGGGCCTTGTCAAGACTAAACCTGGAGTATTGTGTGCAGTTTTGGTTTCCTTACTAACTACAATTTTTCCTTAGAGACTTAACTACAACTTTAAAGAATGCTTGGGGAACAAACTGATCCATATCTGTTCGTGGGTTCCAGGTTGGCACTGCTTACATTTTGACAGATGGATGCTATTAAGTTGAGAGATTGGTTCCCATGCCTCATTAATATTGAATAGATGGGCTGTCAGTGCTACTCGCACTGTTCTTTAGCAGCTATTTGTGCACCTGAAAATAATGTGCCCATGATGCAGTTTAAGCGCAACCTGTTCCTTTGAAAGAAGAGGTGCAGTTTGAACTATAAACATTGGACTCTGCCATGGACACTTCAGACATGCCAGAAATAGCTGCTGTAAGAGATGTTATGTTCTCAGATGCTACATTGAGGTACCTTTTGGAGGCAGTCCACCAGAGGAGTGAAGTATTGTTTCACTGGGATGTCGAAGAATCTCCAGACAAGTGGGACGCAGCAGTGGCAAGAGTGGGTAAGAGGAGGTGAATGTCAGGGACATTGCATCCAGAATGTGTCTGTAGTTCTGCAAGGAGAACAATGATCTCACCAGAATTACCAAGGTAGGACTCAGATCTTGCATTAGTTTCTGCAGCTCTGCACTACCTACGGCCTCACTAATGTTCTGATCCCCGTGGAAGAACTGTAAACCAAAATAACCAAACAACCCCAAATGAAGAAATTGTCAACAAATTTCACTTTTTTGTAACTTTTACTTTAACATGAATCAGAACAAATTAAACATGAATTCACAGGCAACTTATAGTTAATATGAACTACGAATTACAAATGGAATAGCCGATACAACAAAGTTAATTCACAAAATTAGAAGTCTTTGTGGAGCTTCCTGCAGTAGAGGTTAGCAATAACATTATAGTGGTACTAAATTTTGTTTTGCATGCAGCATTTTTGAAAAGTCAGAAAGTTGTCTCTATGAGGCAATATGAATGAGAGCTTAATGAATCACTAGGCATAGAGGTGTTTAGCAGATGATGATTTCTCGGTGAAGGGAAGAAGTAAGACATAGAACTATCTGTTAATACGCCAACTAGATGTCAACCCAAGAGTAGGATTCCTATATAAGAGTAATATCAATGTCGTTTGCAATTGATAAGGGATTCTCATCCACATCCCCTCAAGGCTTCTGATGCTTCTCTAAGTGAACCTTCTGCAATCTTGGATGCCTTTTTCCTTCAAGGCCTTCCAGGATTAGACCTTAAATAGTCTCTTGAGCAAATTGATGCTGCTCAGTCTAATAAATGGTCTGAACATAATGACCCAGATTTTTCATGAATAATAATGGTGAGATTATCAGAGCTCATTTTATTATGGAGTAAATTGAACAGCACCTTCTGGCACCTGCACTTGCAGAGGTTAGCACAGAAATCAAGAAGTTGCTGTCCAATTTGCTCTGCTCCTCCAAAAGCTTCACTACAGTGGTCCTCAACAAGAGACCCAGCATTAAAATACATGAAGGGCATCTTGATCACTTCTGGTTATAATGTTGTGTTATAGGGTTGGAGTAGTTTCACTAACTCCTGAAGACTACCAGCTGCAAACACTAACTTTGGGTGGAATTTTATGGCCCCTTCCGCCAACATGGTTTTCTGGTACTGCTGAAGCCAATGGACTTCTGAACTGCTTGCTGCATTTTCCGGTCCCATCCCTGATGCAATGCTGCATATTTACAGTTATAAAAACACTTCCATACACTAGCTTCTTTCCATGATGCTTTCTCCTAGATCACATGAATATATGTCACTTTCTTCTATGACATCCCAGACTATTACAGTTAACCCTTTGTGGGACTGAATCTAACATAGGGCTGAATCATCCATGTCCGCCGACATTGGGTGTTCTTGGTGGCGTGAAGGCCAAAAATCAATTTCACGATGTCGCTAAACAAGTTTGCGATTGTCGATGGCGGGCCACATTTCCTGCTATTGGACATCAGGAACCTCATTGTAATACATCTGCATATTATTATAAGGCCAGCCCACCAGGCTCATCCCCTCACACTGGATTGTCCTCCACATCAGCGTGATTGCATGCTGACGTGTTTCACAACAGCATATATAAGACATACACTTGTTGGGCTGCACTTTGAGGGAACTTGGAGGTGCGTACACAGCAACGTTGTGCAGCACTCGCCCAGTTTGCCTGTTGGACTTCAAGGCTGAGGCAGGTTGGAGATGTGGGGCAAGGGCTGCCTTGTGGTTGAGGCAACTTGGGGTGTGGGCAAGGGCTGCCTTGCAGTTGAGGTGCATTGAAGTGGGGGCAAGGGCTGCCTTGCGGTTGAATATAGTGCACAAACATATGCGGAGTTGGGGGGAGAGAAGCAGCCATTCATTAGGGAAACCTTGTATAAAGTGACTATTCCTCTGCAGCCGAGGCAGTTCAGGCATAGCCACATTGACACGTGTGGAGTCGTGTCTCTAGCTTATCTGCCCACTCAAGGGACATGAAAATGCCACCAAGTGCTCCAGAGCTTTTCATCCCTCGAGCACAAACTGCAAACTAATGAGCATTTTAGTGGGCTGCAGAACAGTTGGATGACTGGGCACGTTGTACAATCTCCTTGCTAAATCTGGCCATGGAGCAGTCACTGGTGGAGGCACTCACAGCCCCTTACAATGTCATCATCCCGGTTTGGACCAGTCTCCCCCATGGCTCAAGCTAACAGTGCAGCCTTGCAGCGCGGGTTAGGAGAATGCCTGTGTCTGAGCTGAGACCACAGCATGCAATCCAATGGGCAAGGCTGCCGCCAATCGGTCAGGTGGATGGGGTGGAGGAGGGTGGGATTTCGGGCACCCATGCAGCACACTAAACTCTGGCCATCCAAATGGTGGCCCACACTCTGTGGGATGCATTACTGGCCTTCAGATTTAACCAAGAGAGGTTCTTAGTACATCCTTGCACCTCTCTCTCTTTCATCCTGCAGGAGGAGTACATCAGGAGCATGGAGCCTGGTGAACTGGCTGTATGCCTTGTGGTGTAGAGAGAGCAGAAACAACAGAGAAGAGAGCGACGACAGCGCCTAGCTGCATAGAGAGAGGAGCAATGCCCTGAGGAAGAAGGGGCAGCAGGCGCTCCTGCTGAAGGGGCACAGCATGCCATCGCTGGTTTGTGCCTAGCTAGACCCAGGGTCTATAGACGCCACCTTTCATTCCTGCAGATGACCGAGAACCAGTGTCACAGAAGACTGTGCATGTCTAGGGAACTGGTCGGTCACAACTGCCACCTGCTGCAGGATTTGGTGCCATGGGGACATGGAGGGCATCCACTGCCAGTGGCAGTGGAAGTGACTGCAGCTCTTAATTTTTACGCCAGTGGCTCCTTTCAGGGCTCCACAGGTGACCTCTGTGGAATATTACAAGCCTCCACCCACAAATTCACGGATGCCATCTTCACAAGGGAACACAACATTTGCATTTCGCCTGGGACCAAGAGAGCCAGGATACAAGACCAATTGGATTTTCCAGATCTCAGGTTTCCCACAGGTGCAGAGTGCGATTGACTGCACTCACGTGGTGCACAGATCTCCGTCGCAACAAGGGGTCAACCATGTCAACCACAAGGGCTTCCACTCACTGAATGTGCAGCTGGTGTGCGACCGCCACAAATGCAGGCCTGCACATGGTTTCCAGGGAGTGTCCATGTCTCCTACATTCTTCCAGGGCCCACAGAGGCTATACGGTTGGTTCCTTGGAGACAACGGCTACCTGCAGAAGATGTGGTTGATGACACCTGTGTGGCGGCCTCAGACTGCAGCAGAGCAATGGTAGAATGAGGCTCATGCTGCAACTCGCAACTTGATGGAGCAAACCATCAGGATGCTGCAAATGAGGTTCTGGTGCCTGGTCAGGTCTGGTGGAGCCCTGCAATACAGTCCACAGAAGGTGTCACGCATTGTCATCGCCTGCTGCACCCTTTATAACCTGGCGCTGTAACATGGAGAGGAGCTGGCTGTGGAGGGGATACAGGAGCTGGAGGACTCCTCTGATGAGGAGGACGTCGATGGTGATGAGGAGGTCTTCGAAGGAGATGATGGCGATGAGGCCCTTAAATTGGCCAGATGAGGCAGCCACGCTCGGAAGGCCCTCATAGCTGCTAGATTTGTGGACATGCAGTGAGAAGATACCATAGTTCCTCACATTGCATCTATGAATGTTTGACTCCAGTCTGGCTTATGACAGTGAACATACCCTCTGTGATCGTGCACTTGTCATGGAGATGCTCTAATAATCGCCCGATGCCAGGAGGATGATGACAACATGCATGTGAGGACATAAATCTTCACACAGCCTCAGAATGCCTGGCTCTTGTCTGGACGAGGGCAGCTCACTTGTGCTCTGTGATCAGGGTCATATCATAGAGACGCAGCTGAGAAACTTTAAAATTACCTGATCCTTTGTCAGCCTTCAGCACCTGAGCCCCTCAGTAGCACAGTGTCACTGGTCACAGATTCTGAAGAGATGGGGACCAGCCCCACTTTAAAGGTGCTGAGAGCACACAGAGAGAATGACGGAACTCTGTGATGCATGCCCACTACATTCTTGCAGCAATGACAAGCACTGTCGAGGTGCAGGCATCACTAATATGTCCAGGGAGTGTAAGGCCGGACCATCACTTCGGTCTGAAAGTTACACAAAGCACAGGGAAGATGCCCTGGACTGAGACTCTTGCCTTTATCTTGTGCAGAAAGTTATCACATCTGAGTGATATGAACACAGCTCACCAGAACAAGGAGCCATAGGCAGGGAGACATTCTTGGGAGTTTATTGACAATAATGAACATTATATACACGTGATTAACACCCGTGCCCAGGCTTGCAATTTATACCTTCCTGCTGGAGTTGAGTGCTGATCATAATCCAGCTGACTGCTGCCATGTTGTGGTACCAGCTGGTCACTTTGACTCCAGCCCCGGAGTTTGTCACAAAAATCCAGAGAATGCTCGTCGACTTCTTCTGGGACAAAAGGCTGCACTGGGTCACTGCTGAGGTTCTGAGTCTCCCGCTTAGGGAGGGCGGTCAGGTGCTGGTGTGCCTACGCACCCAGGTGGCCACTTTCCGCTTTTAGGCCCTGCAGCGATACCTTTAGGTTGAGCCCTCTCTGCAATGGTGTGCCCCAATGATGTATTTTTTCTGCCAGGTGCATGGCCTGAATTATGACGTGCAGGTCCTGTTTGTAGACCTGAGGGGTCTTCGTGGCTCCTTACAAGCATTGTCTGTCTTTTACCAGGGCCTGATCAAAGTCTGGAACGTGGTCGCTTTGCAACGCAGCTCCTCACCGTCAGGAGTAGCGCCTATTGTCAGAGAGCCACTGTTCAGCAATCCACACCTTCATCATTTTCGGTGGCAGGCAGAAAGGAGGGCCGTGGTGCTGGGGGGTGACCAGGATCGGGGTTGTGCTGGGTGTGGAGGAGTGGGCAGGATGATTCCCCAGGAGTTGGCTCAACATGAGTCGGTGGATGTATGGCTCATGGTCAATTCCTTCCAAGGCCTTAGGACAGTTGTACTTGGCCCCGACGTCATACTGGGACTCGAGGTGGCGCAGGTGCACAGTAGCCTTCCGTTCGGACGGAATTCCACATTGGCCCCAAGCCCCAAACCCTCCCTCGGGAGCTGGAGCCCCGCAACATGAGTCACCCTGCGGAAATGCCCTCCGTGCCCTTTAAGATAACGTGGAGGGATTTCCAGTACGGGCTGCTGCTCCACACCCTTCACTTCCTTGCTCTCGCCCGCCACCCGGACATGCCCTGGCGTGCCTTGTTGCTGTCCGGCGGCGGAGGTCCCCAATGCTGTGCCCTCTACGGGGGTGTCCTCCCACTCTCCATCAGGGACCTGGGGTGGAGGGTGTTGCATACAGCAGTCTCATACAATCGTAGGTTGTGTCGGTTCACGGACTCCCAAGATAATTGCATCTTTTGTGGCCTTGTGGAGTCTGCGGACCATGTTTGTATAGGGTTTCTTAGGCTGCACTCTCTTTTTAGTTATTTGAAGGACTTTTTATTGATGTTTTATTTGCGCTTCAGTCCCACGCTCCTGACCTGCAGGCACCCTGTGTGGAATGGGGCCGGGAGGGAGGAGGCCCTCCTTGTGAACCTGCTCCTGGGCCTGGCCAAGTTGGCCGTTAACAGGTCCAGGCAGCAGACCATCGAGGGGGTCATCCAACCCGACTGTCTGCCCCTCTTCCGCTGCTACATTTGCTGCCGGGTGTCCCTGGAGAGGGAGCAGGCGGTGTCCGCTGGCACCATCGAGGCCTGTCGTGCTGGGTGGGCATCGTGGGGACTGGGGTGTTTTATTGACCCCATTAATCACATTTTGGTTTAATGTTTGCAAGTTTCCTTTAAATTTTGTCTTTTGCTGGGGACAAAGTGGGGGGCGGGATCAGAAGCTGCAGCTCCGAGCTGGGGACAAAGAGACTGGGGGTGGGGGGGTGAGGAACGGATCTGAAGCTGCAGCTCGGAGCTGGGGACAAAGAGACTGGGGTGGGTTGGGGGGCACGATCTGAAGCTGCAGCTCGGAGCTGGGGACAAAGAGACGGGGTGGGGGGGGGCGGATCTGAAGCTGCAGCTCTGAGTTTCCCTTTAAGGGGCTGCCTTTTACTTTGTCCCTTGATTTGTTGATTTAGTTTATTTGTTTTGACTCAAAAGAATTACATCATATCACAACAGCCACCAAGGGTTCATTGACACCTCAGGAGGTGGAGGATGGGAGGAAGCGTCTGTCATATTCTGAATGGGCTATCTGTGAGTGTATCATCAGACTTTAATTCCAGTTAATTAAAACCAGACCCCATTTGGTCAACACTTCCCCACCTTAACACCACTCCTGTTACAGTCCATAACAACGCTATTTTGACCACAATCCTGAAAAAAAAACTCAACAAAATAGCTTTTCCATTTCCAACAACAGATCTAATTCTCCATACAAAAATCAACTAATCATCCTTGTCCATTCCCTTAGTGCCTGTCCTGTGGGTGCCTTTGCCTGTCCTAGTGTTCCTACCCCAGTGGCTGCAGCATGGCTGGTGGAAGGCTGCTGACTCAATGGGGCAAACTGCAGATGCTTTCACAGGGCAACCTCAAGCAGCTCGGCGTTTTGAATGCTCAGCTTCAGACTGCACTACTTCACTGAGTGAGGCTACTGAGCACTAATATCCACAGCCATAATGGCAGCAGACAAAGTCTGCCTGGCACTGAGCTTGTCTTGCATGGCAACAAGCAGAGATTTCATGATCTCAGTCTCAGCTTCCACTGCAGCATTCAGGCATTGGGTAGCTTCTGTTGGTGCTGCAATGGAAGCTGAGACGCCAGCCATCAGATGCTACATCACAGTTGTTTCTGGAAGTGTTTTCACTTCCATTCTGGGCTCCAAGCTTGGCGTAAAGCTTTGTGATAAGTTGGCACCGGACTCCTCCATACTCCTTCACAGTGATACCAGGCTGTGCAGCACATCTGTCAATGCACCAAGTATTTCCACATTCAAATCCCTATCAACCTCTTTTTGTCCAGTGCCCCACTGAAGTCCTCATCTGAGCCTGCAGAACTTGTATGTGACCTCATCCTTTTGTCAGCTGGCAGTTGCACTGTCCCTTCTTCCTAGCCTGGTTGCAGCCTGCTCATGCTCATTGACACACTAAGTGCATATCCCACCTCTATACTCAATCCAAAGTACCATATCTGGGCCAATGGCTGCAAGTATGAGATCAAGTTATAGTGCATTCTTCCTCTTCAGACTGCTCTGTGCCTTCAGCTTCAGGCACCATTGGCTGGCCAGGTGGCAGTTCTTGGCTATATGAAAGTATAAAAGCAGAGGTTTAGGTGAAGGAAAAGGGGTTATGGGTCAAAGCAAATATTGTATGGTTACACCACTTGCAGCTTGTAAACCAGGACAGGTTATGGGATTAGGGTCAAATGGGATTTTCGAAAGCGAATTAGACAGGAACATACCATCCTCCTTGATGGCTTCAGCAATGCTGCTGGCTACGGCCTCATTTGTGGCTGCACCAATGAGTTCCAGCACCATCTCTTCCAAGGGGATAGCACATGCAGTTATGTCTGCGCCCTGCCGGTTTTTTGTTGTTGCTGTCAATTGTGAACCACCTCATCCTTTAAGAGAAGAAAGCGTGTCAGAGAGTGTGATGCAATATGTTTGGGTGATGTGCCTGCCACAGCTGAATAGCTGGCAGCATATGCAAGTTGTGAGATGTGAGTGTGTGGCTTGTGGCTTTGCCAAGTGTGTGAGGGAAGTGAAACATGAATGTGAGCTTTGAGTCACGGTTAATAGACTGTGGGCAGGAAGTGAAGGGGGTGTGGTGAATGGAGGCAGTGTGTGAGGCTAGCGATAGTTAGTAGGGTATGACATTGAAGGATGCTTTCACTGACCTTGACCACTTGTGTGAGATCATTAAACTTCTTGCAGCACTGCATCCAGGTCCTTGGAGCAACACTGCTAGCATTGACTACCATGCCCACCTCTCCCACTGCTTTCTGAGCATTTGTCTGGCTGGCTTCCTGAGGAAAGAGCACCTCTTTCTTGCTCTCCACTTCCTGCCCCATCACTCCATTGTGGCTCCCTAAAACCTGCCTGGGGCAAGTTCTCTTGCCTGTTGTGCCTTTTTCTGGGCCGTCCTGAAGGTTTCCTAATGTTGCCGAAGAGTTTCAGGAAAGTATACAGCTTCAGGGAGAGGCAGATTCCAGGGAAGGGTCCCACGAGTGATATCCACCTTGATGACCACTGGCAATGCATGTTCACCTGCTCCACCAGGAAGAAGATCTTGTTCCAGGATGCTGCAGATATCAGCAATGATTTGCCATGAAAGGTTGAACCTTCTGAGGCATTGAAGCTCACGCATGTTGAGATAGCTTATCTTCCGCTTGTAGGGAGTCTTGCCTCCTTCAAGCTGTCCTGCATATGACTGAGGAGAAGGAAGTTGGTGCTGCAGCTAGTGTTGTTGTTGCTGCTCCTGGCATGGTTGGTGTTGGTGTTGCTGCTCTTCTTGTTCCCCATTAAAGTTTCAAGGTCGAGCTGCATGTTGCAGTGAAGGCTGACAGCAGGGAAGTGCAGATCAAGTTGAGTGAAGTCCAAGGCAGATGAAAAAGCTTCCAAGAAACTGGGAAATCAGCTGTCAATCAGCAAAAGAAATTATCTCAGAAGAAATGCTATGAACACCAGCCTCTCACCTAGGTATGGCTACGGCTTTCAATTTGACTCTTCCATGGCTTTCCAGACTGTCAGTTTCACTGGAGAAGCACTTCCCACTGTGCTCTTACCTGCTTGATCCTACCAAGTTCCACAAAGTTTAGGAAACTGCGCACTGACTATTAAAGCCAGAATTTGGGGATAAATCCTGAATTCATTATAGATTTAATTATTTTAATTACTTACCCCATAGCTTGATAGGTGTTTCTTGCTTTCCTGCATATCCTCCTGGGTTAAACTTGGAAGAGGGCAAGATCATGTTGGGTTTCTGACCCAACATAATGTTTTGGGGCTTTGAAGCCTCTGCCTGTATTTGAACCTGATCCCTTTGGCAGTTAAAATCCTGCCTTATGCCTCTATTTGTAGTTTTGTCTATATGGAAAGGCAAAACAGGGAGCTCTCCAGCAAAGCACGTAGGGCCAAAAATATTTCAATGCATTGGGTATGAGATGTTTACCGATTACTTAGACAGATAATAAGTTGTTTATTATTTACATCCCTTTAGAAAAATGACTGCCATTAGCATATTAGTCATATTCCACTCAGAGCTTCTGTTAGTGAACTTTGCTTTTAAATCCCAACATTTAAAAGTAATATTTTTTCAAATCCTTTTTCTGAAAACATTGTCAAAAAATATGGAATTGTCACAGGTCTCTTTGCAGGATAAATTTGTGCAGCAGACAGCTCATATCTATGATCCCTGGGAGCTGAACAAAGTGTATTATGGGGTGTCTCCAGATAGATTCTGGCTTCTGAAACATTCCTTAAGCATGTTCAATTGTATCTCTGCTGGCTGAATCAAACACCCATTGGCCATCTTATATCTTGGATTGTCACACATGTATAATTTATGGATACAAATGGGAGCCACTCAGGAGCCACCCCAAAAATATTCCTTTCAGGTTGGAAGAGCGCTAACATGCTGAAATGGATTATAATGAAAACACTATGGTCCTACCAGGGAAATGAGCCTTTAATTTTGTGCTGTGGTGCTTCTGATCTGAAATGAGCATGCAGTTCAGAATGGATACTTTTTGTTTTCATATGGCCCTGTGGGTGTATTCTCCAGACTTTTGCAAATTCTGCCATTCTGTAAAATTGCAGTGCCCTTTTATGCTATAGCAGTGATCAATGCAGAAGTGGTAAAATTATAAGTGATGCATCCATAAACTCGCTTAATGTATCTATGTGCAGCTTCTTGGTTTATATTAGTGCTGTCCCCAGTGATCCCTCTTTTTCCAAAAAGTAGAGGAACAGGGGAATTCCCAATGGACAACCTATTCTGCTCTCTTTGAAAAGTGAAGGGTTAATGGAAGCCCTATTGTTGGATCCTGGTCCTTAGTTTAGTTGGACTAATGGATCTGGGTTGTATGCTTGAATCAGGATGACCAAGTTGGTACCATAGACAGAGTAGATCAGCAGACAGTTCTTATGTGGAACACATTCTGTTTATTTACAAAGAAACTCAGCAGTTACACTTGTGTGCTTACAACTCAAATCCTGTCTCTACATATAGACTTTAACTCTAGGCTACTGGCTACTAAGGTAGCCCACGCTACTCCACGATTGGCTACTAAGATCATGTGATCTTCCATTATACATTCTTTTTAAAGTTATATTACACATCAGATTACTACATCCCTCCCCCTTTACTCAGAAATACTTTTTTACAGTTACAAATACAATTTTTTCAAATATCAAATTATTTACACAGATAAGTAATTTACAAATTCAGTTTTTCTGGGTGTTTCCTTATGCGTGTAGAATGTCTCAGCTCTACAGCTTCAGATGCTTTGTCAGGAACCTCATTTTCTGGCATTGTCTGAACATCAGGTTATTCGATAGGCACTTGCAAATCTTTTTCCTCAACTCTTGCAGGTACGGCCGATCCTTCAAACACATCTGTACACAGTTGAGTTCTTTCAACAGGAGGTGTTGACGCAGTCGTGAAGACTGGTGGTATCATTTCTTGATACTTTGTTTCTCTCCTCCTTACATGATCTATATGTCTCCATATGACTCAGTCTTCCACTTTCATATGGCAAGAAAGACGTCCAGTCACTGCACTTATTTCACCTGACAACTATTTGGGTCGTTCTCCAAAATTTTTCACATATACCATCTCTCCAATGATAAACTTTTTGTCATGACTATGCCAGTCATGCCCAGTTTTCTGACTTCCCTGTATCCTTTCCACCTTTCCCCCTAAATTTGGCATTATTAAACTCAATCTAATTTTGAGAAGTCGTTTCATCAACAATTCCGCAGGTGTGATGCCTGTTATCATATGAGAGGTGGTTCTATAATGGAAAAGAAAATGTGCTAGCTTGGTTGCTATGGAATCTCCTGTTAATTTCTTCATGCCAGTTTTGAATGTTTGAAATGCTCTCTCGGCCAGTCCATTTGAGGAAGGGTGGTACAGTGAAGTTTTTACATGAGTAATACAATTGAGGCTGATAAAGCGTTGAAACTCAGCACTCATAAATGCTGTGCTTTTGTCTGATATGACCACTTCTGGCAGTCCATTGATAGCAAAACTTTGAGGCAGCTTGTCAATTGTCACAGAAGACTTCACCTCATATATGTCCATCCATTTTGAGTGAGCATCAATACTAAGCAGAAACATTGTTCCCATAAAAACCCCATATAGTCAATATATGGGCACTCCCATGGGTTGTAACGGAGCTGTAGGAGGTAACTTTTGCACTTGCTGACATTGCATACTTCTCACTCTGCTGTTTCTCCATCCATTCCAGGCCACCATATGTAGCTGTGTGCTATGGCCTTCATTTGAGAAATACCTGGATGCACACTGTATAGTTCAGTTAACAATGGCTTTTGTCCTTTTGGAGGAACAATCACTTGAGCTCCCCACAATAAGGTGCCATCCTGGCTTGTTATCTCATATGGTCTGTGAAAATACAGTTTCATTGCGTCAGATTCCTGCTCTTGTGACCAATGGTGAAGAACTTGTTCATGTACTTTGGATAAGACTGGGTCTTGGCTTGTCCAATCTCTGATTTGTCTAGCACATACTGGTGATGAATCTAAGAAGTTCAATATTAAAGCAAGTTCTTGAGGAACTGGAACATTCTCATCATTTTCTTTCAAATGAGTGTGTGTGTCAACGTTTGCAATCTGATTTCCAGGCCTGTGGTTGAAAGTATACTCATACGCTGCCAGAATCAATGCCCATCTCTGTGTTCTTGCTGAGGCTATGGGTGGTATAGCCTTCTTCTCCTAACAAAGGCTTGTGGTCCAAAGCAATAGAAAAATGACGACCATGTACATACTGCTGAAATTTCTTGACACTAAAGGTAATTGATAAGCCATCTTTTTCTATCTGTGAGTATCCCTTTTCCACTGCGTTGAGCGTTCTTGATATGTACCCAGTAGGTCATTCCGAGCCATTGTCCATTCGATGGGAGACCACTGTTCCCACTCCATATGGGGATGTGTCACCTATCAAAACTAACTCCTTTCTTTGGTCAAAATGCACTAATAGGGTGGATGAGTATAGCAGTTGTTTCACCTTTTTGAAAGCTTCTTTCTGTGGTGTCTGCCAAGACCAACGTTGGTGTTTCTTGAGTAGGTAATACAAGGGTGCCAGTTCTGTCGAAAAATTAGGCAAGAAGCATCCATAGTAATTGATCATCCCAAAGAATGATTTGATGCTGGTGCATGTCTAATGGCTCTGACTTTTTCCTCAACAGGAAAGAGTCCCTGTGAATCTACCCTGTGACCTCCTTCACTTGGAACGTGCACTTTTATTTTTTTAAATGCACTCCACCTGTGAAAAATGCTTCAAAACTTCTTCCAAGTTTGCCAAATGCTCCTTTTCAGGGAATCCTGTCACCAGAACATCATCTAAATAAACTACAATGTGAGGCAATCCCTGCAGTAAACTTTCCATTGTTCTCTGAAATATAGTGCATGCTGAGGATACACCAGAAGGTAAACAGATATATTGGTATAACCCTTTGTGTGTATTAATTGTGACAAATTTCTGGGAGGCCTTCTCTAATTCCAGTTGTTGATAAGCATGACTCATGTCAAGCTTCATGTAGGTGGTTCCACCTGCCAGTTTAGCATACAGGTCTTCAATTTTTGGTATGAGGTGTTTGTCCAACTTAGCCACTTTTTGACAGTCAATTTGTAATCTCCACAAATTTGAACACTTTGGTCACGTTTCAGTATGGGGTCTATTGGTGCTGCCCATTCTGAGAACTGCACAGGTTGTATAATTCCCAATTTCTCTAATCTGTCCAACTAGGCATCTACCTTTTCCCACATTGCATAAGGTAATGGTCTTGCCTTCATAAATCTGTGGGTAGGGTCTGGATCCACATGGATTTTTGCTTGTAGTCCCTGGATGTTCCCAAGTTCATCTTGAAAATCAGGCATATTTTTGTAGCAGTTCAGGTAGCCCACTGGCTCTCAGCTGAAAGATCTTCTTCCAATCCAATTTAATATTTTTCCACCAGGTTCATCCAAGGAGGACTGGCCCCTCACCTGCCACCATCAAGGGTAATTTTACTGATTGACTTCTGTACTGTACAGTAATCCTGCTTATGCCTTTAATTTTGATGTCTTCTCCCATGTAAGTTTTCAATTTTGCATCTGTTTCTTTCAAAGTTAATTTACATTGTCCGTGAAGATTGAAGGTATGCTCACCTATTACTGTAGTGGATGCTTCTGTGTCCACCTTCCTTCTGATAAGCCGATCATTCACCTTTACTGTTACATAGAAAGGTTCTGTTCTTCCTACCTTTAAGTTATACAACGAATAAATATCAGAATCTGTCACTTCAGGCTTTTCTACATTATGGATCTCACGGAGATTTTTCTTTTGATTGAAAATCTGCCTGATTCTATCCTTGCAATGTCGCATGAGGTGTTCATTTCGATGACAGTAAAAACATTTGACTTTTTAAAATTTCTACTCAATGCCAGGTTGTCTGCTTCCACTTCTGTTACCATTATTCCATGTTTTAGCTGCTGAGTCATTTTTTAAAAATTTGTATGCTAGCGGTGGCAGCTTCTCGCTTCTCGTCAGGGTCTTGTATTTTCGTGTCCTTTTTGGCTGGGGCTCCTTGCCCAACATGGAGAATGGCATCATTTTGCGCTCCCAGTATGGTTTTAGAGTTTCCTCACTGCGCTTTCCATGGCTAGTGCTATTTTTAGTGCCTTCTGAAAATCCAAATATGTTTCAGACAGTAATCTCTTCTAAATTGCATCTTCATTTATACTGCACACCAAACAATCTCTGAGTATATCATTTGAGATGTACCAAGCTTACAATATTCTGTTAACTGTTTCAGACTTGCCACATAACAAGCAACTGTGTCCCCTGGAGCTCTATTTCTTGAATTAAATTTGAATTGTTGCATCATTACCGAGTTGCCTGGGCTGATGATGACTCTTAACAAGGTTCAGTAAGTCATAAAAACTTTTCGAATCTGGGGCACTGGATGCCATCAAACTTTGAATCACTCCATAGGTCTTACTTCCGCATATGGATAAGAGGATCGCTCACCTCTTCTCCACCCCCACAATGTGGTTAGCTTGGAAAAAGAACGCGAGGCATTCAACATAATGAGACCAATCATCTGCGGTTGGGTTGAAAGAATCAACCCTTCCAAACTGCGGCATGCTTTGAGGGGACTGCTTTGATGATTAGGATGGAAATTCTACTTTCAGCCATTGTGTGAGCTATGGCCTGATTTTCCTTTCTTGCTTTTTCCTCGTCACCGGTTTATTGGATCTTGGTCCTTAGTTTAGTTGGACTAATGGATCTGGGTTGCATGCTTGTTTCGGGATGACCAAGTTGTTACCATAGATGGAGTAAATCATCAGACAGTTCTTATGTAGAACACATTCTATTTATTTACAAAGAAACTCAGCAGTTACACTTGTGTGCTTACAACTCAAACCTTGTCTCTACATTACAGACCTTAGCTCTAGATTTCTCCTACTGACTGCTGACTACTAAGGTAGCCCGCACTACTCTGCTTTGGATACTAAGACCATGTGATCTTCAATTATACATTTTTCCAAAAAGTATATTACACATCAGATTACCACACCTATGGTTTGGTACAGAATCAAATAGGAAAGTATTTGGGATTGGAATAAAGACACAATCAACAAAATGAGACTGGCATAACTTCTGGAAACTTACCACTCTGGCTGCTGAGCTTTTTAAGTTTGACTCCAGCATTTTTATATTGAAATGGATATAAGTTACAAGATGGAAACAGGTTATTCTTCCCAACCAGTCTATGTTGGCACTCACCTTGCCCACAATAAATTACTTCTAATCACATATACCCATCCTGTGTCCAGATTCCTTCAACCCTCTTTTCTTTGTCCACCTATATAATCTAATCTTGAATATTGACTTAGGGGAGGATTTTCCCCTCATCGGGCGGGCGCAGCAGGCGGGTCCCAGAACGGCCACGAGACCGACTGCCACCTGTGATCGGGCTCCGACCGCAGTTTCATGCTGGCTCGCCAATTAATGGCCAACCAGTGTGAAAAGTGCGCTAAGAGACTCAGCGCTACTGGGATGGAGTAGGAGGAGCGTGAGCGCTGAAGTAAGCACATGTGCGGGGTAGCGCACACCGACAGCTCCCTGAAGGCACAGAGATGCCTCAGGGAGCTGAAGGATTTTAAAATAAAAAATAAACTTTTTACATATTATATAAACATATCCCCACATGTGACTCAGTCACATGAAGCGGGACATGTAAAAAAGGATGTCAAAAATATATTTTTTAGTAACCATTGGAAACCTCATCCCACCATGGATGAGGTTCTGTTAAAAATGCAAAGGCTGCCTGGCCTATTCACCTCCTCGCCAACCGAACGGTTGAGCGGGCAATGAAAAATGCAACTTAATTAATTACTTAAAGGCCTTAATAGGCCTCTTAATTGTCAACAGGTGCCCAGCCGCCTCTTGTGCACACCTGGCAACTGAAAGATTGCAAGGGTGCATGATGACGTTGGAACGCTTGCCTGACGCTTGCACACTATTTCACTCCTGTTCAGGTCGGGCGCGCCCACCTGCGAGACGAAAAATTCTGCCCTTATTTTCTGGCCGTGTGAAGAGTTTCCCCTGTTCTCTGCTCTAAAATCCCTTACATTTAATCTTGCTAATGGCATCTCATTTGTAACCATTCATCACCTGGATACAGACTGCGTCTATCTATCTATCCCCAACTTTCATAATTTAAAGC
Source organism: Carcharodon carcharias (assembly GCF_017639515.1). Taxonomy (NCBI): domain Eukaryota; kingdom Metazoa; phylum Chordata; class Chondrichthyes; order Lamniformes; family Lamnidae; genus Carcharodon; species Carcharodon carcharias. The sequence continues at coordinate 91,758,710 of NC_054484.1, read as the reverse complement.
ATTTATATCATGGGCAGAATTTTACCCTTGGTGTGCGGGCGAGCATCCGATATGCCTAAGCGTGAAATAAAATGCGTTGATGTCGGCCGAGTGTGGATGTCAATGCACACTCTCGCGATATTTCGCTAGGAGGGCGCATGATGAAGTCGGAGGCATGTCCATTATTAGTTAAGTGGCCAATTAAGGCCTTGAGAGACCAATTGTCTACGACTTTATAAAGCCCGTGCGATTTTCAGGCCATTGCACAGGCAAAACAGGCAGGCGGGCAGGGATAAGAGGGGTCAGTGGGCTTGACAAAGCGATTAGTGAGGAGTTCAGGATATCGCTTGCTGCTGGTTGCTTCTGTGGACACGACAGCTTCATTTCACTTCAGAGCTGCATTCAGGGAATTTAGAGGCTTCAGTTCAGGACTCAGTGTTGTCTTCCAGGCCGCCGGAGGATTCACACTGCAGGTATCGGACAGCCTCCCCTTACTCTGGTAATGGGGATTGTAGTCTCCGCTGGTGGCACCTCCTAAGAGGAGGAGAGAGGGCCAGAAAGGGGAGGAAGCCAGATCTCCCTATTCAGCTTCCAGGGGAGCAACCTGTGGGAGGAGAGGAATAGGCACAAGGGGCGCAGGGCCAACAGGAAGGCCAAGGCAGACATCACTATCCTGCTCCCAGGGTTTACAGGTGGTGATGCAGCTACTTGAATATGTCTGAGGTGCAATGCCGAAGAAGGCTCTGTCTCTCAAGGAGACATTGACCTCCATCTGTCAGAGGATTAGCCCCGAGATCAGCTCCAACACCACTTGGTGGACACCCCATGTCAGTGGCTCTGAAGGTCACAGTGGCCCTCAACTTCTATGCCTCCGACTCTTTCCAGGGCTCAGTGGGTGAATCTGTGTGGAGTCTCCCAATCAGCTGTCCACAGTTGCGTCAAACTGGTGACAGATGCTCTGTTCAAGTGTGCATTGACTTTTATTCATTACCGTATGGATGAGGACAGCCAGGCTGAGTGAGCCAGAGGCTTTGCAGTGATTGCTGGGTTCCCCCGCATCCAGGGTGCAATCGACTGCACACATAGTCATCAAGGCACCAGCGGGTCAGCCGGGTGCGTTTGGCAACAGGAAGGGCTTCCACTCCGTGAACATGCAGATAGCGTGTGACCACAAAATGCAGATTCTGCAAGTCTGTGCAAGGTACCCAGCAGCTCCCATGATGCTTGCATCCTGAGACCTTCCCAGGTCCCGAGGTTCTTCAGTGCTCCAGCCCGGCTGGATGGATGGCTGCTGGGTGACAAAGGCTATCCGCACAAAAGGTGCCTCTCCGCCATCCAAGAACAGAGGCCGAGCAGCGGTACAACAGGAGTCACGCCTCCACAAGGGCTGTGGTAGAGAGAACCATAGGTCTTCTCAAGGTGCACTTCCGATGCCTGGACCATTCAGGGGGCACACTCCTATAACCCCAGATCATGTGCCACTGATAGTGGTTGCATGCTGTGCCCTCGACAACCTGGCACTGGAAAGGGGGGACGCAGTGGAGGAAGAAGATCTTGACACAGCTGCACAGGCAATAGATGATGAGTCCAGTAGTGAATCCGAGGATGAGCACGGTCAGGAGAATGCTGAGGGCATTGCCGCTGACCTGGGTACTTGAACCCTGACAGGACTAGTTCCTTGGTCAACAACATACACTATGTGCCATTGCAATAAAGTTTAAGGAGTCACTCATACATAATAACAGTAAGGCTTACCCCACACCTACAGAACAAATGAAGCATCCAGAGGCTTGTTGCAAAAAAAAAAAATCTCATTTACTGCTGACTGACAAACATAGCAGGAATTAACATTGACCGGTGTTTTACATCACACCATTAAAAAAAAATAGAAAAATGGGGGAAACAAATATCACCCATTATCAGGCCGTGTTGTGTTTAAGATGCCTTTAGTTTTCACTAGCGAGTGCTGCGTCCAGGTGCTCCCCCCTCGCTGGCACCAGCATTGGAGACAGCCTGCTCACTCTGCTGACTTGTTTGCCTTGGTGACCTTGGGGGGCATCCTCTGACCCGTGGAGCCTGTGCTGGCCCCACCTGGGAGGGAGTGGGCAATGCCATAGCTGGCATCTCCCCAGTCGCCGCAACCTCATCAGGTGCCATGGTGACTGGCAGAGGGGCGGAGGAGCTGCTGCCTTCATCTGGAGTGCCCCAAGAGGACCTGTGGAGGCAACAGGCAGCTCATGCCGCAACGTGAGTTTGCTCTGGACCTCCCTGCTCACCATTGATGGACGGGCACCAAGTTGAGTACTGGGTGCCCAATACATCTCCTACATTGACACTGACCAGATGAGGTCATTGCCGGTGTGATGGCAGGTCCGAGCACATCCCCAGGAACCCCTGATTGAGTCCTTGGAAGAGGCATTCCATGAGAGTCGCCACTCTCTCCATGGAGGGGGCATTGCGCTCTACCATGAGCGTCAATGCAGTGCTTATGCTCCACGTGGACTCCTCCACAACGGACACCATGGCACGCATTCCCTCCGCCAGATTCCAGCAGCTGCTGCCTCTTGGACGACTCCAGAGGCCCGTTATCAGCCTTCAACTGAGTATTGTCCTGGTCCCCAGCAGTTTTCCGACTGCCGGCGTCCTGTGCACTATCTGTCTCCGCCTGCACCTCAAGCGAGAGTGAAGCGCCTTCACCAATGTGCACTGAGATACTAGACGCCGATCTTATGCCCACCTAGGTGTTGATATCTGCACTGGTGCCTGCTTGACAGAGAGGGTTTGACGCAGGTGCATGGTGAGCATGGTGGTTCTCCGGGGTCAGGGATGCGCCTTCAGGCTCCTCATGACGAAGGGTTGCTGGTGAGCCTAAAGGGGAGATGAAGGACATGTCATTAGTTTAACTCATGAAACTGTCACTATGCATGCCTGGCACCCTGATGAGACAGAGATCATCTTTCCATTATCAATGGGGATTCCAGGTTCGAGGCTCACATCAATATAGAGACTACACTGGAATGGTTGCAAAATGCCACATTCTTACCTCAGTGCACTGCATTCTTACCTCCCACTGGCATCTCAGCCTCACCGCAGCTACTTGACCGAGGTGCATGGCACCTCTCCAGCTCCAGGGCCTCCTGCTCATATTGACTGAGGATTAAGAAGTGTGGGGGCCCCCTGCCGGTCTGTGACCTCTCAGCATTGTTATGGGTTGTTTTCTCCTGAAAGAATAGTGGAGCATTGATTAGTCCACTCTATACCTGCAGCGCCATTGCAGTCTGGCCAATCCCACCTGAGGCTTAATGTCCACTGGGTCCAATGGTGACCCGGCGGCCGAATCAAATGTGGCCTCGGCAGCCCCTGAAAGCCTGCCACCGAAGGATGCGGAAGTTGCGAATAGAGACTGTAACAGGTGGACATAGCAGGCGGGAGCGCAGGTCAGCGGGACAGTCAGCCTTAACCTGCAGGGCTCAGCTGATTCGTGACCCTGGAGCAGCAAGGCACTCAGTCCAAGCAGCCAGGGCTCATTCCCTTGGCCAAATCCTGCCTCATTGACATTTACCACTCACATTCACACCTCTGAAGTCCATGGGAGGCGGGGGGGTGGGGGGGGGGGGGTGGATGGGCAGCTCTTCTGTTCTGCAAAGTGACCTGTAAAATCGCGGTGTGCTGCCAAGCGTGGGCAGTGGTGTGCTGCCGATTGTGGGCAGATGTCGGCTTCCCGACAGCCCCCACCCACCCCCACCAAGGATAAAATTCTGCCCCACAATAATCTGTTTTGCTCCAATGATAAATTATATTTCAACTCTTCTCATTTCTTCATAACAGACAGTGACCTTGTGAATCTGGGTTGTACCCCTTCTAAAGCCTCAATATTTTTCATATGGTGTGGAGCTCAATACTGTACATATACTCTAACTGCAATCTTAAGGGTTTATATAAACTCATCAATATGATGACTTTTATATGCTATACAGCCTTGTCAACTTGAGGTTCTGCATTTAATGTTCTGTGAACCCCTACTCCCAAATATCTCTGCTCTTCCACAACACATAGCCTACTTCCATATTCGTGGCAGAGAGATGAAGGTTGTTCTAATTACTTATAATGGCTACTTATAATTATTACTTCCATTTAATCAAAACATATCACCTCACACTTACATTGAATTCCATTTGACACTTTTGAGCCCATTCTCCTTCCTTATCAATATATTTATGCAATTTCCCTTGGCCTTGTAAAGAATTAACTGTACCTCTTATTTTGGTATCGACTTCAAATATCAACATTATTCCCTGAAGAGCTATAACCAAATCATTGGTATACACATCCTCTAGGAGTTCTATGAAGTTTGTCAGGCACAAAATCTCTGCTGTCTACTTTTGTCTCTTTATTTAATATGTGATAATTTCTTCCTTAATTTCCTCCAAAATTTGCCATAATGCAGATGTTAAGCTAATTTTTGGGATTAGTTCTGTCTCCCTTTTAAAAAATAGTTACAACATTCATGACTCTTGAATCCTTTAGTGCAAATAACACTCAATAAAGCCAGAAAACACAATTTCTACAACATCCTTCAACTCTTACAGGATCCTATAGGATGTATCCTGCCAGGTCTGCTGTTTTGTCTTTCCAAACTAACTTATCTAAAACTTTTTTTTACATCACACATCTGACTCTGAACCATTTCATGACTCACTCCCTCTCTAAAATGCTTCTCTTTAGCAAAGAGTGAATAGCAACCTTTGATTACCGCTTATACATGGATATTTCTTGAGGGAGGAATGTGGGAAAATGGTACAAACGAGCCCTGTGATTCCTGGCCAATATTGTACAAAGTTATCATTATATGAGGCAGGACCCAGTTATGCTGTATCTTCAACCTTTTTGTATGCATTCTTCCAGAAACAGGGGCACTTGCATTCTGTATCCCCTCCATGCAAACCTTCCATAGTATGCAAATATCCGTTTTTAAATCAGTTCATGGGATGTGGACATTGTTGGCTAGGCCAGTATTTATTGCCCATCCCTAATTGACCTTGAAAAGATGGTGGTGAGTTGCCTTCTTGAACCCACTATGCCATTAGGGAAGGAGTTAAAGAATTTTGACCCAACCACAGTGAAGGAACGGCGTTTTATTTCCATGTCAGGATGATGAGTGTTTTGGAGGGGAACTTGCAGGTGGTGATGTTCCCATATGTCTGCTGCACTTGGTAGCAGTTGTGGGTTTGGAAGGTGCTGTTGAAGAAGCCTTGGCGAGTTCCTGCAGTGCATCTTGTAGAAGGTACACACTGCTGCTCCTGTGTACTGCTGGTGGAGGGAGTGAATATTTATGGATGGAGTGCCACTCAAGTGGTCTTCTTTGTCCTGGATGGTGTTGAGTTTCTTGAGTGCTGTTGGAGCTGCACTCATCCAGGCAAGTGGAGAGTATTCTATCACACTCCTGACTTGTGTCTTGTAGATGATGGGCAGCTTTGGGGAGCCAGGAGGTGAGTTATTCACCATGGGATTCCTAGCCTTTCATCTGCTCTTGTAGCTACAGGGTCCTGGGATTTCAGATGGGGCTAAAGATGTATCCTTGGGACAGGCAGAAGGATCATTCTGCCTCTTAGGTGCCCCAGGACTCTGTGATGCTTTAAGAAATACCAGGAGAAATAGGTGATAACAATGTTAGGAAATTTGTCTTACACTGCAAGTACATGCCTAAAAGCCAAAGGTTCAAAATGAACAAGCATGAACTAAAGCCAGAGACTTTTGTTTTAATGAAAAATGAAACCCAGTTAGAGTAGAAAAGGCGACAAAGGCCAAATGTTTCATTGTGAGCAACTGGGATTCATCTATACTTTTGTTTTAGTAGTGCTGTAATGGTTTATAACATTTGCTTTTCATTATTTTCTGTGGCTTTATTTGTCTTTTTTATGTTTTTAATTTATGCTCTCTCTTAAAATGATGGAAATGCACAACATCTGAAAAGAAAAGTTTGAAGGTTTATATGTAAGTTACTTGTTAGAAATGATCAGTTTTAACTTACTTCTTCTTTTACCTTTCTCCTTGTTCTATCAGATCAAGGCAACATTATTGACTCAAAGGGTGGAATTTTCCCATCCTGCCCATGGTGGGCAGGAGCGGAGATTCCAGCAGCAGGCAAAATGTCGGAAACCTTCCAGCGTAAAAGCGGTTTGCAATCCTCCTACCATTGGTTAATGACAGGTTGGTTCTTCTGCCGACTAGTGGCGTGAATTCCATTTGCATTCATTAACATATTATAAATGCTCATTAAAACAGCTGCTCACCAGAATCTTATCATGTCTTCCAATCTTTCGTCACGCCAGCAAGAAATTACATCAGCCTCAAACCCATTTCTAAAGGGATGGCTTGCACAAGGCGGACCACAGTTCACTGGTAACTTCCGGGTGAGTGGAACACACATAGCCCACCTGCCATAGTGCTGCGCCGGTCTTGTTGAGATGAACGTCACACAGCTGGGGGCTGTAGGGTTGGTCTACTCCTGCTCTTTGCCTACTTTGTCCCAAGCTATGTTGTGCTGTGGTACTAATGAGGTCTCCATTTTCAGACAGTGACCAGTGCTGCAGCCGGGGTTGGGGAATGCAGGGGGTCTTCTACTCCTGGTGGCTGAAACAGTTGTCCACAAGAACACAGCTGTGCAGTGGTACTCAGGCAGAACTCCACTTTCAGAAACTAGCATTTCGACCGGGGGTGGGCTGTGAGTCGAGGGTGACGATAACAAACACAAGGTGGGTAATGGGGAGGGAAGGCTGTGGAATGGCAGTGAGGGGGAAGGGTGAACACGAGGCAGGGCAAAGGGGAGTGAAGGCTGTAGAATAGCAGTGAGGGCAAAGGTGAAAATGAGCGGGCCTTTCTGGGGTCACCCTCTAACTTGTTGCTGCAAGAGTGAACAGGAGTCTGTTTAGGAAAAAAAGGAGGAAGACCTCCTTGCAATGAAAGCCACTGAAAGCCAATGGCTTCATTAGCATGGGTAAAGGGCTATTCAGACCTCAGTGGCTTCACATCACAGTCGCTGCATCTCAATAGTAACACATAGGAATGTAGAATTTGAGAATGCAGGCAAGAGTGAAGGAGGCACAGCTGCATCACATATGGCATTCCATCAAAGAAGGCCTGTCACATGTTCACCAGAGTTGACATTCATAACGGGTCAAAGGACATCCACTGATTGACCATGAGCAACTGATTGGTTATTAATATGCCACATCCGAGATTGGAGCACAGAGTTAGGTTCAGTCACTCATCTCAATTAAACAGCACCAACGTAGGGCTCAAGATGTTACATACCTGCAATGCCATCTTGGTCACTTTGGTGTGTGTGCTATTGTCTCAGGGACAAGGCGGCATCAGCCACCATGCAAGTAGGGCATAAAAAAACTTACAGTTTTCATATGATTCACCTTCTGAACTTCATTTTCTTGCCCCTTGAATCATTAATGTCTTCAATGTTTCCATTCAGAGAGATGGCAAAGCAGATGTGGATCCAGGGCTCAATGCTGCCTTTGTCAGGGTCTTAATGTAATGGAGGAGGCGAAGGAGAGAGAGAGAGACAATGCCATGCGAAGCTCCAGCAGGAGGCTATGTCTGAGGGACATTGTCAAGCGGAGCCTGAGCATGAACAGGAGGGTCAGGAAGAGAGACCCAGACAACGGAGGCGAATCGCCAGACCTGGGGCTTATCATAAAAGAGCCTCTTATTTACAAATGAGTGAGAAGCAATTCTGTGCACATCTGTGCTTGTCCCAAGCTCTGGTACATCACATATGCCACATTCTTCTTGAAGACCTGACGCCACATGGAGTTGGAGGGTATCCCTTGCCAGTGGCTTTGAAGGTGACCGCAGCACTCATTGCCCCTGGGTCATTCCAAGGATCAACAGAGAACCTCTCAATCCTCAACACATCGATGTCTAAAGAGGGTCACAGACGACCTTTGCAGGAAGGCCCATCATGATGTCAGGTTTGCACGGGATGAAGATAACCAGGCTGTGAGTTTCACCGGCTTTGCCGTCATCTCAGGCTTTCCAAGAGTGCGGGGTGTAATATACAGGCTCCATGGCAGTAGGCCCTAATGTTTATAAACCACAAGGGCTATCATTCCATCAATGTACAACTGGTGTGTGATCACCAGACACACATACTGCACATTTGTGCATGATACACTGGGACCTTCCATGACCCCTACATCCAGAGTCACTCCCAGGTGCCTGAGATTTTCGAGGGGCCTTTACGTCTGCAGGGAAGGCTGCTTGGAGATAAGGGGTATCCACTGAAATGCTGGCTGAGTCGTTCCGAGAAGAGGTAAAATGCTGCTCACAGCTCCACATGCTCCCTTGGAGAGCAGACCATAGGATTTCTGAAGATGTGTTTCAGATGCTTGGACTGCTAAAGTGGCTCACTCCGAAACACTCCCAACAGAGTTTTCCACATCATCACAGTGAATGTGCCCTTTACAATGTGGCAATGCAAAGAGGTGAACCCCTACCAGAGGATGAACTGGAGCAGAATGAGACCTCATTGGAGGATGAAGATCTGAAGGCACAAGAACCTCAGGAGGATGCTGAGGGTCAGTATGAGCGCGATCATGCCACGGAGGAAGGAAGACATGGAAGACGTACCCGTGATACTTTAATTGCTGACAGGTTCCAGGAAGAGTAAAGTTAAGTGGGGGCCTATGGCTACATCTTTCCTAGGCTTCAATGCCATTCCCTTTCAACTCAGGGGATGTCCACCCATTTGTGTTGAGAATGAGTCCTGCATTCACATTTACTTACGCATTCTAACCTCATGAATCGTCAGGACATGATCTTTGCTTTGGTCCGTGGGGCCTTGTGAGTGAGCTCATTCTGTAAGTTGAGAGTCTGCTGAGGAACAAGAGCGATGAGAGAGAAGACTTGAAGCCTTTGCCGCCATCTAATGATGCAAACACTGCTGCGACTGAGATGTGGACATGCCCAGGGATCTCCTCCTCCCGTGCATGTCTTGTCTTTTGCCACTGCCACTAAGGAGACACAAATGCCGCTTGAGGAAGAAGGGTTAGAAACATTCACATCACACACTTCAAATAAAGATTTAGACATCTCCCTGACATCACCCAAGGGTACGGAGACTAGTTCAACTGAGGTTGACATCACAGGACAGTGGGATACTAGCACTGAGTGGGAGGAAGGCTAAACCTCAAAATAAGAGGATTCCAAAGAACAAAATCACAATGCCTTCTGTTGCCCAAAACATTCACACAACCATCCTATGTATTCACAACAGTGCAATTTCTTTACTCGTATAGTGACATGAATTTTCCTTAACTTTCCAAACTCTAGCGCTGCACCTGGGTGCAGACCCGACATCTGCAACTGAGGTGAAGGCAGCCCGCTGAATGCTACGTCCTGATGTCTGTGATGACCTTGGTGGATGTCCTCTGGTGACCGAGGTCTGGAGCGCCCCAGCCTAATAAGGGTCACCTGCTCAGGAGCAGAAGTGCCCTCGGCGGCCTGAGCAGCTGGAGTGGATGGGGCCGCAGGCAGAGGGGGCTGTGAGCGGCTGCACACTCCTGGATTGTCCTGAGAGGACGCCCCCGGGGTGTCCGGCTCACGCTCATCCTCCCTGTGGGAGCCCGAGGGCCCTGCCCTGACTCCTGCAGGAGATGGAGGAGGGTCAAGGTGCCTTGTCCCCATGTTGACTACATCCTGCATCCTGATGGTGCCCACCAAGGTGTGTGGCCATGGAGTGCAGGGCCAAGTGCAAAATCTGGCAAGCTGGACCATGGGTGATTCTGGAGGGAGAGATGTGTGTGTGGCAGGGCCTTTCAGTGCCTCATGCAAGCATTCTCCCATGCACGTGGATCTTTCTTGTATCACACTGATCTCAATGACCTGAGCATTTTTAATGCTGCTTGCTGGGGTTCGCTTTCAGTTGTCCATCTGAACTGAACTGCATCTTTGCCCACTCACTGATCACACTTCCATGCAGCACCTGTTCTCGCCCACCACAACTCTCACTTCACTTTTGATTTAGCAAGCGTGGCGCATCTAACATTTTTCTTCAGGTCCCCCATCCTTTTCCCTTCCCCAGACACCCATTTCCTTTCCTCCCGTCACTGTCGACCCCCCTGGCATCACCTTCCACCTCCCCACTGTAACCTACCAGCCACAACCCTTTTCTTTTGGGAACGTCCAGGTGAATGTGCATGTTCCCTATCATGAAACTGACATTTTTTCATTATATTATTGTGGTTTATTGTGAAGCAGATTTATGGGGGTAAATATAGTTGGGTCTGTGTGTGATTTAATTACATCTGGAATCAAGTAGACTGCAAACTTTAAATCATCAAAAGAAGCTGAGTACTTGACATGCTAATGAGTAAACATGAACGCTGGCTTAGCTTGTAAGGTGTGAGGGGAATTTGAATTTTTAGAAAACTGAAAGGATATTTGGATTTCAAAGGGAATTTCCTGCTGGCCCTGTACCTGCAATTGGATTTCAAAAGTTTACAACTAGCCTGATAAGCAAGGTCAAAGAATGTGTTTATTTTTCCCAAGGTTATTGGCAGTATTTGCCACATGAAAGTTCTTATCTTTCGACGAAGATACAGTTTCAAAGACATATGGAACAATAGCATTTACATATTAAAAGAAATAAACATATATAAAGGAGAATGAAAGGCTATGTGAAAAGGGTAGGCCATGTAATATCTAACAGGAGTGTTTGAAATGGCCTCAATGAAGTCGCCAGCATTTGTGCATAAGTCTGCTGTATAACGGAACTGAAGTTGGGGAAATTTTGGAATTCCACTGTCAAGTGGGTATTCTGTTAATTTGCTGGTTCTGTTTTAAATCTAAAATCTATTTTGGACCATTGTCTTAAAGGGGGTGTAATTGGGGGTCAGGTTAATTAGGAATTTTAGGGGCAGAGATTTTCGTCCTGCGGGTGGGAATGCGCCCGACTCGAACGGGAGAAAAATAGTGCGTGATGACGTCGGGTGAGTGCGGGTGTCGGAGCAGCGCCTGCCATTAATTAACAGGCCACTTAAGGCCCTTAACAGTCTAATTGACTATGATTTTACCTTGCCCATATGATTTTCTGCTCATCGCATGGGCAAAACAGGTAGGCAGCGAACCGACATTTGCACAAACCTCATCCTAGGGCGGGATAATAAGGGTCAGCAGCATTGCCAGCGTGAGTAGTGAGCAGTTTTAGAAATAGTTTGCAGCTGGTTGCTTATTGGTACTTGGCAGCTTCATATCTGCTTGAGACTTCATTCTTCGCATTTCTAGGCCTCATTCAGGACTCACTGGTGTCTCCAAGGGCCTCTGAGGATTCAGACCATGTGGACCCTTCCAGGTCTCAGACAGTATTCTGTAACCGTGGTAATGGGGATTGTGCTCTCCGCTGGAGGCATCGCCTCTGAGGAGGAAGAGAGGGGCAGAAGTGAAAGGAGGCCAGGTGTCCCAATGCAGCTTCCAGGGGAGTGACCTGTGGGAAGAGAGGCGCAGGCACAAGGGGTGCAGGGCCAGCAGGAAATTCAAGGCGGAAGGGGCCACAGAAGACACCACTATGCTGCTGCAAAGGTTTTAGGCAATGATGCAGCTACCTCAAAATGTCTGAGGTGCAATGCTGAAGGAGGCTCCGTCTTTCAAGGGAGACCGTGACCTCCATATGCCAGATGATTGGGCCTGAGATTAGCTCCGACTGTGTGGGTGAACACCGCATGCCAGTGGCCCTGAATGTCACAGCCGCCCTCAACTTCTATGCCTCAGGCTCTTTCCGGGACTCAGTAGGTGATCTGTGTGAAGTGTCTCAGAATCAGCTGTCCATAGTTACGTCAGGCTGGTGACAGAAGCTCTGTTCAGGTGGGTACTGATCTTTATTCTTTATTGTACAGACAAGACCAGCCAGGCTGAGCGAGCCAGAGACTATGCAGTAATTTCTGGGTTCCCCCACGTCCAGGGTGCCATCGGCTGCACCCATGTAGCCACCAAGGCGACAGCGGATCAGCCGGGTGCCTTCGTCAACAGGAAGGGATTCCACTCCATGAACATGCAGACCACAGGATGCAGATTCTGCAAGTCTGTGCAAGGTACCCTGGCAGCTCCCATGACATGTACATCCTGAAACACTCCCAGGAGTCGAGGCTCCTCAGTGCTCCAGCCCGACTGGATGGATGGCTGCTGGGTGACAAGGGCTATCAGTTGAAGGGGTGACTCATGACACCTCTCCACCACCCAAGAACAAAGGCAGAGAAGTGTTACAATATAAGTCATGCCTCCACAAGGGCGGCGGTAGAGAGGACCATAGGTCTTCTCAAGATGCAGTTCCAATGGTTGGACCATTCAGGGGGAGCAATACCCCCAGAGTGGGTGTCACTGATTGTGGCTGCATGCTGTGCTCACCACAATCTGGCATTGGCAAGGGGCACCCACTGGAGGTTGGGGATCTTGACACAGCTGCACAAGCCACAGATGATGAGTCCAGCAGTGAGTCTGAAGATGAGCATGATGAGGAGAATGCTGTGGGTGTGGAGCCAGACATCAATAACCTTCAGGGTAGCAGGGACACCAAGACACCTTGAACCAACACTCCTCCAGCCAGGCTACCAAAGATCAGCTTCAAAAGCATGCCAGGGCTGCCTCCTCCATCCATGATATCTAAAAGAACCCTTTCATTTGAACTCAGAGAACACTCTGTGCCTATGCAATAAAGTTCAGAGCCACTTATGTCCAGCATTACATATTGGCATACTCTACACCAATAAAAAAAAAAATGAAGCATACTCAGGCCATGACGACAAAAACAAAATTTATCTCATTTGGACAATTCCAAACTATTTACATAAACTTCTCTGGTCTTGATTTCCAGACCAGTATAGATAAAGTAAACATAAATGAACATAAAGTCACTCATAACCTATCCCTCTAATGCCCATGGTGTCTTTAACTTACGTTTGCAAGTGCTACATCTTGGTGCATCCTCTCGCTGGCACCGGCTTTTGAGTCAGCCTGCTGACTCTGCTGTCTTGTTGGCCTTGATGACCTTGGCGGTCATTCTCTGGCCAGTGGAGCCTGTGCTGGCCCCACCTGGGAGTGAGTGGCCAGTGCCATGCCTGGCATCTCCCCAGTCATCGCAGGCTCATCAGATGTGATGGTCACTGGCGGAGGGGCAGAGAAGCTGCTGCCGTCATCTGGAGTGCCTTGAGAGGAGCCCGCAGAGACGACAGGCAGCTCATGTGCCAATGTGAGATCACTCTGGACCTCCCTGCACACCATTGATGGACAGGCACCTAGCTGGGAAACTGGGTATCTCATTCATCTCCCAGACTGACACTAACCACCTGAAGTCAGTGCCTGTGTGAGGGCTTGCAGGTCCGAGCGCAACTCCAGGAACCTCTCCTGCTGTACATGCCCTCTCTGATTGGTTATGGCTTGTCTTCTTCTGAAAGGACAGAGGAGCATTGATTAGTCCACTCTCTACATGCAGCGCCATTGCAGCCTGGCCACCGCCAGCAGAGGACCACCTCGCAGGGCACATCCGAGTCATGGCTCTCGAGGCTCAAGGTACTCAGCCCAAGCAGCCTGGGCTCACCCACTTTGCCAGCTCACTTGTGATTGACAGTTGAGACTCAGATCCAACCTTGAGGTCCATGGGGGGACGTTTAAAGTTCTGCACACTGATCCATGCCAACATAGTACTCATCCTTCCTGAGCGCAGCAGGTCATTGAAGCGCACCCATGTGCACCACTCCACGTGATGGCTGCTCACCAGGGCTGCCACCTCCTCCCATGCTTTCTTTCGCCTCCTCCTCCCATCTCTGGAGACAAGGGTGTCCTTCCTGGCAGCCACCTCCTCCAGGAGGACAGCAAGCCACTCATCAGAAAAGCTGGGTGGGGGTGCCCGAGTATCCACCCGACCTGCCCTCTCTCCTGGTGTTTGCAGCTGCACTCGACTCCATCATTACAACAACAGACAGACGTCCTTCCCCGGCAGCCTTTCTTGGGCTGCCTGGGCTGTTTTTAAACCGGTCACCGGGTCGCCATTGGTCGTGACAGCCGACAGGCCCCTGTCCCTGCTTGGCCTTTCCCGGCCAGGAGCCACGTTTCACGCTGCGTGGGCCTTAATTGTCCCGCCAGCGCCAGCGTGAAACCACGGTCGGGGCCCAGTCAGTTTCTCGACAACTCTCGGGCCCGCCTGCCGCACCCACCCGACGAGAGAAAAATTCTGCCTTAGGAGTTATTATTGTTGTAAGTAATTGTACTCTTATGTATAATGCTTGAAATCTTTTATATTTTGTCAATAAATATTTTACTTTAATTTTAAAATTTCTAAAGGTCTTGGTGGACTTATTACTTTAAATTCAGTGCACACATCTCGTAATAAGTACAAATTGCAAATCCAGTTTCTCTTGTGGATTTGGTCTGCCTGGCACATGTCATCTGCCACATCATTACACCCGTTCCTTCCTCAAAATCTCACCCCCTTCCACATTAACCTCCTCGACCTACTCCTTCCCATCCCCAGGGTCTGTGCCTGTCTCCGAGTCCCCACCTACCACCCAAGCTGTCCCTTCTACCGATACCATCGCATCCTCACCCTCCCACCCTACTGCTTCACTCTGCTCTCGGTCATTCTTAGCATTCCCTCCCGCCAAGCCCACCCTCAGTTTGCTCCCCAGGAGGCAACCATGGAATCAACAGAGCCCATCCCTTGCACGTTCAACTGGACATCCCCCACTCCGGACACCTTACCCTCTTGGAGTTCCTTCCCCTCTTGGGACTCCTTCGCCCCCACTGGACTCTCCCTCCCCCCACCTCCTCGGAATTCCTTCCCCACCCCCACCCCTCGAGCCCCCGACTTTCTCCTCCGCCTTGGAACTCATTCCCCACTCTCCCTGTTAGTCCTTCCCCCTTCCTGTCTTCTTCCTCCACCCATACTTCTTCGCCCCCTTACTCCTTCCGGACTCCTTCCTCCTCCAGACTCATTCCTCCCCCTGGACTCTTTCCACTCTCCGGACTCCTTCCCCCCCTCTGAACTCCTTCCCTTGCACCTTCCTCCCCCAAAACCTTCCTCCCCATTTGCCATCTTCTCCCTGTTACCTCCTCCTTCCCCGTACCCCGTCCCAATCTCAATCTCACCCCCTCGACAACTTCATACCCCCCTCCCAACCTCATCCTTCCGACACCTTTGTTTCCCCCCCATCAACCTCACACCCCTCTGATACCTTCGTTCCTCCATCCCATCCTCACCCCGCTCCCCTCGACATACATTCCTTTCCCTGTCAGACCTAAACCTTCCTCTCCCACCCCCACCCCAGTACATCTTCCTCTCCCAAACACAGCTAGACCTTTCTCTCCACCCCCTTGATGATCACCCGTTGTGAGCAGACCCTCAATGGTGACATTCCAGCTTCCGTCAGCTGCTTCGCAGCAGAGCCATGCCCATGAGAATCCACCCAGCATGCTGTGGACATTCCTCCAGCCCATTGCTGTCTTGCTCCAGCATCTTCTGCTCCTCCGATGCCCGTGATGTGAACAAGGACCTGACGGTAAAGCTTGACCTCTGCACGTTACACTTGTCAAAATGTGTTCTGCACAGGCACGTTTTCCCACCGACATGGGTGGATGATCCAGCCTTGGGGGATGATTCCGGCAGGCTGGGCTTATAATGATATGCAGGTTTATTACAATCAGGTTGCCGGCGTCCAACGGCAGGAAACGCAGCCCACCACTGATGGGCAGAGCGGAAAATTGCAAATTGGTCTCATGACCTCATGAAACTGATATTTGGTCTTCTCGCCATATTGTCTGCTCACACCACCAAACACTCCCTGACACCAATGGACATGGAAAATTCCACCCTGTGTGTTGGATTTACATGTGGTGCCTGGACCTTCGATTCCACCAGTTGGCGGCGAGTGGATGAATCGGCTCCCCACCTACCCATGAGCTTCCAAGCGTGGAATTGGGCACAAATTCCTGCCAATTCGGCCACTGGGGTGGGCGCTGCCAAAACCACCACTGCACTTAGTCTAGTTAATGGAAAATTCTGCCCAATATTTTCAATGGTAATATGCAGAAATGGAAAATTCTTACACTTTATATGCCCTTAACTAATCTAATCAATATGTAACCTGATCTTTTATTTGATATAGATCCAGCTAATTGTGCATATAAAAGCATATACGGTTGTACCTACACTAAGGAACATTTGTCAGAATATTCACAAGCTTGGAGTAGGGGAGACCCAATGTTTCCTTGTTGGACCAAGAGGAGCCCACTTGCTCCTCCTGTGCCACAGGGTATCTTTAAAAACAAAGATCCTGCTTATCTGGGCTCTTCTGACCCAATGCTGCTTGCATCTATCTCACAGTTAAAATTTCTTTTGGGCCTGACTTGTGTCATCAGACCCCAACTTTCTAATATTTTTGCTCCTGAAGTAAAATAGCTGGAGGTCTGTGGCAAGCAGCATTAAATTCATGACCCTAGACTTTATTAAAATTAAAGCTAAGTAATTCATATATAATGCTACAGAGTGTCACATCCTATCCTTTAGAACTGCCTCAAAGGTCTGGTTTAACCAAAGGTACCACACAGAATTGGCCAGAATACAGAAGTTCAGCCATTGCCAGCTTTTCCCCCTCTGCCAATCAATATGATAAAATCACACTATTGTCCTAGATATTGGACCACTCCTGCATCTAGTCAAACAACATATTTTTCAGACAAACTACAAGGACGAGTGAAACTCTGTCCTTTCTCACCATCCTGTCAAGGAATACAGTCAGTTGTCCCTCAGTACAGATGAGGGAGTTATTGAGTCTATTGTTTGACTATAATATATTTGAAATCACAAGACTAGATTTCAAGCTTTCAACAAATTGCAGCAACAAATTCACCAAAAATTAAAATCAGTTACAAAATAGGCTATGTAGCATTTTCAAGAAGGGGTCTAAGTCAGTTTAGAACAAGTCCCCTGTCCCTGCCACTGCCCTCCCCCTTTCCCTACCAATAATATCAAAGCTCATAGGGTGAGTATAATGAATAAGCAGGGCAACCGCAGGCATTCAGGCCTCATTGAGAATCTCTCTTATAAAGCTCATCTAATGGATTAAGGAATTGTTTCTTTGAAGGTTAAAAACTTGGCTTCATCAGCGATGCATGCATGACCTCAATCTTCAAAAACGTCCTGTCCTCCTTGTCAGTTGGCTGCATCTGTGTTCAGGGTCTTTAATCTGCCTTTGATGGAAGGTACATCGGTTACCTGACAATTGAACATCCATACAGCAGCCTAGCTGATATACAGATCCCCACATATACCTAAAATGAGCCCGTGCCATAAAAATTGAGTGGAACTATGACCTTCATAGCCAAAATCACAGCTGTACCTACAGATTATCTTGGCTGCAAATCCTCATTTGGTAGTTTTCGTGTGTACTGTTCTCTTATTTTCACCTTGGTGTACTGTCCTTCTTGAATTCGCATTACCCCAAAGACCTGTGTTGCTCATGTATGCTTTGGAGACTTAATATTTTTTGGGTTTCTTCCTCTTAAATGTTGCCTTAACCTCGTTTCAGCTATTCTCTTCTGATAATTCTCTTCAAGTATTCCTGCGTTTGATGGGCATACCTACAACTGAAAATCCCTCCTTGTTTGTGGGTGAGATGAGGGACAAAATCTCCCAATAATCTCACAATTTCACAGGCAGTCAGAAGAAAATCCAAGGCCTTATGCTCTAGAATGCCCTCATTAATCTTCTCTATTTCCAAAGGATATATTTGCTCTAGAGAGAACGCAACAAAGGTTCACTAGACTGATTACTGGGATGTGCAAAATTTGAGTGAACAAGCCCTATATTTTCTGGAGTTTAGAAGAATGGCAGGTGATCTAATTGAAACATGTAAAATTCTTAAGGGGCTTGACAGGGTAGATGCTAAGAAAATGTTTCCCCTGGCTGAGAAGTCGAAAACATGGGTTCATAGTCTCAGAATGAAGGGTTGTCCATTTGGAAATGAGATGAAGAGAAACTTCTTCACTCAAAAGGTTATGAATCTTTGGAATCCTCTTCCTCAGGGAGCTGTAGGTACTCAGTCGTTGAGTATATTCAAGACAGAGATTATTAGATTTTTGGGTACTAAGGTAGCTAAAGGATATAGGGATAATGCAGGAAGGTGGAGTTGAGGTAGACGATCTGCCATGATCTTGTTGAACGGTGGTGTAGGCTTGAAGGACAAATGGTCAACTCCAGCTCCTAATTCTTATGTCCTTATGTCTCTGCAGCTGGGTCTCCTCCTTGAAAATCTTCCTTAAAAACCACCATTTTCAGCAAAGCTTTTAAGCCCTCCTCCTAATATCCTCTTTCTTCATTTTTTGATTGCACCCTTAGAAAGTGTCTTAGGATATATTTCTATTTTAATGATGCATAAATGCAAGTTTCTATTATGATAGCGGTGGTGTTGGTGATGTTGATGGTGGCAGTGATAGCAGTACAGGTACAGTACTTCAAATCCGGCAGCCTCGGGACCTGCCTGGGCCAGATTTCGGATGTTGCTGGATTTCGGGTCAGGCAGTTCAGGCCATGAGCAGTTCGGGTCATGCTGGGTTGGGTGGGGTCAAGGGTCACTTGGAGCGTGGGATAGAGTGGTACATAAAGCGGGTATCTAGTCTGGAGCTACACTGCACCAATGCAGCACCTTGCCGAATTGTCCAGGTAAGTTATTTTCAATTTTGCTCATTTAAAATTAATGCATGGAACATTATACAAATGTTCAGTTTTCGGACACTGTCAATTTTTGAGTAGCAAGATTTGAGATACTCTACTTGTAATGGCGATGGTTGTAGTGGTGATGATGGTCACAACAACAATGGTGATAGCATCAATGGTGTTGATACTGGTAGAGCTGAGACCCAATGCTCCTTTTAAAATTTAGATGTTGTGCGTGGCCCATTTTTTTCAGTATGCAGTCATTTCAAATGTTTTTGTGTATCTACGTACCTGCATTATATCACATAGAATAAGGCATTTGCAGTTGTGGTGGTAGTGGTAATCATGGTGACAGTTGTGGTGGTGGCGATGGTAGAGACAGTCATGGTGGTGTAAGTGGTGGGGATAGTGACAGTTGTGATGGTGATGGCAGTGACAATGGTGGTGGCGATTGCGGTGACCATCATGGTAGTGATGGTTGCAGTGCTGGTGATGGCAGCAGTCGTGATAGTGGTGGTGTAGGTGATGGGTGGTGGTACATATTTTAATTAGGAGCACAGGGACCATCTGCCCCAATCTGATGGCCAGGGAAAGTTCTTGCCTCAATATAAAAACAGCAAGGAAATCTGGACTATACTTTATTACCTCCAAATTTTTTCCCTCTTCGCTTGGCCCTCACTCTTACCAAGGGTGCAGTTACATGAATGGCATCAACCATCAGTATGCCTAAATGGCAATCATGCATAGAGGAACGTATAGCAAGCCTATTGCTTAGTTATTTATTTACAGAGGACATTATAGCCAAAACCAGTTCTGTTCTAATCGGGTGGGGTCAAGAATCACTTGGAGCACAGGATAGAGCAGTACACAAAGCAGTGTTAGAAACTAGATATACTTTAAGTAAGTTGTACTTGTATCTGTAGGTGTTATGAATAAGCTATAGCTTTAAGTTTAAGCTTTAGCTTTAAGCTTAAGTTTAATCTATATTTCAGTATTTGTGTGTTAAAGGAACCTGAGTTTTAGTTTCACTTTAAACTGATGCCTGCAATAATGCAGGGGTTTATTTGTATACCTGCATTCTAATGAGCTTTTATGATTCTTGAGGTAAAAAAACTATGGGGCTGAATTTTTCCGTCGGTGAGTTGGGGGCGGGGCCTGCTCGCCAACATGAAAATGACGTTGGGCGGAACCCCCGACGTCACAGCGCCCCATTTAAATATTCAGGAAGGAGGGGGGCAGTGCGATCAGCTGTCTGCTCGCCAACCTGTCAGTGGCCAATTGAGGCCATTGACAGGGTAATTAAAACAATTAAAGGCCCTGCCTGTCCAACCTTAAGGCTGCTGGGCAGGCCATGAGACCCAGCGGGCTTCTGAATAAACATGAAAACTATCCACTGGCGGGATGAGTTTCATGTCGGTTTTAAAAAAGTTTAATAAAGTTTTTGTGCACTTTATTAACACGTCCCATCTCGTGTGACATTGTCACATGAAGGGGACATGTTAATGACTTTTTTATTTTTCTATTTTTAAACATTGACAGCCTTTCAGCGATCTCCCTGAGGCACCATTTAGCCTCAGGGAGATGTGCGCGCCTGCGTGCACATGCACGAAAGAGCGCACTCTCGCTTTTGGGGAATTCCACCCCCCCCCCCCGCCCATACAGGAAGCGCATAGCATGATGCTGGGCGGGCCTTAATTGGCCCACCTACTTAAAATGGTGGCAGGGCCCGTTTCGGCAGCAGTGATCAACTGCCCACCCGCTGCAGAGTCGGTTGGGCTTGCCCGCCTGTCAATGGCAAAATTCAGCCCATGCTGTTGCCTAGCAAGGGAGTGTTTAATAGGTGGATATCCATTTACAGAATCAGACAGCAAAAGACATTCTGTGAATCACAACTGTTTTATTGTTAAACTATGGCTCAGGACAAATACCAGTTTCCACTTTTACCTTCTAGATTTTCCCCCTGACAGAAGCAAAACCCACCTTCTGGGAGAAAACCCTGCTCTTAAGTATAGGCTTCAATGAGCATCACCTGCTCTCAATTCACTCTGAAGCTTGTCCTGGTTTACTCTTGAAGTGACCTGCATTTCTAACATTGTCACAGGGAGCCCACAGATACAGAGAAACTGAAAGCAGTTTGAGTTCAGCTGGCGATTATGTTCTAAGGTGAAGGGAGCAGTTTAAGTGATGGTAATGCTTTGATGTTCAATGGCATTGAATAACCCACTATCAACATCCTGAGGGTTACCATTGACCAGAAACTGAACTGGACTAGCCATATAAATACGGTGGCTCAGAGGCTAGTAACCCTGCAACAAGTAACTCACCTCCTGACTCCCCAAAGACTGCCCATCATCTACAAGGCACGAGTCAGGAGTGTGATGGAATACTGTCCACTTGCCTGGATGAGTGCAGTTCCCCCAACACTCAAGAAGTTTGACACCATCCAGAACAAAGCAGCCTGCTTGATTGGCACCACATTCACAAACATTGCAGGAGAGTGTGAAAAGAGGACCATAGGACAGGCAGGCAGCAGCACCTAGAGGAGAGTGCGAGAGAAGGACCCTGGGACAGGCAATCGGCAGCACCTAGAGGATCTAGTATCTAGTCCATACTCAAGTAGGAGTAAGGATAAAATAAAAGCAAGTGTTCATATCCGACTTAGTTAAGATATGTCTTGAGAGCTCAATCCCATGATTTGCACATCCTGAGCTATGTGGGAAATCCTAGATGCTCCTGGTGGTCTAGATGACTAAGTATACAATTGGGGCAACTCAAGCTCCGGGTTTGGAGCTTGAGTGGCAGCTGGGGGCATTACGGTGCATTCACGAGGCTTAGGGGTTCATGGATAGCACGTTTCAGGATGTGGTCACCTCGCAGCTTAAGGAAGTATAAGCAGAGAGAGAATGGGTGACAGCCACACAGAAGAAGGTGATCAGGCAGGTAGTGAGGGAATCCCACATTTGCATCTCTCTCGCAATATGTTTTTCAGCTTTGGAAAACAGTGAGAGGGACAGTTCCTCTGTGGAGGTCAACCAGAGCCAATGCCATGGCACTGTGGGTGGTCCAGCTGCTCGGGTGTGGGGGCGGGGGGAGGAAGAAGTGTGAAAGGGCAATAGTGGGAGGGGATTCATTAGTGAGGGGAGTAGACAGGTGCTTCTGCGGCCGTAGATGTAACTCCAGGATGATATGTTGCCTCCCAGGGCCAGGGTCAAGGATGTCACGGAATGGCTGCAGGACATTCTGAAGGGGGAGGGTGAACAGCCAGAAGTCCTGGTCCATGTTTTGGGAGCAATGACATAGAAAGAAAGAGAAATGAGGTCCTGCAAGTAGACTTTAGGGAGTTAGCAAGGAAATTGAAAAGCAATACTTCAAAGGTAGTAATCTCCGGATTACTCCCGGTGCCAGCAATAGTGAGCATAGGAACAGAAGGATAGAGCAGATGAATGTGTGGCTGGAGAGATGGTGCAGGAAGAAGAGCTTTAAATTCCTGGGGCATTGGGACCATTTCTGGTGGAGGTGGGACCTGTACAAGTTGGACGGGTTACATCTGAACAGGAGCAGGACCAACATCCTCATGGGGATAAAAACAAAAAAACTGTGGATGCTGGAAATCCGAAACAAAAACAGAATTACCTGGAAAAACTCAGCAGGTCTGGCAGCATCGGCGGAGAAGAAAAGAGTTGACGTTTCGAGTCCTCATGACCCTTCGACAGAACTTGAGTTCGAGTCCACCAATATCCATTACAAACCCACCAACTCCCACAGCTACCTCGACTACAGCTCCTCACAGTCCGCTTCCTGTAAGGACTCCATCCCATTCTCTCAGTTCCTTCGCCTCCGTTGCATCTGTTCCGATGATGCTACCTTCAAAAACAGTTCCTCTGACATGTCCTCCTTCTTCCTTAACCGAGGTTTTCTACCCACGGTCGTTGACAGGGCTCTCAACCGTGTCCGGCCCATCTCCCGCGCATCCGTCCTCACGCCTTCTCCTCCCTCCCAGAAACATGATAGGGTCCCCCTTGTCCTCACTTATCACCCCACCAGCCTCCGCATTCAAAGGATCATCCTCCACCATTTCCGCCAACTCCAGCATGATGCCACCACCAAACACATCTTCCCTTCACCCCCCCTATCGGCATTCCGTAGGGATCGCTCCCTCCGGGACACCATGGTCCACTCCTCCATCACCCCCTACTCCTCAACCCCCTCCTATGGCACCACCCCATGCCCACGCAAAAGATGTAACACCTGCCCCTTCACTTCCTCTCTCCTCACCGTCCAAGGGCCCAAACACTCCTTTCAAGTGAAGAAGCGTTTCACTTGCATTTCCCCCAACTTAGTCTACTGCATTCGTTGCTCCCAATGTGGTCTCCTCTACATTGGAGAGACCAAACGTAAACTGGGCGACCGCTTTGCAGAACACCTGCGGTCTGTCCGCAAGGATGAACCCAAACCTCCCTGTCGCTTGCCATTTTAACGCTCCACCCTGCTCTCTTGCCCACATGTCTGTCCTTGGCTTGCTGCATTGTTCCAGTGAAGCCCAACGCAAACTGGAGGAACAACACCTCATCTTCCGACTAGGCACTTTACAGCCTTCTGGACTGAATATTGAATTCAACAACTTTAGGTCTTGAGCATCCCCACCCCCTTTCTGTTTCCCCCTTCCTTTTTTTTCCAATAAATTATATAGATTTTTCTTTTCCCACCTATTTCCATTATTTTTAAATATTTTTAAATCTTTTATGCTCTCCCCACCCCCACTAGAGCTATACCTTGAGTGCCCTACCATCCATTCTTAATTAGCACATTCGTTTAGATAATATCACCAACTTTAACACCTATGTGTTCTTTTGTTCTATTGTTGTTGACATCTTTTGATGATCTGCTTCTATCACTGCTTGTTTGTCCCTACAACCACACCAACCCCCTCCACTTCTCTCTCTCTCTCTCCGCCCCCCCCCCCCTCCCCCCACAACTTAAACCAGCTTATATTTCAACTCTTTCTTGGACTCGAACTCAAGTTCTGTTGAAGGGTCATGAGGACTCGAAACGTCAACTCTTTTCTTCTTCGCCGATGCTGCCAGACCTGCTGAGTTTTTCCAGGTAATTCTGCTTTTGTTTTTATCCTCATGGGGAGGTTTGCTAATGCTGTTGGGGCAGATTTGAAGTAAATTGACAGGGGGATGGGATCCTGAAAAGTAGTTCAGAGCGGAGAGAAGCTGAGATGGAATTAGAAGTTAAAACAGTAGTAAGTGAGTATGGAAGGCAGAAGAAACATAGGCCAGATTGGAAGGAGTGAGTTTAGCAAGGCTAAATGGAAAATATTTTAACACAAGATGACTGAGGAATAAGACAGACGAGCTGAGGGCACAGATAGGCACGTGGGAGTATGATATCATAGCTATGACAGAGACTTGACTAAAACAATGGCAGGATTGGCATCTCAACGTTCCTGGTTATAGGGTATTTAGATAAGATAGTGGGGGGATAGAAGAGGGGAGGTCACATTATTGATCAAGGAATCAATTATAGCAGTGAGGAGTGTCGATATCTTGGAAGAATCTTCAAATGAGGCCATATGGGTAGAAGTAAAAAATACAAAAGGGGAAAACACGCTGTTGGGTGTGTACTATAGGCCCCCAAACAGTCAGGGAGAGATAGAGGATCAAATATATAATCAAATTGTAGAGAAGTATAAGAGTAATAAGGCAGTAATAATAGGGGATTTTAGCTACCCAAATATTAACTGGGATAGTTTTAGTTGCAAGATAGGGAGGGAGCAAAATTCTTGAGTTGCATCCAGGAAAACCTTTTCAGCCAGTACGTGGAAAGCCCAGCAGGGGAGGCGCAGTTCTGGGCCTAATGTTAGGAAATGATCCCAGGCAGGTGGAAGGCATATCCATAAGAGAGCATTTTGGAGATGGTGACAATAGCTCAGTTAGATTTAGGATAGTTATGGAAAAGGATAAGGTTGGGCCTGGAATAAAAGTTCTAAACTGGGGAAAGGCTAATTTTACTAAGATGAGATATGATTTGGCCCAAGTGGACTGGGAGCAGCTACTTGCAGATAAAACTGTGTCTGAGCAGTGGGAGACATTCAAGGAGGAAATAGCGAGAGTACAGGGCAAATATGTTCGCGTAAAGACAAAGCAGGCGACCAAACCTGGAGGGACACAAAGGTTAGGATTAAGAAAAAAAGAGAAGCCTATGTCAGATACCGAGGGCTCAATATGGCAGAGTCCCTAGAGGTGTATAAAAAGCGCAGGGGGAACTTAAAAAGAAAATTAGGAAAGCTGTAAGTGTGCGTGAGAAAGCATTGGTGGGTAGAATAAAGGAGAACCCAAAGGGATTTCTTAAATATATAAAGAGCAAAAGAATAACTAGGGAACGAGTAGAGCCAATTAGGGACCATAGCGGTAATCTTTGCGTGGATGAGGAAGACGTGGGTACAGTCCTCAATGAATGCTTTGCATCGGTCTTCACAGTGGAAAAGGACGATGCAGGTATAGACATCAGGGTGAAGGACTGTGAAGTATTAGAGGAAATTAACAGAGAGAGAAAGGAGGTACTAGTGGGTTTTGCAGCCTTAAAAGCAGATAAATCTGCTGGCCCAGATGAGATGTATCCCAGGCTGTTGAGGGAGGCAAGGGAAGTGATATTAGTGGCCCTGGCAGTAATTTTCAAATCCTCTCTGGCCACAGGTGAGGCACCAGAGGACTGGAGGACTGCTAATGTTGTCCCATTATTAAAAAAGGGAGGAAGGGATAGATCAGGAAATTATAGGCCAGTCAGTCTAACCTAGGTGGTGGGGAAATTACTAGAAAGAATTCTGAGGGATAAAATACACCTGCACTTGGAGAGACATGGATTAATCAGGGATAGTCAGCATGGATTTGTTAAAGGAAGGTTGTGTTTGACAAATCTGATCAAATTTTTTGAGGAGTTAACCAGGGCTGTTGATGGGGGAAATGCATTTGATGTGGTCTACATGGACTTCAGCAAGGCTTTTGATAAGGTTCCTCATGGTAGACTAGTCAAGAAAGTAAGAGCCCATGGGATCCAAGGCAAAGTGGCACCTTGGATCCGGAATTGGCTGAGAGACAGGAAGCAGAGTATGATGGTAGAGGGGTGTTTCTGTCACTGGAAGTCTGTTCCAGTGGGGTTCCGCAGGGCTCAGTGCTGGGGCCCTTGCTGTTTGTGGTGTACATAAATGATTTAGTCTTAAATGTAGAGGGTATGATCAAGAAGTTTGTGGATGGCACGAAAATTGGTAGAGTGGTAAATAGTGAAGAGGATAGTCATAAACTGCAGGATGACATCAATGGACTAGTCAGGTGGGCAGAGCAGTGGCAAATGGAATTCAACCAGGAAAAGGGTGGGTTAATGCACTTGGGGAGGGCTAACAAGGCAAGGGATTACACTATGAATGGTAGGATCCTGGAAAGTACTGAAGATCAGAAGGACCTTGGTGTGTATATCCACAGTTCCCTAAAGGTAGCAGGGCGGGTAGATAAGGTGATTAAGAAGGCATATGGGACATTTACCTTTACTCGCCGAGGCATAGAATACAAGAGCAGGGAGGTTATGCTGGAACTGTATAAAATGCTGGTTAGGCAACAACTGGAGTACTGCATGCAGTTCTGGTCACCACATTATGGGAAGAATGTGATTGCACTGGAGAGGGCGCAGAGGAGATTTACTAAAATGCTGCCTGGGCTGGAGGGCCTGAGCTATGAGGAAAGATTGGATAGGCTGGGGTTGTTTTTCTTGGAGCAGAGGTATATAAAATTATGAGGGGAATAGATAGGGTGGATAGAAAGGCACTTTTCCCATTAGTAGAAGGATCAATAACCCGGGGGTATATATTTAAGGTAAGAGGTAGAAGGCTAAAGAGGGGAGTTGAGGAGAAATGTTTTCACCCAGAGGATGGTGGGAGTCTGGAATTCACTGCCTGAAAGGGTAGTTGAGTCAGGAACCCTTGTAACATTTAAGAAGTATTTGGATATTTACTTGCATTGCCATAGCCTCCAGGGCTATGGGCCAAGTGCTGGAAAGTGGGATTAGTGTAGTCAGACCTTTGTTGACCGGCACGGACACATTGGGCCAAATGGCCTCCTTCTGTGCTGTAAACATCTATGAGTCTATTTGCTCCCTCCACCACCGATGCACAGCAGCAGCAGTATGTACCATCTAAAGATGCACTGCAGGGATTCACCAAGGCTCCTCAGACAGCATCTTCCAAACCCACGACCACTACCATCTCGAAGGACAAGGACAACAGGTGGATGGGAACATCACCACCTGGAAGCTCCCCTCCAAGTCACTCACCATCCTGACTTGGAAATATATCGCCGTTCCTTCACTGTCGCTGGGTCAAAATCCTGGAACTCCCTTCCTAACAGCACTGTGGGTGTACCTACACCACATGGATTGCAGCAGTTCAAGAAGGCAGCTCATCACCACCTTCTCAAGGGCAACCAGGGATGGGCAATAAATGCTGGTCCAGCCAGCGAAGCCTACATCCCTTGAATGAATTTTTAAAAAGTTTTTCTAACAGGACATACTAGCAAATTGCTGAGGAAAATAACTCTAAGAATCTTAGATGAGTTGCTCTAAAGTTAAAGTTAAAGTAACAGTGAATGTAGAGTGAGTTCTGGATCTTAAGGGAGATACCAAGTTGTCAGCAGTCTACTGGGAGAGAAAACTGCAGGGAGCAGGTCTTATAAGAAAAGAAAAAAAAAATCTCAAGAAGCCCTTTAAGTTAAGTCAAAGGACAAGCACTGGAATCTGGAACAAGATCCTTTTATTGGAAGTGAAAGCAAGGAACAAAGGAAAAGGCTCAGAATTAAAGAGAGAAAGCTGCAGGAAGCAGACTCAAGGCAAAATGGACTTGTGAGAAGCCAAAAGTTCCATGGAGACAGCCAATGGTTGGTGAATCCTTATTATGGGCACTTGAAGCAGTGGTGTTCTGCTGGCACGGCTGAGCATCTGAGAGAGTGTGTGGAAGGCCAAGCTTGAATGCGCGTGTTGATCCAGGGGAGAGGAACATCAAAAGGAGAGATCAAAATCCTGGAGGTGGGCCATTGTGAAAGGCTCCTGAGAGAATGCGTCATTTGGGAAAAGATTCCAAAGTGAGTTTTTCGAGAGTGGAGATTGGAAACCCTCATGTGAAAGATGGAGTTCAGTGAGAACTGTGGCTCATGGTGTGACAATCATCTGAGAGGAGTTGATGAGGGATCCATAGCATCTATCACTTGGCATCTGTCACTTGGTTTCAGAGTGTGGTGTGTCTGACCACAGGGCGCTTATTGATTTTCATGGACTTACTGTGAACATTAGAGTATAAAATAATTTCTGTAGCTTGTGTTATCCTTACAAATCTGTACTGTAAAGGTATAGTTGTGGGTGAAGGAGTATTGTAATATAGTTCATCTTTTCATGTTTAAGATATGTTTATTATTTTGTTAAAAGTTCCTCATCTGACTCCTGTGACTCTGTTCAGTAGCCATCCTCCATGTTTCTAAAGAAAAATTAAAAGTTAGGATCTATCAAGCCGGGTTCCACCCAGGGATCTGACTTGTCCACTAGTAACATCAGCCGGCTCATTAATAGTGGGTAGCTGGTTTGGAGCCACACAGCACCAATGCATCACCCAGCTGAATTGCCCAGGTAAGGCTTTTTTAATTACTCAATTAAAATTAGTGCATGGAATATTATTAAAATGTCTGCTTTTTGGACATCGATGGTTTCTGAATAGCTGGATTTGAGGTACTCTACCTGTAATGGTGATGGTTGTAGTCATGATGATGGTCATGGCAACACTGGTGAAAGCATCATAGCGGGAGGAATCTGACTGATTCTTACCACTCCTTGCCTTGGGATGCTGAGAAAGACTTGCATTTATGTAATGCCTTATCACACTCAGAAACATCTCAAAACACCACCCACCATAAATTAATTTTTGACGGCAGTTTTTATTATATGTGCTAGCCATTTTACACACATTGAGTCCTCACAAACAGCAATGAGATGTATAATGAATTACTTTTGGTGATGTTAGTTGAGAGGGATTTGTTGGCTAAGACAACAGGAAAGCTCCCATTACTTCTACAAGTCATGTCATGGGATCTTTAATGTCCACTTTAACCAACAGAATTAGTCAGACAGGACTTCAGCTTAATATCTCATCCAAATGCCAGCATCTCTAACATTGCAGCACTCCCTCTTAATTGTACTGTAGAAATCACCCTAGATGATGCACTCATATCTTGATATGGAACTTGAACCCTGTTAATCTTTTGATCAGTGTAACCAACTGAGCCAAACTGACAATTTACCATTGAGGCCTATTGCAGCAATCCAGCTGCAATTTTGATTAACATGAGATAACTCTCCAAGGCTATAAATTGAACCTGGAACCTTCTGTATAACTTAATACTTCGTTCAGTGACTCTTTTACCAAATTGGCCTCCAGAGGTAGTGTTATGCAGTCTTACAGTGCTATCCAGATGTCCTGGCCTACACACGTTCCCTTTATTTTTAATTAACCTCCATGTGTGTTTAGAAATGTTAAAATGTTCACATAGTGACCATTGTGGTAATTTCTGATGCTCAATCCTAAATGTTTCCAGCCATCTTAATGTTCATTTAAAAAGAGTTCTGCCAAAATTTGAAGCGAAAGGTTTCTGTAAAGCTGGTACTGCAACTTAGCACAAACAGAATTTGAAATACAACAGAGCCGATTTTGATCTTTGCATGGCTATATGGGGAGCAGACTGGCCAGATGCCTGCTCAAGCAGCATGGAGGCCCCCGGTGTTTTGAGGCCCTGGCTTCATTTAAATTTGGTACGTGAACTGCAGCCTGCCAAACAGGTACTTTGATACAGCTCACTGGATTGCGTTCCTCAAGCCTGTGCCAGGGCAACTTCCATCAAAGGAGGTTGAGGGGTGGTGGTCGCGAACATGGTGAGTAAATGTCCTAGGTAGGCAGTGGCCCAGATTACTTTTGTGGACTCCAGAGATGCACTCCTGCTCTTCCAGAGCCCACAAAATAAATTTTACACTTACAGTCGACTGGGCCTCTTTGGTTCCATCGCCTGTGGAACTCACATAGATTGTGCAGAGCAAGCACTGGCCAGTTCTAACCTAATATGTCATTCAAGGTCCTACTTACATCTTAGAACCCTGAATTCCATACTAAAAGAGGCCTATCAACTGATACAGGTGGGCGCTTTGGATACCTGGTGGTGGGCCCCTTTGAAAAATGGAGCCAGCCACACCTACCCATCCCATTTTGAGGCTACCACTTTCCCATTCACACGAGGCAGTCAAAATCAACCCCAACTTGTTTATTTTGCTCCTTTTGAAAATTTTGACAACAGCATGTTTCAACAAAAAGGTCAGCACTGATGGGTAAGAAATGGAAGAATACTTATTGTGTGTAGTTTAATCATATTGTAAGTTCGCACCTTAATTTTGTTCTCAAGGTTAATTTTGCTAACTCATGTGAAAAGCTTTTTAATAAGGTACTTAATCTACTGGCCAGGGGTGAAAGAAACTACATAATTCTCTTCTTACCCTCACTGTATTCTGTAAACTTAATAAACATGTTCAAACTAATTTATTATATTCCAGACACATTAAGGTCATCAGATAATTCTATTGTATGTCTATATTAATTACCAGTGCAGCGTTTATATTCGGAATTTACTATATGGCCTTTGGGAAAAAGATTTGTTTCAAGTCACTGGGTATTATTATGTATTCAGACTGGTTATTTGTGCTGATCAGTATATTCTTGGCACCACCATGTTTCATCCGTAATAAAGAAGAGAATACATTTTCTTGACTGCATCCCCAGGAAAACAGCAACGTAAGTAGACCATTCAGCCCCTTGAGCCTATACTATCACTTAAGTGGGACAAGGCTGATCTATATCTTTTTGCCTTGGGCTGGTCTAGTTTGGTATAATCTTTAATGCAAAATTAATGTTATTGGAATTCATAGAGAATTGTTGTTTATTTGCATTAAGTATTTATGTACATTTGGATTTAATGTTCAACTTTTGATCTGTGCATTTTTGTATTGTCATTACACTTTGCCAGGTTAGACTTTTCAGCCTTTTCAATTGCTGCAGCATTACAGGCTGCAATAAGAATGTTTGAAAACATAAAAAAGCATGGAAAATAGGAACCAGAGTAGGTCATTCAGCCCTTCAAGCCTGCTGCACCATTCAATATGATCATGGCTGATCCTCTATCTCAATGCCATACTTCCACTCTCTCCCCATATCCCTTGATGTCTTGAGAGTCTAGAAATTACCTGTGTCCTTCTTAAATATATTCATAAATATAATTTGAAAATTGGAATCCCTTTGGTATCCCAATTGTGGTATAAAAATTGGATGAGGAAGATGATTTCATCCTTCAGGCCCAACAACAGTTTTGATATCAATAAAGGATAAACATGTGGTAGGATAAGAGGGGGTCCACAAGGACTGCATATCCACAGGTAGAGCGCATGGAATGGGAAAGAGGAGGTTGCCAGTGTGGAGGGATTTGATGTGCAGGGCGGGAGATTTGTGATCAAGAACTGTTCCCGGTAGTGGACACATCTGGCCTGTCAGCAACATTGCTGTTCCAGTGAAAGTGCTCAAGCTGTCCTCACAAAGATCATGAAGCACATTATGCTACTGGCACTGAACAGCCATCTTTCAGTCTCCAACCATCACCTTGTTATCTTTCCATAACATACATTGTCTACCCTAAAGAGAGATAATATTTTTGTGGAGGCAAGTGGGTGTGGGGAATGGAGAGCATGCTGCTGGTATGTACATGTGTTTTGAAGGAGATTTGCACCAATGGCCGCACGTTAGATTTCATTAGTTTGAATGAGGGCCCAGAAACAGTGCTAACGTCATCCATAAAATCTAAGTAGGAAAAGTCCGTTATGCAGTGCTTTTTGAACAGACACCACAACTTTTTGGGCTACATTTCCAATTTTTGTAGCAGGGACCTTTTATAGACTTGGGTACTGACTATCTTGATTTTCCCCTTCCATAGTACTGCCATGCAGCAGCTTTAAGTGTGCTGTACAGCACCTGGGGCTGAATTTTCACCTTGCGGGTGGGCACACGCCTGATCCACTCGACCATGAAATGACGCACGATGACGTTGGACGAGCATCCCAACGCCAACGCGCAGCCGCGCGATAGTTCGGTTGGCGGGCGTGAGTGGCAATTGGCAGCGTGCCCGCTGACAATTAGAAGGCCAGTTAAGGCCATTAAAGTATTAATTAACTTAAGTTTTTCGCTGCCTGGTTGGTGAGCAGATAAAAAGGCCAACCGGCCATTGCAATTTTTAAGAAACCTCACCCATGGGCGGGATGAGGTTTCCAAGAGCAAATAAAAATAAAACAAAAAATTTTGTATCTCATTCATAACATGTCCCTGCTCATGTGACAGAGTCACACGAGGGGACATTTTTTTAACATTTAAGAATTCTTTATTTTTGTCTTTCAGAACTATTCATTTCCCTGAGGCAGCTCTGTGCCCCAGGGAGCTTTTCTAGTGCACATCTGCATCGCCCCATTCACCCTCAACATCACCCCCCCCCACCCCCATACACAGGCAGCACTGGGCGCTGCAGCATGCATTTCACACTGTGTGGGCCTTAATTGGCCTGCCAACATGAAATCGCGCTCCAGTCCCGATTGCAGGCGGCATTCGACTTCCCGACTGCCCCCACCCGCCTCCACCCACCCCCGCCGAGCCCACCCAACAAGGGCAAAAATTTTGCCCCCGGTTTATTGTATGCGGTCATTTTATCTTAATTGCCAGGGCAGGAATCTGGACAGGAATGCCACCCAGTTGTAGAATCTGCATGATTTTCATCAATAAGGAACAAGCCCATACCAGCCTATGGCAGAATCCAGACAACATATAGGCCTGGGATGACAAATGGTAGATAGCACTTGTGCCACATAATTGCAATGTCTACTTCCAACACAAAAAGGCCAAACCATTTACCAGAAGACTTCAGTAGCATCACGATTGCCAATTCCCCATCATCAACAAGTTAGAGTCACCATTGACCAGCTGAACTGTCATATCAGACTGAATTTTACAGGGTGGGGTGAACATACCTGGAAGAAAAGTCAGTTGGAAACTGACCAACTTTGCAAAAGGCTGCCCTGTGGTGAAATTATGCTGCGGGTGGCCTTAACAAGCTAAGGGCCAGACTTCCTCCCCTCAGTGCCTCAGTGGAAGGAAGTCCCGCCCTCAGCTGTTGAATAACTCGGTTGGCTGGCAGCTCTTGCAATCCCGGTAGCACTAGAAATTTGGACTCTGCTGGGGCTGCAAGGATACTATGGAAAGAAGTGTCAGCCAGGGACAGGAAAGTTGGGCCTTTTTGGTTTAAGGAGGGATTGAGCACCTTAGAGAGGAGGAAGGTGGGGGTGTGGGGTGGGCTTTGGAGGCCAGGTAGGGAGGCACAAAGGAGGGGGTTGTACAATCTGAGGAAGAATTCCCCGATGCGCATAGGGCACCACCATAGGAGATGCACCACATCTCCATTGCTCCCTTCCTGCCTTTTCCCCAAATTTGGAGAAAAAATGGTCTCCCAACTCTTGTCCACCTTTCACTGCCATTAATTGGCCACTTAATAGACCTCAATAGGCCTAAGGGTGAGCAGGATAGTAGGCACCTTACCACCCCACCATTTTATTGGGGGCCAGGTCTGGGGGTGAACTGGAAGGTGGCCAGCTTCTTACCCGACATATTTTACGTGCCCCCCACCGAGAATTTGCCCGGTGTTATAGGGGTGTGTGTGGCAGTTGCATAAAACCTAGCCCATCAAAACTGTGGGGCAATAAAGCAGAGGAGCAGCTGGGTACATTGTAGCTCACCTTCTGACCCCTCAATGTCTCCCCATTATCTGCAACACCATGGTTAACATTGTGATTGAAAGCTTACCATTCACCTGAATAAGTATAACTCCAAGACAAATCAGTTTGCTCTCTTGGTGCATCCACTACTGAGCTCAATATCGCCACCCTCCATCATCAGTGTGGCTGTTGTATACTGTCCATAAAATATACTGCCACTACCTGTCGAACTTTCCTTTGCCAGCACTTCCAGTCTCACAAACTCAGCCACTGAGGAGAACAACAACAGTGTCATTGGGATACCATCAACTGCAAGTTTTCCTCTCAGCACCATCATCATGACTTAGCTACACATACTTACTGTATGTGTGCCACTGGGTCAATATCCTGGAATATCAGTGCTGTGTGAGCAAAACCAGCATGGGGATGGCAGTTCAAGGACAAGGCTCGCCAATACCTTCTCAGGTCATCTTGAGGGATAAATGTGGCCTTGCCAGCATTACTCACATCCCAGGGACAAGATAAAGAAAAAGTGAAATGGATAACTAGTTACAATACATTACCAAGGCAATACCTTCAAAGAGAGGTAAGAACATATGACAAACTGCATGAACTACAGCTACTTAGCAAGTGTAGTCACAGGAAGGGGGGACAACTGGAAATGCGAAAAGAGGCCAGAAAGAAAGGATTCTTGATAGGTACTGGCTCCATACCACTGAACCTAGGCATGTCAAGGACTCCAATCATTCTCTCTGGAAGTAGAGTAGTGACCATTCCCCATGTGAAGTGAGCTACTTCAGGGTTGCAGGGCCAACATTTATTGTGGTATCCTGATATTTATGGGTGACCTTAGCCTACAGGCAGAATGTATTGAAGAAATTTAGATGAACTTATACACCAATCCAGACAGCATCCATGAACCACAACTTCTTGTGAGGGCCAACACTTTGGAAAGGGGATACCAAAGTCTTTGTGGAGGCTGTACTGAGTTGAACAATTGTGAGTCTTCAGGGAATCATATCAATGTTCCTCATTACAAATATGCTCTGTGTATTGTATTACATACAAAATTGCTGTGGAAAGGAACATATTCTAATCGCTGTGTATCCCTGAGTGACAAGGGAGCAACAAATTCTATGCAGCTTACTTGGAGAAAGAAACACCCTAAATGAAAAATTGCACTTCTGAAGATGCCTGATAATTTCTTCTGCCTTTGCTAGGTCTGCTGGAGCTGCTCTGGATCACCTTTCAAACAGCTTGAGTCACTCCCTTTGCATGACTACCCTACATTACAGCTGTTCCCCCAGCAGGATGTGCAGACTTTCATGGGAATATGAAATAAGCTAATAGGCCATTTAGACCCTTGAACTTGCATTGCTTTTCACTTAGTTCACGATCGATCTGTATCTCAACTCCATTTACCCTTTTGTTCCATATCCCTTGATAGCAATGCCTAACAAAAATCTTTTTATCTCAGTCTTGAAAACTCCAATTTTCCGAACATCCACAGCCTCTCGGGGAGAGAATTTCAGATTTCTACTGCCCTTTGTGTGAAAAAATGCTTCCTGGTTTTCCTTTTCAATCACATATCATTAATTCTAAGGTAATGTCCCCTCATTCATGATACCCTCACAGAGGAAATAGTCATTAATGGGCAGAATTTTCGGGTTGGCAGGGGGCCGCAATCGGAGGGCACAGGAGCGGCCGGGGAATGGACCACCGATCACGATCGGCCCCCCAACCGTGATTTCATGCTGGCTGGCCAATTAACAGCAGCCAGTGTGAAAGGTGCACTGAAAGGCTCAGTGCTGCTGGGGTGGGGGTTGGGAGGAGGGCGAGTGCTGAAGTTAACGTGGGCATGGGGGAACCACAGAAGAAAAGCTTCCCGAAGGCAGAGAGCTGCCTCAGGGAGCTGTCAAATTTAAAATCAATAAAGACAAAATTTAAAACCCAGAAAAAATATCCACATGTCAGAATGAGGCACCTCAACATACAGATGATGAAAATTTTCTCAAAACATTTTGATTTTTAAAAAATTAATCAAGCAAACCTCATCTCGCCCTTGGATAAGGTTTCCTCAAAAATGCAAAGGCTGCCAGGCTGATTCACCCAACCGCAATGTTGGACGGGCAGTGAAAAATCGGCATCAATTGCTACTTTAATGGCCTTAATAGGCCTCTTAATTGTCAGTGGGTGCACTGCTGACTCTTGTATGTGCCCGCTGACTGAAATATCATGCGAGTGCCCGATGCCGTTGGGACCTCGTCGTGTGCTATTTTATGCTCGAGTGTGTAGGGCGCGCGCCGGCACGCTGAGCGGAAAATTCTACCCTATGCCTGCTCTATTGAATGCTTTTACCATTTTAAACACCTTGATCTAATCTTCCTCCATCAGATTTTCTCATGTTGCACTTTTCTTTCAGAATTCAACCGATGCTTTTCTCTGAAAAATAGTATTGCTCCACTAAGGAGAAGCATGCACGGCAACAGTTTGTGACTGGCAGCCAATCAGTTGGCAGACTTGACTCGAGGCAAATGAAGAGGTTGGAGCCTCTTTGCAAAACCCAGTATTCCATTCCCAGCATTGGTTATGCCTTTACCTCAAACCTGCGTAGCTTCAATCAAAAACTTGGCATTGGTAACTGGATTTAGTGGTCTGTCAGTAATCCAAAGTGCTGCGTGGCCTGTCACTGTCATCTCCAGTCTTTTGTACTCTGGGTTTTTAAAACTGTTAGGTTATTGTGGCTTTGCTTATTTCTGTTCATAAATGGAAAACAAATGATAGTTTAAATCTCTCAGCATACCAGTGCCTGTCATAGTTTGCCTTTTTAACTTTTGCCAGTGCATAAGCTTCAGAAGTTTTTCCAGATGACAGTAATTTTCAACATAAACTTAAAATGAGTAAAGCTTATTTCATGCTGGAATCACCATGAATAGCAGTAATGACATTAAGGAGTATCATGTGTCGGAATTCATGATTTGTTTAAAGAAAGAGAATCTGCAACAAATGGTGCAACACTCAGCATGTCAGGCAGTATCTGCGCAGAGGCAAGTTATTGGCACAAAGGTTGATTGGGCAGGGCCAATGAACAACACCTGCTTGCCCCTGCCCATTTAAATTTGAGGATATTTTGCTCTGCAAGTAGCTGGAGGTGGAGCTGCAAGCTAGATGTGCCTTCTATTCCTGGTACTGGAGTGAGCAGGACAAGCAATTGCGTATCCCCATAACCAATCAGATTGAAGGATTTTAACATAAACATTGCGAAGACTGAGAAGGAATTGTAATTCTTAAGAGAGAATTCAATGTCAAATCAGGTACAGGTAGGGAAATAAAGAGGGGAAATGAAAAATTAGATTAGGCGAGAGAAAAAGACGACGGAAAGGATAAGTTTAAAAATATAGTTTTTTAAAGGAAGTCTCGAACATCAGTTGAAAGCTGAGGGAATTAAACTATGATAGTTAATTTTCAGTGACAGAGAGGTTGACAGCAATAATTAACCTTTATCACGTCATTAAAACAGTAAGTGGACTTGAAATAATTTGATTTAGCTTGCTGAGGCGCATTTACTTCGCATAGACTATGCAATTGCAGGAACTTGACATCATTCAATACTTTTGAATAGGGAGCCAAACAATGAAATGTTTTTGTGAAGCTCATGGCAGAGCATTGCATTTCCGACAGGACTTTTCAATTTTAAAGTTTCATTGCACATTTGCCCTAGCCTGAACTTGGTGTGGCATTTGCACCTAAATAACAACGAATGCAATGATCGCAGCCAATATTTTGATGCAGGGTTCGGCCCAGTGTTTTGGATCTACAGACTGTCAGAATTGGAACATAATACTGATGAACACATTTAAAAAAGAACAGAGCAATTGAGATGGAAAAAGACACAAACACACACACTGGAAAATAATTATAATTTGTAATCTGTTTATGTAGAAGATGGTTAAATGGGAGAAGTAATTAGTATGAGACAATAGGGGGCATAATGAGAGAAATTAAAGAAATAAAGGACAAGACACAGGGGGCTGCGTTTTCACACCTCTGTTGTGTTGGAACAAAGGCAGACAAGAAAAAATACAGCAGATGTGACCCAATTCTGGGATTCCAGCTCCCATTCCTATTTCTAGTGGCACAGGATAAGGGTGCGGATAGGAAGCCTGCACACAGCAGTTCCAACTTTGCTAGTTCTGTTGCAGGCCTGGATATTTCAGACCACACATAATATTGATGGAGTTGTACTGATTTCTGAAAGCGATGTGGTTCATACCAACTCAGAGATGTCATGAACCCTGTTCTGGAGTTGGGAACCTCTCGGCAGGTAAGTTCAAAAGGATTTACCAACTTCACATGTGAAAATAAAATGGTCCATGATAAGTTAAATATGTTTTTATTGCTGTGATTGATAACAGGATTTTGTTCTTAAAAGGTAAGTGACCATTAAATTGATTAGCATTATGAAAGTGGAAATGTCTTCAGATGCATTAAAGAACATTAATCACTGGATAAAGGACACTTCTGCATTAAAGAACAATATTGACATTCAATTTGACAGTGCCAGTTGACCCTCTATGATTTAATCTCTTCATTTGATGACAGTTCAGACATTTGTTTCCCTACTTCAAAACTTGAGCTGATGGCTGAGCTCTTTCAATGACTTCAAAGGCTTCAATGTATCCAGCTCTGGAGGGTTTGTTTATACAGCTGTGCAATGAAATTTCATTATGAATGTTTGGCTGACTTCCAACTCCAACTAATGGTTTCAGCTCAGCACAGGCTGTTGATAGATCTTTCATGAGGACTGTGAGTTTGTTTTTCTTGACAATTATATGATCAATTAATATGATAATGTTTTTGAAGTTGTTTTTGAAAGAACTGTTTGTTTATTTTAACAGTTTATGAGCACCTCGAAGACTTCCCAATATTATTATTGGGTTCAAGAGTTCTGTACACAGTGGATACTGTGTGAGTGGGTAAGGGAGAGGTGGTTGTGTGAGCATGGGGAGTTGGGGGGCATTTCAGGGCGTGGGAGGTGAAAGGGTGAAGGTTAGGGGCCCTCATACTCATCTACCACATGTGGCTGGTGTCCCAGTGAATGGAGGTAGGCCTTCTAACTTGCCCACCTTAGCATCTGCCCGCCTCTATTTCCATCTCAAGCTTGCTTCCAGAGGTGTCGGCCCTGGTCCTGGCTGTCCCTGTCACCCACCAGGAAAATGCCGTGGGCGGACATTGCCAGGCAGGAGGTGGGATTGTGATGTTGGGAAATAGCTTGAACTGTGATTCCTGCCTCCAAGTTGAAGATTTTGTTCGGAGCGTGTGTAAATTGATAAAGATGTAAGGATAGGCAAGCAGATATAGGATGCATGAAAATCTATGTGCGCTTGCTTCTCCCACAATCTTTGTCCTCTTGTTCTGTTCTTCTTCAATGCTGTTCATAATTAATGTTATATGGCGGCATGATGGTCAGGACTGCAAACTAAAAATAGTAGCTTTAATGATTAAGGATGAAATCACTTCAATGATAAGAAAGAATCGAATAAGAGCTAAACAGGCAGTAGGGACATTATGGGTAAAATTAAGAAATAAGAGGATTTAAGACTTTAGTGTGAGTATGTGTAAGCTCCTGGTAGCAACCGTGAAGTTGTAGACAATATAAATGCAGAGATTAATCGATCAAGTTGTAAAGGCATTGTGACTTTAATGGAGAACTTTAACTTTTATATGGAATACAGAAAGCAGACTAGCTGATGTCAGAAAGGAAGTGAATTTTTTGAGTGTGTCCAGGGTAGTTTTCTGAAGAAATATGTTCTTGAATCAACAAGAAAGTATGCCATATAAATTTAGTAATGAATACACAGCCTAATCTTGGGAGGTATTGTGGTGCGGTGAGTAGCATTCTTGCCTCTGAGCTAGAAGCTCTGGGTTTGAGTCCTACCCCAGGACTTGATGACCACGGAAAATGCATTCACAATGAGTATCAACCTGCAAAACCTTCCCACGTACACCAATGGCAGGTGGTAAGATCAGGAGAGATTCTGGTTTAGCAATTTCCTATCCACATGATGGAAAGAACATTGGATTCTCTACCAGCACTATCCATGGCTCCAGTCTACAACATGCATGTAAAAGATACATGTTGCCACAGAAACTCGGAGCCCTTGAGTGAACTGTAATACACACACACACACACACACACACACACACACCTCAACATAGTGTATGAAAGGGAGAAATGTGAAGCAGCTGCTATAGCTCTAGACCTAGGTAAGGCTGACTTCAATGCGATGAGACAGATCCCCATAGTAAACTAGGCAAGTCTGTTAATGGCAAAATGACAGAAGATCCATGAGGGATACTCAAATAAGAACTTAATGCGATACAGAACAAATTATTCCCATAAGGGCAAGCGCTCTTAATGCCAAAAAAAATTGATGCCTAAAGAGGTGCTTACCTTAAAACTAAAAGGAAAATCATTAAAAAAAGCACAGATCCTGGTGAGTGGGAAGGTGCAAAGAACAAAGAGTGACAAAACAAATAGGAAGAGGTACAAGAATGTGAAAAGGAATCTGCAAGGGATATCAATATCAATTCAAACAACATATATTGTTACTTTAGGAAGAAATGGCCAGAAGTAATGTGGGCCCCTTGAAAACTGATTATAGTGATACTGGGGGAATGTTATGAACCTGCAAGAGCAGGAAACGTGGTGTATGGGATACTTAATTAGGCAGGAAGTGAAATCTCGATTTCTCAATGGCAGGTTGAGGGTGCAGAGACAAAGTCAGCCAAGTGTTTGCAGTGTGTCAGGCCTCATGCTGGCCTGTGGTGGGTTCATACTTGGCATGAATACTCAGTAGTGTAAAACCTTTTTAAAATACATCCTACCTTCAAGTTAAAGTCAGTGGTGCACAAGAATCTTGTGGCACTCAGTGCACATTTGTTTAAAAGTGGCGTGCACCAGTCAGCTTTGTGCAGTTTTGTGTAAGATCAGTGGTTTTCCTTGTTGAACTCTTCTGTATTAAGGGAAGGGAACAGGAAAATGGCAGCTTTCATGGAAGCTCAGGCTCACAAGGGTCAGTGAGTGGTGAGAGGGGGCTGCAGTGTAGATGGGGTGGAGGGCATGGGGAAGTGGAAGAAGGGATGAAGGGAGGACAGAGCATGGGTCAGGGCATGGAGGAGTGAAGTGGGAATGGCCTTGCATTTTCGGTGTAGCGGATGGGTGGGGGTGGAGCAAGTCAGTCAAGGTAAGAAAATAAATGACTTGAAGGGCAGTGTCAGTACTGTCCCCAAATATGTGTCAATCTCAAGGCATTGCTTGGCAGAGTCCTTACAGAGCTTTGAGTTCACCTAAAACATTTCGGTTATCCCTGCTGAGAGTGATATCGGACAATGCCCTTTACAATGCATTGGAGGGAGGGCCAACTGAGCCCACAAGTTCAGCCATGTCCCACAGGAGTACAACACAGGATGCTAACATGAAAAATCAATAGAGTGAACAAAA
Source organism: Carcharodon carcharias (assembly GCF_017639515.1). Classification (NCBI taxonomy): domain Eukaryota; kingdom Metazoa; phylum Chordata; class Chondrichthyes; order Lamniformes; family Lamnidae; genus Carcharodon; species Carcharodon carcharias. The sequence continues at coordinate 91,717,629 of NC_054484.1, read as the reverse complement.
AAATCACATTGTTTCTTCCACAATTAAGAACAGGTTCCCTGTAACCATCAATGAAAAACACCGGTGCCACCTTTGTGACCTTAAGTATTATGTTAATGGCAATGGAGTTGGGCAGGAAAGTTTTGGCCATGATGCAAAGCCTCCCTCTTTACCAGGAGGCCCTTTTCATAGCCCATCTGTAGCTGCAGCATTGTCAGCTTATGGCAGTTTTCACCAATGAGAAGCTTCCCCTGCTGTGTGCTTGCACGTGTCTCCTGTGCACACTGCCAGCACTGTAAATTTTAATTGTTATGCCATCGGAAATGGCATGCTGTTGATAAAATCCAACTCCCCCCACCCCTGCCCCTGTCAAAAAAAAATAAAGAAATGGTGGATATGTTGATTAGTTACTTTGCATCAGTATGTACAGTTAACATTAACAAAATAACAGTAATGAAGAAAACAATGGCACTAAAGAGTGACTAATTGTCAGGGCCAGACTGCTTCCACCCCTAGTAGTTGAGAACATTGTAGGTGTCCTAACTGTGGATCTAGGAAGCTTAAGATTGGAAAATTGCATATGCTGCTCCACTATTTAAGTAATTGCAAGAGGGAAATCAGAAAATTATAGACCATTTAACTTAACACCTGTTTTCAGGAAATTAAGGATAGGATGAGTGAACACCTTGAAAATGTTCAGCTGATCAGAGAAAGCCAGAATGGATTTGTAAAGGGTAGATCATGTCTGATGAACCTGATTGAATTTTTTGAAGAAGTGACTAAAGTAGTGGACATGGGAATGTCTATGGATGTTATTTACATGGACTTCCAGAGGGATTTAATATAAAATCCTCATGACAGACAGTTAGGTAAGGTTGAAACCTGAGGAAGTGAAGACAAAGTTTTCACCTTGTTAGGAAATTGATTGAGCAGTAGGAGCCAGAAAAGGAGAATGGGCAGGATCTCTAATTGGTAAGAAGTGACTAATGATGTCTCACAAGGATCTCTATTAGGACCTCAACTATGTAAGATATTAATAACTTGGGTGGTGGGATAGAAAGTCACATATCCAAATTTATTGATAGAGCAAAGATAGGAGGCATTGTAGAGCAGTGTAATGAAAGCATAAACTTACAGAGGTATGATAGATTAATGAATGCAACCCTGCCAGATAATCCCGCACACCCTGCCACTTGTCCTGCAGCTGCTGCATTGTTGTCATCTCCAGAGGCACATCATCACTGCCGCACTCAGCATGTGCCTGGTCCCCTGCAGTCCTCCGGCTGCTAACACCATCGTCACTCTCTGTCCATGCCATCTCCTCCAGCGATTGTGAAGTGCCCTCTCCACTGTGCCCTGGGACACTAGCCGACGTTATATTCCCCACCAAAGTGCTTGTCGCTGCGCTGGTGCCTGGCTGGCTGAAATGATGTGACACAAGTTGCAAGTCTTAGTCCTCAGCTGTGGAGGAGATGCTCTGGATGTATTGGTGGCATCAGTTAGCGTTCAGCCAGTAACACCTTTCATTCCTTTCCCCCCCAGCTTCATAAGTCTCTCACCCTTCAAGAACCTAAGGAGATGAACATTGGTGGGGTGGTAAATAGTCCCAAACATTACACGCGCATACAGACAGGCTGGTCAGATGGCCTAAGGAATGCCACATGGAATGTTATGTGGATAAGTGTTCGGTTAAGCACTTGGGCAAGACAAGCAAGGTACGGGAATACATGAGTAATGGTAGGACCGTGGGAAGTCACGACGATTACAGGGACCTCGCTGGGCAAACCCGGTAAGGTAGCAGAACAGGAACATAAGGCGTTTAACAAGGTCGAAGCCAGACTTGCCTTCATTAGATGAGGAATAGAATGTAGGAAAAGGGAGGTCATGTTGCAAGTACAGAAAACGCTGTCGAGGCCACATCTACACTTTTGCGCCCAGTTGTGACCTGCGCTTCATGGGAGGGATGGCACTGGGGGGGGGAGAGTGCAGAGGTACCTGACCTGGATGCATGCTGGCCTGGAGAGTTGCAGTGATGAGGAAACATTGCATACACTTGTGACATTTGCCGTGGAGCACAGGAGATTGACAGTTCAGCATTATGAGGGGCATAGAATGGGTGGACAGGAGGCAACATCTCCCTTTGGCGCAGGGATGACTAACGTGGTGGCATTTATTTAAGTTGAGCGCCATGAGGTTGACAGGTGAGGTGCTGAAGACCTTTTGGACAGGTCAATGTGGGATGCACTGGCTGAAAGGGTGGTGGAGGTACAAACTCTCTTAAGATGCAATAAGTCTTTGGATGTGCAGCAGCGATGCCATGGCGTGTTAGGCCATGGGGATAGTAGTCACAAATGGGATAAGGTGACTTTGGAAGGTGCTAGAGACGTGCTTCCTTTGTGTATGACCCACACGTGTGACTGTATCAGTCTGTGAATGAGCAGTGTTGCTGCATTAACGTTTGCAGCAAACATCAGTGCTTAGGAAGGTGGGGAGACAGAGTGGATGGGACTGTGGCCCTCAGATACCTGGCCGCTGCACCCCAGCCTCACTGACACCTGCCGACCTGGCCGCCTGCCTCCTCCCCAGATCCATGGCCTGCTCCTCATACATGGTGAGGTGCTGTAGCACGTCGTGCCCACCACCAGTCTGCAAACGCTCCCTCATATTGCTCTCAGTTTTTGCCTGCAGAACAGAGAAGAGCATTTATTGGGGCTGATCGCTCATGTACTCTGCACGCGCACACCACACCCCAATCACAGTGGCCCATCTGAGGCCTCCAGCGGCTCCTGTCAACGCTACTGGTGATCAGTCCCCAGAAGATAGTACGGCTGCTCCCAACCCCCTCCCCCAACGGCCACCTTGGACACATTCGGCGTCTATCACGTTGAATATCACATAGGTCTTAGTGCCCATGGCAAGGAGGTGCAACTAGGTACGGTGCCAAGACCAGCAGATGGCTCTTGACCACGGCACCTTAAGGCTCCCCTTCCACCACCTTATCACCATCAATAACACATGTGTTGGAGTTCTGAGTATGTGCCTAGCTGCCTCTCCTGCAGGTTGCCCCCAGACTACTCAAATGTGACAAACACCAACATATGCTGCAGGGAGAAACCATCTTCTCCTCAACCACTAAGGCTGATGTAAGCATGGTCACTATCTGTTTGCCTACCCAGTGTGCACCAAATGCCCAATGCAGTAACAACACTAAGATGGGGGGCAGGGGGGGTGCTCAAAGGCTAAGGCTACCTGCTGGGTCAAATGGCCAAGGCTGACATGGTGCTCAGCCTTCCAGAGCGCAACAGCCACCTCCTGCCACACCTGCCTGGTGACATGGGGGGCCCTCCTCCTCCCATCCTCCAGAAACAAACCCGATGGTTGGACACCTCTTCCAGGAGGACAGCAAGACAGGTACCTGAGAACTGGGGGGCACAGTGGCCCCCTCACTGGCCTACCATGTAACCTGCCCCCCTCCTCCTCTGCCCTCAAACCACCATGTCCTTCCCTATGAGTGGCCATGGTGAACTGCCTCAAGGAGGCTGCCTGGCTGCTCTTTATACAGACGGCTGGTTCCCTATTGGAACTGACGGTCTGAACATGTCCGCCGCCGAATTGGTTTTCCCGATGTACACAGGAGCCAGAACCCTGCTGGGCGGGCCTTAATTGGCCCACCCTTGCAAAATGGCGGCATGGCCCATTTCAATGGTGGCGATTGGCTGCCCGCCCACCGCCAAGTCAGTTGGGCCCGCCCGCCCTTCAAGCGCAAAATTCAGCCCAGCAAATAATATATTGGTACTTATAAATGTCTCATAAAGTCTCATAGAATTACAGGTCCAGCATCTGAAGAGCAACTAGTGAGATGTCATCCTTTAGTGATTTTAATTTGCAATCTGAAGGTACTAGTGGGAATTTTAACCCATGCCAGCAGATGAGGGAGCTTCTGAACTCGACCCTTATTCCTTGCCATTGCAAGAGGAAATGTAGAATTCCTTAGGAAAAGTAGCTTCACTGAGATGAGAGTAATCTCACTCTTCAGGAAAACCAGTTACCCTCCCTTAAAAAATGGCATCTCATAGGAATAGGCAATGGAAAGTTTAAAGCCAAGAGAAGGGAGGAGCAATGGGAAGGGTGAGGCTGAGAGGGAAGAGCAGCAATGAAGGGAGTGAGGATTAGGGAGGAGTGGAGCAGTGAGAAGAGTGAGGATTAGGGAGGAAAGGAGCAGTGGAAAAGTGAGGTTTAGTGAGGAAAGGAGCAGTGAGAAGAGTGAGTGTTAGGGAGGCGTAGAGTAGTGAGAAGAATGAGGAGTAGGGAGGAGAGGAACAGTGAGAAGAGTGAGGATTAGGGAGATGGGAGCAGTGAGAAGATTGAGGATTAGGGAGATGGGAGCAGTGAGAAGAGTGAGGATTAGGGAGGAGAAGAACATTGAGAAGAGTGAGGATTAGGGAGATGGGAGCAGTGAGATGAGTGAGGATTAGGGAGGAGAGGACAGTGAGAAGAGTGACATTGAGGGAGAAGAGAAGCAGTGTGAAGAGTGAGGATTAGGGAGGAAAGGAGCAGTGAGAAAAGAGGCCAAAAGAGATGAGGAACAGTGGGAACAGTGAGGATTAGGGAGGAGAGGAGCAGTGAGAAGTGAGGATTAGGGTGGAGAGGAGCAGTGAGAAGAGAGGATATGGAAGAAGGGAACAGTGAGAAGAGTGAGGATTAGGGAGAGGAGGAGCAGTGCAAAGAGTGAGGGTTAGGGAAGAGAGGAGCATTGGGAAGCGTGAAGATCAGAGAGGAGAGGGGCAGTGAGAAGAGTGAGGATTAGTGAGGATAGAGCATTGGAAGAGTGAGGATTAGGGAGAGGAGGAACAGTGAGAAGACTGAGGCAGAGAGTGGAGTGGATTAGTCAGAATTCTGTAACTATTGGATGTATCACTGCTTGGGCCTCTGCTATTTACATAGTATATCAATGACTTAGATGAAGAGATTAAGTCTAATATCTCCAAGTTTTCTGACGATACAAGTTCCGTGTGATCATAAATTGTGAATGGCTACTCAAAGAGGTTGTGGAACAGGTTTTTTCACCACGCACCCAATGCCAGCGGCCACAGAAAATTCCAGTGAACAAACTATATCATTTTCAAACTTAATGTAAAATTCTATCATATCATGGTCACTATTTCCTAATGGCTTCTTTACATCAAGGTTATTAATTAGCCCTTTCTCATTAGATAATACTAAATCTAAAATAGCCCAATCCCTAGTTGGTTCCTCCACGTACTGCTCCAGAAACCCATCTCTTACACACTCAGAAATCATCCTTCACAGCATTAGCGCTAATTAGGTTTACCCAGTCTATATATAAATTTAAGTCACCCATTATTACTGTATTACCCATGTATGTGCAGCTCAATTTTCCTGATTATACCATGACCAATATTACCACTGCAGTTTGGTGACCTGTAAATGACTCCCACCAATGTCTGCTGCCCCTTGCTGTTTCTTAGGTCCACCCAAACTGATTCTACCTCTTGATCCTTCAATCTAAGATCCTCTCTCACTAATATACTGATCTCGTACCTTATTAACTGTGCTACCCTACCTCCTTTTCCTCTCTGCCTATCCTTCCTAAATGATGAATATCCCTGAAATTGCAGGATAAAGTGACTAGCATCACACAAATCACCTCTTAATCTTCACTATCCTAACAAAAACAATCTCTCTATCCTCGCAATTGTCTCAGCACCCTTGTTATTGCGGGGTGTCTAAAACTGCACACTATATTCCAACCATGTTACAGCTAGATTTTATATAGATCCACCATTTTCTATTCTCTTGCCACAAACCCCAGTATTCTATTAGTTTATTTTGGTCCTATTCACTTGAGTTGTTGTGAACCAAATCCTTCTACTTTTGCACAACATGCAACTTTTTTCAGTTCACTATCAATTTTGTTTTAGCAAAATGGTCCATCTAATTTTTACTGACATTTTTCTTGTGCTACTATTTTATCAACACTTCTTGCAACTGCTGTAGATCTTCAGGATGAAATACTATGCCTCCTATTTTAGTACCATTTGAAATTTGGACATTACTCTTTACAGTCCTATATCTAAGTCATTGAAGTGCACAATTAATGGAAATAAACTTGGAACTCAGCCCTGTGGGATACAACTGTTCACTATCATCAATTCTAAGCAACTGTCCTTAACTCCTGTTGTCTGTTGCCTCCCTTCTAACTAGTTTTTAAATCTAAATTACACTTCCACCTATTTTCATACCCTTCAATTTTCTTCTCTAGTCTCTTTGGTGGTAGCTTGTCAAAGGCTTTCTGAAAGTCCATGCACATCCATCCACATCCACTGCATTTCCCTGTCCACCATGTATTTTACCTCTTCAAAATAATCTTAAGGGGCTTGTCAAGTGTGGTAAAAACAAAAAACTGCGGATGCTGGAAATCCAAAACAAAAACAGAAAACGTTTTGAGGACTCGAAACGTCAACTCTTTTCTTCTCCGCCGATGCTGCCAGACCTGCTGAGTTTTTCCAGGTAATTCTGTTATTGTTTTGTCAAGTGTTGTCTTCATTTTAAAATCCTTGTTGGCTGCTTTTGATTACTTTTTCTTCATCTGGGTATTTAGCGATTAATGCCTTTAATTAATAATTCAATTTTTTCCCCTAGAACAAATGTTGTCCTGTAATTATCCTGGTTAGCTCTGTTTCTCTTCTTTAAAATAGATATTATATTGTCCGCTCTCCATTCCCCCAATGTGCATCCACTGTTAATAGTTGGCTGGAATATAGGGTGGAATCATCCCAGATTTGCACAATGTGTGGTAGTGGTTGGGAAAAAAAGTTGTTTTACCCATTGGCTGCAATGGTGGGTTTTCGCACTGTTTCATCCATTCCTGCCTCGCTAATTATGCAGCCTCAGGAAACACACCATCTTACTAGCAGACAGCCTCCTACTTGTCCACCGCACTGTTACCTTGCCGTTTCCTCATGCAGAGCCCCATATTTAAACTGCAGCCATGCGCAAACTTCTCAATGTTTGCAGCCCAGGACCACTCCAGTGAAAACATGAGCCCAAATTTCAAGAAGAGTGCAGCCCCCCCGGTTCAGTGACGCATCCCTGGGGCACCTTCTTGACGCTGTTGAGGCCCACCCCGATGTCCTCTACCCCTGCTTTGGCTCCAGATGCCCATCAGTTTCACCACTCTGGCTTGGAGGCGGTGGCAGTGGTGGTCACTGTCCACAAGAGGTCTGCCATCCAGTGCAGACAGAGGATGAATGATCTCATCTGAGCTTCCAGGGTAAGGTAACCATCTCATCACTCTAAACTCACACACTCACAAGACCTTTACACATTCACTGGTAACTCACTCACTGCCAGCTCATGGGACATCACCACTCACTCGCTCACACATACCCTCACATGTCTCATCTCCTCTAGAGACTGCCTCCTCAGCCTTCATCATCTCGAGGCCACTTGCACAGATCAATGTGCCCCCACACACACCGAAGGGTACCCATCTTCCCCAGTACAGTCCTCGCCCTGCAGCCTCTCCCTTTGCCTGAGGCCACTTCTCCCCCTTCCCCAAGCAAACCCTAAGGGCAGAATTTTACCTTCGGCGGTGGGAGAGCGGCCGATTGTCGCTGGTGAAACGGGCTGCACTGCCATTTAAGGCCCGCACCGCGGCTTTGCAACTCCTGTGGAGAATGGGGGCGGGCAGCCTCAGACTGCCGGTTCCAATGGGGAGCTGGCAGCCTGTTTAAAGAGTGGCCAGGCAGCCTGCTTGAGGCAGTACAACATGGCCACTCAGAGAGGTAGAAATGCTCCAAGGAGAGCAGAGGAGGAGGAGATGGAGGAGGAGGGGGGCAGGCTGCAGGAGAGGCCAGCAGGGGGGCCACTGTGCACCCAGATTCTCGGACGCATGCCTTGCTGTCCTTCTGGAAGAGGTGGGCCAGTGACGTGATGTTCTGTATCCTGAGGGTGGGAGGAGGAGGGCCCCCCCATGTCACCAGCCGGGGGTGGGAGGAGGTGGGCACGGCTGTAAGTGCCCATGATGACTTCAGATGCACTGGCACACAGTGCCGAAAACGCTTCAATGATTTTCTGCGCTCCAGACGGGTGTGTACCATGTCTGTCTGGGCTATTTGAGGCAGAAGGCAGCCTTAGCCTTAGCCTCCCAAACCCCCACCCCCACCATGTATGGCTGTCGTTACTACATTGGGCATCTGTTGCACGCTGGGTGGGCAAATGGGTACTGACAATGCTTACATCAACTATAGTGGTTGAGGAGAAGAAGGGCTTTCTGCGCAGCATATGTTGGTTTCTGTGGCATTTGAGTAGTCTGGGGGCATCCTGCAGGGGAGGCTGCTGGACACATACTCAGAATTCCAACACATGTCATACTGATGGTAATGAGGTGGTGGAAGGGGAGCCTCAAGGTCTTTTGGGCAAGTCCCATCTGCTGGCATCGGTGCCACACCTAGTTGATCCTCCTTTCCATGGGCACTAGGACCCGTGTGTTATTCAAAGTGATGGATGCCAAATGTGTCCGAGGGGACTGTTGGTGGAGGGGTTTGGGACCAGCTGTACTATCTTCTGGGGACTCAAGACTAGTAGTGTGGACAGGAGCCACTGGAGGCCTCAGATGGGCCACTGTGGTTGGGGTGCGGCGTGTACGTGCAGAGTACATGAGCGATCAGCCCAATTAATCCTCTTATGTGTTTTGCAGGCAAAAAGTAATCACAATGCCCAGGAGCGCCTGAGGACTGGTGGTGGGTGTGCCATCCTCCAGTGCCTCACCCTATTCGAGGAGCAGGCCATGGAGCTGGGCAGGAGGCAGGAGGCCAGGGCGGCCGGGGGAGGCAAGGCTGGGGTCCAACGACATGTATTTAGGTCCATAGTCCCATCTACTCTGTTTGCCCACCATCCAAACCGCTGATGGTTGCTGCAATCGTTAATGCTGCAACACTGCTCATTCACTGACTGAGGCATTCTGAACTCTGGGTCATACAGGAGGGACACTCGTCCCCTTGAGGAATGGCCTCTCCACTGCCTTCCAAAGTCACCTTATCCCATTTGTGACCACTATCACCATGGTCTCATATGCCATTGGATTGCCACTGCACACCCAAAGACTTATTCCATTTTCGAGGGGTTTGGGACCTCCAGCACCCTTCCAGCCAGTGCGCCCCACATTACTTTGTCCAGAAGGTCCTCAGCACCTCAGCTGTGAACCTCATGGCACTCAACTTAGATAAATGCCACCACGTTACTCATCCCTGCGCCAAGGGGAAATGTTGCCTTCTGCCCACCCTGTCTATGCCCCTCCTTACAGAATGAAATGCAATAATATGACTTCTCAATCTCCTGAGTTCGGCGGAAAATGACACAACTGTTTGAAATGTTTCCTCAGCCGTGTAACTATCCAGGCAACAATGCATCCACATCAGATGCCTCTGCACTCTCCCCACTCCTCTGGTTCTTTACGAGCCATGTGCCAATCATGAGGCCATCTGACCAGTCTGTTTGCATGTGCATTTAATGCTTGGGGCCCATCTTGACTCATTTGGACCTCGCCAATGTTCTTCTTATAAGGGTCTTTAAGGGTGAGCTACTTATGAGGGTGGGGAGGAAAGGGATGAAAGGTTGAAGTGAATGGACACTAGCTGATGCACTGTCCTTGTTGTTAATTTTAGCATCACCACCAGAGTGACCCACAAGTCCTCAACGCAGCCCTCCATCCACACCTGAGGGGCAACATGTGCAAATTGCGGTACATCATTTCAGCCAGTCAGGCACCAGAGCAGACACACACACCTCGGTGGGGAATTTACCATTGGCTAGTGTCTCGGGTCACATTGGGGAGGGCACATCAAGATTTCTGGAGGAGATGGTAGGGGCAGAGAGTGCCGATGGCTCCAGCAGCTGGAGGGCTGCAGGGGACGAGGCAGATGCTGAGTCCGGCACTGATGACGTGCCTCTGGAGTTGTCCCCATTGCAGCAGCTGCAGGAAAGGTGGCAGGAAGTTCATTTGCATCTGGCAGGGTTGCATGAGGGAATGGTTCAGCTGCTCTCTGCAATGGAGGAGTCTAGGCAGAGTGCACGTGAAGATTCCACCCTCAGGGCAGAGCTTCAGGCTTCCTCTAATGAGAAATTGGCGACCCTCAGAGAGAGGGGCTTCCACCAAATGGATCAAAATATGATTGGGTTACACTCTGACTTGCAAGCCCTCACAGCAGTTCTGGCCACAGGTGGTGTTTTACATTGTGGGACATGTTGTGGACACCAAGCGCTGGCACTCGGTGCCCATGCATCTGCGGTGAGCAGGGAGGTAGATTTGGACCTCACTTCAGTGCAGCAGCTGCTTGCCATCGCTGTGAGCTCCTCTCAGGGCACTCCAGATGAGGGCAGCAGCTCCTCCCCCCCATCTGCCAGGCAACGTTGCTTACGTTGAGGCTGCGACAACTGGGGAGGTGCCAGTTCAGGAGCTGGCCACTCCGTCCCAGGCGGGGCCATCACAGGCTCCACGGGCCAGAGGATGCCCATCAAGGTCATCGAGGCCAATAGGACAGCAGAGTCAGCAGGCTGTCTCACAAGCCACTCCGAGCGATGGGGTGGCACCTAGACATAGCACCCAAAAACAAAAACATTAGGCACCTTAAGCACTCCATGGGTGTGTCACTGGTGATTTTGTGTTGGTCTTAGAATAGGGACCCCTTTTTGTAACATTGTCGAATAATCATGTGGGCTTTAAGTGTGGACAGAACAAAGCCCACCTTTGTTACCATGGCTGAGCGTCTTTTCATTGTGGTACCTTTTTCATTTTCACATAATTATCATGAGTGTTACAGTGGAGATTGATGTTTCTGTACTAAGGCCTTATTTGCAGCTGATCAGGTGGAAGATGATGTCCCTGCCTCCTTTGTGTAGTAGTGGGTTGGCGTACTGCCCCTCATCATTGCCCTGTGCTTACTCATCCCTCTGAGGCACTGCTGGATTCATCATGTGCAGCCTCATCCACTGCGTCAAGGTCTTCATTGTCAATTGCATCCCCCCTTTCCAGCGCAAGATTGTGCAGAGTGCAGCAGACTACCACGATCAGAGAGACACGATCTGGGGGGTACTGGAATGCACCCCCTGAGTGATCCAGGCAACAGAAGCGCATCTTGAGAAGACAGATGGCACTCTCCATCACAGCCCTTGTGGTACCGTGGCTCCTATTGTAGTGCTCCTCAGCTTCTGTTCTTGGATAGTGGAGAGGCGTCATAAGCCACCTTCTGAGGGGATAGCCCTTGTTACCCAGCAGCCATCCATCCAGCCGAGCTGGAGCACTGAAGAGCGCCGGCACCTGGGAGTGTCTGAGGATGTAGGCATCGTGGGAGCTACCAGGGTACCTTGCACAGACTTGTAGAATCTGCATCCTGTGATCACACACTATCTGCATGTTCATGGAATGGAAGCCCTTCCTGTTGACAAAGGCACCTGCTGGCACCTTGATGGCCACATGTGTGCAGTTAATGGCACCCTGGACACGGGGGAAGCCAGCAATGGCCACGAAGCCTCTGGTTCGCTGTGTCTGACTTGCCTGGTTGCAGCGGAAGTGGATGAAGGTCAATGCCCTTCTGAACAGAGTGTCTGTAACCTGCTTGACACATGTGTGGACAGCTGATTGGGAGACACCGCAAAGATCACCCACTGATCTCTGGAAGGAGCTAGAGGCATAGAAGTGGAGGGCAACTGTGACCTTCAGAGATGCAGGCATGGGGTGTCCTCTCACACAGTTAGGGGAGATCTCAGGGCCAATTATCTGACAGATATAATTGACTGTCTCCCTTAAGAGTTGGCACTGCACCTCAGTCATATTGAGGTAGCTGTTTCGCCGCCTGTATACCCTGGCAGCAGGATCGTGGTGTTGTTTGCGGTCTCTTGCACCTTGGACAACACTCTTGGCCCTGCACCTGGACACCCAAAGGTGCCTCCCTTGGAGGCTGATTGTCCAGTCCTGGCCTCCTCCTGATTCTATCCCTCCCTTCCTCCTCAGCGGAGCTGCCTCCACTGGAGAGGTCAGAACCCATAGCCCCAAGCTAAATGGAGGCCTCCGGAAAGCTGCAAGGCCGAAAAAGAATGCTGTCTGCAGATTGGTTTCACTTTACACAAAAACCTCTTGGACATCGATGAGAACTACTAACAATCACACAGGTATGTTTAAAACACTTTCATCAATTATAACTTGGTGAAAAACATGAACAACCCCTCTGAGTCCACGTATTCCGACATTGCAAAAGTTTTCTTAAATAATCTCTTACCTGCCTACCTGTTGGGCCCGTGCTCCAACCCGAAGTTCACACAGGCCCCTCAAAATTGTACACAATTAGCAAGTTAAGGGGCTTAACGAGCCCTTCAATTAATGGCGGGTGAACTGATCGCGCCCACCCACCGAAATATCAAGATGGTGCGCGCTGACGTTGGCATGCCCATGTGATGTCAGCACCCGTCATTTTACTCGCTGATGTGCGGGCTACACCATCCGCACGTCAGCCGGAAAATTCTGCCCTAGACCTGCAGTCGTTGAAAAGCCACCCCCTGCCTTATGGCTGGTCTGGTAAGTGGAGCCCCCCAAAAGGTGATGTGGTGCTGCCTTTGAAACCTGGCGCTGATGACCATGAGTGCTGCCCGAAGCAAAGATGCCAAACAAACCTTGAAGTCTCAAGTGAAATGCAGCCCCCTAGGTACACCTTGTTTATATATAGTTATGAAACACGTCAATGTGCAATCACGCTAATGTGCCCCGATGATCCAGCATGGGGGGGATGATTCTGGTGAGCAGGGTTTATAATGAGATGCTAAAGTATTGAAATTAGGTTCCCGGTGTCCGGCGGTGGGAAACCGGCCCACCATTGATGGGTGGAGCCTGACGATCACAAACTGGTTTCACGACAGCGTGAAACTGATTTTTGGCCATCTTGCCATATTATACCCCCCTGCCCGCCAAGACGCCAGACACCAATGGGGACGGAAAATTTCAGCCTTAATTTCCTGGGCCTTTGTTATTTCTTTTTCAATTTCCCTGAGGATTTTTGGATATATCCCATCAAGCACTTTGTCCTCCTTTAGTATAATTAACTTATCTAATTCTTTTCTTTCATTTATTGTGATATTTTTCATCTTGCTTTTAACCACTTCAGAATTTACTATGTTCATATTTATATATATTGCCCTTAGCTTTTGTAAACACTGGAACACAGTACTATTGTTAAATACCCTGCCAATTTCCACTTAACCTCTCAAGGACCCCACTGCACATTTAAGTACTCTGTTTCTACTGATATATTTGTAGGAGATTTTAATGTTTTTTTTAAAAAAAGGTGATATTCTCTTCCCATATCTCTTTCTTGCTTTTCTTATTCCTTTCTTAATCCCTTTCCTTATTTTTCATATAGCTTCTTTTTTTCCATCAAGTTCAGCTACCTCTTTTCATTTGTTTCCAATTTCTTTATTTATCCTGAAATGTAAAATTGTTTTCCTTTTTAATGATATATATTTATTCTGCAAATTAACAACGTGGTTTTGAAAAATATTCCACTGTCGATCTATGGTCCTGTGCACCAATTTCTCTTTCTACCTCACCTCAGCTAGCTCACTCCTTGGGAGTGATTATAATTTTGCCAAATCAGTAGTCATGAGACAGTAACAGACTCAAAATGGGTTCTGAAGACTAACACTCCTGTTAACACTGTCGCTCCTGCTGCCATGGCAGCACTATTTTAAAAGGGGTCTCCCCACCATTTCTGATGATGATATAGCAGAAGAGTTCCTGAAAAGATACATTTTAATTTAGTTTAGTGGGTCTAGGAGGTACCACTACCATGCTGGGCTCCCCCTCCACAATCGCAAATCATCCGCTCACCCCACCCCTTCCTCCTCTGCTTCCAGGATTTACTTGGCTCTTGCTTGATGATATGCTGAGACCAAACTGGTGAGTTGCTTTGGGGTGCCTGTTTGATGCCTGCAGCCCACTAGCTGTATTCAAACAAGACCCAAGACTCAAAGTGACCATGGCTTCTTCCCTTCTGGCAGGGATGGGTGCCAGTGCTTTCTATAGGCTGGTTAATAAAAGTTAAACCATCCCCTCTTAATTTTCTAAAATATGAACTATTCCAGTCTGGTGCTTTGATATTTGCTCTCACACTTGTGCTTTCTCTTTGGGCCATGATCATTATCATATTAGCATCACTATTACTGAGGTACTGACTCAAATTTTACCCTTCTACCCAACCTAATTCATTATTCAAAACAGACCCTACAGGACTTCTCCTCTTCTAGGCATGTGAACATAATGCTTGAGGAAGGAGTTATGCATAAATTTTAAGTATTCTATTAATTTTTACTCTTTCCCTTAAGGGTGGCAGGAGACACAGTAATGCTTCCCCCTGCCCCTCAAGCTAACCTGCTGAAACATTTCTCTTCCACGTGTTTCAGGCAGGAGGCATAATTGGCACTTATGATGCACATAGGACACTAATTGCGATTTTGATGTATGAATGAGTATTTGTACAGACGTTGAACAGCCTAACCAGTGGCCCTTAAAGGGACTGTCAGAGGTCAATCAGAAAATCAGATTCTTTTTAACTTCTCATGGACTCATAAAAGACTATAACCCTTGTGATTCTGCCCTGGGGTTTGACTCTCTGCCCTCCTTTCCTCCCCACCTCCAGAAGGTCTAATTTCCTGGCTCCCCAAGGATTCAGCTCTCTCCGAGTGACAGATTGGTACCCACAGTTCAGGGAGTACATTTAAATGAGGCTTGCACCTCAAAAGACTCAGACTTAATTCATTGAGCAAATGGCAGGCAGCAGGCATGCTGCATGCCTGACCACCTGTTGTGTGCCTCAAGTTAAAATCACTCCTTTTGTATTGCAGTTTCTATTGTCAGCCAAGGCCTTCCAAAGTAAAGCATTGGTAACCTACTTTATATACTGGAATGCTGCTGTTTGAATTATTTTGCAAATGTAATTCGAGACTGCCTGGAGGCATCTAGTCGCAAAATCATTCAGGGCAGTGATCAGTTTTCCTGCTATGAATAAGTACACTGCTTCTTAATTAATTGAGCTGCAGGCTAGCTTACCTCTTCAATAATCTCCAGCAGGGGAAGCACAACCATTTGAGGTACTGACAGGCTGATAAATCTAAACATCAGTCTTTACACCCTACGAAGTGGACATCAATCAGTTAAAAACATGAGTCTTCTGTGACAATTACTTGAAGTTCCTCCAATTTAATCTTTTCTGTTTTCTCGCCTTGCTCTTCATTACACAGGAGGAGAAGGATTCTCATAGAAATTTATTTTCATGGTCCAAAATGTAAGCATATACTTTAATGTTAAAATAACTCTTCAATGAAGCTTTAGGGAACAAAATAACAAAAACCACTGTGCTGGGAAAATTACTAAAAAAATACAGTAAATTCTCCTAAAATTGCCTCCTTTATGCGCATTGTCATGATAGCGGATCACAGTCTTGAATTACTTATGGACATACTTACTTTTTAAGTAAGACCCGTGCTTTTTAAAAAAAGGACTGACAAACAAACTTGTCTGAAAATGTAAAGTAACCACTTGCTGGAAAATTCCTATATGGATTACACTTGACTGTCTAGTCCAGAGAGAATGGAATGTCGCACCTAAAACGTGTCAAGGCCTACTTCAGACAGAGACACTTGAAAGGGAGAGATGCAATGCAAAAGGCTTAATTCTAATCTCTTGTGGTTGCAGTGACAATGGAGATGGATTACTATCTCAGCAGGAACCATCTCCTGTTGAGTTACATCTCAGATTGTGGAAATGTCTGAGTTGAAAGAAAGCAGATTCTGGCTAAAGGACCTGTTTGTTCTTTCTCTTCCAGGAATACACAAGAAAAGGGGTTAAAAAGCTGGCTGCAAACCTGACCTATGTGTGCTAGTTCTGGTGTGCTAATTCTGGTATTCTAACTCTGGTGTGCTCATGCGTGCTGTGAAGGTCACAGCTGAAGAACATCAACTAGGCATCCCTGCAGCTTGCAGGTAAAAGAAAGTCTTTCTCTATTGCTGGAGGCAAACTGCAAATCAGCAAAGCCACAGTCAAAAAGGAAACAGGACAACTCCTTCAGCTAACATGCAGAACCAATTGTCTCCAAACCAACCATTCAACAGCTAAAGTCAGCAGTACCAGAATCACCCAACTTCACGGCCACAATGTCTTACCATCTACTGCACACAGATAAGCCAAAGACTGATTTGCATATTTTTTCAACTTTTACTTTCGGACTCAACTTCTCATTTCTGATCTATGTGTACATGTGTTGTGTTTTATTATTTTTTGTCAGGTTTTTAGTTAATAAACTTACTCTTCCTTTGACTCAAGAAAAGCTGGTTAAAAGCAAAATACTGCGGATGCTGGAAATCTGAAACAAACACAGAAAATGCTGGAAAAATTCAGCAGGTCTAGCAGCATCTGTGGAGAGAGAAACAAAGTTAATGTTTTGAGTCCGTATGATGGAGCTCTGAAGAAGGGTCATACGGACTCGAAACGTTAACACTGTTTCTCTCTCCACAGATGCTGCTAAACCTGAGTTTTTCCAGTATTTTCTGTTTTTGTTTCTAGTTAAATTGGCTCCTTCTAACACATAAATACACTGGGAAAAGGTATCCATGAGGGAAGGGATCCTTTTTTAATGAATCTTGTTGTAACCAACTGAGCAGTTGAATAAAGTAGGGGAGCCAGTTCATCCTTCCTCACCCAGTAGCATAACAATTTAGGGTATCTCGTCCAGGATCATAACACATTGGGGGAACTGATTGTAACAGCATCTGCCTTGGAGATACTATTTATATTACTCTTTATACGGTGACATTGTTTCCTGTGGTCAGGTTAATTGGGGGAAATTGCAAAGTCAATTTGAATGCACTGATCTGCCCCCTTTTAATTGGCACACGCTCACCGTGAATGGTAATGGCAGATGAAAACTGAGCTGGCAAAGTGAATTTAAATTTCACATTGATGGCAACAGCTCTTAAATAGTACCAGGTTGGGCATCAGGGTTGGGGTGGGGGGGTGCGTGCCACAGGGTGCAGGTGATTGGGAGGGCATCAAGTGGAGCTGGCAGTAATCTGATGCTTGAGACTCAGGTTAAACATTTACAGACAAACTTAGCTTTTGGGTGGCAGCCACTAGTGCAATTTCAAGAAGAGTTCCTGCGCTGTATATGCACATACTCTAATGCAAGTTTTAGACATGGGCAATGGACCTTCAGCCTTTACCAATATGGTGAATGGAGCGCTTTCAGTTTGGAACATGTGCAGCATTACATGCTACCACTTGCATGGAATGTCTCAGAGTCCTTTCCACACCTCAGTATCTACTTTTGGGGCAGGATTTTGTCAGTAAATCACAATGATCCTCCAAATATCAGGAAATTTGTGCTTTTCTAATAGAAATTCCAGGCCACAGTTTTTTTTTAAATTAGCTGCAGCCAGAATCTTGTCTCAAGCTGGTTTAAATTTTAGTCCTGCTGTCTGCAAAGCAGAGGGGGAGCCAAGCTATTTTTGAACAAACATAAACTGTATGATTTATTCAGTTACAATTATGACAGCTACTTATTTTCAAATGTGGCTTGAGGTTATTCAAAAAGTACTTAAAGATCCAATAAATATTCTTACAGATAAAAAGGAAGAACAGAGCTGATATTTAAATTGAGCTTGGTGAAGTTGAGAGAGGCAGTTAGTTATTCTTCAGTAAATTGTATGAATATGCATTAGCTCCTTCAGTGCATTAAGTGTAAGGTTATACTTTATATACTGAGGCCCATTCTTGGCATCTCATGGAAGAACATAATCACAAATGTGACAGTCCTCTCAAAGGAAAATCTCCCAAGTGTGCTCGCACGTACCAAGCCAAGGAAACTTCACTGACTCAGGCACTTTCACAGGATGCAAGATAGATGGATTCCCAAGGATATTCTGCATGGGGAGGTATGCACCAGAAGACCAGTGGAATACCCAAACTTTCATTGTAAGGATGGTTGCAAGTGTGACATGAGGGCATCCTAGCTAAGTTTGCAGCTGATACAAAGATAGGTGGAGGGACAGGTAGTATTGAGGAGGTGGGGAGGCTGCAGAAGGATTTGTACAGGTTAGGAGAATGGGCAAAGAAGTGGCAGATGGAATACAACTTGGGGAAGTGTGAGGTCGTGCACTTTGGTAGGAAGTATAGAGGCATAGACTATTTTCTAAATGGGAAGAGAATTCAGAAATCTGGAGTGCAAAGGGACTTGGGAGTCCTAGTCCAGGATTATCTTAAGGCTAACTTGCAGGTTGAGTCGGTAGTTAGGAAAGCAAATGCAATGTTGGCATTTATTTCAAGAGGACTAGAATATAAAAGCAGGGATTTGCTGCTGAGGCTTTATAACGCTCTGGTCAGACCACATTTAGAATATTGTGAGCATTTTGGGCCCCGTATCTCAGGAAGGATATGCTGGCCCTAGAGAGGGTCCAGAGGAGGTTCACGAGAATGATCCCAGGAATGAAAGGCTTAACATATGAGGAACGTTTGAGGACTCTGGGTCTATACTCACTGGAGTTTAGAAGGATGAGGGGGATCTGATTGAAACTTACAGAATACTGAAAGGCCTGGATAAAGTGGATGTGGGGAAGATGTTTCCATTAGTAGGAGAGACTAGGACCCGAGGGCACAGCTCAGAATAAAGGGAAGACCTTTTAGAACAGAGATGAGGAGAAACTTCTTTAGCCAGAAAGTGGTGAATCTATGGAATTCATTTCCACAGAAGGTTGTGGAGGCCAGGTCATTGAGTTATTTAAGACCAAGATAGATAGGTTCTTGATTGGTAAGGGGATCAAAGGTTACGGGGAGAAGGTGGGAGAATGAGGTTGAGAAACTTAGCAATCATGATTGAATTGCGGAGCAGACTCGATGGGCCAAATGGTCTAATTTCTGCTCCTATGTCTTATGGTCTTATGATCGTATGAATGCCCTGGAGCTCAATTTTCATACATGGGAAACGTCAGCCCAACAACAGAGGGAAATAATCACATTACCTGTGGGCTGGTGTGTGCCACAATGACCATCAGTAGAAACAAAAGCTTGACAGCAGGTGCCAGTGCCGAAAACAGCACCCAAAATGACAGCTGATAACCACCTCATAAATGTGGCACTTGTGGCAGAACCTGCCTCTCCCTTGGACAACACACTCAGTAAAGGCCAACATTCACACTCCAGCACTACATCAATAGTACGAGAAAAAGAGAACTAATTACCTTTGTGCATTCCCTTAGTGCTTGTCTTCCATGTGCCTTGCCTGCCCCATTGCTCCTACACAGTGCTACGTCAATGGTTGCAGCAGGACTGGTGGAAGGCTGCTGACTTTCACTGGGAGATACTTCAGCTGCCTTGCAGGATGACCTTGAGAAACTCTGGGCCTTGAGGCCCTGATTTCAGAGTGTACCACCTTGTTATGGTGCTCCATAGTCTGGTTGGTAGCAGTCTGTACCTGGATTTTTTTTTGTTATTCGTTCATGGGATGTGGGCAACACTGGCTAGGTCAGCATTTATTGCCCATCTCTAATTGCCCTTGTTCAGAGGGTGTTTTTAAGAGTCAATAATGTGGGTCTGGAGTCACAAGTAGGTCAGATCAGGTAAGGATGGCAAATTTCCTTCCCTAAAGGACATTAGTGAACCAGATTGGTTTTTACAACAATTGACAATGGTTTCATGGTCATCACCAGACTTTTAATTCCAGATATTTATTGATTTCAAATTCCACCATCTGCTGTGGAGGGATTTAAACGCAGACTGCTGCCAGCCGGACACAGACTGCTGCCAGCCGGATACAGACTGCTGCCGGCCGGACTCAGACTGCTACCATCTGGACTCAGACTACTGCCAGTCGGACACAGACTGCTACCATCCGGACTCAGACTGCTGCCAGTCGGACTCAGACTGCTACCATCCGGACTCAGACTGCTGCCAGTCGGACACAGACTGCTACCATCCGGACTCAGACTGCTGCCAGTCGGACTTAGACTGCTACCATCTGGACTCAGACTGCTGCCGGCCGGACTCAGACTGCTACCATCCGGACTCAGACTGCTGCCAGTCGGACTCAGACTGCTACCATCCGGACTCAGACTGCTGCCAGTTGGACACAGACTGCTGCCAGCCGGACACAGACTGCTGCCAGCTGGACTCAGACTGCTGCCAGTCGGACTCAGACTGCTACCATCCGGACTCAGACTGCTGCCAGTCGGACTCAGACTGCTACCATCCGGACTCAGACTGCTGCCAGCCGGACACAGACTGCTGCCAGCCGGACACAGACTGCTGCCAGCCGGACGCAGACTGCTGCCATCCGGATGCAGACTGCTGCCATCCGGACACAGTCTGGATGGCAGCAGTCTGCGTCCGGATGGCAGAAATATGAGTCCGGATGGCAACAGTCTGAGCCCGGATGGCAGCAGTCTGAGCCCAGATGGCAGCAGTCTGAGTCCGGAATGCATCAGTCTGTGTCCGGAAGGCAGCAGTCTGAGTCCGGAATGCATCAGTCTGTGTCCGGAAGGCAGCAGTCTGTGTCCAGATGGCAGCAGTCTGTGTCCGGATGGCAGCAGTCTGAGTCCGGATGGCAGCAGTCTGCGTCTGGTATGCATCAGTCTGCGTCTGGAATGCATCAGTCTGTGTCCGGAAGGCAGCAGTCTGTGTCCGGAAGGCAGCAGTCTGAGTCCGGATGGCAGCAGTCTGAATCTGGATGGCAGCAGTCTGCGTCTGGAATGCATCAGTCTGTGTCCGGAAATAATCAGTCTGCGTCTGGAATGCATCAGTCTGCGTCCAGAAGGCAGCAGTCTGTGTCCGGAATGCATCAGTCTGTGTCCGGAATGCATCAGTCTGTGTCCGGAATGCATCAGTCTGCGTCCGGAATTCAGCAGTCTGCGTCCGGAAGGCAGCAATCTGTGTCTGGATGGCAGCAGTCTGCGTCCGGAATTCAGCAGTCTGCGTCCGGATGGCAGCAGTCTGCGTCCGGATGGCAGCAGTCTGCGTCTGGAATGCATCAGTCTGCGTCCGGAAAGCAGCAGTCTGTGTCCGGATGGCAGCACTCTGAGTTGTACAGCAGCAGTCTGCATCTGGAATGCATCAGTCTGCGTCCGGAAAGCAGCAGTCTGCGTCCGGATGGCAGCAGTCTGTATCCGGAATGCATCAGTCTGTGTCCGGAATGCATCAGTCTGCATCTGGATGGTAGCAGTCTGTGTCCGGATGGCAGCAGTCTGTGTCCGGAATGCATCAGTCTGTGTCCGGAATGCATCAGTCTGTGTCCGGATGGCAGCAGTCTGCATCCGGAATGCATCAGTCTGCGTCCGGAATGCATCAGTCTGCGTCCGGAAGGCAGCAATCTGTGTCCGGATGGCAGCAGTCTACGTCTGGAATGCATCAGTCTGCGTCCAGAAGGCAGCAGTCTGCGTCCGGATGGCAGCAGTCTGAGTTGTATAGCAGCAGTCTGAGTCCGGATGGCAGCAGTCTGCGTCAGGAATGCATCAGTCTGCGTCCAGAAGGCAGCTGTCTGTGTCCGGAATGCATCAGTCTGTGTCCGGAATGCATCAGTCTGTGTCCGGATGGCAGCAGTCTGCATCCGGAATGCATCAGTCTGTGTCCGGAATGCATCAGTCTGCATCTGGAATGCATCAGTCTGCGTCCGGAATGCATCAGTCTGCATCCGGAAGGCAGCAATCTGTGTCCGGTTGGCAGCAGTCTACGTCTGGAATGCATCAGTCTGCGTCCAGAAGGCAGCAGTCTGCGTTCGGAAGGCAGCAGTCTGCATCCGGATGGCAGCAGTCTGAGTTGTATAGCAGCAGTCTGAGTCCGGATGGCAGCAGTCTGCGTCTGGAATGCATCAGTCTGCGTCCGGAAAGCAGCAGTCTGCGTCCGGATGGCAGCAGTCTGTGTCCGGAAGGCAGCAGTCTGCGTCCGGAATGCATCAGTCTGCGTCTGGATGGCAGCAGTCTGTGTCCGGAATGCATCAGTCTGTGTCCGGAAGACAGCAGTCTGCGTCCGGATGGCAGCAGTCTGCGTCCGGATGGCAGCAGTCTATGTCTGGATGGCAGCAGTCTGCGCCAGAATGCTGCAGTCTGCGTCCGGATGGCAGCAGTCTGCGTCCAGAATGCCGCAGTCTGCGTCCGGATGGCAGCAGTCTGCGTCCAGAATGCTGCAGTCTGCGTCCAGAATGGCAGCAGTTTGCGTCCAGAATGCCGCAGTCTGCGTCCGAATGGCAGCAGTCTGCGTCCAGAATGCTGCAGTCTGCGTCCGGAATGCTGCAGTCTGCGTCCGGAAGGCAGCAGTCTGTGTCCGGATGGCGTCAGTCTGAGTTTCATAGCAGCAGACTGAGAGCAGATGGCTGAGTCTGAATGGCATCAGACTGAGAGAGGCTACAGCAGTCTGAGCTTCCGCTGCCTTATTGAGTCATCAGGAGGTTTTATCTAGTGCTGCAGTGGAAGCTGAGACAGCAGCCAGCAGATAGTCCATCATAGATTGTTCTGGAAGTGCAGCTGCCAGGATGGTTCCCATCACTTCCAAGGGGGAAAGACTGGGCTCCAAGCTCTGCATGATACCCTGTGACACATTGGAGCTGGACTCCTCCAGGGGATTGTCTGACAGGCCTAAAATGCACTAAGCATCTTGATGTTCATTGCCATCAGTGTTTTCAGATGGTCTGCCTCAGGTTCTCTTCTGAGTTCCCTGCAGAAAAACTCATTGTATATGAATGCCCTCCAGATAGTTCCACATGAGCTGTCCTATCCCCCCGGTTTGGCTGCAGCCCACACATGCCCGGTGACTCACCACGTGCTGATTCCGATTCTATAAACTAGTCTTTAGCGTTCCAGTATCTGAGCCGGTGGCTGTGAGTGTTAGATCGTAGAGTGTTGGCCCCTTCCTTTTGTTGCTGTGTCATTGCTTTTTCCTGACTGACAAAAAACAATTATAGAGCAGCCTGTGGTGCATCGCTGCAACTTCCTCTTTTATAGAGCGCATGCCTTTAAGAAGGGAAAGTTGCCCGTTTCTTCAGGACACCACTCAGGTCCTTGGAGTTTGCAGAGGATGTCTGCACTGAAACAGAGACAGGGGCTGTGCCAGAGCTGTGTGATGCCATGTTACAATAATGAAAATGAGGTAGGAGACAGATTTTGTGTCTTGCCACCTCTATTCCAACAGGAATGCACATGCCACAAATCATAGCCTCCACACCCAGATATCAGAGTTTCATGCCTGACTAGGTACTTTACAGCCTTCCGGACTGAATATTGAGTTCAACAACTTTAGATCATGAACTTTCTCCTCCTTCCCCACCCCCTTTCTGATCCCCCTTTTTCCAATAATTTATATATTTTTATATTTTTCTTTTCCCACCTATTTCCATTATTTTTAAATGTATTTCCATCCATTGTTTTATCTCGACCTTTTAGCCTATTTCAATTCCGTCCTACCCCACCAGGGCTATCTGTCCCTTGCTCATCCCGCTTTCCACCCTTAATGTCCCCATTAGCACATTCCTTAGCTAATTTCACCACCTTCAACACCTCTTTGTCCTTTGGCTATGACATCTTTTCGCAATCTCCCCCTATCACTGGCCCTCTATCCAGCTCTACCTGTCCCACCCCTTCTCAAACCAGCTTATATTTCATCTCTTTTCTATTTTTCCTTAGTTCTGATGAAGAGTCATTCGGACTCGAAACATTAACTGTATTCCTCTCTGCAGATGCTGTCAGAGTTTTTCCAGGTATTTTTGTTTATGTTCTGCTAATGTGTTGCTCTATTGTTCATTGATGACTAGAGAGAAATCCTATGCCAGCACAGTATAGGTCCAATAGCTAAACATGACTATCAGAAAGATTGTCTGTTTGTTGTTTTTGGTGTGCCACTGAAATCTTTTCAAGGCTTTAGGGAGTTAGGTCTCACCTGTTAGTGAACTAGGGTATGAGAGTCACAAATTCTAGAATATGCAAGGTTGGCTGCAGATTAGGCATATCTCTATCACTGTGTATGAACGCCATCAACTTCATATATTTCAAAATAGTTTTCTGATTACACAGCAAGGTGGCGCCCAATTGAAAGGAATAAACCTGAATTGGAGAAATGCTCATAAATCTCAGACACATTGAAGGAGGTCATACTAGACATCCTGTCATTTCAGAGCAAGTATGTGTACATTTTCCTGCAAGCTCAGGAAAGGTACAACCCTAATGTCCTGTCTTACTTACTCATTTTCACATAGGCATATACACAGACCTCACTCACAGTGATGCAAGCTGTGTGTGAAGAGCCAATATTTCAACGTGAGTCACTTTTCTGTCCTGAGAGAGCTAGAAGAGCTGTCCGGCAGCATTGCCAGAACCCAGTAGAGTTTGCATAAGCAAGCAAATCTCTATACATCCTGCAGGATATTGTTAGTGAGCTTGAGAAGGTAATTGCAGTGCAATTGGCAAACAGTTTCATGCTTCCATTTGTCTTTATTGGGAAAAGATATATCTGTGCCAATGCAGTTTTAGAATGGAATGAAATGGGGGCATAACTATATTGAAAGTGTTGGTACCTTTAACTATCACTGTCAGTACTTCATTACAGTTTGACTGCAGATACCTTGCTGCAGATAACACAGTTCTGCAATCATTTTCCTTTTGACCCAGAGCCTGAAGAGGCAGGTTTCATGGATGTACATACAATTTTACATCACAGAAAAGTCATTTGACCCAAGAGGTCCATGCCAGTCCTTATGCTCCACACAAGCATTTTCCTGAATCATTTATTGGTAGTTGTGCTCGGGATTGCTGATATGATTCATAGCATAATAGCAGATACAGTAAGAACATCTCTAGTGCCTGCTCAACTGCATGTAATGCCTTCCTTCATTTCATGGTAAGAAAGGAAAACATTAATGACATTGTCCCTCATGCACCTGAGTTGCAGATTTTGATATCTGGTTAAATTTATTTGTTATTTGAAATCATGCACACAACACTTATACATTCTTTGTCTGTAGCCATATAAACTCATTTGATTTAATGGATTACATTAATTACTAATGTGAAGATTTTATGGTGATTACTATTAATAGGCAACAAAAGCATTCATTTGGAACCTTAATCATAGATTTCAGGAATTGACACATAGGCCTGAGTTTTATGGTGTCAATGCGGGTGCACGGTGGTCCTGATCTCGTGTAAAATCGCACAAGAAGACAGCGGGGTGGTCACGACATCATCAATATCACCTTCATACAATATTATGGCCAGTGGGCATATGTGGATCTCGGAAGCATGCCCGCTGACAATTAAAGGAGCAATTAGGCCAATTAAAAAGGCAACTTACCAGGATTTTATGTGGCCTGTGCGATTTCATGCTTGGCACACAAGCCACTCAGCCATCACGTTTTTAATTAAAACTCGGCCCAGGGCGGGATAAAGGGCACACAGGATCTTAGTAAGTTGAGTAGGTAGGATTTTGGCTGTGAGTTGGTTGAAGGTGGTTTTCAGACAGTTTCTTGCATTTTCCTTGTGTTCTGGAGGACTCTTTGGTTTACCAGTATTTTCAGAGACTTCAGCGCACTATCCTGTGCAATCTGTATTTCAGCAAATGGGGATTATCTACTCTGCCGAAGGGACCTCCTCAAAAGAGGAGAGGGCCAAAAGGGAGAAAAGTCCAGATGCCTGCAGGCAGTGCCCCAGAGTGTGACCTGTGGAAAGAGATGCACAGCCAGAAGGGGTGCAGGGCCAGTAGGAAGTGCAAGGCAGTGTTTTTGCTTCCTGAACATGTCTGGTGTCCAATGCCGAAGGAGGCTCCTTCTCTCTAGGGACACACTGACCTCTATTTGCCAGATGATTGGCCCAGGGATTGCCTCAAATTGTGTAGGTGGCCACCCTGTGCCAGTGGCTCTTAAGTTTACACTGGCCCTGAATTTTTTTGCCTCAGGTTCTTACCAGGGCTCAATGGGAGATCTATGTGGTGTTTCCGACCTGCTGCCCACAGCTGTGTCAAGCTGGTCACTGACATTCTGTTCAGAAGAGTCAATAACTTCATTCATTTCTGCACCAATGAAGCCAGCCAGGTTGAGCGAGCTAGAGACTTCATTGCAATTGTTGGGTTGTCCCGCATCCAGGAAGCCAAAGGTTGCATGCATGTGGCCATAAAGGACAGAAGCAAAGGTGGTAATTGGGAGGACCATTGGGCTGCTCAAGATGAAGTTCTGTGCCTGGATCGGGGGAGCACTTCAATATCCTCCAGAGCGCATCTCACGTATTGTTGTTGTCTGCTGCGCTCTGCACAATCTGGCTCTGTCAAGGTCTCATTCCAAATGCCACTGCCCTACATCTCTTACGCCCTCCCCCAGTCCTTTCCCTGTCCACTGGACTCTTACCTTCTTCCAAGACTCCGGTCTCTCCATGACCTGTGGCCCTGGCTCCATGCTCACAGGCCATCTCCAGAGCCTCCTCCTCTGCCTGCGTCAAAATCAAGAAGTCGGGCATACCTCCACCTGTTTGTCCTCGTTCCTGAGCATTATGACTCTTCTTCTCCTGTAAGGGCGAAAGTGCTTTCATGAGCTCCACCCCAGCCCCCCCGCCCCCCCCCCCCCCCCCCCACCACCACCAACCCACCCCCCCCCACCCCCCCACCTACATGCCAGACCATACCAGCCCTACTTCCCCCAAGAGACACAGTTGCTGGTGTCCATCACATTGGCACACTTCATCTTTGCATAGATCCAAGCCAACCAGGCACATTTTTTCAGTCTCTCAAGACACAGGGACATGTGTCATTTGGCATTCTGCATTTCACACTCGTGAGCACCAACAAGTCCTGCCACGCACTAAGATATATATACACAGTTCCAAAAGGACTCAGTACTCATGCTGGCAGAGTGCAGAAGGTCTTTGAAATTTTTCTGCACTGGAACCAAGTGTGGCACACACATAGCTGCTCACTTGGGCATCCACGCCTTCTTGGTTTGGTGAGGTGGCCTCCTCTTACCATCCCGCAGATCAATATATCTTGCTGGGCACTCACTTCCTCCAGAAGAACACGTAGGCATTCATCGGTAAAACGAGGGGCAGAGTGCCCATGGGCATTGCCTTCCCACCTGGCATGGGATGCAGGTTCTGATGCCATAATTACTGTTCCAACAGAAAATATAATTCCAGACACTGTCAGACTCAAATACAGTTCCCTAAGGCTTCTGACCACCTCTTTGCAGCCTTCAGGGAGCTTCCTGTGCACTTTTAAATCCCGTCCCCCTGGAACCCCATTGGACCCTGTGCCCACCCTGCTCCCACCCCTGCCAGCAACACTGAGCCAGTCTCAACGCGTTTCACACTGGCCAACTGTTAATCAGCCAGCCAACGTGAAATCGGGGTTGGGAACCAATCATGGGTGGAAGCGGATATGACATCCCGATCACGCTTCCAAGCCAAGCGTAAAATTCAGGCCATAATTATACTGCTTGTGGTAATAATTATTTTGAGAATCATTGCTTTTTGCACAATTACTGCAATCATGCATTTTTTTCAGTTATCCACAGGCATAATTTATTACCGCAGATAAAATTAAAGATCTCAGGCCAAATAATGTAGGAGCAACAAGCTTGAGCAGTGAAACAATCTGGCCTCATTTCTTCTTATAAATTCTTTCATGTGTTCTAAAAACAAAAAGACTAACTAAAAGACTGATAGAGGGACACTTGAAGAAAAGAAACAAATCAATATTTAATCCATACTTTTAGATGTGGACGGCATACACTTTAAGGAATATTTGAAGTCAGAGATTATATCCTCCCTTCTTACACAAAAGCTTAATCACAAATCTGTTCTGTTGAAGAGTCATGCGGACTTGAAACATTAACTGTGTTCCTCTTCACAGATGCTGCCAGACCTGCTGAGTTTTTTCCAGGTATTTTTGTTTTTGGTTTGTGCTAATTAGGTAATTTCTGTTGCAATATGAAGTTGCTGTGCTAGAATTGTTGAAAGGCATTATCATTGATCGTGATGCAATAACTGTTTTAAAATAATTTTTTATAAACTAACCACAATCATTACCATGTGTAGTTTAAATATAACAGTTGGATATCATATCACATCAACATCCTGGGATTACCATTGACCAGATACTGAATTGGACTAGCCATGTAAATACTGTGGCTACAAGAACAAGTCAGAGGCTGGGAATTCTGAGAAGGGTAACTCACCTCCTGACTCCCCAAAGCCTATCCACTATCTACAAGGCACAAGTCAGGAGTGTGATGGAATACTCCCCACTTGCCTGGATGAGTGGAACTTCAACATCACTCAAGCAGCTTGACACCATCCAAGACAATGCAGCCTGCTTGAGTGGCACCCCACCCACCACCTTAAACATTCACTCCCTCAACCACCGATGCACCGTAGCAGCAGTGTGTACCACCTACAAGATGCACTGCAGCAACTCATCAGGACTTCTTCAGCAGCACCTTTCAAACCCATGACCTCTACCACCTAGAAGGACAAAGGCAGGAGAAACATGGGAACGCCACCACCTACAAGTTCCCCTCCAAGCCACACACCATCCTGACCTGGAAATATATCACCATTATCTCACTGTTGCTGGGTCAAAATCCTGGAACTTCCTTCCTAACAACCAGCACTATGGGTGTATATGCTACATGGCCTGCAATGGTTCAAGAAGGCAGCTCACCACCACCTTCTCAACGGCAATTAGGGATGGGCAATAAATGAAACCAGTGACACCCATGACCCACGAAAGAATTAATTTTTTATAAAAATGGTGCAATTATGTTCATTTGTAAGGGTGAAATTCAAATGTTGGAAACCTGAAGTTAAAATAGAAAGTGCTGGAAATGTACAGGAGGTCCTTTAGCATCTGAAAGTGAAAAGGCAATTCATGTTGTTCCCACCTAAAACATTAACCTTTCAGAGTCTGACAAATTTTCTCAGCATTTTCTTCCGGGGATGTGCATGAGAAGCAAATGGAAATAGCCAAAGATATTTCATTCAGAAAGTGAAATTATAGGACACAGCGTCATGTTGCAGGACTCACACCACAGTCTTCTAAAATTACAACTTGTTTTCTGACATTGAAGAAGAGTTATTAAAAGCATTTTTATTTAACAAATTTTGGGAGAAAATTTGGATAGGCTTGAAAATGGGCACGGATCTCGATGCACAACTAACCACGTCATTTGTTCCGAGCAGGCAAAGCGCAACTTCGTAAATTATAGTAGCTTGCAGCCCAAAGCTAAATGCACTGCTTTTTGGCTGTATGTCTCAACAGAGGGTTCAAATTCGTACAAAGCTAGTGCCAGTTAAAGCTAGCTTACACTACTTAAAACCAGCAAGCACTTCTTAAAGGGGAGGTGCATTCTGGCTGCAGCTAGTGCTGGACCTGGTTGCAGAAAACATTCTGG
Source organism: Carcharodon carcharias (assembly GCF_017639515.1). Taxonomy (NCBI): domain Eukaryota; kingdom Metazoa; phylum Chordata; class Chondrichthyes; order Lamniformes; family Lamnidae; genus Carcharodon; species Carcharodon carcharias. The sequence continues at coordinate 91,688,179 of NC_054484.1, read as the reverse complement.
GAAGGAAAATGAGTGGAGATGATGCAGCAAGGAAGAGAACATGCTCCCTGGTTCTCTGATGTAGTAACTGAGACCCTGGAGCAGGAGGTGGACAGGAGGGGAGAGGTTCTCTACTTCAGGGGGGGCCAGGAGGCCCTCCAGGCAGATACTGAGAAGGCAATAGGGGTAGATAGCTCTCACTATCAATGTAAGCAGTTTGACCCCTAAAACTTAGATGGGATGCAAGAAGAAGTTTAATGAGCTGACACGGGTGGCCAAGGTCATTGAATGCATCTTCATATGCCATATCCTTACAGATGAACCACAAGCCTCACACACTATTCCATTCACAACGCCCACAAAGGCCCAGCGGTGCGAGAGGGCATCCTCCAAGACTATCTGCAGTCTCCTCCAGTGAAAGTCAGCAGTCTCCCACTAGTCATGCTGTTGCCACTGGGGCAGCACTGTTTAGGAGCACTTGGTCAGGTCAAGGCAACTATAGGACAGGCACTAAAGAATTGCAAGGGGTGATTGGTCAACTTTTGTATGGGCATTTAATGGTTTATTTGGTAAAGTTGGTTTGGACTTGTTTTGTGGTGGCTTTTATTTTAGCTTTGGGCCAAGGTGGTCAGTGTCATAGGGACGTTGAGATATGTCATTATTGCACATTGGGTTTTGGGGCTGTGTTCATGGGAACCATAAGTGGTTGAGGCGATTGCAGTCAGCTCAGCTAGAAAAGGGGCTGTGCTGTTTTCCTCTTTCCTTCCTCCTCCTCCTGCTTTTATCCTCTTCACTCTCCTCTTCAGCTTTTCACTGTATCTCTAAAGGGAAGGGCTGAGTCCTCATGATGGCAAGGTTGTGCAGGATATAGCAGACCATGATGAACCGTGACCCATGCTCTGCTAAGTGATATAGGGCTCCTCCTTTACAGTACAGGCAGCGGAACTGATGGTTGAGCACCCCAGTGGTCTACTTGATGAAGTTTCGTGTGGCAGCATGGATATCATTATATTTATGCTGGCCATATGTGGATGATTACATACATTATTCATGAGCCAAGTGATCAACAGATAGCCCTTGTTGCTCAGCGGCCATCCTCTGATTCAAAGTGGTGGCTCAAATAATGAATGAATACTACACTGGCACAGAATGAAGGCATTGTGACTACACCCAGGATACAGGGCATTCACCTGCATGGTATGCTGACAATGGTTGCACACCAACTGCCCATTCGGATTCCACACTTTGGGGTGTGGAATCTCTCTGAACTTAGATGCGGTGCCCACAAAGCCAGGTGTGTTGTTGGCACCCTGTTCCTTGGGACACCCTCTATCCTGGCAAAATCATGTGCATGCTTCGCCTGATTCTCTCTGGTCAGAGAAAATACAATGTACTCCCTTCTCCAGTCACCTTCCTTGTACTGCAGTGGACCATGAATTAGGAGATGTTAGAAATGTTGCCTGAAACAAGCCCCAAGAAAATAAATTCCTACGAAAGTCACCTTCTCAGCCCCTGGCAGCACCTGCTCTTAAGCTGCAGGTTTGCCTACAAGAAGTGGCAGATTTTCATGAACACCTTCTTTGTAAAATGACAAACAGGCTGTTCCGGACTTAGGTTCAACTTATAGAAATGCACCCTGAAGACCCTAGGGGGATAAAGCCTTCCACTGAAACCCCTTCTGCCATTCTTCCTGCTCTGTAAGTAACTTGTCCACCTCTGGGTCATCTCTGTTGAATCTCTCTAGTCATGCTGCAGGCCAAGAGGGATGATAACTCCACCCTCCCTGAGTAGAATCAAGTGATCTGACACAAATCCTTGAACCAAGGCCTTCTCCACATGTCAACTTCTACCCTGTGTCAACTTGAACAAATTTAGACAGGAATAGAAAATGCTCAGCACTTCTACAAACTCAGGCACAGCCAGTAGAAATTAATCAGCAGCTAACCTGAAAGTAGTTGATGATCCCTTTAAATAATGTTGGTGTGGAGATGGTAGCAGATGTAATATGTCTAGGGCATGTCTAGGGTATGTCTAGGATATGTCTAGAATATGCCTGGGAGTGCTGCTGCAGGTTGGGGGGTGGGGGGGTGGGGGGGGGGGTGGGTGGGGGGGCGGGTGTGGTGGTGGGGGGGGGTTGGTGGCGGTGGTGGGTGGTGAAATTGTGTGAGACACATTCTTCACTGAAGGAGTCTATGATTGCTCATGTTTGTACTCTGTGCGTACATTCAAGAGAACACTGTTCATTATAATAAAGGCCTTTGAATATTACGACTAGGTACAAATCCTAATATGGTGTCAGAAGTAAACATCAACTAAGTGTAAATACTCATGGAGGACAAACTACACACGAATACCAACGCTAAAAAGAAAGGGACACAGCAGCATGGCGAAATTCAGCTCACCAGACAAATTCGACTTCAGCCGCCCGGAGCAGTGGCCTAGGTGGAAGCAGCACTTTGGCCAATACAGGATCGCCACCAAGTTGAGCAAGGAGCCTGGTGAAGTCCAGTTATGCACACTAATTCATGTGCTGGGGAAGGAGGCAGAGGAAGTCATTAAAATGTTCTCGTTTGAGGCGGATGAGGAAAATGATTTTGACAAAGTGCTCGAGAAACTGACTGCGTATTTTGTGCCCAGACGTAATGTCATTCATGAAAGAGCAAAATTTCAACAAAGCGTGCAAAAGGAGGGCAAATCAGTCGAAGAGCATAGCAGGAGCTTGAATGAACTAGCAGAAACGTGCGAGTTGGGGGAAAAGAAAAAGGAAAATATCCGGGACAGACTCATGACTGGCATCACTGATAAAGAAATGTCCCAGAAGCTACAGTTACAGCCCCACTTGATGCTGGAGAAAGCTATACAGCTAGCATGTCAGTCAGAAAAGATAAAATTGGAGATGCAAGAACAAATGATTAGCAATGCATTATGTGAAGTGTTTTAGAAAGTTGATAAACGAACAGGGGCTGAGTGGATGAAAAAGGGGCAGAAAAGGCAGCGTACTAAGAAAAACACATATTTGAAACAGGGTGATGACAGCACATTTCATAAGCAAGGCCAGACACTCACAGCCACGAAAAGCTTGAAATGTACTCATTGTAGCAGAGCACGCACTCAGCGAGATCATTGCATTGCAAGATATGCTGAGTGCTACAAATGTAAGAAAGTAGGCCACTTTGCTGCGGTTTGTCACACACATGTGGTCAATGAAGTAACTGCAGGCGATGTGAGAAATAAAGAAGACAAATTCCTTTTCCTTGGCTCTGAAACACACATAAATGACGATAGCAAACCTTGGAGAGCAGGCCTTCCAATTCAAAGAACAGTTGTGAGTTTCAAAATAGATACTGGAGCAGACACTAGCATAATTTCTGACAAAACATACTTTACCTTGAAGACTCCTACGCAGCTCAATAGCAATAATGTCACTCCTGACAGTCCAGGAGGGAAACTGCAATGCTGGGGAAAAATCCTTGCAAAAACACAGTACAAAGCGAGACATTACCAGTTTACTGGGCACATGATTAATGGGACGCCAGTGAATAATTTGCTGGGACATGGTGTGGCCACAGCAATGGGCTTAGTTTAGCAAGTTGACGAAGTCCACTGTGATATCTTTGGAGAAATTGGACTGCTTAATATCACACCAGTTAAAATCACCATTAAAGAAGGTGCAGTGCCTACCAGTATCCCAAGTGCAAGGAGAATTTCACTGTCAATGCTCCCCAAAGTCAGAAAAGAATTGGAATGTATGGTCAACAGTGGTGTCACTGAAGAGATCAAAAGCCAACTGAATGGTGTGCCCGATGGTACCTATGCCTAAGAAAAATGGGTCAATTCGAATCTGCGATCTGAAGACTTAACAACACAGTACTGAGAGAAAAATTGATCCCTCCAGCACTCAATAACATCCTCCCAAAGCTAGCCAACGCCAGAGTGATTTCATTGCTGGATACTACGTGGAGGCCATCGTGGAGATGAAGCCTCCAGAGAATGTCTCAGAATTATGCAGGATCCTAGGCATGATACATTACCTTGGCAGATTCCTACACAATCTTTCTGATGTCACAAGTCCCTTGACTGCACTGTTGGGGAGTGATGCATGCTGGAACTGGATGCTAGCACAAGAGCAAGCCTCTGTGAAGGTAAAAGATGTGATTTCAGAGGTTAAAAACAAAAAAACTGCGGATGCTGGAAATCCCCACCACTGAACATCAAGCCATTGTTTCCAGGACTGTCACTGACCTCATTTCCTCTGGGGATCTTCCTCCCACAGCTTCCAACCTGACAGTCGCCCAACCTCGGACGGCCCGCTTCTATCTCCTACCCAAAATCCACAAACAGAACTGCCCCGGTAGACCGATCGTCTCAGCTTGCTCCTGCCCCACAGAACTCATTTCTCGTTATCTTGACTCCCTTCTCTCTCCCCTTGTCCAGTCCCTTCCCACCTACATCCGTGATTCCTCTGACACCTTACGTCACATCAACAATTTCCAGTTCCCTGGCCCCAACCGCTTCCTCTTCACCATGGACGTCCAATCCCTCTACACCTCATCCCCCACCAGGATGGTCTGAGGGCCCTTAGCTTCTTCCTCAAACAGAGGCCCGAACAATCCCCATCCACCACTACTCTCCTCCGTCTGGCTGAATTTGTTCTCATGCTGAACAATTTCTCCTTCAACTCTTCTCACTTCCTCCAAATAAAAGGTGTGGCTATGGGTACCTGCATGGGCCCCAGCTATGCCTGTCTCTTTATGGGGTATGTGGAACATTCGTTGTTCCAATCCTACTCAGGCCCCCTTCCACAACTCTTTCTCCGGTACATCGGTACCGCTTCATGCTCTCGTCGGGACTTGGAAAAACTTATTAATTTTGCTTCCAATCTCCACCCCTCCATCATTTTCACGTGGTCCATCTCTGACACTTCCCTTCCCTTCCTTGACCTCTCTGTCTCAATCTCTGGTGATCGACTGTCCACCAATATCCATTACAAACCCATCGACTCCCACAGCTACCTTGACTACAGCTCCTCACACCCCGCTTCCTGTAAGGACTCCATCCCATTCTCTCAGTTCCTTCGCCTCCGTCGCATCTGTTCCGATGATGCCACCTTCAAAAATAGTTCCTCTGACATGTCCTCCTTCTTCCTTAACCGAGGTTTTCTACCCACGGTCATTGACAGGGCCCTCAACCGTGTCCGGCCCATCTCCCGCGCATCCGCCCTCATGCCTTCTCCTCCCTCCCAGAAACATGATAGGGTCCCCCTTGTCCTCACTTATCACCCCACCAGCCTCCGCATTCAAAGGATCATCCTCCACCATTTCCGCCAACTCCAGCATGATGCCACCACCAAACACATCTTCCCTTCACCCCCCCTATCGGCATTCCGTAGGGATCGCTCCCTCCGGGACACCCTGGTCCACTCCTCCATCACCCCCTACTCCTCAACCCCCTCCTATGGCACCACCCCATGCCCACGCAAAAGATGCAACACCTGCCCCTTCACTTCCTCTCTCCTCACCGTCCAAGGGCCCAAACACTCCTTGCAAGTGAAGCAACATTTCACTTGCATTTCCCCCAACTTAGTCTACTGCATTCGTTGCTCTCAATGTGGTCTCCTCTACATTGGAGAGACCAAACGTAAACTGGGCGACCACTTTGCAGAACACCTGCGGTCTGTCCGCAAGAATGACCCAAACCTCCCTGTCGCTTGCCATTTTAACGCTCCACCCTGCTCTCTTGCCCACATGTCTGTCCTTGGCTTGCTGCATTGTTCCAGTGAAGCCCAACGTATACTGGAGGAACAACACCTCATCTTCCGACTAGGCACTTTACAGCCTTCTGGACTGAATATTGAATTCAACAACTTTAGGTCGTGAGCTCCCTCCCCCATCCCCACCCCCTTTCTGTTTCCCCCTTCCTTTTTTTCCCAATAAATTATATAGATTTTTCTTTTCCCACCTATTTCCATTATTTTTAAATATTTTAAAATCTTTTATGCTCTCCCCACCCCCACTAGAGCTATACCTTGAGTGCCCTACCATCCATTCTTAATTAGCACATTCGTTTAGATAATATCACCAACTTTAACACCTATGTGTTCTTTTGTTCCATTGTTGTTGACATCTTTTGATGATCTGCTCCTATCACTGCTTGTTTGTCCCTACAACCACACCCCCCCTCCACTTCTCTCTCTCTCTCTCTCCGCACCCCCCCACACACCTTAAACCAGCTTATATTTCAACTCTTTCTTGGACTCGAACTCAAGTCGAAGGGTCATGAGTACTGGAAACGTCAACTCTTTTCTTCTCCGCCGACGCTGCCAGACCTGCTGAGTTTTTCCAGGTAATTCTGATTTCAGAGGTTCCTGTGTTAGCCTTCCATGACAGTACAAAGCCTACTGTTGTCAGCGCTGATGCCAGCAGCTACAGCCTCAGTGGAGTCCCACTGCACAGCCATGATGGAGAGTTGAAACCTGTTGCTTGTTGCTCCAGAACACTGAGAGATGCAAAAATGCGGTATGCACAAGTTGAGAAGGAGTGTTTAGCAGCTCTTTGGGCCTGTGAGGAGTTATCTAAGGCCAGAATTTTTCACTGAGCGGGTGGGCACATACCTGACTTGCTCAAGCGTAAAATAGCACATGATGTTGGGTGAGCATCCTGACGTCATAGCGCACTCGCACAATATTTCGGTTGGTGGCTGCGCGCTAAACTCAGAAGTGCGCCCGCTCACAATTAAGAAGGCTAATAAGCCCATTAATGGTGCAATTAACTGGGATTTTTCATTGCCTGTCCAATGTTATAGTTGGTGGGCAGGAGAATCAGCCAGGAGGCCCTTGTATTTTTCAGGAAACCTCGCCCAAAGGCGGGATGAGGTTTCCATTATTAAATTAAAATAAATAAAAATCTAAACACTGAATTTTTATAATGCCTACGCTCAGGTGACTGCTTGTGTTCAATGGACATTTTTTTCCGGATTTAAAAATCTTTATTTGATACTTTTAAACTCTTCAGCTCCCTGAGGCAGCTCTCTGCCTTCAGGGAGCTTTCTGTGAGTGCTCCCCACACTTGTGCTGACTTCAGCACTCGCCCTCCTCCCGCCCCCAACCCAGGCAGGGCTGATCACATCAGTGCACGCTTCACACTGGCTGTCAATTGGTCAGCCAGCATGAAATCGCGGTCGGGGGCCGATTGTGGGCGGCGGTCCATTCCCTGGCTGCTCCCAGGCCCTCCAGTCGTGCCCGTGTGCTGACCTAAAAGTCCCGCCCTAAGTATTTGTATGGCCTAGATACATTCACACTGCACACAGGTCATAACCCTCTCATCCCTTTGATTAACAGCAGAGACTTAGGCTGTGTGCCATTGCACTGCCAACGACTTCTAATGTGAATGATGAGATACAACCCACAAGCAGAATATGTGCCTGAGAAGATTCTTGTCGTGGCAGACATGCTGTGAAAACATCCTCTACCTGCTGTCCACCTTGAGGTGGCTGACCTGAATGAGGAGATTGACATGTATGAGGACACAACACATTCTGCACAACCAATGTCCAAAACTAAACTAGAATCGGTGAAGCAACAGACAAGTACCGTTTCTGACCTGCAGACTGTGATCCACTATGTCAGGTCTGGATGGCCAAGCTAAAGTGCCAGAGAATGTGAAGGTTTACTTTACCCAGAAAGACTGCCTCTCAGAGTCAAGAGGGTTTCTGCTGCATGGCAACTGAGTAACCGTCTCAAGGAGTTTGCATAATGAGATTTTGGAACGGTTGCACGGAAAGTCACCAAGGCAACACCAAATGTCGCGAAAGAGCCAAACTGAGTGTGGTGGCCTGGTATCAGGAAAGACATAGGCCTGAGTCTTCTGGTCAGCATGCGGAGTGACCCCCGCTCGCCGATGCATAAAATGATGCGCGGTGACATCAGGCGTGCATCCCGACGTCATCGTGCGTCATACCCAGATCCTCGGTTCAGAGGGCATGAACCAGAGCCGGCTGCGGCCCACCGAACTGTCAAAGGCCTATTAGGGCTATTAATTAACTAATTAAATTGCTTCTCAGGGCTGCCCGTCCAACCTTAAGGTTGGTGGTGGCAGGCGAAGAGCCCAGGCGGCCTTTGCATTTTTCATAGAACCTCATCCATGGGCGGGATGAGGTTTCATGAAGGTTTTATAACTTTAATAAAACATTCTTTAATAAAATTCATAGACATACCTCAGCTCATGTGACACTGTCACATGAGGGGACATGTCCGATTAATTTTTTCAAATCTTTTTTTCAGGTTTTCACAATGAAATAAATCTCCCCGAGTCAGCTTTGTGCCTCAGTGAGATTTCTGCACTCTTTCGCAGGCCGCAACTCTCCCTCCTCTTCCTGCCTGCACAGGGAGCACTCAGCACTTCCGGGTTTGCGTCACACTTGGCGGGCCTTAATTGGCCCGCCGATGTAAAATAGCTACGCACCTGCCTGTGTCCGCTCCTGCCCAGCCCGCATGATGGGGAGAAAATTCTCCCCGTAGAAACTAGGGAGGGGACATGTATGCTTTTCCAAATAGCTAAACTTACCCAACAGAGGGAGCCACTGATGACCACACCACTGCCAGAAAGATCCTGGAAGAGAGTGGGAGCTGATCTATGCAAACTGCAGAAGCGATACTAACTAATTGTCACAGATTACTTCTCTAGACACCTGGAAATCGCTGACTTACCGAACATGGGCAGTGACACTGTGATATCCAGACTGAAGAATATCTTTGCTCACTGGGGGCTGTACAAACGAACTTATCACCGGCAACGGGCCCCAGTTCACAGGCAAGGGGTTTGCTGAGTTTGTCAGAGTGTATGACTTTCAACATTTAACGACCAGTCCATATTATCCACAGGCCAATGGGGAAGCGGAATGAGCTGTGCAGACTGCCAAGAAGATTCTGAGTCAGGATAACCCATTTCTAGCCCTGTTGAGCTTCAGAGTTACTCCATTTCAAGCAACTGGATTTAGTCAAGTTCAGCTCATGCTTGGCAGACAGCTCAGAACTAGTGTTCCCACAATAGAAGGAAACCTGTTGCCTGAATGGCCTGACTTCAAGTTAGCCCGTAAAGCTGAGGATTCAGCTAAAGCACGCTACAGACACATGTACAACAGACAAGTTAAAGAGCTGCCCATCCTGTGTCCTGGTGAAGAGGTTGCGGTGAAGCTGGATGAAGAGCGAGGTTGGACTACCAAAGCTACGGTGCTGCAGCCGCCTGACATGTCAAGATCCTGCCTAATCCAATCAGAGAAGGGTACCTTCCACTGGAACAGACATCATCTGAAACCTATCAGAGGACAAGCTTCAAATGTGGAAGACCTTGAAGATGTCAGCTCTGAAGTTTCACCAGCTAGTGACACGTCACAAGGCCCACCAGATTCCTAGAGCCCACAGAGAATCACATCCAGAGGCCAGATTGTTAGAAAACCGGTGCATTATAGAGACTATGGGCAGAAAATTGCCATCGGCATGTGGGGGCGGGCCCGACACGGCAACGCATAAAATGACGCGAGATGACGTCGGGCGTGCGTCCTTAAGGTTGGCGGGCAGACAAAGAGCCCAAGTGGCCTTTGCATTTTCCAGGAAACCTCATCCACGGGCGGGATGAGGTTTCCTGAAGGTTTTATAAAATTAAAAATAAAGTTTGTATACTTCCCAGCTTTTCAAAAACTTATTTTTGAAGCTCCATGCCTCAGGGAGATTGCTGCACTCTTTCCTGTGCATGCGTGAAAGAGCACAGGCCCCGACTCTCCCTTTTTTCCCCTGCCTGCACAGGTAGCGCTGAGTGCTACCGGCCGTGTGTTACGCTGGGCGGGCCTTAATTGTCCCACCTGCGTAAAATGGTGGTGCGCAGCCAATCGTGGGCGGTGGTTGGCTCCGCGCCGCACCCATCTGTTCCCACCCAGCCCGCCCGCCATAGGTAAGATTCTACCATTTAGGACCTGATCTAGCTAACACATAGCTAGCTCCTTGAGGCAGGATAACCCTCAGCGGCAGTCTACCCAGTTGTCTTAGAGAGAGAACTAGACCTGTGTATTAGTTAAATGTTTGATTAGGAAGTTCATGTAATATGTTAAAAAGTGAAAATGTTAAGGTTACTTTCTGGCTAATGACTATTTTAATGGTCTTTACTCATGATACAGGAGACTTGTTAGCGACATCCACTGTTCTTTACTGAAAAGGTGGGAGGGCTGGTGGTGTAATGATATGTCTAAGTAAGAACTTTAGTCATAGGAACTTTTGTAGTCTGGGGCCAGGATTTTGTCCTCGTTGGGTGGACTCGGCGGGGGTAAATGGGAGCCACCATGAAAGCCACTGCCCCCACGATCGGGCCCCAACCTCAATTTCACACTGGTGGCCAAATTAAGGCCCGCCCAGTGTGAAACATGCACTGCAGTGCTCAGCGCTTCCTGGATCGGGGCGGGAGCAGGATGAGTGCACAAGTTCTTGCATGCGCACGAGTGCAATCAATGAAAGCTCTCTCAAGCACAGAGCTGCCTCAGGGAGCTGAAGATTTAAAAAATGAAAAATAAAGAATTTTAAAATGTTAAGAAACATATCCCCTCTATCACATGAGCAGGGACATGTTATGAATGAAATGTTAAAACTTTTATTAAATTTTTAAATGCTGTTGGAAACCTCATCCTGCCCGTGGATGAGGTTTTCTAAATAATCCAAAGGCTGCTTGGCCTTTTTGCCAAGCAAATACTTTAATTCAATTGGTACTTTAATGGCCTTAATAGGCCTGTTGATTGTCGATAGGCGTGCTGCCGACACCTGCAAGTGACTGCCGACCGAAGTATTGTGTGAGTGCGCGATGATGTTGGGACACTCACCCGATGTCATGGTGCATCATTTTATGCTCGATCAGGTTGGACGCATGCCCTAGGAGTGCTGCTGTGTGTGGGTGCAGCGTGGGGCAGTGGCGGGAGGGGGGCTGGGGTGGCGCGATATTGTGTGAGACACATTCTTCACTGCAGGAGCCCATGCTTGCTCATGTCTGCATTCTGTGTGTACATTCAATAGAACATTCAACTGTTCATTGTAATGAACGTCTCCGCATATTACGATTAGGTACAAATCCTAATAGCAGATGTTGGCGATGAGGGGAGCATGGGGTGGGATGGGGTTCCTTCCTGCTGCTGAATGTGTTCAGCTACATGTGCTTAGCTGGAGTGACAAGATCAAAAATGGCAGTCATGATCTATCTACTTGGCATAAATTTGGTACATATTATTAATGCCCATGCTAATGAGCTCACCAAATGCATGATCCACAAGAGAAGTGTATGCGTGCAGCACAAGTAACATTTTTGGAATCGAGGTGGCACCTATACCACAAAAACTACAGGTGCTACAGAACCACAGATTGCGACCTTTGTGTTTTCAAAAAAGCTAGACAAATTACATTGACATTTTTCACAGAGTAAAGAGAAAAACGTTAGCTGTTAAACTTTGCTATGATCTTTGTGGATAAACTCTGAACTGTTTCCTAAAATTATGATAAATAACTCTTCAAAGATTCAGTGTCTCAGAGGAGTGGTTCATTTCCAACAATGGCACTCTAACCTCCCTCAGTAATCTCACCAATCTAACCAGGAGGGGACTCAAAGAGGCCTATCTAATTATATCCCAGAATTGCAGAGAGAAGGGTGCAGGTGATGTATCTGTGGGGTCAACGGATTGGCTAGGCAGCTAACCTGTTATGTAGCTGAAATCAGTCTGCACAGCATCAAAAACATAACCTGAACTTTGAGCTTACCTTTTGTCATCTGCTGTTTCGCTATCTTGAAAACAGACAAAAGTAGAAAAAAAACATTACAGGCAGTGATTTATGTTGTATAATATATTGTATTGCTATAAATTACACAACAGATCTTTGTGCAGGATTAATGACATGAAACACTGAAAAATACCTTAGTGCTGCACCTAGGATGTGCTCATCATGAGTTTGAGATACCTGGCTGTTCTTTATCCGGCAATCAGCAATTTGTTTTGGTTGACAAGATTCTGCCCTCGTGTCTGCTTCACATGCATTTACCATGAGCCAGTTTCACCTCTTTTGAATGTTCTGCAATTCTTTTGGATCAATGCTAGTTTTCCAAATTTTTATTAACTTCAGAGAATTTTAACCCTAGCATTTTAGTTTTCACTTATTTTAGGCAACCATCTGTTGGAGCCAATAAAAATAATGCAAGGCTAGGGCCAATGTGCATGCAATGCTTTTTTTGGTGGGGGGGGTGGAGGTTGGTAGAGAAAAGACATGCTTGTAATTTTTCAAGCTGCAACACAACTAGAGACCAAGATTCACCTGGATACTGGATAACACAGCTAGCAAAGCAGGTTCTTGCTGTTTGTTGGTGAGAGCTTTTCAGCTTGTAAATGTCTCCGTTGTGTGGTTTCATGGCTTGTGGCTGTTGCTTTCTTGAATAAGGTTGGTGCTCCCTTGTGTGAATGCATTGACTAGCTTTATTTTACAATTAGTGCAACAAATGAGGTGTCAAACTTAAAATGTTCTGATTGGAATCTTCCTATAGAAAGTAATTCATAGAGAATTTTTCACTCATCATCCCCTTCAGTAATTTCTGGTAACCACTTTTGTGTGCCACTTTCCAAGTTATGGAATGATGGGCATAGTTACAGGTTAGGCTATGACAAGCCAATGTTCCAACACACTTTCAGTGTATTTCCTTATCTTTACATATCATAGGTCTACATATAAAGTTGCATTTCCTGAAGACCAGGGATTTGTTTGGGGAAAGACCTTTTGCTGGCATTGGTGGGCATGAAGCCAGTCATCAGGGTACTCTTGAGCTAATCTCCTGGCGTAAATGGACTAGAATTAAGGGCCTTGTGTATGTCAAAGCTTATGATCTCAACAGCAGATAAAAGAGGAGAGAATAATGAGCATCTATCCTTGAGGCTCCTCCGCAGTTGTAACTTATTTCATGGTACTCTGCATGTTCCCAAAACCCTCTCAAATGGCTTCATAGATCTCAGAGTAGCACTGACCTATGTTGTCTGAGAGTCCATGCAAGGAGTTCTAATGAATCTTAGGGGACTGCATGAAAATCTGCTGTTGATCAATATGTGAAGCTTGATGTACAGCCTTTGTTGGCCCCAGATTGGCTTTAATCCAATGTTCCCCCGATCATACTCATTTCATTCCACCTGAATGACCTACCCACGGTCACCCCGTTGACAGGGCCCTCAACCGTGTCCGGCCCATCTCCCGTGCATCCGCCCTCACGCCTTCTCCTCCCTCCCAGAAACATGATAGGGTCCCCCTTGTCCTCACTTATCACCCCACCAGCCTCCGCATTCAAAGGATCATCCTCCGCCATTTCCGCCAACTCCAGCATGATGCCACCACCAAACACATCTTCCCTTCACCCCCCCTATCGGCATTCCGTAGGGATCGCTCCCTCCGGGACACCCTGGTCCACTCCTCCATCACCCCCTACTCCTCAACCCCCTCCTATGGCACCACCCCATGCCCATGCAAAAGATGCAACACCTGCCCCTTCACTTCCTCTCTCCTCACCGTCCAAGGGCCCAAACACTCCTTTCAAGTGAAGCAGCATTTCACTTGCATTTCCCCCAACTTAGTCTACTGCATTCGTTGCTCCCAATGTGATCTCCTCTACATTGGAGAGACCAAACGTAAACTGGGCGACCGCTTTGCGGAACACCTGTGGTCTGTCTGCAAGAATGACCCAAACCTCCCTGTCGCTTGCCATTTTAACACTTCACCCTGCTCTCTTGCCCACATGTCTGTCCTTGGCTTGCTGCATTGTTCCAGTGAAGCCCAACGTATACTGGAGGAACAACACCTCATCTTCCGACTAGGCACTTTACAGCCTTCCGGACTGAATATTGAATTCAACAACTTTAGGTCTTGAGCTCCCTCCCCCATCCCCACCCCCTTTCTGTTTCCCCTTTCCTTTTTTTTCCCAATAAATTATATAGATTTTTCTTTTCCCACCTATTTCCATTATTTTTAAATATTTTAAAATCTTTTATGCTCTCCCCACCCCCACTAGAGCTATACCTTGAGTGCCCTACCATCCATTCTTAATTAGCACATTCGTTTAGATAATATCACCAACTTTAACACCTATGTGTTCTTTTGTTCTATTGTTATTGACATCTTTTGATCATCTGCTTCTATCACTGCTTGTTTGTCCCTATAACCACACCAACCCCCTCCACTTCTCTATCTCTCGCTCTCCGCCCCCCCCCACAACTTAAACCAGCTTATATTTCAACTCTTTCTTGGACTCGAACTCAAGTTCTGTCCGAGGGTCATGAGGAGTTGAAACGTCAACTCTTTTCTTCTCCACTAATGCTGCCAGACCTGCTGAGTTTTTCCAGGTAATTCTGTTTTTGTTTTTGACCTACCAATTGTTCCTCATATTCTTTTGTTCCTATGCTTGAGAGTTACTGATGTGAAGAACTGGTTCTTTTCCTCAACAAAAAGCAAAAAAGAATATATGATAGTATATCTTGTGCAGTCAATTGTTGTTCACATAGTAGCAAAGCCATTGCAAAATCTTGCATGAGGGAAAGATGTGGTTCCTTGTTAGTCACTATTTAAGTGTTCAGTGCTAGGAAGAGGATGTTGAAGCAAACCTATCATCTTGTTGGTTTGGCACAAACCGCCAAATACGTCCTCAACCATTATGGTAATTGTAACTTATATCACAGCTCACTGGGCATGGTGCACTGTAATATCAAGCCCCACTGTTCCCCGAGCCAAAACAAATGTGAAAAATTTGAACAAACCATCAGATTGCCCCAATTCTACCTAATTGTTTAATTTAGGTTAACAGGATATGAGCACCAGGTTTGTAAACTTAACAAGTAAATAATTATTAAACAAATTGTTCTTAACCAGTGGCAAAATAAAGAAATATGAACTGCTAACTTTTAACTCTATAACTTGAACTCTACCCCTTCTTAACCTAAGCACAAGCATACACACACACACACACACACACACATAAGACATACAAAACATAGATTTTAAGGGCAAGATAAAACAGTTCAATAGCACCAATCTGAAGTATGAGATTAGATGAATTGATTTTGATTGATGTCTTCCAAAATTCCTTGCAGTTCATTATTAATGACACGAGATGGTCTTCCAGCACTTTCAGTCTGTAGTTCACTGGTTGAAAAGTTGCTTTTCAATGTCTCTTCTGGTGATTTTCCCCTTTTCCTCTTGATAGGGTGTTTTTCAGAGACAGCAGGTGACAGAAATATGAAGAAAAAGCCAGCTAGCTATCCTTGTAGATTTACTAGAATCTTACAAACAGAGGAGAGAGAGGTTTTAGGTGTGTTCTTTTTGCAGGCTAGGATCTCTCTGCTCACTGCTATCGTACAAAACCTTGGTCACCTAATCAGGAGCCAATTAAAATGTTGTTGCTAGGCAGCTCCCCTTAGTTCAGGACCCCTTTTTTTCTAATGTGGCACACTCTGTTCCAGGAGATAACAACATTGTGTATTCCCCATCCTGTTCCAGTGAACATATCTTTCAACTGCAGCCATGGTAGTTTTTAAAGCCACAGTCCAAGAAAAATAAAAAAATAGGTTCTTTACACTTAAGGTATTGGTGTTAAAGTGGGCAATATCACTGGAACTGAAAATCAAGAGAATGGTTGTCTGAAGAGATATTACACATTTTACTCTATTGCCCAATGCAAAAAATTTCCCCGGCTTACTCACGTGGCTGCACCTCAATGCTGAGGGATTGTACATTATGGCAGCTACATTGTTGCAGGTTAACTGGTCTATTGCCAGTGCATTTTCTCTGTTGGTGAGAGCACTTTTTTTGTTTATTCACAGGATGTGGGCATCACTGGCTATAGCATTATTGCCCATCTGTAATTGCCCTTGAGAAGGTGGAGGTGAGCTGCCTTCTTGAACCACTGCCTTCAATGTGGTGCAGGTACACCCACAGTGCTGTTAGGGAGGTCCAGGATTTTGACCCAGTGACAATGATGGAACGGCGATATATTTCCAAGTCAGGATGGTGAGTAATTTGAAGGGGAACCTGTAGGTGGTGGTGTTCCCATGCATCTGCTGCTCGTGCCCTTCTAGGTGGTAGAAATTGTGATTTTGGAAGATGCTGTTGAAGGAGACTTGGTGAGTTGCTTCAGTGCATCTTGAAGATAGTAAACACTACTGCCACTGTACATTGGTGATGGAGGGAGTGAATGTTGAAAGCGGTGGATGGGATGCCAGTCAAGCAGGCTGCTTTGTCCTAGATGGTGTTGAACTTCTTGAGTGTTGTTGGTCCTGCACCCATACAGGCAAGTGGAGAGTATTCCATCACACTCCTTGCTTGTGCCTTGTAGATGGACAAGCCTTGGGGAGTCAGAAGGTGAGTTACTCTCTGCAGAATTCCCATCCTCTGCCTGCTCTTGTATCCACAATATTTATGTGACTGGTCCAGTTCAGTTTCTGGTCAATGGTACCCCTCAGGATGTTGATAGTGGGGGTTTCAGTGATGGTAATGCCATTGAATGTCAAGGGGCAATGGTTAGATTCTCCCTTGTTGGAGATGGTCATTGCTTGGCACTTCTGTGGCATGAATGTTACTTGCCACTTATCAGCCCAAGTCTGAATATTGTCAAGGTCTTGCCTCACATGAACACAGACTGCTTCAGTATTTGAGGAGTCTTGAATAGTGCTGAACATTGTGCAATGAACTGCAAACATTCCCACTTCTGACCCTATGATGGAGGGAAGGCCATTGCTGAAACAGCTGAAGATTGTAGGACACTTCCCTGAGGAACTCCAGAAGTGATGTCCTGGGACTGAGATGAGTGACCTTCAACAACCTCAACCACCTTCCTATGTGCTAGGTATGACTCCAACCCGTGGAGCATTTTTCTCTGATTCCAGTTGACTTCCGTTTTGCTAGGGCTCCTTGATGCTACATTCAGTCAATTGATGTCAAGGGCAGTCACTCTCACCTCACCTCAGGAGTTCAGCTCTTTTGACCATGTTTGCACGAAGGCTGTAATGTGGTCAGGAGCTGAGTGGCCCTGGCAGAACTGAAACAATGTTAGTGAGCCACTTATTGCTGAGTAAGTGCTGCTTGATTGCACTGTTGACGACACTTTCCAGCACTTTCCTGATGATAGAGGTTACACTGATGAGACAGTAATTGGTCAGGTTGGATTTGCCCTGCATTTTGTGGACAGGACATACCTGAGCAATTCTCCACAATGCTAGGTCAATGCCAGTGTTGTAGCTGTACTGGAACAGCTTGGCTAGGGACACAGCAAGTTCTGGAGCACAGGTCTTCTCTACTGCTGCCAGGATGTTGTCAGAGCCCATAGCCTTTACAGTACCCAGTACCTTCACCCATTTCTTGAAATCATGTGGAGTGAATCAAATTGGCTAAAGACTGTCATCTGTGATACTGGGGATGTCAGGAGGAGACAAAGATGGAACATCCACTTGAAGCTTCTGGCCGAAGATGGCTGCAAATGCCTTGTCTTTTGCACTGATGTGCTTGGCTCCCCCATCATTGAGGATGTGCAGCCTTTCTCTTTGAAATTAATGAAACAAAGAGTTTTGGCCTAGAAATTCAATCCCGCTGCCTTCCGTTTTACAGGTTTATAACGTGGGTGGTAGGTACACTCGCCCATCTTGTGCCAGAACATATGCTGCCTGCCATATTGTATCGAGCTGTTCTGTAGACTCCTAGGAAGTATTGAAAAACTTTATTAGAAAAAAGGATGTTACACTTGCCACAGTGCCTTTTCTGAAGTTTGTCTGCCTCAGAAGCCATCTTACTACATGCTTAACATGCCCAGCAAATCATGATGCTAACAGTCAGCAAAGACCCGTCAGGTGCATATTCAATGAAAAGCTGAGTTGTCCTAGTGTTCTGACTGGCATCATTCCTTCAGCAAACATGACCAGAAATAGAGTAAATGGTCAGTTGTCACTTTTGCTTTATTTGGGACCTTGTTAAGTGTAGATTAGCTACTCTACCCCCCTACATAACAGTAACTGCAACTCATTGACTGCGAAGCACTTTGGGACATGTTAAGAGAATGAGGTGTTTATAAATGCAAGTTATATGCCACAATTAATGACATATAGTTAGCACAAATTTAGTCAGGGTTACAAGAAGCTTTGAAATTGGAATATTTCTGAAAATGCACTATTTGGTTTAATGATATAAATAAATGAATAAAAACACAAATAGCCCACTTATATGTGATCACAAATAATTAGAAACCAAGGTTCAGAATTACTTCAGAGATGCTTTTGCTTTGTCACCATACAATTGTTAGAAGTGTGGCTCAAACCCTGCTTCCGCTGAATTTCCAGCTAAGTTACAGGGATGGTGCAGGAACTCCTCTGAGGAAGTTAAAATTCCAATCTTTCAGGTCTTCATTCATTATTTTGACCTGTTATCCCTGACAGCGTTATAGTGGATTTTTATTGTACTCTTCCCACGCTGTAATACCCATATGCTCCATTTGTAGCCAAATTAACGGCAGGAATTTTCCCTGAATTACAGTAAGTATGATTGCGAGCGAGCTGAAAAAAGACATTTTTCCTGCCAGCTACAAGGGTGAGTTTTTGCACTGTATTGTCCGCTTCCTACTTCATTAATTATGCAGGCACAGGAAACACTCCGTCTCGCTGGCGGGCAGCCTCTGAATCACTCGCCACTCTGTTACCTCACTGTTTCCTCACTCCAGGGCACAGTTCTCAATACTTGCAAACTAGTACTGTTCCAGTGAAGACATAAAAGCCAAGAAAAGTTCAGTGACCTGTCACTGGAATGCCTTTTGGAGGCCCGTCGTGGTGCCCTCTATCCCCACTCTGGCCACAGCAGGTCCAGCAATTTCACCACTCCAGCTTGGAAGGCAGTGGCAGTGATGGTCAGTGCCAATGCTGCACAGAAGAGGTTGACCATCCAGTGCAGAAAGAGGATGAATGATGTCACCTGTGCCACCAGGCTAAGTCAACCATCTCATCACACTAAACCACACACTGACAAGCCCATCACATATTCACTGGCATCTCAGTCACTGCCAGTTCAAGGGACATCACCACTCACTCTGTCACACATCCTCACATCTCCATTTGTCCTCATCTCCTCTGGAGACTGCCTCCTCAGCCTTCACCATCTTGAGGCCACTTGCACAGATCAAAGTGTGCCCCCACACATACCCTGGGATACTCCCCTTCCCCAGTAGAGCCCACACCCTGAAGCCTCTTCCCTTGCCTGAGTCATGATCCAGCCTGGGGGGATTATTCCAGCAAGCAGGGCTTATAATGAGATTCAGATGTATTGAAATTAGCTTCTGATGTGCAGTGGCCAGAAATGCGGCCCACCATTGATGGCTGAAGTGGACAATTGCAAATTGGTTTCATGATAAAGTGAAACTGATTTTTGTGATCTCCCAATGTTTTTCATTCCCGCCCGCTATGATGCCCACCACAAACAGGAGTGGAAAATCCAGGTTAACGTCTTGTACCAATTCATTTGAATATAGGAACTGAAGCAGGCCATCTGTCTATTCCTTCATTTAATTAGATCCTGTTCTGATTGGTGCCTCAACCCATTTACACACCTTTGGTTCATATTCTGTGACACTCTTAACTAACAAATCTCTTATTTTCTGTCTTGAAAATTTCAAATCATCCAACATCCACAGTCATTTTGGAGATAATTCCATATTTTCTCTACCCACTGCATGAAAAAAGTGCTTCTGATTTCACTGCTGAATAGTCTATCTATAATTGTAAGATTGTACCTCTGCTCCATTCTAGCTTTTGATGGGTTTCCTTCCCACTGGCTCAGAAGAGGTTAAAACTGGAAAAGATTGAGTGCTCAGATGGTAAGTGCCACTGTCATTTTTAACTGCTGTCTGCCTGTATTCTGCTGGATAGGCTAAGTTAAAGTCATCCCTTGTAAGAAAGTAGAATAGAGGAAATAGAAACAGGAATAGGTAATGTAAACATTGGAGGCTACCAGCCCAGAATACTGTCATGGCCATAATGGAAGCAGAATAATAGGTTGACCCTCCTCCAGTGGTAGGATGGAACCTCACACTATAGTATGAAAAATATGCTTCCTTTTAATCTTTATTCCCTAAAATGTTCTAGTTACATTCTATGGCACTGAACTGTATTACCAGTTATCTGCCCAATCTACTAACATATCAATGCCTTCCTGCATGTTCCTATATTCATCCTAACAATTTGCCAATGCTCCAAATTTGATAAAATCAGCAACTTCAATATCATTCTTATTTTGCCAACACTCCTTGGAGCTGTTTCAAAACCAAGCATCATTGTTGAGAACTAATATCAAGAGACCCAAAATTTACACAGTTTAGATGTCATGGATTTGGAAGTAGAGGATACAGAGGAAGAACATAGTTGTTAATTATAACTAAAAGGATAATCCTCAAATACTGGGAGAAGAACCACTCTGCTCTCCTCTAGCTTATACTTGGGAATTAGGGACTGGGCAATATTTTCAAGAGCATACAAAGAAAAATGATATTGATTTGAAAGATGGGCTCAATACATATGAAACATGTGGAAGTTAGTATAGAATGCAGTGACTCAATGTCAAGGGATGGTTTCAAAAGAATGAAAAGAAGGGGATTCTTTTCCCAGAAATTAGGAATTTATAAACATGATGAAAATCCCAGGCTGAGCCAAGAAATGAAAAGGCAAATGGATATTTACTGCTAATATATCGGTTTTGAGCTGCCTCCTCTCTTGATAGGATAGTCGGAATCTTCCATCCATGAAAACTATTACCTGCCATGAAAACTAGAGCCAGGGTATAGTGGTGTAATCTTTATGATGAATGAAGAAGAAAGTCAAGGAAAGAAAATAGTTAGAATACGTTAAGATGTTATCTATCATAATAAATCTACTCACTTTGTTTTGTTGATGGTTTACCATTAGAAAAAGTTAAAGTATAGCTGCAAGCAGAATTAAATGAAAATATAAATTGCATTGTACAGCTTTGAAAGTGAACAAATTGAGCATGTTGTTCTTAAGGTTCCAGAATGTCAACGTTAAAATATAAGCGCAGAGGAGTTTATGAATAACATTTCAGTGTACCAACAGAGCAGATGGTGAAGTGCCTTTATATAAAAATTCATAGGGAGGTCTCTAGCTCAATTTATCAAAACTGAACTATAGAAGAACATTCACTACTGCTCCACTGTGATTTTACAGTAACAGCTTGTATTTATATCATGCCTTTAACATAATAGAACATCTCGAAGTGTTTCACATGAGTGTTATAAAGCAAAGCTTGATATCATCCACATAAAGAAATGTTAGAGCAGGTGACCTAAAGCTAGGTCAAAGAGTTAGGTTTAAGGTTATGTCTTAAAGAAAAACAGAGGTGGGGAGGTTTAAGATGGGAATTCCAGAGCTTAGAGCCTTGGCAGCTTAAGACATGACCAACATTAATTGAACAGTTAACAGTTGAGGATGCTCAAGAGGCCAGAAATAGAGGAGCATGGATATCTGGTGGGCTGTGGAGCTGGAGGAGATTACAGAAATAAAGAAGTGTAAGGCCATGGAGGAATTTTAAAGCAAGGGTGAACTTTTTAAAATTGGGGCATTGTTTAACTGGGAGCTATTGTAGATTAGCAAGCATTGGAATGATGAATGAGCAGGATTTGATGGAAATAAAGGCAGAGGCAGCAGAGTCTGGGCTGATAGTTTTGGGAAGGTAGAATGTTGGTGGCCAGGCAGAAGTGCATTGAAATAATCAAATCTATCAATAATAAATGCATAGGTGAGCATTTCAGCAGCAGATGAACAGAGGCAGTTGCAGAGTCGGATGATGTTATGAAGGCAGACTTGGTGGTGGTGCGAACATGTGGTTGCAAGCTCATCTTGGAATCAAGTATAACAATGAGTTTGCCAACATTCTGGTTCAGCCTCAGACAGTTTCCAGGGAGAAGGGTGGAATTGATGGCTAGGAAACTGAGCTGGAGGAAATTTCTCCTCATCCAGTACAGAATATTGAACAAGCAGTATGACAATTTAGTGACAGTGGAGGAGTCAAGACAGGTGATGGTGGGGTAGAGCTGGCTGTCAGCGTACATATAAAAACTAATATCAGATGATGTCACTAAGGGGCAGTATGTGGATGAGAAATAGGAGGGGCCAAGGTTATATCGCTGGGGTATTCCAGAGGTAATGGTGCGGGAGCAGGAAGAGAAGCCATTGCAAGGTGTACTCTAGCTAGCATTAGATAGATAAGAATGGGACCAGCTGAGAGCAGTCCCACCCAGCTGGACAATGGAGATGTGTTGGAGGAGGATGGTATGGACAGGTCAAGAAAGACAATGAATGATAGTTTACCTTTGCCACAGTCATAAAAGATGTATTTTGTGACTTTGATAAGAACTGTTCAGGTACTATGCCAGGGGAAGAAACCTGATTGGAGGGTTTCAAACATGAAAAATGGGCATGGATTAGGGAAGCAACATGGTACAAGGGCTTTGGGGAAGAAAGGGAGGTTGGAGATGGGGTGGTAGTCTGTAAGGTCGGTGAGGTCATGGTTTGGTTTTCTGAGGTGAGAGGTGATGACAGCAGATTTAAAAGAGAAAGGGACAACCTAAGGAGAGAGCCAACAATATCAGTTAACAAGAGATCCAAGAGGGGAGATTGTGTGATCAGTATTTTAATGGGAATAGGATTGGGGAGGAGGAGGGTGATCTCATGGGTGAGCTTGGAGAGAGAATGAGGGTTCAGTGACATCATTGGGTCCCATGGCATTTTAACTCAGGCCTCAGTGAGAAAGTCATTGCCACTTCCACACCAGACTGAAGAAAGCCAAAAGAGGATCAAGATAAGAACAGGCCTGAGCTAAGTTTTTCTTTGCCTTTATGGGGTCTGGAACAACAGTAGTGCTCCTTTAAGCTGCACAAGGAAAGTTTAGTCCTGCCCTGCCCCAGAGTCTCCCCTCATTCTCTCCCACAATAATTCAGAAAACCCCTCCATAATGCCTACCTGTGACTCGGTAAGAGTCAGAGGGCTGCTCAATTTTTATGGGCCAAGCAGCCACTTACTGCCTGCTTTCCATCCTCCAGATCATGGGCTGATGGTCACTAGTGAGGCCTAACAGTTAAAACTGTCGAGGTTTGATGCTGCCATGGACGAGGAGAAAACTGACTTCTGCAGTTTGCTGCCAGAAACCTGCTGGGAATTAAAATTGACATATAAATTCAGCTTTCAGACAACACCCCATCTCCCCACCACCTCCCCCCCACCCCCGGCCCAGTTCAGGATGAAATACCCAAGCCTTTCCAATATTTCCATTTAACACAGACATCTGATACTAGGGATCCACTTTGATGACCCACTCTACATTACTTCTGATGACTGAATGTCTCCGTTGTTTCTTGGCAACCAGAACTAAACACCTTTGTCAAGATGAAGCCTGAGCAGAGCACTGGGCAGTTTGATCACTACTTTCTCTGAAAGTAGAATTCTACTGTATTGGTTATATAGTTTTAACATTTTATTGACTTTGTTGATGCAGCTCCCCATTTCCTGGGCGTGTTGAAAGTCAATTGACTGAGACTCCTGTATCTATTTTAACTTCAAATTTAAACACTATTCTCGGCTTCAAATCTCCATGCGGTGATTTGTACCAATTGTGCTTGCCAATGCTCTACAGAGCTCAATTTGCCAGCTTATTTACATAGCCGTTGATGGTTTTACATATTGGAGTGCTTGGAAATAAGAGTGCAGCATTCAAAAAAACAAACATAGTCAAAGATTGTAGCAGTAGGTCGGAGGAGCAGCAGGTAGATACTCCTTGGATCTCTGACTTCATTGACAGGTAGCTGCATTGGATGCCTCATGCGTGATTCTATTTCACTTTTTAAGAATGCCTTCACTGGATGATTTGGCACTGGCATACACAAAGGGACAAGGAACAAAAGAAGAGCATACAATTTCAGAGAGAGTGACCTCCAAAACCTCTCTGAGGAGATTGAACAGAAGAGAGACTGCTAGGTCTCCGTTAGAGGATGCAACAAGATAGTGTCTCATGTCACATGGAGGAGAGTAACATTCTCTCAATTCCTCAGGATGGTTGATCAATGACATTAAAACCTCAATGATTAGGACAGGTAAGGTAACACGATGGTCCCTCTACATTTTCTTCCTTGGGCATCCCAAACACCAGCACACTCCTGAACCTCTGAAATTATAACTATCCGTTTACATGACACTCCAGTTAAGGGGGAAGTAGCTTGGGTTCATAGAATAGAATCATAGAAAGGCTATTTAGTTAGTCTTACCCTTTCGTTACTCCTACACTTTTCCTGTAACCCTGCAATTTTTTTCCCCTTTTTTCCCCTAATTCCTTTTGAAAGGCATATTTAAAATTACTTCCATCACCCTTTCAGGCAATGACTTCCAGATCGTAAACAGTCACTGTGTAAAAAAATGTTATTCATGTTGCCTTTGATCTTTTTTGCCTTTCATCTTAAATCTGTGAATGGGAAAAGTTTCTCTCCATCTACTCTGTCTAGACCCTTCATGATTTTAAGCAGCTCTCTCAAGCTTCTCTAAGAAGAACAATACTAGCTTTGCCAATCTATCCACATATCTGAAGTCCCTCATCCTTGCGTTCATCCTTGTAAATCTTTTCTGCACCTTCTCAAGTAAGTTTTGATCATTTGACCACAAAATGAATACTTCTATTATCCCCACTAATGACTTGATGTTAGAATGTTAGAATCCATTGCCACACAATGGGGAATGAATAGTGGCCATTCACGCCTGTTTGTGATCAAAAATGGTTTCTTCTTATCCCTTTGCAATGTTTCAAGTTTGTAGATGCTGAGGGCAGAATTGTCTCAGATTTGCACTAAGTGTAGTAGCGGACAGGGAAAACGATGGTGGCTTCTCACGCCTTATTGTCCCAAACCCGCCTCATTAATTATGCATTTCTGGGAAACACGCCGTTTCGAATGGCAGGCGGGCTCTCGTTCACCGGCCATTCCATCACCTCGCCACTTCATCATGCTGGGCAGCATATATAAAGTTCAGTTGCATGCAGACCTCTCAGTGCTTCTGTAGTAATTATGGTTTTATTTAGTGTGTAATGTACCTTTAAGAATAATACTTGTTAGGAAAGATCACATGATCTGTAGTAAGCATTAGGAAGGTAGTGAGGACTACCTCAGCAGTCAGTGCAGAGATAGAGTTGGAGTTGAAAGCACACGTGTAGTTGCTGCTGAGTATGTTGCAAATAAACTTAAAGTTTCCACCCAAGAAGTTTCTTCAGATCAACTCTACCACTAATAGTACAACTCGGCCACCCTACAACAGTTTCCAACCCAGGACAGCTGCATGGAAGACATGGCCCTGAAAGGCAAAAATGCTGCAGCTGCCAGGTTTAATAATGTGTCCTTTGAGCACCTTTTGAAAGTGGTGGAGGCTCACCATGATGTCCTCTACCCCTCTCTGGCCACAGGAGGGGCAGCAGCATCACCAATCCAGCTTGGGAGACAGTGGCAGTGGTGGTCAGTGCCAAATGCCCTGCAAAAGAGGACAACCATCGGGAACATCAGGAAGGGATGTCCACTGCACTCCTCAGATTGCAAGGCACGAAGGAGGAGTCCATCTAACTTCAGGCAGGGGTGATAGCGCAGGCATGCCTATGCACCGAGGTCAACACTGGTAGGATGGTGGCCACCATGGAGACCTTGGTATAACACATTGCTCCTGCATTGCTGTGCTGGCTGAGCTCCATCGCTAATGCCATAGTTAGCCTCTAACAGTGTGTACGCGAGATGGGTGTGGGGCAGCTCGATCTCACTTCAGCTTACCCTTCTCCTCAAGGAGTCAGCCAGGAGCACTTGGGCACCTATAGGGAGAAGGATCAACAGTCGCATGCCCTGGCATCACAGAGTTCTGTCATTCACTCTGTGTGCTCTCAGCACCTTTAATGTAGTGTTGGCCCCCATCTCTTCGGAATCTGTGAACAGTGATGCTGTGCTCCTGATGGGGTCAGGTGCTGAAAGTAGCCAAAGGATCAGATACGTTTAAAGTTTCATGGCTGCATCTCTATGATATGACCCTTATTATAGAGTACAAGCGAGCTGACCTCGAGCAGACAGAAGTCAGACATTCTCAGAGGCTGGCAACTACAGGCCAGTCAGTTTGACCTGAGTGGTAGGGAAACTTCTGGAAGCTATACTACAGGATAAAATCAATAATCACTTTGACAAGTGCAGGATAATTAAGGAAAGCCAGCATGGATTCATCAAGGGGAAATCATGTTTAACTAACTTGCTGGAGTTTTTGAGGCGGTAACAGAGAATGTTGATAAAGGAAATACTGTTGATGTGGTGTATATGGATTTTCAAAAGGCATTTGATACAGTGCCACCACAACAGACTTGTGAGCAAAATTCTAGGTCATGGAATAAAATGGAAATTAGGCATGTGGATAAGAAATTGACTGAGTGACAGGAAACAGAGAGTAGTGATAAATGACTGTTTTTCAGATTAGAGGAATGTTTGTGGTGGAGTTCCTCAGGGGTCAGTGTTGGGACCCTTGCTCTTCCTGATATATATTAATGACCTAGAGTGTAGTGTTCAGGGCATGATTGCAAAATTTTCAGATGAAACAAGGATTAGAAATGTTGTCAACTGTGATGGGGATGGTCTTGAACTTCAAAAGGACATAGACATGTTGGCAGATTGGGCAGACAAGTGGCAGATGAAGTCCAATGCAGAAAAGTGTGAGGTGATTTGTTCTGGCAGGAAAGATATGGTGAGACTGTACAAAATAAAGGGAGAGCCTCTAAAGGAGGTGCAGAAACAGAGGGACCTCGGTGTACACCTTGCTGTCATTGAAAATGGCAGGGTGTGTTGAGAGGGCAGTTAATAAAGCATATAGTATTTTAGGCTTCATTAACAGGGGCACTGAGTACAAGAGTAAGGAGATCATGTTGAATTTGTGTAAGACACAAGTTTGGCCTGATCTGGAGTCCAGTTCTGGGCACCATACTTGAGGAAGGTTGTAAAGGCATTAGAGAGTGTACATAGGAGATTCACAAGAACGACTCCCAGGATAAAGAACTGTAGCTATGAGGATAGTTTGGAGAGTTTGGGACTGTTTTCCTTGGTGACAAGAAGGCTGAGAGGAGAGTTGATAGAGCTATTCAAGATCCTGAGGGGTATGGAGAGGGTAAGTAGTGAGAAACTGTTCCCACTCAAGAGAACATCAAGAACTAGAGGGCACAGATTCAAAATAATCGGAAAAATAAGTAAATGTGATGTGAGGCAAAGTTTCTTTTCCCCACTGCGTGTTTGGAGTCTGGAACAAAATTCATGAAATGGTGATTGGTATTCAAAAGGGAATTGGATTGCTATCTGAAAAGAGAGAATGCGCAAAGTTACAGGGATTAGGCAGGGGAGTGGGACTCAATGGGCCTAATGGTATCTTTATGCATTGTAAAGATCTATGGAGTATCGTCACTGCATGTCATCATCATCCTCCTGCAATTGAGTGACTAATAGGGTCTCCATTGTGACTCATTATTTCCATGGTAGTAGCATTATCACATAGGGTATGTGCACTGCCTCAAACCAGACAATGTGACCCTGGCAAGGTGAGGATCATTTTTTTTATTATTCATTCATGGGATGTGGGCAACACTGGCTGCTAGGCCAGCATTGATTGCCATCATAATGCCTAGCATTTTTTTTTAAGAGTCAAGGCCTGGAGTTACATGTAGGCCAGGCAAGGACAGCAGGTTTGTTAGTGAACCAGATGACAATTGTTTCATGGTCATCATTTGACTTTTAATTCCAGATATTTATTGAATTCAAATTCCACCATCTGCCATGGTGGGATTTGAACCCAGGTCCATAGAGCATTACCCTGGGTCTCTAGATTACCAGTCTAGTGATAATACCACTACGTCACCACCTCTCCTATGATGTTTCCTCACTGCATGTATTCATCATCCTCCACAAATCTAACAGCTATGATGTCCTCCCGATCACATCTGCCTCGTCTGGTCAGTGCGAGGGACTCATCATCGCCACCTTTGAGGACCTCCTCACTCTCATCACCGTCAACGTCCTCCTCATTGGAGGAGACCTCCAGCTCCTCCATCTTCTCCTCAGCTAGCTCTTCTCCCTGTTGCAGCGGCAGTTTGTAAAGGGTGCAGCAGGTGACAACGATGCGTGACACCCCCTGTGGACTGTATTGCAGGGCTCCACCACACTGGTCCAGGCACCAGAACCTCATTTTCAGCATCCTGATAGTTGCAGCCTGCGCCTCGTTATACCTTTGCTCTGCTGCAGTCTGAGGCTGCAACACGGGTTCCATCAGCCACATCCTCTGCAGGTAGCCCTTGTCCCGGAGGAGCCACCCCACAGCCTCTGTGGACCCTGGAAGACTTCAGGGATCTGTGACCGATTGAGAATGTAGGAGTCCCTGGAGACCGTATGCAGACCTGCAGAATGTGCTTGTGGTGGTTGCACATTCAGTGAATGGAAGCACTTGCGGTTGACATAGTTAACTGGTTGTTGCATTCGATCGCAACCTGTGGGAAACCTGAGATCTGGGCAAATCCAATCGCTTTTGCATCTTGGCTGTCTTGGTCAAGGGCAAAATGTACAAGTTGTGTGTCCTTGCGAAGATGGCATCTGTGGCCTCATGGATGCATTTATGGGTGGAGGCTTATGAGATCCCACAGAGGTCACCCATGGAGCCCTGAAAGGAGCCACTGTCTTAAAAATTTAGCTCCGCAGTCACTTTTATGGCCACCATGTCCCCATGGCACCAAATCACAAGAAACATAAAAAACAGGAACAGGAGTAGGCCATTCAACCCCTTGAGCCTGCTGCACCATTCAATAAGATCTGCTTGTGTTTCAAATTCCACATTTCTATCTACCCCCGATAATATTTGATTCCCTTGCTTAACAAGAATCCATCTACCTTTGCATTAAAAATATTCAATGTCCCACCTCCATCACGTTCTGGATTAGGGAGCTCCAAAGTCACACAACCCTCTGAGAAAAAATAAATTCTCCTCATCTCTGTCCGAAAAGAGCGACCCCTAATTTTGAAACAGTGCCCCCTAGTTCTGGACTCACCCACAAGAGGAAACATCCTTTCCACATTCACCTTGTCAAGGCCATTCAGGATCTTACATACTTCAATCAAACCACCCCTCACTCTTCTAAACTCCAGTGGAAACAAGCCCAGCCTGTCCAACCTTTCCTCATAAGGCAACCTGCTCATTCCAGGTAACAATCGAGTAAATCTCCTCTGAGCCACCTCCAATGCATTTACATCCTTCCTTAAATGAGGAGACCAAAACTGCACACAGTATTCAAGATGCGAACTCACCAATGCCTTGTATAACTGAAACATAACATCCTTACTTCTATGTTCGATTCCTCTTGTAATAAAGGATAGCAATCCATTAGCCTTCTTAATCATTTGCTGTACCTGCATACTAACTTTTTGTGAGTCATGTACTAGAATACCTAGATCTCTCTGCAGCTCAGAATTCTGCAGCCGTTCCCTGTTTAAGTCCTGTTAACTCTTTATTTTCATGCCAATGGAACAACTTCAAATTTTCCCACATTGTATTCCATCTGCCACATTTTATTCCACCCACTCAACCTATCTATATCTGTCTGCAACCTCCTTGTGTCCTCTTCACAACATACTTTCCTACCTATCTTTGTGTCAACTGCAAATCTAGTTACCATGCCATTGCTACCCTTATCTAAGTCATTTATGTAAATTGTAAAAAGTTGAGGTCCCAGTACAGACCCTTTTGGGACTCCACTCGTCGCATCCTGCCAATCCAAAAAAAATCCATTTATGCATAGTCTCTGTTTTTGCCAGCCAGCCAATCTTCTATCCAGGATAATATGTTACCCCCTGCACCATGAGGTTTTATTTTCTGCAATAACCTTTGATGTGGCACCTTATCAAATGCCTCCTGGAAATCCAAGTACAATATGCCTAAAGGCGCCCCTTTATCCACAGTGCATGTTACTCCTTCAAAAAAATCCAATAAATTGGTTAAACATGATTTTTCTTTCATAAAACCATGCTGACTCTACCAGATTACCTTGAACTTTTCTAAGTGCCCAGCTATCACCTTCTTAATGATCAATAACAACAACTACCCCACGACAGACGTCAAGTTAACTGGCCTATAGTTTCCTGTTTCCTGCCTCCCTTCCTTCTTGAATAGAGGGGTTATATTTGCTACTTTCCAGTCTGATGGAACCCTTCCAGAATCTAGTAAATTTTGGAAAATTAACACCAGCGTATCATCTACCTCATTAGCCACCTCTTTTAAGGCCCTAGTATATAGCCCATCAAGACCCAGAGACTTGTCAGTCCGCAGCTCCATCAGTTTGCCCAGTACCGCTTCCCTAGTGATTACAATTTCACCAAGTTTCTCTCTCCCTTCCACCTCCTGATTTCCAGCTATTACTGGAATGCTTTTTGTATCCTCTATAGCGAACACAAAAACAAAATATTTGTTCATTTCTTCCGCCATTTCCTTATTATCTACTAATAATTCCTCACTGTCACTCTCTAGAGGACCAGCACTCACTTTACTTACTCTTTTCTTGTTTAAATACTTGTAGAATCTCTTGCTATCCATTTTTACGTTTCTAGCTAGCTTCCTCTCATACTCTAATTTCTTCCTCCTGATTAACCTTTTAATCATTCTCTGCCATTGTTTATATTTTGACCAATCATCTGTCCTGCCACTCATCTTTGTGCAGTTATATGCCTTTTCCTTAAGTTTGATGCTTTCCTTAACTTCTTTAGTTAACCATGGATGGTGGGTCCTCCCTTTAGAATTTTTCTTTATTGTAGGAATATACTTATTCTGAATATTCTGAAATATCCCCTTAAATGTCTGCCAGTGCTTCTCCATTGATTTATCTTCTAGCCTAGTTTCCCAGTTCACTTCAGCCAGCTCAGCTTTCATGCCCACATAGTTGCCCTAATTTAAGTTTAAGATACTAGTCTTAGACCCACTCTCCTCCCTTTCAAACTGGATGTAAAAATTAAACCATATTGTGGTTGCTGCTACCAAGAGGTGCCTTTACTCTAAGATCATTAATTGATCCTGTCACACTACACAATACCAAGCCTAATACAACCTGCTCTCTGCTTGATTCCAGAATATGCTGCTCCACGAAACTATCTCGAAAGCATTCTAAAAACTTCTCATCCAGGCTACAACTGCCAATCTGATTTTTCCAGTTTATATGTAGATTAAAATCACCCATGATTATTGCCATCCCTTTATCACAAATATCCAATATTTCTTCTTATATACTTTGTCCTACATTGTGGCTACTGTTAAGGGGCCTGTAGACCACTCCCATTAGTGACTTCTTTCCCCTATTATTCCTCATCCCTACCCAAATTGATTCTACATCCTGATCTCATGAACCAAGATCATCTCTAACTCTTGTACTAATGCCCTCTATGATTAACAGTGTTACCCCTCCACCTTTACCTAGCTTCCTATTCTTTTTGAATGTCATGTACCCTTCAATATTCGGGACCCGATCTTTGTCATCCTATAGCTGTATCTCCGTAATTGCTATCAGATCATATTTATTTACTTCATTATGCACCATCAACTCATTTACTTTGTTACGAATGCCACACGCATTCAGATACAGACCCTTCAGTTTTGTCTTTTTGTTACCACTGTAACATCTAGTCTTGACTGCTAATGTATTCTTAGGATATTCTCTCTGTTTCTTCCTGCCATTCTCTAACCCTTATTTCTCATGTTACTATTTTGCTCTCCTGTCTTGACTCTACCCCTTGAATTGCTACCTTGGGTTGGGGTGGGTTGGTGGGGAGGGATGGGCTGCCCTGCGGTTGAAGGTAGTGTACAAGCACGTGTGGTGTGGGGGGGAAGGGAAGCAGCCACGGATTAGGGAAACCTTGTATAAAGTGACCATTCCTCCACAGCTGAGACTGTTCAGACGCAGCCACATTGACATGCATGGGGAGGTTACCATTACCAGAAACTGAACTGGACTAGCCATATAAATACTGTGGCTACATGAGCAGCTCAAAGGCTAGGAATCCTGTGACAAGTAACTTACCTCCTGACTCCCCAAAGCCTACAAACCATCTACAAGGCACAAGTCAAGAGTGTGATGGAATACTGCCTACTTGCCTGGATGAGTGCAGCTCCTACAACAGTCAAGAAGCTTGACACCATCCAGGACAAAGCAGCCCGCCTGATTGGCCCACATCCACAAACATTCACTCCCTCCACCACCAACGCACAGTAGCAGCAGTGTGTACCATCTACAAAATACATTGCAGGAATTCATCAATGCTCCTTCGACAGCACTTCCCAAACCCACGACCACTACCACCTAGAAGGTCAAGGGCAGCAGATGGATAGGAACACCACCATCTGGAAGTTCCCCTCCAAGTCACTCACCATCCTGACTTGGAAATATATCGCAGTTCCTTCACTATCACTGGATAAAATGCTGGAACTCCCACTACAGCTTTGTCCAAACATAGACAAAATAGCTAAATTGCAGAGGTGTGGTGAAAATGACTGCCCTTGACATTAAGCAGCATTAAGGCACAAGTCAGAAGTGTGATGGAATATTCTCCACTTGCCTGGATGAGTGCAGCTCCAACAGCACTCAAGAAGCATGACGCCATCCAATACAAAACAGCGTGCTGGATTGGCATCCCTTCACCACCTGCATAGCATGACAGCAGTGTGTACTATCTACAAGACGCACTGAAACAACTCACAAAGGCTTCTTCAACAGCACTGCCCAAACCTGTGACCTCTGGCAGCTAGATGGGCAAGAACAGCAGACACATAGGAACACCATCCAGCTACAGGTTTCCCTCCAAGTCACACTGATCCAGACTTGAAACTATTGCTGTTCCTTCATCGTCACTCCCTACCAAAGAGCGTTCATCACAGTGGTTCAAGAAGGCTTCTCAAAGACAATAAGGGATGGGCCATAAATGCCAGCCTTGTCAGTCATATCCTGTGAATGACTGATAAACACATACAGTCTCCTGACTTGTTGTGCCTTGTAGATGATGGAAAGGCTTTGATGACTCAGAAGGTGAATCACTCACTGCAGAATACACATCTCTGACCTTCTCTTGTAGCCACAGTGTTTAATTGGCTGGCCCAAAACTCAACAGCATCCACTATAATTCAGCTGAGAAGTGTCAGGTCTGATTAAGAGTAGCCTCAATAAATACCACTCACTTTGTGAGGCTTGTCTACTACTGAGTGCCCCAATGCAATAATTTGTGAAGCTTGAAATAAAAAAAATAGATATGTGTGGTTCAAAGAGTAGCTTAAAGTGACTGAATAGTAATAATTATAATGAAAATAGTTCTTGTAGTGCACAAAAGCATGTTTGAATGACCCAGTTAAAGTTTTGGGGATTATTTTAACCTAACCCAGCCAACAGGAAACTCAAAGGATTAGGCACAACACTGTCTATACACCCCACTAATATCCCGTTCCACTAACATCGATAGAAATTAAAATTGGGTGGGATGTAAAACTAGCATTGCATCTGAAAGACAGCTTGAATTAAAATTGCCCCATTGTCTTTCAGATTGACCTGACTGTCCTCTATTCCACTGGGGAATTAAGCGAACCATTCACAAACAGGCTGGGGTTTGGTCTTGAAAGTGACTGTACAGCCTAAAAAAAATAATTTCAGCCTTACCCTGTTTCCAGTGTCAGTTATGTTTGCTTAATTTCTATATATGCTGAATGCTTGAAAAAAAACGTTAGGATACTCCTTGATTCGCCCCCGTGTTTTACTGAAGTGTTCAAGAGATTTATGAAGACAGCTGTATTTCTCAGTGGCAACTTGGCACACTGCTATGTTGCTTTAACAGCAATAAGCTCACATATTTTCTTAAACTTGTTGTAGTTCTTCAGTGTAGAATTGTGTCACAAGGGTAAGGGGTAGATTGGTTTGGTTATAGCTTTCGAATAGTACGATGGACTATGCTTTGGAATCATATCATTGGCATGACAAAGGATGATCCTGCTGCTGTCGCTAATGAGTCCTTGGCATTTTTCAAAAGCTGGCTACAGGCAATCTCGGAATATGATTTTACAAAAATCACCTATGAATTTCGAGTTGTTATTGGGTGAGAAAGGACTGAAATTGTTTTTGCATGTTGAAAGCAATACCCTATGTGTGGTTTTTGTGATTTCCTGGAATAGAACCCTGTAATCTTATTAAATATATATAAAGCTGCAAAGTGAATGCTTTGTCTTTGCAAATGTATAGCCCTTTGTTTCTGTGCTGTGTTGTTGTGAGTCTGCCAACAAAGCACTTTTAGTACATATATATCTAAAAAGCATGTAGGGCTTTTCACTTCCATGGTCTCCTTGGGAAAGAAAAGCAATTAAACTGAAAAAGGATGTTTTGAGTAGTTGCTTGTACATGTGAGTAATTTTAGCTTTCCTTTTTAAAGATGTTTGTCTCTCTAAATTCTTTGTACAGCATGATGGCAAAAATAAATTGATTCAGTAAAATGTTGCCATGTTTACAGAAAATTGTCTACCTGCAGGCTGAAAGGGCTCAAGTATACTTATTTCAATTGAGCTGAAAGGTACTGTCCAAAGGGTTTCAAAGTTCAATTATATGAGAACTTCCTCAAGGCTTAATAGGTTTATCCAGTGAGTAGCTGAGCCTTACAACAACTTGCATTTATATAGTGCTTTTAACATCCCAAAGCACTTAACAGGACGACCAGGCAAAGCTTATCACTGAGCACATAAAGAGAAACTAGGATAGGCAACCAAAAGCTTGGTTAAAGAGGTAGGATTCAAAGGAGCATTTTAAAGGAGAGAGAAGAAACGAGGCAGAGAGGTTTAGGGAGAAAATTCCTGAGCTTAAGCCTAGATGGCTGAAGGCATGGCACTAGCGGTGGGGTAAGAGAATGGGGGATACAGAAGAGGCCAGAATTAGAGGACTGTATCATCTCAAAGGGTTGTTGGGTTGTAGGAGGTTACAGAGATATAGACTAAGAAGGTCCCACATTTATTTCTGATATGTGTTAAGTTAGCTAAACTTAGCTGGGGAACTGGCAGTATTACTGTTGTTACAGCCATGTGAGGAGGGGTAAAAATTATTCCCCTATCCTACCGCTCAAAGTCTGACCATAACAAGGTCTTTTGTGAATTTGTAAGGATAAAGGAATTTACTCAATGCCTGTGCTTAACCATTTAAGTGCTGATTGCAAAGAAATGAGTCTGGCAGGCTTTCTTGAGTTCAAAACAGAAAGGAGTTAGCTTTTATTGAGTAAAAAACCCATCAAGATATAAATATATTTTAAAAAGTAAACCTGTGTCTGACCTTCACAACCCACTCACTCACAAGCATGCAGAGTTACAAATTATTCAGTAGGAAGTTGCTTTCTTAGCCAAATTAAAGTTCAATGCTAAAAGGTGAGAAAAAAGAGAGTTCATTGTTATGAGTCCTTTGCTCGTATCTGTGGCTTCTGCGACAGATTTTTCTCCATGGTGGTGATCTCGAAATTCTAGGACTTGAAGCCCATGTAAAACTGCAATTAATTCACCACATCCCTAACAGTGAACTACCGACAACCTCTATGAATCAGGATTCATACCTCACATTTCCCTAGCCCTTATGCACTGAGAGCTGCTGCTAGCCTCGTACCTACATCCCACTGCTTGCACAATCTGCCAACTATTCAACTATGACAAAACACCACCCCAAAACATTGCACCACACTCATTGACATACTTCCCTCTCTCTTGTAGCATAAGGTGGTGCACCCCAG
Organism: Carcharodon carcharias; assembly: GCF_017639515.1. Classification (NCBI taxonomy): domain Eukaryota; kingdom Metazoa; phylum Chordata; class Chondrichthyes; order Lamniformes; family Lamnidae; genus Carcharodon; species Carcharodon carcharias. The sequence goes on along the minus strand of NC_054484.1, from coordinate 91,652,297 downwards.
AGGTGGAAGAACCTAATCAATGGGGGAGAGGCATGGCTGCATGTCCTTGCTCCATGGAGGAGATGGTGATTACAACCATTGAACAGTCATGAGTGAGGCTGTGGCCAGTGCTGGGATGAAACCATTGAAGATGATGGTATCCTTATAGCTAATCCTCCTCCTCACGCCCCACCTCCCCCAATCCCACAATCTATTCTGATTTCTAAGCTGTAAACAATGTAAACATGCATCTTTTGCTTTCCCCCCGCTTCACTTATATTCCTACCCTTGTGCCTTTCACCTAAGAACTGCAATCTGACTAGTGAGCAGTGGAAGAGCAAGAGGTAGACGAGCAGGAAGACAATGAAGAAGAAGTAGCACCAGTATTCACTTTCCCATTCATGGCCAATTATTCAGCTACTGACTCTCTGCATACTTTAGAGGATAGCTTGGAGGCCATATCTCCATGTGAAGCTGGGCATGGTCTGTCCTGTAGCCAGGCAGCGGTAAGGGTAGCATAGGTGCCAGCTTGCTGAAGGATGAGTTCACACACGAGTTCTGATGTAGAGGGTTCGGATGGTAACTTTGACGGAGCTGCCTACAGACGAAGGCTGTTGGGCATGTACAATGAAACATTTGAAGCATTAGCAGATTTGCCATAGAGTCGGTAGTCAATAGCAAGGAAGGTGGAGGAGTCCAGCACCAACTTAGCACAGTTTGCTCAAAGTTTGGAGCCCATCCTTTCCAATGTGGAAGTGTTGGAACACTTGCAGACAGATCCCTGATGCACATCTGTTGACTGTGCCTCAGTTTCCTTTGCAGCACAAGAAGAAGCCAATGAACCTCTGGTAACTGCAATGGAAGCTCAGACTGAAGTCATGCAAGACGATTGGAACCTGAGGCTCAGCATTGGCTTATAGACAGCCTGTGTGAGCAATGGAGTCCTGGGTCCCTCCTTCCTTCTTCTTGGCCTTCTTTTCTTCCTTCACTTCCTCTTCCTCCTTACTCTCCTCTCAAGGTGATCTCCGAATGCCTGGAGACAAAGGCTGGGCTGCATCTTCATGACAGCTAGTTTATGGAGGACAGAACAGACCACGATAAGCTTCGACACATGCTTTTATTAGCACCTCACATTTCCCTGGCCCTTATGCACTGAGCGCTGCTGCAAACAGAATAGTTGCTTCTCAATGCTGATGATTTTCTCCATGATGTTGCTTTATTACAGCATGATTCTCTCTATTGGTGTATTGTCCTCGTGTGGTTAGGTGGCAGAAGGTAGTCATTAACCAGGTGTAAAGTGGATATTCCTGTCATTCAACAGCCAGCCTCTAGATCTTCATGGTGGTGCAAAGATGGCATGCATGCCTGAATACTGGAAGATGAAAGCATTGTGGCTGCTGCCAAGATAGTCAGCAATCAGCAAGAGGACCTGCTAGGCATGATTGCATACCAGCTGATACACTGGTGGTTCTGGAGGTTATGGAACATATCCTTGTTCGCATGTGGGGCCCTCAGAACCATCTGTCTGCAGTTGATTGCGCCCTGAGCCATTGGAAATCCCACCAGCCTGGCAAATCCACATGCTCTCTCCTCCTGCTTCTCTGTTCAGTGAGGAGATGATGAATTATTCTTCCCTTCTATTCAGGGCCTCTGTGATTTCCCTGATCCAGCAATGGATGACAAACTGTAATTTGCTGTAAGGACCTCTGGAGTAGAAAGTTACGATGATATGCGATCTTGCCTCGAAATGCCTTCCTCACCCTACTGTGTTACTTCATGTCAGGTAACATAGGAACATAGAAAATAAAAGCAGGAGTAGGTCATTCGGCCCTTCGAGCCTGCTCCACCATTCAGTATGATCATGGCTGATCCTCTATCTCAATGCCATACTCCCGCACTCTCCCCATGCCCCTTGATGTCTTTCGAGTCTAGAAATCTGCCTATTTCCTTCTTAAACATATTCAGTGACTTGGCCTCCACAGCCTTCTGTGGTAGAGAATTCCTCAGGTTCACCACCCTCTGAGTGAAGAAGTTTCTCCTCATCTCAGTCCTAAATGGCCTACCCCATATCCTGAGATTGTGACCCCTTGTTCTAGAGCCCCCCCCACCCCCCGCCCCCAGCCAGGGAAAACATCATCCTTGCATCCAGTCTGTCCAGGCCTGTCAGAAATTTATATGTTTCAATGAGATCCCCTCTTATTCTTCCAAACTTCAATGAATACAGGCCTTGTTGGCCCAATCTCTCCTCATACAAAAATTCTGCCATCCCAGGATTCAGTCTGGTGAACCTTCACTTCACTCCCTCTATGGCAAGTGTATCCTTTCTTAGGTAAGGATACCAAAATTGCACATGATACTCCAAGTGTAGTCTCAGCAAGGCCCTGTACAGCTGCAGTAAGACATCCTTGCTCCTGTACTCAAGTCCTTTTGCAATGAAGGTCAACATACTATTTGCCTTCTTAACTGCTTGCTGCACCTGCATACTTGCTTTCAGTGATTGGTGTACCAAGGACACCCAGGTCCCTTTGTACATCAGCATTTCCCAATCTATTACCATTTAAAAAATACTTTGTCATTCTGTTTTTCTACCAAAGTGGATAACTTAATACTTATATATGATATACTGCATCTGCCATATGTTTGCCCACTCGCTCAACTTGTCTAAATTGCCTTGAAGCCTCTTAATATCCTCCTCACCACTCACATTCCCACCAAGTTTTGTGTCATCAGCAAACTTGGAAGTATTATATTTGGTTCCCTTGCCCACATCATTGATACACATTGTGAATAGCTGGGGCCCAAGCACTGATCCCTGTGGTACCCCACTAGTCACCACCTGCCATTCTGAAAGAGACCCATTTATTCTTACTCTCTGCTAACCAATTCTCAATCTATGCAAACATATTATCCCCAATCCCATATGCTTTAACTTTACACTCTAACCTCTTATGTGGGACTTTACCAAAAGCTTTCTGAAAATCCAAATACACCACATCCACTGGCTCTCCCTTATTTATCCTGCTAGTTACATCCTCAAAAAACTCCAGTAAGTTTGTCAAACATGATTTCCCTTTCATATATCCATGGTGACTTTGTCTAAACCCTTTGATATTTTCTAAGTGTCCTGTTATCTTTTCCTTTATAATAGATTCTAGCATTTTCCCTATACTGAAGTTAGGCTAACTGGTGTGTAATTCCATTTTTTCCCCTCCAATCTTTTTTAAATAGTGGGGTCACATTTGCCTCTTCCAATCTGCAGAGCCTGTTCCAGAATCTACAGAATTTTGGAGATGACAATCAGCGCATTCACTATTTCCATGGCCACCTCCTTTAGTACCCTGGGATGTAGATTATCAGGCCCTGGGGATTTATTGGCTTTCAGTCTCATCAATTTCTCCAGACCTGTTTCATCAGTAATACTAATTTCCTTCAATTCCTCCTTCTCACTAGACCTTCGATTCCCTAATATTTCTGGGAAGTTATTTGTGTCTTCCCCTTTCAGACTGTAAGGGACCTATATTTGTCTTCATTAATCTTTATCGACCTATATACTTACAGAAGCGTTTACAGTCCTCTTTTATGTTCATTGCAAGTTTACCCTCATACTCTATTTTTTTCCCTCTTAATCAATCTCTTGGTCTTCCTTTGCTGAATTATAAACTGTTCCCAATCCTCAGGCTTGCTATTTTTTCTTAATTTTACATGACTCCTCTGGATCTAATACTATCCTTAGTTCCTTTTGTTAGCCATGGTTGGGTTTTGCGCCAGAAAAGAACATATAGCTGTTGCAATGTATACATTTGTTCCTTTATTATTAGCCATTGTCATGCCTTTTAATGAAGTTCTCCAATCTATCTTAGATAACTCACACCTCATTCCTTCGTGGTTTCCTTTGTTGAGATTTAGGGCCCTAGTTTCGGATCCAACTACTTCACTTTCCAAACTATGGAAGAATTTCATCATGTTATAATCAGTGTTCCCAAAGGACTCCACACAACAAGATAATTAATTAACCCCTTCTCATTGCACAAAATCAAATTTAGGATAGCCTGTTCCCTAGCCAGTTCCTCAACACACTGGTCTAAAAAACCATCTCATGCACAATCCAGGAATTAATCCACCACAGCATTTTTGCTCATTTGATTTGCCCAGTCTATATGTAGATTAAAGTCACCCATGATTACTGTAGCACCCTTGTTACATGCATCTCTAATTCACTATTAAATACCACCCCATACTTTGCCACTGCTGTTTGGAGGCCTATAGAGAACTCCCACTAATGAATTCCACCACTTGTTTCTTTTTAGCTCCGCCCAGGCTGATTCTACATCTAAATTTTCTGAGCCAATATCCTCTCTCACTATTGCACTGATTTCATCCTTAACTAACAATGCCACACCACTTCCTTTTGTTTTTTACCTGACCTTCCTAATTATTGAATATCCTTGAATATTCAGTTCCCAGCCTTGGTCTCCCTGCAGCCATGTCTCCATAATCACAATCATATTGTACTCGTTTACATCTACTTACCATGTTAATTCATCTACCTTATTGCAAATGCTCCGTGCATTCAGATACAGGGCCTTTAGACTTCTCTTTTTAACATTTTTACATTTTTTTGTACTCTGGCCCTATTTGCAGTTAGCCCATTTCCTCTGCCTTCCACTTTTGCTTTTTACTTTTCTGTCTTTCATTTCTATCTTTGTTTCCCTCTCTTGTGCCTCCCCACTCAGGTTCCCACCCCCCTGCCAATCGAGTTTAAACCCTCCCCCACAGTACTAGCAAATACCCCATCCGGATATTGGTCCCAGTCCTGCTGGGGTGTAACTCGTTCAGCTTGTACAGGTCCCATCTTCCCCAGAACTGGTGCCAATACTTCAGGAATTTAAATCTCTCTTTCTCCTACACAATCTTTCCAGCCACACATTCATCCGGTCTACTCTTCTATTCCTGATCTCACTAGCACATGACACTGGGAGTAACACTGAGATTACTACCTTTGTGGTCCAGCTTTTTAATTTATTTCCTAGCTCCCTATATTCTGCTTTCAGGACTTCATCCCTCTTCTTACCTATGTCGATGGTACAGATATGGACCACGACCTCTGGCTATTCACTCCCCCTTCAGAATATCTTGCAGCCGCTCAGTGACGTCCTTGAGCCTGGCTCCAGGGAGGCAACATACCATTCTGGTGTCACATCTGTGGCTGCAGAAACATCCGTCTGTTTCCCTTACAATAGAATCCCCTATCACTATTGCTCTCCCACTCTTTTTTCTCCCCCCTGTGCAGCTGAGCCACTCGTGGACTTGGCTATCGCTGCATTTCCCTGAGAAACCATCTCCCCAGCAGTATCCAAGATGGAAAATAAATTAAAAAGGACACAGGGATTCCTACACTAGTTGCCTAGTACCTCTATTCTGTCTAGCAGTCACCCATTCCCTTTCTGCCTGTGCACTCTTTACCTGCAGTGTGACCACCTCACTAAACGCACTATCCGTGATGATCTCAGCCCTGTGGATGCTCCACAGCTGCTGATCCTGATCTGAAACATGGATTTCAAGTAGTTGCAGCTGGAGGCACTTCCTGCACATGTGGTCAGCATGGACACTGGAAGTATCCCTGACTTCCAACTTCACATAGGAGGAGCATTCCATGTGATTGAGCTGCCCTGCCATGACTTACCCTTAAATTACTCCCTTTATTTTTACTTCCTCTGGTTTAGAGATTATTAGGGACAGTAGAAATACTCACCAAGTCCTACTTACCTAGGCTGCTGCTCTTCTTTTGGAGGAAAGGTAGAAAATGAAAGGAACACCTCCTTCCCTCTTCAGCAAACTCACTCACTCACCTAACTCACCAAACTCATACTGAAGCACTCAAATACAGCCCAAGACAGCACTCAGTGCAGACAAGGCGGCATTGTGGATAGCCTGCTTTTATGCTCCCTGAATCTAGCTTCTGAAAACCCATTTAAGCCAGTTATCCAAATAACTAGCTGCAAAAGAGCTTGAATGAGCCTGTTTTAAAGCTGGACTGAAACTTACCTTCTCCCAACCCAAAGAGCAACTTTTAGTTAATTGCTTAATTAAAGAAAGACTGACTGTAGATAGAAATTAACCCTTAAAACTCCCTCACTCACCAAACTCCAACTGAAGCACTCAAATGCTTCCTAAGGCAGTGCTCCGGTGCACTCACTGCTGCAGCATCTTTTGCTGCAAAAGGCACTCCTCCTGAGGTGGAGGGAGGAGAATTATTCCTAACGACCCTGCAAAGAATTTTCCAGCCCTGCCAGTGGCAGTTTTCGTGGTAGGTGGGAGTGGAGACATTGGAGAGAGGCCAAAAATTTGAATCCTGCTGACGAGAAATCAATTTGGAATTTTCCCCTCACCACTTTCATGGCAGGCTAATGACAGGTCAGACTTCCTGCTAATCCATGTCAGGATTTGTATGCATTACCATGTGATGAATACTCACTAAAAATATTACACGCTGGAATCATATTCCCCTCCCAATTATGTGCTATGCCAGCGGGAAATTAGACCGGTCTAAATCACGATTGGATAGAAGTGGTGTGCAGCTGTTCCCCCTCACTTTGCTTGTGACTTCAAGGTGAGTGCAACATTCAAAGCATTCCTGCAGCAGTGCTATCCCAGTTTTTCAGCAATTTCAGCAATGTCAGTATGATGCCACACTGGTGGGGGTGTGGGGTTGGTCTCCTCTATAATCTGGGAGGACAGTACTCAGTATATGCTGCAAGTCTCAGGCAGGGCTACACTTGGAAACAGAGACCAGCATTGTGACTGGTCTGGCAGGGAAAGAGGTGTGAGTGGGGGATTGATGGAAGGAAGGGGGAGGAGAACAGAGACATAGGGGACAATGGAGTATGGTGGGGTTGGAGAGGTGGGGGAAGGATGACAGACAAATGGGAGACAATGGGGTATGCTGGGGTTGGTGGTGGCTGGGGTGGGGTGGGGTGGGGGGATGCGATGGCAGGAAGAGGGGATACCGAGGGTGGGGAAGCTGGAGCCCGACATGGAAGACTAGAACGTAAGCGCAGAAGGGGTGGGTGGGAATCAAACTGTATGAGTTGGAGGGGATGCATGCAGATTCCAGAGTATGAATGGGGATTTGTTTTAGTGTGGCACATGAGAGATGGCTTGCACAGAGACTCATGGAAGTGAGGGAGTGGAAACGCTTGCACATGAGTGAGGGGTTGAACAGAAACTCTTGTGGGGGGTGGGGAAGGCAGACTGGGAAAGGCAGACTGTGTTGTGATCAGTCATAAAGGAACAGGAGGGCTCATTGAAAGATGGTCAAAGGGGGGAATCATCCCAGATTTGGACAAAGTACGGCAGCGCTGGCCGCAATGGTAGCTCATCCCATTCTCATTAGTTATGCATTCACGGGGAACACGCTGGATTGCCGAGGGGTGGGCTCGGATTTGCCCACCACGCCGTGACTTCAGCATTTCCTCGCTCCAGGTGCCATATTTAAAGCGGTCCAGAGAGCATGTCAACTTCATGTCTTTAGACCAGGATTTCTCTAGGTGACAGATGGCCCAAATGCAAAGAAGACAGCAGCCACAAAATTTAGTGACGTCTCTCTGGGGTGCCTTCTGGATGCAGTAGAAGGCCACTGCAATGTCCTGTGCACCCAATCTGGCCACAGGAGATCCATCAGAGTCACCGAGCCAGACAGGAGGGTGGTGGCAGCAGTGGTCAGAGCCACCAGAGCACAGAGGAGCTCAGCCAGTGCAAGAAAAGGAAAAATGATCTAATCCATTCCGCCAAGTTAAGTCAACCACCTCATCATTCTCAACTCACACTCGCAAACCCATCACACATCCACAGGGATCTCACACCTCAAGGGACAACACCACTAACACACACCCTTACATCTCCGTCCGGCTCATATCCCCTGGAGCTCGTATCCTTATCCCATCCATGGCTCCACTCACCACAAATATTCCAAACAGTGCCATGTGTCCTGCACACACACTTTCCATTTGTTTTCATGCAGGAAAGGCTGGCTCATAACAGCAGGTAGAGGTCCCAGACCGGGGGAGAAGTTGCCCACATTAGGCCCCTCACTCACTTTGAGGAGTGTGCCATCACGCTGACTGGTGAGGATGTGGATCGTGTCTGCGGTGACGGTGAGGTCGGCAATAAACACCCATGTGAGGATCCTGCACCACATCATCCCCCTCTCAACACAACTGTGAGTACTCTCTCCCCTGCTTTTGATTCTGCTGCCATGGTCTATTTACCTCTGCTTCGGCTCACAGGGGGCTCTGCCAAGTGACCAATGCCCTTGGCCAGGCAGCTCCTCCGCTCCATCCAAGTCCCCACCTCCAGCCAAGAGGACACCTCCTCCATTGAAGAGCTGGGAATAAGCAGCCTGGACGACCCATCACAGCGCTTACCCACACACTCCACCAATGCAGAGATACACACCTCGGTGGGACCTAGATCTAGAGGAGGCTTGGGTTCACAATCTGGTGGTTGCCGCATGGAGACATATCCGCAGCAGCAGAAGGCCGGTTCAGTCGAGCCTCGCGGTACTCGGAGCACTGCTGGGGAAAATATCTGTCAGGTCCGAGTCAGATGATGAGCTTCTGGATTCGGCCTTCCAACTCATCATGGAGGGTCAGCAGAAGGCGGGGGAACATCACACAGAGTTGTTGGAAGCCCCCAACAGAGTGGTACACAAGTCAGAGGAGTAGGCCTGCCTGCTCTCTGAAGAAGTGGTGCCCACATGTGCGTGTATGGAGGTCTCCATGGGGAGGATGGTGGACACCATGGAGATCCTGGTCCAGCAGAACGTGGAGATGTGTGCAGACTTCACTCCATTGTGGGAGCCATGGGTGGGATCCTCCAGTGACAACATCTGTCCAGGTGCTCCCTTCCCTCAAGGAGCCAGGCTGGGGCTGTCGTCACCCGAAGGGAGGAGGAGCAGCAGCTGGATACCCTTGGTTTGTCCACTCAGGAATCTCAGAGGCTGTCCGCTCCCTCCGAGTTACTTTTTCCTGTCACCCCCTTAACCTCATCTTCTGTCACGCAGAAGAAACAGCTGGCCTGCAGGAGGACAGTCAAAGTAAGCCACGGCCCTCAGGGCTTCAGCTCTCCAGAGGACCAATACCAAAGTCATCAGAGGCAACAGGGCCAACCTTTGCACAGGCTGTCTCCACTCCTGCTGTGGACGTCAGGGCAGCACCTAGAAGAAGTGTTAGCCTTAGAAAAGTTAAGAATTTCTGATCACAAGTAACTCTTTCGAGTACAAACCCATTTCCATCTGTTCCTATTCAGATGAAGTTACATTGTTTTTCATAGTTTGCCGTTGTGAGATTTGAACTCTTGATCTTGGGTCTACAAACCCAGTACCATAACCACTTGGCTATTAGTTGCACGGGTGAAAATATTTTGTCACTTTATAATCTGAAAATATATTCACTTTCAGCTTCATTGACAGGCTTCGCGAGTCCTCCCCCTGCAGCACCCTCCACTAGCCGTTCAGCTACCCACACCGGACCACGAGTGATTCCGGAGGGAGAAGTGTGTGTGCGGCAGGGCCTCTCTGAGCCTCGTACAAGCATTGACCCATAACGGCAGAGCCTTCCTCCATCACGCTCATCTGAATGTCCTGAGCAATTTCAATGCTGCCTGCTGGGGTTCTCATTCAACTGTCCATTTGAGCTGACCTGCATCTCCGCCCAATCACTGATCGCACTCGCATGCAGCACCTGTGCCCGTCCAACACGAGGCTCCGCTCACTTTCGATTTAATAAAAATAATGTTTCTGCTCAGTTCCCCCATCCTTTCCCATCCACCAGTCACCCATGTTCTTTCTCACATCACTGTTGATGCCCCCGGCATCACCTTCCACCTCCCCACCATTGGGGACGATTCCACTAGGGCCTTACTTTACATCCTTTAGCGGGATGCAAAGTGGGTTCACGCCGGTCTCCAGTGGGATTGATTATGGCGGACACCATCGGATGATCCTGCTGTGCTTTTGCACCTGCATGAAACAAATTCTTGGCCTTCTCGCCATATTGTCCTCTCTCACCTGCTATGATACCCGACGCCAATGGGGCCAGAACGTTCCGGCCATAGTCCCTCGTCTAGGGCCAAGAGGTCGAAGTGGGAAATTAAAGGCAGTCCTGGAGCTTTGTGGACATCATAGTCAGGGTGAGAGATTAAAAGCAGTCCTAAGGTTATGGGGGCCATGTTACCGGGCTATGCATGGCATGTACGTGGTAGTCCTACTCCAGTGAGGGACAAGGCCTGTGTTCTCAACTGGGATAAGGCACAGCTTGGTGATTAGGGCGTGTTCATTGTCTTACAGTCTGTGGTGATGGGGCTGTCTGGCTCAGTAACGGGCTGCAGATGGAATGGTCATGGTTAGGGCAGGAATCTGCAGCCTGGGGAAAATGTAATAAAGGGGGAGTATTTGAAGCTCTGCTGGGGTTGGATGGGGTGGTTCTGCTCTGTATATGATGGTGCACACAACCTCGAGTTGGGGAGGGTTGAGGTCCATGTGGAGCAATGTCAACAGTGATGCGTTCAGCGGGGAGGGCTGGAAAGTCCGCCAGTTACAATGGGATCCAGGGTTTCTGGGGGAGGCTGGAGAATAACCAGAGGGAGGTCTAAGTGCACATTGTGAGGTTCCAGGAACCTTCCATTGGAGGGACCTGAGCACTGACAGAGGGTGGGTTGAAGCTAGTCTGAAAGTAAAAATGCAGCACCACCATTTTGAAACCCCAAAGTTATTGTGCAGCTTACAGTCAAAACTAGAAAAGAATCTGAATGGGAGCGGTCTTAGGCAGTATAGGAGGAATCTGTGACTGGATGAAGGGGCCCTTTCTGGGGACAGCCTCAAACTATAACATTGAAATAGAGTCAGAGCTGAGAGAAAAGAGGAAGACTCCTTTGAGAAGCTGCAATCGGAGCTGTTGCCTTTATGTTCACTTTATTGAGAGACTGCAGGAATCATTGGCTCCACAATACAGTTGCTCCATTTGAGCATTAACAGAAATATATGTGAGAATGGAAAACCCAGGCAACCGTTAAGGAAGGACAGCAGCTGCATATCTGCCAGATCATCATTGAAAGCCTCTAATGTGCTTTCTCCAGTTGGCATGGATAACAGGCCAAAGGGCATCCAGTCATTGCTGAAGTGCAAGTTGATCTTAATCAGTATCCCAGATTAGAGATTGCAGGAGTGCCTTTGGTAAGGTGGCATATTTCATGAATGCATCCAAACCTCTTCCAACCTCTGTGGGATTGAGATGACAGGTATCAGGGTTGGCATCTTGGTAACTTGATCTGTGAAGTTGCACCTCACCTACAGCTGTATCAGGAACTCGATGGTAGTGTAGATGCAGCTCTAGGGCATGCCAGTGGCTTTCGGTTTGCGAGTGGGAGGTTGACTACATTTGCCCAGCATTCATTAATCTGTTGCATCTATCAGCCCACAGGGAGAAGGAGGATTAAATAACGGAGCCTCCACTCAACGCTGCCTTCTTGACGGCAGTAATACAATTGAGGAGCAGAAGGGCCCAGCGCCGCCTAGTGCAGCTTCGAGAGGAAGCCTGGCCTGAGTCAGTCCATGGTCCAGGGGAGCCCCAGCAAGACCCAGAGAATGAGGAGGTTAGACCCATCCAATGGAGGCAAGTCGCATGACCAAGTGTCTACTGAAGAAGACTTTCCTATCTGGAGATAAATGAAAGACAATGCTGCGCAAAAATCTGCGCTTGTCAAGAGATGTGATGGATCATACCTACCACATTCTGCAGGAGGATCTAGCGCTATATGGGCTAGGAGGATATCCCCCACCAGCGCCCCTGAAAGTCACCACCACACTCAATTGTATTTGCCTGCAGATTGTTCCAAGAATCCACAGGGGACCTATGCAGCATCTCAGCCCTCAACACATAAATATATCAAGGAGGTGACAGATGCCCTCTACAGTAAGGCTCGTCATTATGTGAAGTTCACACTTGATGAAGCTAGCCAGACTGCCAGATTTCTGGGGCTTGCAGCTTTCTCAAGCTTTCCTAGAGTTCAAGTTTCCTAGAGTAATTGCACACATGTGGATTTGAGAGCTCCATGGCAGCAGCGCCTGATGTTCATTAATAGGAAAGGGTTCCACTCCCTGAGCGTTCAACTGGTGTGTGATTATCAGAAGCACATCATACACCTTTGTGCCAGGTACTCTGGGAGTTCCCATGGCTCATACATCCTGAGTCACTCACAGGTGCCTCAAATATTCAAAGGGCCTCAGCAATTACAGGGCTGGTTGCTTTGGGATAATGCTTACCTGCTGAAACGATTGCTCATGACACTCGTGCATCGTCCTCAGAGTGCCTTGGAGGAGAGATATAGTACGGCACATAGCTCGACATGATCCATCGTCAAGCAGACCATTGGCACCCTGAGTGAGATTGGTGATGAACACCCACATGAAAATCCTGCACCACATCACCCCTCTCTCAAATTGGGTGTGATTTCTCGCCATGCCGCCCAGTGGGAAACGTGCCGTGAGACCCACCCATCACCGCACTCAGTCTCCGGAAGGGAACATTCTGCCCCCTATGTGGGCAGGGCCTTTTATTGAGAACCCTCCTCCTCCTCTATATGTGCACTGCTTTCCCTCTCTGCTGCCTGAGCTCCACTTTCATATTATGCTGCAGCCCAAGAGGGGCTATATCTATTGGTCCCATAACTAAGGGTGGAATCATCCCAGATTTGTGCTAAATGCGGTAGCAGGCATGAAAAATGTTGTTTTACCCGCCAGCCAAAATGGGCAGGATTTTGCGCTGTATCGTCCCATTCCCAGCACGTCCTGCCTCATTAATAATGCATTCACGGGAAACATTCCAGATCACTGGCGGGTGGGCTCAGATTTGCTGCCATGCTGTGACTTCAGTGCTTCCTCTCTCCAGGTGCCATATTTGAAGTGCACCAGAGCACAACCTACTTCATGTCTACAGACCAGGACAGCTCCAGGTGACAGATGGCCCCAAAAGGAAAGAAGGCAGCAGCCCCCAGATTTAGTGACGCCTCTCTGGGGCATCTGCTGGTTGCAGTGGAAGGCCACCGTGGTGTCCTCTACCCTTGCTTTGGCCACAGGAGGTCCGCTGGAATCACCAATCCAGCTTGGGAGATGGTGGCAGCAGCAGTCAGCACCACCAGAGCATAAAGGAGGTCAGCCATCCAGTGCAGGAAGAGGATGAATGCTCTCATCCATTCCACCAGGGTAAGTCAACCACCCCATACCTCTCAACTCACACAGTCACAAACCCATCACACATCCACAGGAATCTCGCAACTGAAGTGACATCGCCATTAACTCTCACACACACCCTCACATCTCCATCAGTCTTATATCCTCTGGAGCTCACGTCCTCATCCTGTCCATGGCTCCGCTCACCACACAAACATTCCACACAGTGCCATGCATCCTGATCACACTCTTTCCATCTGTTTTCATGCAGGAGAAGTTGGTTCACAACAGCAGGGATATCCCAGACCAGGGGTGAAGTGGTCCACGTTAGGCGCCTCACTCACTTTGAGGAGTGTGCCATCGCGCTGACTGGTAAGCATGTGGTCCGTACCTGTGACGACAGTGAGGTCGGTGATGAACACCCACATGAAAATCCTGCGCCACATCACCCCTTTCTCAACGCAACTGTCAGTGCTCCCTCTCCTGCTGTTGACCCTGCTGTCATGCACAAATTACCTCTACTTTGGTTCATAGGGAGCTCTGCCAAGCAACTGACACCCTCATCTAGCCAGTCCCTCAGCTCCATCTAGGTCTCCACTTCCAACCAAGAGGACACCTTCTCCATTGAAGAGCTGGAAATAAGCAGCCTGGAAGACCTGTCACAGGGCTTACCCACCAGCACAGAGACACACACCTCAGTGGGACCTCAATCTAGAGCAGGCTTGGGTTCACAATCTGGTGGTCACCATGTAGACCCATACCTGCAGCAGGAGGAGGCAGGGTCAGCCGAGATCGCTGGCGCTCGGAGGACTGCTGGGTAAGAGGTATCTATGAGGTCCGAGTCAGATGATGACCCTCTGGTTTTGGCTTTCCAACTCATCGTGGAGAGTCAGCAGAAGGCAGGGGACATCACACAGAGCTGTTGGAAGCCCTCAACAGAGTGGCACATGAGTCAGAGGACTGTGTACACCTGCTCTCTGATCAAGTGATGCCCAGATGTGTGCGTATAGAGGTCTCCATGGGAAGGATGGCAGACCCCATAGAGACCCAGGTCCAGCAGAATATGGAGTTACATGTAGACCTGCATTCCATGGCGGTAGCCATGGGTGAGTTCCTGCAGTGACAGTGCGAGTAGGAAACGGGGCCCCTCAAGACACTTCAGGTGCTCCTTCCCCTCAAGGAGCCAGGTCAGGATCCTCGGGCACCCAAAGGGAGGTGGAGAGGCAGCTGAACACCCTTCGGTCACCCATTTAGGAACCTCAGAGGCTGTCTGCTCCCTCTGAGTCCCCTTTGCCTGTGACCCCCGAACCTCGTCCTCTGTCACCGCTGAGGGCGCAGCAGGCCCACAGGAGGACAGCCAAAGGAAGCTGGGGCCCTTAAGGTCTTGGCTTTCCAGAGGACCAATGCCAAAGTCATTGGAGGCAACAGGGCCAACCAGTGGCTCTGCCCCTGGTGTGGATGTTAGGGCAGCAGCTAGAAGAAGTGGAAGGCCTAGAAAAGTTAAGAAATTCTGGTCACATGTGATTGCATAGGTCATAGTGACCTTTTGTCAATTTATAATCTGAAAATATATTCACTTTCACTGAATAATATGTAATGTTGTCTTTCAGCGGCATTTACAGGCTTCGCAAGTCCTCTCCCTGCAGCAACCCCCCACTAGCAGTTCAGCTGCACACAGTCAGCCCACGAGTGATTCTGGAGGGAGAAGTGTGTGTGTGGCAGGGCATTTCAGAGCCTCGTGCAAGCACTCTCCCACACACATGGAGCCTTCGTCTATCACACTCATCTTACTGACCTGAGCATTTTCAATGTTGCCTGTTGGGGTTCTCTTTCAGTTGCCCATCTGAGCTAACCTGCATCTCTGCCACCAACTGATCGCACTTCCATGCAGCACCTGTGCTCATCCAACACGAGGCTCCGCTCACTTTCAATTTCAACACCGATGGCCATGGTGAAGTTTTGGATCAGCTCCCTCATCCTTTCCTCTCCCCAGTCACCCATGTCCATTCCCCCATCACTTCCGACCCCTGCTTCCACCTCCCCACTGTCACCTACTGACCGGAACCCTTGTCTTTCCAGGATGTCCAGGTGAACTTGCATGTTCCCTACCTTCCTGAGAATTCCAATCCCAAGCACACTGACTTCCCCGACCTCCTCCTTCCCACCCCCAGGGTCCAGGTCTGCCTCCTAGTCATCACCAACAACCCTTGCCATCCTTTCTACTGCTAACAATGTACCCTCACCCTTCCACCCTTCTGGCTCCCTCAGCACCCTCTCATACTCACTATTCCCTTTTACCACACCCATCCACAGTTAGCTCCCCAGGAGGCCGTCTTTAACACCACCCACCGCTCCTTGCATGTTCACATGGACATCCCCGACCCCTTACTCCATCCTTCATCCTTACTCCCTCCTCCACCCTTCCTTCCTCCTCTCCCCGGACACCTTCCTCCCCCGGACACCTTCCCCCCTCCGAACTCCCTCCCACCCCAGACACCTTCCTCCGCCCCAGACACTTTCCCCCTCTGAACTCCGTCCTCCACACTTACACCTACCTGCCCCCAGATACCTTACCCACTTTGAGACCTCTCCTCTCTCTCCCAACCTCACCCTCCAACACTTTCATCCCCACCCCTCCCAATCTCAGCCCCCCCGACACCTTTGCCTCTCCCTCCCAATTTCAACCCCGCCCCTGGTACATTTTCCCCTGTCTCTCAGTCAAACTTAGACATTCCTCTCCCCATGCACCCCCACCCTTGCCGGTACGCCTTCCTGTCCCGCTCATAGCTAGACCTTCCTCTCCGACCCCGCCTTGCTGATCATCCATGCCACAGCTGATGGCCAAGACCTTGACGTTCTGAAGCAGACCCATGACATCAATGGCAGAGACATGTCCATGAGAACCACCCAGCATGTGATGCATGTGTTCTGCAGGGTCCGGTAGCTGTGGGGCTTCAGCATCTTTTTCTCCTCGGATGTCCACAATCTGAGCAAGGCCCTAACAGTAAGTCCTGACTTCTGCACGTCACACTTGTCCAGTTCTTGGCCGGCATGTTTTGCCGCCAGGTTTTGCCGCCGGTGTGATGGTAAATCTGGCATGGGGGCATGCTTCCGGTCAGGCCTTACTTTGCATCCATTACCGGAATGCAAATTGGGTTCACACTGGTCTCCAGCGGGATTTGCTTTCTGCCATGGCGGACACCATCAGATGATACTGGCCTCTAACTGAGTTTTGACCTTCTTGCCTTACTGTCCCTCTGCAGCCCCCACCCCCCTGCCCACTATGACACTTGATGCCAACGGGGTAGGAAATTTCTGGCCTAAGTCATGCTTGTTTTTGTTAGAGATCTGTAAAATTGTCCAGACCGCACAGATATGCAGCATACACATATTTACGAGTGCCATATTGGGAAAGGAGAAAAAATATATCGTGCCTGTGTCTGAAACGGGTGATATTTCCTTTATCCATTTCTTGGCCCTGGGTGCCTGTTCCCCTTTCTGAGTCTCCTATCTGCTGAACTTGGGTTTAGGGTTACCAATTCTCCCAGAATGGCTGCGGGTCTAATAGAATTGGTATCAATCTCCTGATGGCCAAAGAAAGCTGACTGGGAGATTTTAAACCAATAACATTTATGCCATTAAGTGAGTTGGGCCAGTTTGGTCCACAAGCATCATTACCCTCCAAACCAGGAAGGAAGGTTCTGAGGCGCTTGGCTGGCAAATATAGTCTCTCCATGGGAACAGGGTGGAAAGCAGACTACAACTCCCAGAGGACGCTGTAGTCAGGGACAGGGTGGGCTTGGATGGGTGGTGATGTGACTTGTCACAAGTGAAACACCAGAATTTGAAGTAAAGGATAAGAGTAGCGGTTGGATATGGCTGTCAAAGAGGGTAAGCAGCAGCTCAGACTGCCGCAGAACATATCTATAGTCATAGGGTCTTATACAGATAGTAATTTTCAAGCTAAAATAATAAATAAAGTTGTCTCAAACCTTGTTGGAAAAATAACTGTGCGTTCACGCTGTGTGCCATTACTAATGCACAAATCAGCCAGCAAGCTCAGCCAAAAAAGAGCTACATCATGGGTTGCTAATCACCAGAACTTACTGGGCAATTTGCTTCATTCCATTGTATGCCTTGCACAAACAGCGCCTCATTGTCAACCTCTCTGTAATTTTAAGAACATTCTGGATTCACACATTAACTGCTCATTAAACTCTCAGCAGAAAGTTACAGCTCATACTTACAGTGTAAATAGCCTTTTTGCAACATCATAATTGCTAATGCAACTTCCCAGCAGAAAGAGAACAATTTAAATTGTTGAGTCTCATTCCTGTATTCAGTAAATTGTTGCTTGCGATTTTTAAAATGTCAAATTTTTAACTTTTAATGGCATGAAATTCATCAGGGGCAACAACAGCCTGTGCTGGAATGAAATGTTGAATGCTTACATGGCACTCTGATTCCAGTTCCATTGGAATCCAATTCCAGGATTATGATAGATGGTGGTGCAGTGGTAATATCACTGGCCCAGAAATTCTGAGGCCCAGGCTAATGTTCTGGGGACATGGGGTCAAATCCCACTGCAGCAGCCAGTGGAATTTGAATTCAATTAATTAAAAAAAAAATCTGGAATATAAAGCTAATCCCAGTAATGGTGATGATGACAACTGTCATTGATTGTTGAAAAAAACCCATCTGGTTCATGAATGCCCTTTCATGGTCACCCACAGCAATTAACTGCCCTATGAAATGGCCCAGCAAGCCACTCAGTTCAATGGCAATTAGGGATGGGCAGCAAAAGCTGGCCTTGCCAGCAATACCCACATCCTGTGAAAGAATAAGGAAAAAATAATCCAATCTGGAATATCTCCACCTGTGTCAATTGTGGATTTGCAGCTGTTACTGTATTGAAAGCAGACTGGGCTCACAACGCGATCAAGACTTGGCAAAGGGCTTCATTACATATGGCTTGAGATTAATATTGTCTTGTTGCTGATGTTTCCAGCATCTCTCCTTCCCCTGCATCCCCCTACTCCACCTCCACCCCCCCACCCCCCACAATTATTGCACATCAATAGCAGTAAGAGAAGGTGGGGCAGGATTTGTACTTATGTGTCTCTGTTTGTACAGCCACCTCATAAACTTAGAGCCCACTCCTGCCACGCCGCTGGCTTCCTGTAATAACACTTACATTGACCTCTCCTGGAATGTGCCCAGCCAGAGTTGGCAACCCCAAGGATACATGCTAAAGTACAGGACCAGGATATGACAAGTGAATAGGAACATGGATTTAGATTCTGTGAGGATAATCTTCCAAGTATGTGCTGGTAGTGAGGAATGCCCACTGCCAACCCAAATTGGAAAACTCAGAAAATTCAGACTTGTACATAGCCTGCTTAGAGCTCTGGAGTATGATGATCAGCACCCTAGACAACCCTGCCTAGGCTTTCATTTCTGCCAGTCCCAGAAAAAGGAGGACTGAGAAAACAATGTGCATTTACAATTCAATTTTCCAGTTTTGAAGCTATTACCTCCAATAGCTGAAAACTATCAGAAATATAAAAGGCTGATTTTCTAAGTAACTCAGTGTTTCAAAGGAGGCCTTTAAACTTCCTGAATCCATGTCAAATGTTTTTGGTGGCTTCTTCCTGCATGAAAGCTGCTATTTGACTGAAGATGAACATACGAACATACGAATTAGGAGCAGGAGTAGGCCACTTATCCCCTCGAACCTGCTCCACCATTCAATAAGATCATGGCTGATCTGAATGTAACCTCAACTCCATATTCCTGCCTACCCCGAATAACCTTTCATCCCCTTGTTAATCAAGAATCTATCTAGCTCTGCCTTAAAAATATCCAAAGATTCTGTTTCCACTGCCTTTTGAAGAAGAGTTCCAAAGACTCACAACCCTCTGAGAGAAAAAAATTCTCCTCATTCCAGTTGAAAATGAGTGACTCTTTATTTTTAAACGGTGACCCCTCATCTTATATTCTCCCACAAAAGGAATCATCCTCTCCATTTCCACCCCATCAAGACCCCTCAGGATCTTAAAGGTTTCAATAAAGTTGCCTCTTACTCTTCTAAATTCCAGTGGGTGCAAGCCTAGCCTGTACAGCTTTTCCTCATAAGACAACCCATTCATTCCTGGTATTAGTCTAGTAAACATTCTCTGAACTGCTTCTAATGCATTTACATCTTTCTTTAAATAAGGAGACCAATACTGTACACAGTACTCCAGCTGTGGTCTCACCAATGCCCTTTACAACTGAAGCATAACCTCCCTACTTACGTAATCAATTCCCCTCATAATAGATGATAACATTCTATTAGCTTTCCTAATTACCTGCTGTACCTGCATACTAACCTTTTGTGATTCATGCACTAGGACACCTCTGAATCGGAGAGCTCTGCAATCTCTCACCGTTTAGATAATAAGATTCTTTTTTATTCTTCCTGCCAAAATGAACAATTTCACATTTGCCCACACTATACTCCATTTACCAGATATTTGCCCACTCACTTAACCTACCTATGTCACTTTGTAACCTCCTTACATTCTCTTCACAATTTACTTTCCTACCTATCTTTGTGTCGACAGCAAATTTAGCAACTATTCCTTCGGTCACTTCATTCAAGTCATTTATATAAATTGTAAAGAGTTGAGGCTCCAGCACTGATCCCTCTGGCACACCACTCATCACCTCCTGCCAATCAAAAAAAACCATTTATGCCAATTCTCTGCTTCCTGTTAGCTAGCCAATCCTCTGTCCTTGCCAATATGTTACCCTCTACACCATGAGTTTTTATTTTCCACAATAATCTTTGATGTGGCATGTTATCAAATGCCTTCTAGAAATCTAAGTACAGTACATCCACTGTTTCCCCTTTATCCACAGCACATGTGACTCCTTCAAAGAACTCCAATAAATTGGTTAAACAACCCTTTTATAAAACCATGATTACCTTGAATTTTTCTAAGGGCCCTGCTATAACATCTGTAATAATAGCTTCTAACATTTTCCCTATGACAGATGTTAGGCTAACTGTTCTACAGCTTCCTGCTTTCTGTTTCCCTCCCTTTTGAATAAAGGAGTTGTATTTGCTATTTTCCAATCTAATGGAACCTTCCCCAAACTGAGGGAATTTTAGAAAATTAAAACCAGCGCATCAACTATTTCACTAGTCACTTCTTACAAGACCTTAGGGTGAAGTCTATCTGGATCTGGGGATTTGTCAGTCCGCAGCCCCAACAATTTGCTCAATACCACTTCCCTGGTGATTGTAATTTTCTCGAGTTCCTCCCTCCCTTCCTTCCACTTCCTGACTTACATCTATTTCCGGGATGTTACTTGTGTCCTCTATAGTGAAGGCCGAAGCAAAATACCTGCTTAATTCATCTGCCATTTCCCTACGTTCCATTATCAATTCTCCAGAAGCACTTTCTATAGGACCGATGCTTTTTTCTTATTTAAATGTCTATAGAAGCTCTTACTATCCGTCTTTATATTTCTCGCTACCTTTCTCTCATACTCTAATTTTTCTCTACTTAGTAATCTTTTTGTCATTCTTTGCTACTCTTTATGTTCTTTCCAATCTTCTGACTTGCCACCTGTCTTTGCATAATTATATGCTTTTAAGTTTGATACAGTCTTTAACTTCTTTAGTTGACCATGGATTGTGGGCCCTCCCCTTGGAGTTTTTCTTTCTCAATGGAATGTGTATATTCTGTGTATTCTGAAATATCCCTTTAAATGTCTGCCACTGATCTTCTGTTGACATATCCCTTAACCTCATTTGCCAAATCACTTTAGCTATCTGCTTTCATGCCCTCATAATTGCTCTTATTTAAGTTTAAACTACTAGCCTTGGATGCACTCATTTCTTCCTCAAAATGAATCTATTGCTCATTCCTAGTTGCCCTTGAGAAGGTGGTGGTGTGCTGCCTTCTTGAACTGCTGCAGGACACCCACAGTGCTGTTAGGAAGGGAGTTCCAGGATTTTGACCCAGCGACAGTGAAGGAATAGCAATATATTTCCAAGTCAGGATAGTGAGTGAGGTGGAGGGGAACTACCAACTAGCTGTTGGTATTCCTATCCATCTGCTGCCCTTGTCCTTCTAGATGGTAGTAGTCGTGCGTTTGGAAGATGCTGATAAGGAGCCTTGGTAAATTTCTGCAATACATCTTGAAATTGGTGTACATTGCTGCTACTGTGTGTCGGTGATGGAGGGAGAGAATGCTTGTGGATGTGGTGTCAATCAAGCGGGCTGCTTTGTCCTGGCTTTGTCAAGCCTCTTGAGTGTTGTAGGAGCTGCTGTCATCCAGGCAAGTGGGCAGTATTCCATCACACGCCTGACTTGTGCCTTGTAGATGGTGAACAGGCTTTGGGGAGTCAGGAAGTGAGTTACTCGACACAGGATTCCTACCCTCTGACCCAGTCTTGTAGCCACAGTTTTTATATGGCTAGTCCAGTCCAGTTTCTGGTCAATGGTAACCCCCAGAATGTTGTTAGTGGAGGATTCAATGATGGTAATGCCATTAAACGTCAAGAGGCGATGGTTAGATTCTCTCCTGATGGATATGGTCATTGCCTAGCAATTGTGTGGCGCGAATGTTACTTGCCACTTATCAGCCCAAACCTGGATATTGTCCAGATCTTGCTGCATTTGGAAATGGATGGCTCCTCCATCATTGAGGATGGGGATATTTGTGGAAACTCCTCCTCCAGTGAGTTGTTTATTGTCCACCACCATTCACAACTGGGTGTGGCAGGACTGCAGAGCTTAGATCTGATCTGTTGGTTGTGGGATCACTTAGCCCTGTCCATCACTTGCTGCTTATGCTGCTTGGCATACAAGTAGTCCTGTGTTATAGCTTCACCAGGTTGACATCTCATTTTTGGTATGCCTGGTGCTGCTCCTGGCATGCCCTCTACACTTTTCATTGAACCAGGGTTGATTCCCTGGCTTGATAGTAATGGTAGAGTGGGGGATATGCCAGGCCATGAGGTTACAGATTGAGTTTGAGTACAATTCTGCTCCTGCTGATGGCCCAAAGCGCCTCATAGATGCCTAGTCTTGAGTTGCTAGATCTATTTGAAATCTATCCCATTTAGCATGGTGGTAATGCCACAGAACACGATGGAGGGTATCCTCAATGTGAAGGCGGGACTTCATCTCTGCAACGACTGTCGGTGGTCACTCCTACTGATACTGTCACGGACAAATGCATCCTGTCTCCGCAAGGACTGTGCGGTGGTCACTCTTACCGATACTGTCATGGACAGCTGCATCTGCAGCAGGCAGGTTGTGAGGATGAGGTCAAGTATGTTTTTCCCTCTTATTGGCTCCCTCACCACCTGCCACATACCCAGTCTAGCAGCTATGTCCTTTAGGATTTGGCCAGCTTAGTCAGTAGTGGTGCTACCGAGCCACTCTTGGTGATGGACTTTGAAGCATCCACCCAGAGTACATTCTGCACCCTTGCAACCCTCAGTGCTTCCTCCAAGTGGTGTTCAACATGGAAGAGCACTGATTCATCAGCTGAGTGGGGACAGGGAGCAGGAGGTTTCCTTGCCCATGTTTGACCTGATGCCTTCGGACTTCATGTAGTCCAGGATCAATGTTGAGGACTCACAGGGCATCTCCCTCCTGCCTGCATACCACTGTGCTGCCACCTCTGCTGGGTCTGTCCTGCTGGTGGGAAAGGACATATCCATGGATGGTGATGGTGGCGTATAGGACGTTATCTGTAAGGCATGATTCCATGAGGATGACTATGTCAGACTGTTGCTTGACTAGTCTGAGAGACAGCTCTCCCAATTTTGGCACTAGCCCCAGATGTTAGTAAGGACGATTTTGCGGGGTTGACAGGGCTGAATTTGCCATTGTATTTTCTGGTGCCTAGGTCGATGCCGGGTGGTCCGTCCAGTTTCATTCATTTTTTGAGGCTTTGTCACAGTTTTGATACAACTGAGTGGCTTGCTGGGCCATTTCAGAGGGCATTTAAGAGTCAACCAGATTGTTGTGGGCCTGGAGTCACCTGTAGGCCAGACCAGGTAAGGATGATAGATTTCCTTCTCTAAAGGGCATTAGTGAACCAGATGAGTCTTCACAACAATCGATGATGGTTTCATGCTCATCATTAGACTTTTAATTACAGATTTTTATTGAATTCAAATGCCACCATCTGCCGTGGGATGCAAACCTGGAGCATTACCCTGGGTCTCTGGATTACTTGTCCAGCGACAATACCACTACCCCATCACTTCCCCCTGTACCTTTCTGGCAAGTTCCCATTATCTCTTCTTTTATACTCTGTTCTACTGTGTAGTTACAATTAGGGGGCCTATACACCACTCCCACCAGTGACTTCTCGCCTTTATCATTCCTCATCTCAACCCAAACTGCTTCTGGACCCTGGTTTCAGAATCTGTTGGAGGAACGACCACCCTTTTCTTTTGAAGACTAAATTATTGAATAGAAAATACATATTACATGTAAAAGCAAATGAGAGATTAAAATTTCCAAAATTTTGACCTTAAATGCTGAAAGTCTTTTCACAAAGTGTATTTTGAAGATGCTGAATCATCAGTCCCAATGGTATACTTTGTAGCATCATTCTAACTTACTGAAATTTATTGGAAGCTTAAACTAGCCAGTGTTTCAGCTGGTGCTACAGTGCAAATACTCAGATCAATCACCATGAATCATGCAGATGCTTTTAAATAAATGAACCACTAATGAATTGCATTTTTAGGAGTTTTACCTCAGACAGTAAACCAAGGTTTGATTCTTTATGATGAAAGCAGAATACTGCGGATGCTGTAAATCTGAAATGAAATCAGAAAGTGCTGGAAAAACTCAACAGGTCTGGCAGCACCTGTGAAGAGAGAAACAGAGTTAACATTTCATTCCATAGAAGAGTCATATTGGACATGAAATGTTAACTTGGGGCAGAATATTGTCGTTGGCATGCAGGGGTCAGGCCTGAAATGCCGACGCGTAAAATGACGCGAGATGATGTCGGGTGTGTGTCCCGGCATCATCGTGCGTCATTTCGATATTTCATTCGGCGGGTACACACCAGGGGCGGCTGCGCACCCACCAAACTGTCAACGGCCTATTAAGGCCATTAAAAAAGTAATTTAACTTATTAACAATGCTGCCTGTCCACCCTTAAGGTTGGCGGGCAGGTGAAGAGCCCACAAGCGGCCTTCGCGTTTTTCAGGAAACCTCACCCACGGGCGGGATGAGGTTTCCTGAAGTTTTAATAAAATAATTAAGTAAATGTTGCAAACTTCACAAACATGTCCCAGCTCATGTGACACTGGGCAGGATTTTCCCGTTGACGTGTGGGGACAGGCCCCGCACGCCCATGCGTAAAATAACGCTGAGGTCGGGTGAGAGTCATGACGTCACTGCGTGCCATCACGATATTTCATTGGGCGGACATGCGGTGATCTCCGATGCGTGCCCAACTTTAATTAACAGGCCACTTAAGACTCTTGACTCACCAATCGGCGGTGATTTTTCGGCACCTCTGCAATCTTCGGGCGCCATGGGCAGGCGGGTAGGACACATTTGTATCAACCTCATCCACGGGCGGTATAAGAGGGCTCACTGGGGTTGTGAGTGTGCTCTGTCAGATATTGATGTTTCAAAGTTACTGATACTTGTCTGTGTGATCTGTAATTCTTCAAAACGCATTCCAGCTGCTTGGTCTGGACTCTCAACCTTCTGGTCAGCACTCTGCAGTGAGGAACCTTTTCTGGGCCTGCAGGCTTCAGGAAGCTTTCCCTTAGCCTGGCTATGGGATCTGAACTGTCCACTGGAGGCACCTCCTCTGAGGAGGAAGGGAGGGCTAGAAGGGGGAGGAGGTCAGGAGTGCACATTCAGCCTCAATATGACTGAGTGCAGTGCCGAATGAGACTTCGTCTTTCAAGGGAGACATTCAACTATATCTGTCAGATGATTAGGCCTGAGATCTCTGCGAACTTGTAGGTGGCCACCCCATGCCAGTGGCTCTGAAGATCATAGCTGCCCTCAACTTCTATGCCTCTGGCTCCTTCCAGGGGTCGGTGGGTGATTTTTGCAGTGCCACCCAATCAGCTGTCCACACTTGTGTCAAGCAGGTGACAGACGTTCTATTCAGATGTGCATTGATCTTCATCCTCTACTGCTGGGATGAGGCAAGCCAGACACAGCGAGCCAGAGGCTTGGCGGCCATTGCTGGCTTCCCCCATGTCCAGGGTGCAATAGACTGTACACATGTGGCCACCAAGGCGCCAGCAGGTGAGCCCAGTGCCTTCGTGAACAGGAAAGGGCTTCCACTCCATGAACGTGCAGATAGTGTGTGATCACAGGATGCTGATTCTATAAGTCTGTGTAAGGTACCCAGGCAGCTCCCACGACGCCTACATCCTCAGACACTCCCAGGTGCCGGGGCTCTTCAGTGCTTCGGCTTGGCTGGATGGATGGCTGCTGGGTGACAGGGGCTATCCCCTCAGAAGGTGGCTCATGATTCCTCTCTGCCATCCAAGAACAGAAACTGAGCAGCAGTGCAGTAGGAGCCATGCTTCCACAAGGACTGTGGTGGAGGGAACCATCGGTCTTCTCAAGATGCACTTCCGATGTCTGGACCAGTCCAATACCCCCCAGATCGCATGTCGCTGATAATGGTTGCATGCTGCACTCTCCACAGTCTTGTGCTGGAAAGAGGGGACGCTGTGGATGATGAAGACATAGACGCATTGGCTGCGGATGCACACGTTGAGTCCAGCAGTGAGTCTGAGGATGAGCATGCACAGGGAAATGCTGAGGGGGTAGACGCTGACCTGGGCTTACTCTAGGGAGGCAGGGACAACTGGGAGGCTTTAACCCAATGAACCTTCAGCTAGCACACCAGAGATGGACCTCCAGGACAAGCCTGGGCTGTATGCCTCATATTCAAGACCTAAGTGCAAAATCTGCCTGGTTAGGAACATTAACTAAGGTCCTTGTTAATAAAGCTGAATGTCCCACAAAGCACACATTACATTATTGGAAACCATCCACCCGCAGAACAAAAGAGGCACCCTCAGCCATGGTGACATGTCTGAATTTAATATTGCAACCAAAGAAACTTAATGAAACAAAATGAAAAAGGTGTTAAAAATCACACCAATTCATAAAAACCTCATCTCGGGCCAACACAAAAGCACCAGTGATAAGCCCGTGGCGTGCCTAAGCTGCCTTTTGTCTATGTTTTCAGGTGCTACATCTTGGTGCTGACCCCTCACTGAGAGTGGTATCTGAGACAACTTGCTGACTCTTCTGCCCTGTTGGTCTCAATGATCTTAGCGGTCCTCTGGCCTGTGGAGCCTGTGCTGGCCCTGTTCCACAGCTGGCATCTCCCCAGTCATTGCAGCCTCATTGGGTGCAACAATCACGGGCAGAGGGGCAGAAGAGCTGCTGCCTTCATCCAGAGCGCCCTGAGAGGAGTCCGCAGAGATGACAGCCAGCTGCTGCACTGACGTGAGGTCGCTTCGGACCTCCCTGCTCGCCATGGATGGATGGGCACTGAGCTGGGAAACTTGGTTCCCAGACCATCTCCCACACTGGCACTGACCAGCTGAGGTCAATGCTGATGTGAGGGCTTGCTGGTCTGAGCGCATCCCCAGGAAGCCCTGTTTGGTATCCTGGAGGAGCCTCTACACGAGAGTCACCACTCTCTCCATGGAGGATGCTCGGCGCTCAGACATGAGGCTCATTGCTTCAGCAATTGTCCGCGTAGACTCCTCCACCACGGACACCTAGCCAAGCATAGCTCCATGTATCTCCCCCAGATGCTCCTGCACACCTGACCGCATTTCCTGCGCATACTGCATCGCGGACGACTCCAGAGGCACATCATCAGGCACCGACTGAGCATGTGCCTGGTCCCCTGCAGTCCTCCGATTGCTGGCATCATGGGCACTCTCTGTCTCTGCCAGCTCCTCTAGCGACTGTGAAGTGCCCTCACTGCTGTGCCCCGGGACACTAGCTGATGTTCTAATTCCCACCGAGATGCTAGTATCTGCACTAGTGCCTGCCTGGCAGAGATGGTGTGACGCTGGTGAGACTTCAGGGCCCTCAGGTGTGAGAGGGGGCCTCTGCTCCTCTTCCTCCCGGTCCTGCTTCGCTGGTGCTGAAAGGAAGAACAAGGACAATGTCAATGTGTATCCCTGTCCCCCGGATCATTATGCGCTCATCCTTCCATAAGCAATGGTCAAGCCATGTTGCAAACTTCAATCACTGAACATTCACTGCCATGGCTGCTGGGAGAACAATGGGCAAACATACCTGCCCGTGGTAGACCTGGGCGCATGGCATCTCTCCAAATCTAGGGCCAAAGCGGCTGAGAATCGCTAACTGTGCCGGCCCGCTGCCAGTCCTCACCTGCTCAGCTGCATTATGTGCATTCTCCATGCTGGCTGGTGACTAGACCCAGAGTGTCCATTCTCCATGCTGGCTGGTGACTAGACCTAGAGTGTCCATTCTCCATGCTGGCTGGTGACTAGACCTAGAGTGTTCATTCTCCATGCTGGCTGGTGACTAGACCTAGAGTGTCCATTCTCCATGCTGGCTGGTGACTATTCCAGTGAAAATTCCAGCCCAAATCTCTCTTAATCCAATTCCTGAACTCCAGCACACATGTTCAGACATCCCCTTACCCACCCTTGTTTTCATTAGAAATGTTTTCGGAATAGTTTTATAATCTTGTTGGGATTTTTTATTAGGACATGTCACTGGGCTGACAAAAAGCTTTGCCTTTCAAAAATGCTGAAACTCAATGAGTTGGAGGCGTCAGAATCTTGCACAGTTCCAGTTCTTCCCACTTCACAAGGAAAAGGTAAGACAGATTGCAAAGCGGTGATAAAATAACAGACTGCAATTTACTGGTGTGTTCTGTCTGACTCATGTCATGAGCTGAGAGGCAACACATACCGTTGTTAAGCAACTGATTGTTGTTTTCTGTTAATTTTTAAACATGCCATGCTGCTTTGTTATGGCCCTGATTGTTTCGACATTGTCTTAATTGTTTTGTTCCATTTAATGGTTACAAAATTGCTCTTTTAATTACTGCTATCTGTGATCTAATATGTCATCTCCAACACACACTGCTCAGACCTAACCTCCCTCACTGTGTGGGGTTAGCAGAAAACAGGAATATTTGTTGCCATCAAATTTGTTTTGCTTAATGATGCAGATACCAATATATATATTAAAAGTCGCCTTCTAACAAACTATGATTTCAAGGTGACATCTTTGTTTCTAAAACATTACCATCATACTGTTGAATGCTACCCTCTAATTTAAGTACACATGTATGCGTTCTAGACATATATTGTTGAATCATTAAACAGAGTAGATAAATGCCCCAGATTTATCCACGGCAAGTGAAGGGTACCTAATTATCATGGGACTGATGTGACATTGTCAAACTTCCAGGGTCTTCCTGGAATATCCAGGGGTTCAAAGTGGACTCAGGAACCCAACCCCCAGATGAATTTCAGGTCCCCAGCCTGCCCCTTAACTTACTTTTAAATGCATCTGCCCTCATTCAGCAGGAGCCGTTTTGTCCCCCACTAACCACCACCCCCCCCCCCCCGCCCAATCTCGCCAGCACTTTGAAAACATTAAACTGTCCTGTAGGTGTCCAGATCCAGAGACAGCCGCCAGGATTTTCATCCTCCAGGCAGGCAGGCGGAGCTGGGAAAATTCCCAGCTCAGTCCACCCGCCTCGGGAGAAAGTGCCTGCAAAGGCGAGACCTTTATTGCTGGGGGCTGGGTGCAGGCTGGGGTTGGGCCAGCCAAGCTGGGATGAAGTGTGGAGGCAGCCAGAGGAGCTGCCGGGTGCGGGAGCAGGCTGTTTAAAAGGCTTAAAAGTTTAAGCACTGGTCTGCTGGGGAAAATATATCAGATGTTCAACAATATGGGCCAACCAACTGTAACCATGGAGTAGGGGTTATCTGTGATGCGTGCTAAGAATGACTGACTTCCATTTATATAAAACCTTCCAGAACCTCAGGACACCCCAAAGCGGTATAGAGCCAATTAAGTCCTTTTGATTCGTGTGCAGAAAATGTGGCAGCCAATTTCCATACCGCAGGCTCCCAAAAACAATATGTGATAATGACCAGATAATCTGCTTTTCAGTGATACTGATTGAAGGAAAAAAATTGGCCAGCATTCCAGGGGGAACCCCCCTGCTCTTCTTCGAAATAGTGCCCCTGGGATCTTGTACATTCACTTGAAAAGGCCGACAGGGCCTTGGTTTAAACATCTGACCTAGAAGATGGCACCTCCAACAATGCAACAGTCCCTCAGTACTGCACTGGAGTGTCAGCCTTGATTTATGTGCTTAGACCTCTGGAGTGGGACTCAAATCCGCAATCTTCTGACTTGATCAGAGGCGAGGTTGTTGCCCACTGAGCCAGAGCCACTGACAAAGTACAAATTGCAGCAACAGTTTCTGAGAGTGTAGCTAGAGTGTGCCAGTTTAACACTCAGCTGTGAGAAGTTGTCAAAGGCATCTTTAATTCTTTAGGATAAAGAATGAAGAACCTATGAATGTGAAAGCAAGGCTTCATTGTTGCAAATGTTCCAGCTAACACAAACCCTTGCACTGCCTAAGCCCTTGTCTTTTGCGCACAGGATGCCATAATTAGCACTCATGCTGGAGAGTCTTCTGTGCAGCCACTTACAGTGCCTCCTTTACATGGCTCTGAAGCCTTTTAAGAAAAAAGATCAACCACCTCAGCAGTTCCTGCAGCTTGTGCAGAGTCATTTGTACACAGAGACAAAGATGAATTCTTGATCTGACATCCCACAGGCTGCAGTAAATATACCTTCAAGCAGGAAAGCACTTTGAGGTAGAACTGAAGCTAGAGGAGTGCGCATCATAGAAGATGAGACAGTGGCACCTCACATTACAAGCTGTGTAGCTTAAGCACTTTGTATTTCCCTACCTTAACCTTACTGCACTAAATTTCTATATATTCACCATGTATGATACATGATGAGCAAGATAGATGGGCATTTGTTAACTGTCAATAAAAGCTTCTTAAGAAGCAATAAAATCAGTAGCATTAGAATACTCCCTTAGGTTGCTGGGAAACATTTGATAATCATCAACTTTGCCAAGGAAATCCTAGCTTTCCTGTAAGCTGCATAGCTACATCAGTAATGGAAGCAGCAGGCATAAGGGATAATCAGTGTTGGAGCTCAGGTGAAGAATGTGGCAATTATCTAACACTGCTGGTAGCCTGCCGGTGATAGCTCATCCCCGTCACTGAGATCACAAAGTAAATATGGAAATATTTTGTCCATCCAGAAAAGCCCTACAATGCTCCCAATTATTTCTTAAATAATTCTAAGTGTTTGCTTCCCTGTACTACTCTACCCAGAAATCTATTCTACATGCCAATCGCTTATTTTGAGAAGAAATTTCTGGCATTAGTTCTAAATTTACTTTTTTAAAAGTTTGAACCTGTGTCCTCTTAGAGTTTAGTGTGAAGTAATTTTCCAGTTCTACGTTTTTCATGCTACATCATATACGTGTACTGTATAAGGTTGCAAGAATATCCTCTCAATGTTGAAAGGCCAAGTTTCTTGGGTCTCTCATCATATTTCAGTTCTCTGTGGTACATTTGTGGCTCTTTTCTTAATTGCTTCCAGAATGGTGAATGTTGACCAGAACTAATTAAGAAGGCTAATGGAATGCTATTCTTTATTATGAAAGGAATTGAACATAAAAGTAAGGATGTTATGCTTCAGCTCTACAGGGCATTGGTGAGACCACATCTAGAGTATCGTAAGCAGTTTTGGTCTCCTTATTTGAGGAAGGATGTAAATGCTTTGGAGGCGGTTCAGTGGAGGTTTATTAGATTAATACCTGGAATGAGCGGGTTATCTTATGAGGATAGGTTAGACAGTCTGGACTTGTTTGCAAAGGAGTTTAGACGAGTGAGGGGTGACTTTATTGAAGTATATAAGATCCTGAACGTGTTGACAAGGTGAGTGTGGAAAGGATGTTTCCTTTTGTGGGTGAGCCCAGAACTAGGGGGCACTGTTTTAAAATTAGGGGTTGCCCTTGTAGGACAGAGATGAGGAGAAATTTTTTCTCTCAGAGGGTTGTGCGACTTTGGAACTCTCTGCCTCAGAAGGCGGTGGAGGCGGGGTAATTGAATATTTTAAAGCGGAGGTACATAGATTCTTGTTACGCAAGGGAATCAAAGGTTATCGGGGGTAGATGGGAATGTGGAAATCAAAATGCAAACAGATCAGCTATGATCTTAATGAATGGTGGAGCAGGCTCGAGGGGCCGAATGGCCTACTTCTGCTCCTATTTCATATGTTCATATGTTTGTAACTGGACATAGCACCTAAGGTGTGGTCAGACCATAATACTGTACAGTATTGGCATAGTTTCCTCTCATTTCTACTTTATTGCTTTGTCCAAAGGATTCTGAATCCTATTTATTTTCTTAATTGCCACTCTACAGTGCAAGCTTTTGGCTTGAGGAACCCCCGAGAACTGAAAGCTCATTGTTCTACTGCATGCTGGTTTCTTTCACAACTGGGAACTGTGATATGGAGACTACAGCACATTCTCAGAATTTTAAACACTTTCTCTAGTGCTTGATCTAAGATATCCTGTCCCATAGTGATCCAGGTAATGAAATAGTTGTTACAGGACTTCTAAACATTGCTTGATGAACACTCTGGTTTTGACAAGGATATCTTTGTGGTGCTAATCAACCCAGGTTGTCCAGATTCCTCCCAGGAGCCAATCATCTTGCATGCTACCTCCCTGGTACAGATTCTGAATGTTGGAGTATCATCAGTAAAGAATTATGACAACTTCAGGATATGTGCTGTTGACATGGAGATGATCTTCAGATTGACATCATGTCCTATCTTCATGCTAAGTAATATCATTTGCTGTTTCTGTATGACATGACTTATCCCAAAAGAACCTGAATGAACATTTTTGTAACATCTGTAATACCTTATGAACTTCAGATACGCTCAATATCAAAGTAGTTTAACTGCTTGGATCGTTGCTGTGGTGGCATTTTGTCCAAGTGTGCTGTTGTGATTTTGCAGGTGGAGTCAGATGTTTCATTCATACTCAGCTCAAAGGACTACTGCCATAAGCAAGCCCACTCCGACAGAGTGAATTATGATCGCAGATCCACAATTTCTGGCAATGTAACATTGCTCAGGTCAAGCAGGAACCTTTGTTCCTGTGTTTTGCTCACTGGAAATGAAATGATGCCTCTTGTATTTTTCTTGTTGTTACAAATCTATGAATCATGTTTATTAAAAGTAGTGTGAAACAGTAGCAAAAGTTCAACATTTAACTTCCACATCTCAGATCACAAGATAGTCAAAGAACAATGTTTCTCTGGCTTGAATAAAAATGCTAAATTTGGGTCAGCAACTGTAACGTGAAACCCATACAGAAGACTGAAACTACCCCACAGTCTTTAAGTGTTTTCTTCTATACCAATGAAACATGAGCGACTGATCAAGTGTCAAATATGTTTCTCCGACTGGGCAAGGAGCTGTAAATCAACCATTTCCTGAGAGGCAAAGGACATCAATGAATATAGGCTGACTTGTAATCTATCAAAAAGGTGGGTTGTTAGATCTTGTGGATCTCGTCGCTCGCTTGTTGTAAGTGGTGACCCAGTTGGTACTATAGATAGGGTTGATCAGCAAACACTTCTTAAGTGGAAAACATTATGTTTATTACAAAGGTATTCATCAGCAACTACATGTGTGCTTTCATTTCAAACCGTATCTCCATACTGCTGACTACTAACTACAGAGGTAGCCTGCGCTACTCTACTATTGGTTACTAAAGATCATGTGATCTTCCTTAATAGCCTTCTTCTTAAAGGTATATTACACATTAGATGAAACCATAATTACCACATGGGTTTAGGTCAGGTGGGTGTTTAAAGTCTGAAAAATCTATTTCCAACCCAAACTTGCTTCCAACTCGCCCTGGCTTTACCTGAGACCGGAAATTGACCAGGCAAACAACTTGATCCAAGGAGACAGGCTGGAACTTTAACTGCTGTTGGTCAGGTTTCCCGAGCATCAGCGAACACAATAGCTTCCCCAAGGTGAGGACTTGGTGGTATCAGGAGGTGAAAAGCCTCTGTAATCAGGCAACCCCTTCTGGCCTTTCACCATGAGGCCTCCGATCTCCTCCCATTCCTCATCACCAAGCCCTCATCTCCTCACCATTAGCAACCCTCCAATGCAGCCCCAAGTTACTTTACACAGGCACGCACTCCTTATTTCCGTGCACCTCCTCAC
Source organism: Carcharodon carcharias (assembly GCF_017639515.1). Classification (NCBI taxonomy): domain Eukaryota; kingdom Metazoa; phylum Chordata; class Chondrichthyes; order Lamniformes; family Lamnidae; genus Carcharodon; species Carcharodon carcharias. Next base: position 91,618,733 of record NC_054484.1, on the reverse strand, counting down.
ATCCCCATCTGACCATGTACCACTGATTCTCATCTTTAGCTTAATATGATGCCAAAATTATCTCTCACAGAGACCCTCAACAAATGTTGTCAATCTACCCACTCAATACATTCCATTACTCTCACACGTATCCAAATAGCATTTTTGTATTCTTTCAAGTGATGTGGTCATTGCTGGCAAGGTCAACATTTGTTGCCTATCCTTAAGTGGTCTTGAGAATGTGGTAGTGAGCTGCCTTCTTGAATTTCTGCAGTCTATGTGGTGTAGGTAAACCTACAATGCTGTTAGGAAGGGAGTTCCAGGATTTTGACCCAGTGACAGTGAAGGAACGGTGATATATTTCCAAGTCAGAACGGTGTGTGGCTCGGTGGGGAACTTCCAGGTGGTGGTGTTCTGTGTGTCTGCTGCCCTTGCCCTTCGAGGTTGTAGGGGTTGCAGGATGGTAACGTGCTCTTGAAGGTGGCTTGGTGAGTTGCTGCACTGCGTCTTGTATATGGTACACATTGCTGCCACTGTACAGCAGTGGTGGAGGAAGTGAATGTTTAAGGTGGTGGATGGGGTGCCGATAAGCAGAATATTTTGTCCTGGTTGGTGTCGAGCTTCTTGAGTGTTGTTGGAGGCACACTCATTCAGGCAAGTGGAGAGTATTCCATCACACTCCTGACTTGTGCCTTATAGATAGTAGGCGGGCTTTAAAGCATCAGGAGATGAGTTACTCAGCTCAAAATTCCCAGTCTTTGACCTGCTCTTGTGGCCACAGTATTTATATGGCTGGTCTACTTCAATTTCTGGTCAATTCTCAGGAGGTTGATGATTGGGGGATTCAGTGATGGTAATGCTATTGTCAAGGGGCGATGGTTAGATTCTCTCTTGTTGGAGATGGTCAATGCCTGGCACTTGTGTGGTGTGAATGTTACTTGCCACTTATCAACCCAAGCCTGAATGTTGCCCAGGTCTTGCTGCTTATGGACCTAGACTACTTCAGTATTTGAGGAGTTATGATACTGAACATTATGCAATCATTAATGAACATCCCCATTTTTGACTTTATAATGTAGCGAAGGTCATTGATAAAGCAGCTGACAATGATTGGGCCTAGGACACTACCCTAAGGAGCTCCTGTGGTGATGCTCTGGGATTAAATTCTGGTGATACAAAGTTAGGTGGGAAAATAAAGGGCAAGGAGGATGCAGGATATAGACAGGTTGGGTGAGTGCGTGATAACATGCCAGGTAGAATACAATGTGGCGAGGTGTGGTGTTAGCCATTTTAATAGGAAAAAAAGGAGAATATTTTTGAATTGTTAGATATATGGGATGTGTGCATTCAGGGAGACTTGGGTGTCCTTGTGCATGAATCACAGAAAGTTAACATGCAGGTATAGCAAGTAATTACAGAGGCAAAAGATATGTTACCCTTTATTTCAGGAGGATTATAGTACAAGTCTTACTGCAATTATACAGAGAATTGGCAGGGCCATGGGTTGACTACTGTGTTCAGCTTTAGTCTCCTTATGTAAGGAAGTACATACTTAAAATAAAAACAGAAAATGCTCAAAATACTCAGCAGGCCAGGCAGCGTCTGTGGAGAGAAACAGAGTTAAGGTGCAGAATTTTACAGCCCCACCCACCAGCGGGATTTTCCCGTCCCGCCAAAGTCAATGGCCTGAATTTTCAGCTCGGCAGGCGAGCGTGATCGGTGGGCCCGGGAGCAGTCGGCTCCCGACCGCGCTTTCACATTGGCTGGCCAATTATTGGCCATCCAGCGTGAAATGCATGCTGAAATGCTCAGTGCTGCCAGGGTGGGAGTGGGAAGAGAGCGGGCGAGCGCTGAGAGAAAGCTCCCTGAAGGCAGAGAGCTGCCTCAGGGAGCTGCTGAACCTGAAAACCATGAAATTAAGTTTTGAAAATCAGGAAAAAACATATCTAAGCATCACAAACAGGCATCCGAATATATATAGATGATAAAAATGATGTCCACAGATTTTTATTTTTATTTTGTTTAATAAGGGAAACCTAAACCCACCCTCGGATGAGATTTGATGAAAAATGCAAAGTCTGCCTGGCCGATTCGCCTGCCCGCCAACCATAAGGTTGGACAGGCAACGAAAAATCGGAGACAATAGCCCCGTTAATTGGCTTAATAGCCCTCTTAATTGTCGGCGGGCACGCTTCCAACTTTGGTGCGTGCACGTCAAGCGGAATATTGCATGAGCGCGGGGTGACATCAGGATGCTCGCCCAACGTCTTCTTGTCCAATTTTACATCCGATAGGGTCAGTCGCGTGCGTGTCCGCAGGACGTAAAACACAGCCCAATGGATTTTCGAATGGCTAGACGCATTTTCCAGCCCAGCCCTGCCCCTGCCACAACAGGGCCGTAAAATTCCATCCGGTGTTTCCGGTTGGTGGCCTTACATCAGAACATACTTATCCTAGAAGGAGTGCAATGAGGATTCATTAAACTGGTTCCTGGCATGAGGGGATTGCCATATGAGGAGAGATTGAGTATGTATAGGCCTATATTCTCTGGAGTTTAGAAGAATGAGAGGTGATCTAATTGAAATATATAAAATTATTTAAGTGCTAGTCTTTTGCATTTTCCGTACCCTCCTTTCAAGTGTCTCTGTTTGAAATAGGCCTTAACACCTCTTCTGGTGACATTCCATGTTCTCTCAGGACTAGTCTGTCAGTATAATCCACAAAGGAATTTTCCAGAAAGTGGTTACTTTACATTATTAGCCATGTTTTGATCAGTCCTTACTTGTATTTCTCTTAAAAACACAGGTCTTCCTTAAAAATATGCCCACAAGTAATTCGTGGTTGTAATCTGCTTTACATGACATTGGCCACGTATTTGTCTGGAAGACCAAAGAATGCAATAGAGAACCCATCCAGGCCTGCAACAATGCATCTTACGGGACTGAAATTTTAACAAGTGATTTACTTGAATTTATGCTAATAACCTAAACACATGTTTTGTCTCGAGAATCCATCTTTACTATTTCATGTGTGTGTGTGTGTGTGAGGGAGTGAGTGTGTTTCATTGCGCTTACCTTTCACTGTGTTGTGTGAATAAACACTATCTTTTCTTTTAATGTAAACTTATGCAGAAGCCTGCTTTGTGTTTATTTCTGAAAATCACAATACTCAAAAGGCTTAAATAAATATTCCCTCTAAAACATATCTTGTTGTGGACAACCAAGTGGTGACGAAAAAGGACAAAAATTATCCAGTCATCCCTCTCCCCGTCTGTTACAAGAGATTGATAGATTTTAGTGTACAATGGGAATTAGGGATGTAGGTTAGGGTGGGAAAGTGGAGTTGAGGTAGAAGATCAGTCATGATCTTCCTGAATGGAAGAGCAGGCTTAAAGGGCCAAATGGCCTATTCCAACACCTAGATTTTATGTTCTTATGCTTTTACTCCTGTTTTTTTCTTTCCATCTTTGTAGATGAAAAGAGCACAGAACACCACAGAGAGGCAGAAAACTGAAGGTAGTCACCCAGTCTTCCCCATACTAACAAGTGTAGAGGGGGTGGCATTGGAGATAAAGTGAGTCTCTTGGAGATGGGGCTCACCCAGCTACCTGGTGACAGAATTAAATATCACACAACCATAGTTCACTCATGTTAACTCAATGTCAGCAACGAATGAAATATGATCATATGCACAATGATGACTTAACACCCTATTACCTTGATAGCTCTAAATCATGTCCTTTATCTCACACAAGCCCATCAAGCAAACAGGAGGTGGTGCAAAAGGAAAATGAAGACTCCTCAGAGGATGTCACTCACTCTGAGGATGTCACTCATCTGAGGATGTGCCATCACAGGACTCATGAAAATTATCCGGCGGCTCAGATACACACATTTTGGGGGCCAGCAAAGCAGGTAATTGGGTCCTACACATAGTGAGCCACACACCATGTAAAACAGGAGCAGGTGCTGGAGACAGGGATAGCAGTGGAGACTCGGACAGTGCCGATCACTCCAAGCTCTGCTCAGCTGGATGTAGATGCTAAGCCCCAGAGGCCACCAATGAATAGGATAACTCTACAGCAACAGTAGAAAATGTGTGAGGTGCTGGCAGCTTTTCCAGCTCCACTGTGCATTTTTGGATAGAGGTTAGAGGAGTTATTTTCAATTATCAACGTCATGGTGTCACAGGCCTTCATCTTTATTAATAGAAAGAGTGGCCACCTGCAAGAAACATCAAATGTATCAGTCAAATCGTGCAGGCCCTTGCCAATGGTTTGCACACACTGAATGCCATCTTAAACACGATTAATGAAAACCTAGCCATGGCGGTCTGCAGTCAACTTCCCAACACACTCAATTTCAGAGCTTCTAGCCAACCTCTCAAACTCACTTTTTTAGATTCAAATTTCCCCATATATTTCAAAGTAATTAGCAATATCAGAGAAGAAGTTAAAAGTCACAGTTTTTACATAGTAACGAGCCATAGATGTTGCAAGACTGGATTCAGGCAATGTGTTTATTGAAATTAACCAAGCTGTGCCCAATCAGCTACAAGAAATTGACTGCATATGTATAATGAATATTAAACATACGTACAGTGATTTGACAGAGCAAAGCTGCGAGTGTGGCTTTAAATTTATTACTCCAGTCTTGTTATCGTAGGTCTATTACTGTAGTCAGCATGAGAGCAACTGCACCAAGAGTGAAGCCTAGCAAAATTCCCCTGAGAGAGGTTTTTTTTAATGATCTGAAATATGACAGATATTTCAACCTATCATAATGTAAAAAGTATCAGGAGAGCATTGGAGACATTGTGGATATGGTGCTGCACTGAGAAAACACTTCCTCCCATTAAAACCCTTGCAGCAACTAAGAGCTGTGATTACTTTACAACGTATGGGGCAGATGGTTCACGGTTGTTTGGTCCTCCAAGTGGGTTGGCACAAGATGGGACGATTCAGTAACCATTTTGCCACATACCACAGATGCTGGGTAGAACTTTGTAGTCACATCCAGGTATTTACTCCTGAAGCAGTGACTTTATCGCTATTGGTGTCTGATGCCAGAAAATGGGTGGGGCTGCACAAATTTAAACGAGGAGCCCATGAACTACAATACTCACTTTTCCAGAACTGCTTCATCCAATGCAAGTCCCTGGGAATCAGAGCCTATCCTATGGGTGCTAGGCAGGTTACACCCAGGACAGGATACCAGTCCATCACAGGGCACAACACTTAGAGTGGAGGATAATTTACCAGAGCTAATCCATCAACCAGCACATCTTTGGATGGTGGGAGGAAACCAGAGCACCTGGCAAAAACCCACACAGACATATGGAGAACATACAAACTCCAAACAGACAGACAGCCAAGATCAGGATTGAACCCAGGTTCCCTGGAGCTGTGAGGTAGCAGTGCTAGCTATTGCCCCACCGTGTCACCCAGCTAGAATACTCAGGCACTGAAATTGAAAGGCAGCGTGAGCTTTGCCTTCACTTTACCTCCAAATTAAAATCGACCCCAGGACACCAGTGAGCCATGGTAAAGCTGGAGAATGTGCTGAGGAAATAAAAGTCAGCAGCTGGGGGCGGGATGGAGTAGGGGCAGGTTAGGTTGCTGAATCTCAGGACAATGTGGCATATGGGTTTACTGAACCTCCTCCTCCGCTCCCCAACCCTAGCCCCAACCCCCACTTCAAGTTACAGATGTCCAGTGGGATTTCTAATTCCTGTCCACACCTTTTCTGAAAACTGGAAAAGTGGAAAATTTGCACTTTGAGTTTCTGAGTTAGCCAGCCTCATATATGGAGAAATAATAAAGAACAAGCTTCACACCTATCCTCTCTCACAGAGGTGTAGGGAAGAATTATCAAATTATAGTCCCTGGTGAAATGGCGGGACATGTAATGGGTCAGGAATCTGTTGGAATCTGTCAGCAGGCTTTGCTATGACACTAACATGACATTAGCATCCTAATTCCAGTTTCCTGACTAATCAGAGATGGCTGGTAAGATGACACCCAAATCTGTCAAAGGAAGGATTTCTTATCAAAGGGACTCCAGCATGGATTGGCATGGCTGACCTGTACATAGATTCTTGAGGCGAGGCTCCAGGAACCACAGGAATGCGGAGGAGACCTGGGAAGGCTGCCCCCTGTTTTCTCTTATTTGGAGGTCCTGCTGTGGGATCTGAGGGACAGCAGTGAGGTGATCTTTCCCAAGGAGGGGAGGAAGAGACCAGCCTCTCAAACCAAGGTGGCATACATGGAAGAGGCCAAGGCAGTCAATAGCGGGATGTGGTCCTTCGAACCTGGAGATGGTGCACCAAGAGGATTATGGACCTCAGGAGAGTGGAAAAGGTGCATGGTATAACTTGTCAGTGGCCAAGTCCCACTCTTTGACTTCCCCAGCCCTCTCCTGCACAGCATTCCTCAGACCAACACAGCTTGCAACTCCACTCATTTCTCTTTATCAAGGCCCCTTTGCACATCTACTTCTGACACATATCCTCAGCTTATTGAAATCTTCCACCCAACTCTCACAGTCATACTCAACAAATATTCTTCTTCCATCCTCGCCATATATTCAATTTCTTACACTCACAACTCTCAGCTTTCTCTCCTTACAGGAAAGACAGCATATAACCGTGGATAGGGGAAGAGACCAGGGAAGGGGGAAGAGGTCTGGGTATTGACTGGCAGCTTTGATGGCCACTGGCAACTGGTCGATTAGGCCGAGGGCCTTGTTCCAGGAGGCTACAGATGTCAGAAATGAGTGTGAAAGCCTTAGTGTCCTGAAGCACTGGTGCTCAAACATGTTGAGAGAGCTGATTCCTCCTTCAGATATAGACAGTGTGTTCAGGGTCTTGCTTCCTTGGAATTGGATCTTAGTGCCTATCCCGTCTGCCCTGTGGAAGGAGAAAGCAACTTTGTTTTATTCATTCATAGGATGTGGGCATCACTGGCTAGGCCAGCATTTATTGCAATGACCAATGAGATGGTGAGCTGCCTTCTTGAACCGCTGCAGTCCATGTGGCATAGGTACACCCACAGTGCTGTTAGGGAGGGAGTTCTAGGATTTTGACCCAGCAACGTTGAAAGAATGGTGATATATTTCCAAGTCAGGATGCTGAGTGGCTTGGAGGGGAACTTCCAGATGGTGGTGTTCCCATGTACCTGCTGCCCTTGTCCTTCTAGATGGTAACGGTTGTGTGTTTGGAAGGTGCTGCCTAAGGAGCCTTAGTGAATTCCTCAATGCATCTTGTGGATGGTACACGCTGCTGCCACTGTGCTTCAGTGGCAGAGGGAGTGAATGTTTATGAATGGGGTGCCAGTCAAGCAGGCTGCTTTGCCCTTGATGGTGTCAAGCTTTTTGAATGTTGTTGGAACTGCACTCATTCAGGCAAGTGGAGAGTATTTCATCACACTCCTGACCTATGCCTTGTAAATGGTAGACAGGCTTTAGGGAGTCAGGAGGTGAGTTTACTCACCACAAGATTTCCTAGCCTCTGACCTGCTCATTAGTCACAGTATTTATATGTCTAGTCCAGTTCAGTTTCTGGTCAATGGTAACCCCCAGGATATTGATAGTGGGCAATTCAGTGATGGTAATGCCATTGAATGTCAAGGGGGGATGGTTAGATTCTCTCTTGTTGGAGATTGTCATTGCCTGACCCTTGTGTGACATGAATGTTACTTGCCACTTGTCAGCACAAACCTGGATATTGTCCAGGTCATGTTGCATTTGGACATGGACTACTTCAGTATCTGAGGAGTCATGAATGGTGCTGAACATTGTTCAATCATCAGCAAACTTCTGACCTTATGATGGAAGGAAGGTCTTTGATGAAGCAGTTGAAGATGGTTGGGCCGAGGATACTATCATGAGGAACTCCTGCAGTGATGTCCTGGAATTGAGATGATTGACCTCCAACAACCACACCATCTTCCTTTGTGCTAGCCAAGGGTTTTCCCCCGATTCGCATTGAGTCCAATTTTGCTAGAGCTCTTTGATGCCACACTTGGTCAAATGCTGGCTTGATGTCAAGGGCAGCCACTTCCACCTCACCTCTGGAGTTCAGCTCTTTTTTCCATGTTTGAACCAAGGCTGTAATGAGGACAGGAGCTGAGAGGCCCTGGCGAAAACCACTGTTGATGACCCTTTCCATTACTTTACTGATGATCAAGAGAGGACAGATGGGGCGGCAATTGGCTTGGTTGGAATTGTCCGGCTTTTTCTGTACCGGCCATATTTTCCACATTGCCAGATAGATGCCAGTGTTGTAGCTGTACTGGAGCACTTTGGCTAGGGGTGTGGCAAGTTCTGGAGCACAAGTCTTCAGTGCTATTGCTGGATGTTTTCAAAATCTATCCCATTTAGTATGGTGGTAATGCCACAGAACGCAATGGATGCTATCCTCAACGTGAAGGCCGGATTCAACTCCACAAGGAGTGTGTGGTGGTAACTCCTACCGATAATATCAAGGACAGATGCACCTGGCAGACAGGTTGGTGAGGATGAGGTCAAGTATGTTTTTCCCTCTTTTTGGTTCCCTCACCGCCTACTGCAGACCCAGTCTAGCAGCTATGTCCTTTAGGACTCGGCTAGCTCAGTCAGTAGTGGTGCTACTGAGCTACTCTTGATGTTGGATATTGAAGTCCCCTATCCAGAGTACTTTCCGCACCATTTCCACCCTCAGGGCTCCCTTCAACTGGTGTTCAATATGGAGGAGCACTGATGCGTCAGCTGAGGGAAGGCAGTACATGATAATCAGCAGGAGGTTTCCTTGCCCATATTTGATCTGATGCCATGAGACTTCATGTTGAGGACTCCCAGGGCAACTCACCCTGACTGTATACCACTGAGCCGCCACTTCTGCTGTGTCTGTCCAGCTGGTGGGACAGGATATACGCAGGGATGGTGAAGGTGGAGCCTGGGACATTTTCTGTAAGGTATGATTCCGTGAGGATGACTATGTCAGGCTGTTTCCTGACTAGTCTGTGAGACAGCTCTCCCAATTTTGGAACTAGCCCCCAGATATTAGTGAGGAGCAATTTGCAGGGTTTACAGGGCTGAGTTTGCCATTGTCTTTTCAGGTGCCTAGATCAAAGCCGGGTGATCCGTCCGGCTTCATTCCTTATTGACTTGTTTTTAGCTGAATGGCTTGCTGAGTGGCTTGCTAGGCCATTTCAGGGGGCATTTTAAGAATCAACCACGTTGCTGTGGGTCTGGAGTTGCATGTAGGCCAGACCAGTTAAGGACAGGCAGATTTCCTTTCCTAAAGGGCATTAGTGAACCAGATGGGTTTTTACAACAACTGTGGTCATCATTAGACTCTTAATTCCAAACGTTTTATTGAATTCAAATTCCCCCATCTGATTCTCTGGATTGCTAGTCTAGTGACAATACCACTATGCCATTGCCTCCTTGTGTCGCTCTTGGTGTTGCTCCTCATTCACGGAGGTGTGTATAAATTTCTCCCATGCTGCAGTGAAGGCTGATAGCAAGGAAGTTGAGATGAAAGTTGATGGTGGTATTCCAAGGCCCTTGAAAGTAACTCCAAGGAATTACATTCAACATCTATGCAGTGATTTCAGGTTGTCAGAAGTAAACTTGCAAGCACAAGCCTTTCACTGCTGCTGATCACAAGCTTACTGATTTCAGTCTTTAAGGTCTTCCCAGTACGTTGATTTCATTAAACTATTACTCCCCGCTGTACCATCAACTCAAGGACCCTGGCGAGGTGCAGTGAGCTCAGGGAACCTGTGCACTGGCTGTTATAGTGAAAGCCACATAATCTATTTGAATATATTAATCACTTTCCCTGGTAGCTGCACAGGGCTTCCCTGCTTATCTCTCCAAATGCGCCTCAGTCAAACCCATCGGGATTTAATTCCACCGCCGCCCCACCCCCCCCCACCCCAGCCAACCAGAACCCTGTCTGCCGCTCCCTTCACCTCACCCTTGCCAGTTGAAATACTGTCCCTATCTTTCCTCTTATTTTTATTCAACTGGCCATTCCACACACTAGATAATTTATTCCTTGGGGATCAAACTATCCTATCCAATTTACTGCTACAATTGTTCCCATTTCCTTGATAATGGCCCACATCCTCTGAGGAGGAGCCATCATTGTTAAATTGCCGCTTTGCTCAAACCTTCCCCCGCTTCGACGCTGCTCCACATTTCTTGCCAGGTCCCCTGAGTCCAGCTTTCCCCACTGGATCACAGGGGAGTTAGGGTGGCGGGGGGTGAGGGGTGACAGGAGACGCCTCCTTTTTACGGCACTAGCTGCCATATGGTAAGTTTAAAAGTCCATTGTGAATGTTAGTGAATGGGTGAGTGGGTGAACGAGGTAAGTGGGTAGGGTGGGTAAGGTAATCGGATTGGGCGAGTGGTGTTGGGTGGGTGAGGTGGTAGGTGGGTGAGGTGGCAGGTGGGTGAGGTGGTAGGTGGGTGAGGTGGTAGGTGGGTGAGGTGGTAGATGGATAGGGTGGCAGGTGGGTGAGGTGGCAGTTGGGTGATGTGGCAGGTGGGTGAGGTGGCAGGTGGGTGATGTGGCAGGTGGGTGAGGTGGTAGGTGGGTGAGGTGGCAGGTGGGTGAGGTGGTAGGTGGGTGATGTGGTAGGTGGGTGATGTGGCAGGTGGGTGAGGTGGTAGGTGGGTGAGGTGGTAGGTGGGTGAGGTGATAGGTGGGTGAGGTGGTAGGTGGGTGATGTGATAGGTGGGTGAGGTGGTAGGTGGGTGAGGTGGCAGGTGGGTGAGGTGGCAGGTGGGTGAGGTGGTAGGTGGGTGTGGTGGTAGGTGGGTGATGTGGCAGGTGGGTGAGGTGGGAGGTGGGTGAGGTGGTAGGTGGGTGATGTGGCAGGTGGGTGAGGTGGTAGGTGGGTGAGGTGGTAGGTGGGTGATGTGGCAGGTGGGTGAGGTGGTATGTGGGTGAGGTGGTAGGTGGGTGATGTGGCAGGTGGGTGAGGTGGTAGGTGGGTGAGGTGGTAGGTGGGTGAGGTGGCAGGTGGGTGAGGTGGTAGGTGGGTGAGGTGGTAGGTGGGTGAGGTGGTACGTGGGTGATGTGGCAGGTGGGTGAGGTGGTAGGTGGGTGAGGTGGTAGGTGGGTAAGGTGGCAGGTGGGTGAGGTGGTAGGTGAGTAAGGTGGCAGGTGGGTAGGATGGCAGGTGGGTGAGGTAGTAGGTGAGTAAGGTGGCAGGTGGGTAGGATGGAAGGTGGGTGAGGTGGCAGGTGGGTAGTCTGGCAGGTGGGTGAGGTGGCGGGTGGGTGAGATAGTAAGTGGGTGAGGTGGGTTGGTGGCTGAGTGGGTAGATAGGTCTGGAGGGTAGTCAGGTTGGGGGCTATTCAGGTCAGGTCGGAGTGATAGTCAGGGGTTGCCAGGGGTTAGTGAGGTCAGGAGGGTGGTCTGGTCAGACTGGCAGTCAGGGGTCAGGGAGGTAGTACAGTTGGGAGGTTTAGTGGGTAGTTGCAGGGTTGGGAATGTAGTTGGGAGGTCAGGGGCATCAGGGTAGTTAGGGGGTCATGTGAGCAATTGTGGGGGGTCAGCTCTGGAGTTACCCAGGAGTTAGAAGAGGTTTTAATCTGAGTAACATTTCCTGGTAACTATTCAAGTAAATATGTTGGAGATGTACTTCTACCTCTAACTCAGATTCAGAGATATTCACGGACGGTGCCAGAGAGAGGGGGATTGGCCATTGGAAGTTGAAACTTCCTAGATAATTCCCACAGAGGTCAGCACGACAGCACCTCCGCTGGGTCCCAACGCACATTAATCATACGCCTGGTCTTTGACGGTCCAGAGACCGGAAGATTTGGACCATGATGTTGATGAATCATAAAAATGAAACATCTTCAATCTGTTACATCTGAATTATATTCTTGTATTTTGTTTTGTTCAGTTGGGTGAATGATAAAAGCAAATGAAACAGAGACTACAACTGCCAGGCATTTTGCTTTACTAATCTGACAATAAATGCATCTTTCCATTTCAGCTGCATTTCAAACTGTGCACACAGATCTGTCTGTATTGCATCTTTCCTTCAGTCATCATTTCCACTGCTGACCTGCAGAGCAGTGTGGCTCAGATTCTGTTGCATTGTTAGTAAGTTTTTTCTATCTGTTAGACTGAGAAATTTTAATTATTTGAATTAACTTCTTGCCAGTGCAAGGTGGTGCTATGCATTAGTGCATTAATTACAGACTATTATCATTGAACATGCCTTTCACCTGCAGGTCTAGTACGATTTCATATTATAATGTTGAGTGTTGACTACAATTGAGGGAAATATTCAATAAATTCTACTCACTTCCTTTTATTACAGAACACAGTCATTATCTAAAGTGCAAACCTTTCAGGTATACAATTAAGGGTTATCTGACGTAAATTGTTTCATAGAAGCACAGAAATTGCAACACACAGAAAAGCAATTCAGTTCATCTCACCTGTGCCAGTGTTATCTCTTCAACTGGAGCTGTCCCTAACTCTATTTCTCTGCCCTCTTTTTTTCATATTCTTACTTTTCAAAAATAAAATATCCAATTCCCTTTTAAATTATGTTATTATCTCTGCCTCAACAACCATTTGTCATAAAGCAAATTCTATTTTCTAATAATGCTCTTTGTGAAAGTAATTACTAACTTCTTCTTCATATCCTTCTAGTGATTAAATGGAGATTATGTTCCTTTGGTCTTGAATCAGTCTTTGACTCTTTATTTTCTCAAAACTGTTCATAATCGGAGTTCCTTTTAACCTTCTATGTTCCAGTTAAAAATCCTTAATTTTACAAACTTTGTAGCTATAGTCTTTCATTCCTTACTTCCCATCACCTGTACCAGAGCCTTTGATAAAATTGAATAGAGCACATTATCATGAATTTTAATTGTACTCTTTCCATGGCTCTAATATTCTTTCCATATTGTGGGTCCCACCATCTGCTCACAGTATTTCAACTGTGACTTTAATCAATATCTTGTGCAAATTCAATATCACTTCCTTACTGTTATATTCAGTATACCATGTTTATAACCCAGAGTCCCAATTTGTCTTTATATGATCTTCACAACCTGGATTTTAATCTATAAAGATCTATGGATCTGCACTTTTAGACTTGTCCTGTTCCCAAACTCTATTACAAATCCTGCTAGAACAGGGGGCTGGTTAGCTCAGTTGGTTAGATAGCATATGGTTCAGAATAACACCAACAGTGTGGGTTTGGTTCCCTTTCCGGCTAAGGTAGATTTGGGGCTTGCCTGCTTGCCCTGCCCTGAGAGTGAAAGGCAATGGCAAACCACCACCGTTAAAATTGCCAAATAAACAGCTCAGGTAATGAGCCAAGTACCTACCTTCAGGCAGAGCACATGTGAATGAATGAGACATTCTAGTGATCTTTTTCCTAAAATGTATAATTGATAGGTTCACTTTTGCTGTCCATTAAACCCTAATTTTGAAAACATCTACAATGGACTGGAAGGTATGAAAGGAATGAGTCCCATGTTGCTCTCTGTCCAATGTTCTGATGGGCTTTTTTTTTTCAGTGTATTGTGGTGTTCCACTTGGAGCTGGTGTACTTGGTCACTGCCTTTGTCCCCACCGACACGGCGTGCTTGGCCAGTTCCCCGGGCAGCAGCAGGCGCACGATGGTCTGGATCTCCCGGGAGCTGATGGTGCTGCACTTGTTGTAATGGGCCAGGCGGGAAGCCTCGCCCGCAATGCGCTTGAAAATATCGTTCATGAACGAGATCATGATGCTCATGGCTTTGGAGGAGATGCTGGTGTCCGGGTGAACCTGCTTCATCAGTTTGTAGATGTAGATGGAATAACTCTCTTTCCTGGACCTCTTCCTCTTCTTCCTGCCCTTCGGTGGCATTTTCTTGATAATTTTTTTGGAAACCTTCTTGGCAGCTCCTGAATTCTTCTCGTCCACCATGGTGTCGCTAAACCTTAGATGGTGCACGTGGAGAGAGGACCAATAATTGATTATGCAAATTAGGAGGCAATGACATAAGTCAGACAAAATTTTTTGGTGGTGCATTGATCTACGCTAGCAATGCAAAATGGGCTTGCACCGAATCGACAGCCTGTTACACACTGCACCAGCTTATATTTTCCATTAAATATCGCTAAGATTTTAAATTTTAAGCCAAGTAAAAATGACAGGCAGATTAGAAAGCAAGCCTTCAAAAAGAGTTTGAACTATCTTTCTGTGAATTTCAGTGGAGAAAAGATCGGATGTGATGAAAAGTTGGGTGCCGATTCGGTGTAAACCCATGCTGCACTGCTGAGGTAGACCAGTTTCACCCCCTATATCTTTTATCTGTCTCCAGTTAGTGTGATGCATTAAGTGTGCTAATGTAGTGGATGGTGCATAGTGGTTACTCTGCTTGTCACCTCTCACTTTAAGCTACCAACACTAGCTAGCAGTAAAACTATTGCGAAAAGAGAGCCGAATGCTTAAGCCTCTCCTGTCTATACATAGCCTCTTCTTCAGCAAGCCCTATGTAGTGCCTCCTTGTGGTTACATATGTTAAACAGGGTATCCACGGACCCTGGCTAATTTACAGGGGACTCAGTGGAGGCCTGGCCTTCAGATGCTTGGCATGCAAGCCCACCAGTGTGTGGTTCTGCCTTGCTGCCCATGAACCCGGCGCCTAGCTGGGGTAAAGTAGCTTCACTGCCTTGGGGGTGTCTCAGGAGTGAAGGAGGCTAAGGAAACCCGAACAGAAAATCTAGAGTGGAGTCCTGCAGGCAGTAATCCGTCACCTATCAGGCAACTTTCTGGCAAGGTGTGCAGCAGAGCTGGTACCAAACAGTACTAGTTTTATCCTTTATATTTGGACAATGCTATCAGTGCCGAGAGGGAGGTCCTTACGCTTGGGCAGCTCAGGGTCTCCATACTATTTGCCCAGGCCTGGTGGGGTCCAGGCAGACCTGAATTGGAAGGCTGAGGAGAGGGGCTGTTGAGTGCATCCGTTGGGGAGAGGCGAATTGGGCAGATGAGTGTGTGTGTTTCCGGGTGTTGGGGAACAATGCGAACTTCAAGGGAGCAGCACGTGCAGCACTGAAGGGGTCAAGGACTGCAAGTAAGGAATTTTATAGATAACATGTTGTGATGGGCAAAGTCTTTTATCTGAGCAACTCATGTGGGCCTCCTCACCCCCGTTAATGTGCATGTTGGTCCTCTGAAGCTTCATCCCCTCAAATCTCAAGTCTCTCTGCCCCGTACACTGATGTCAGGACCCCTCCCCATCCCCCACTCCTCTGCTGAGGGGTCCCCCTAATTTTCTTCCCTCAAAATTGGTCACTCGGGCAGCCAAAAGGAAGTGTAGTGAAGTCTCTCTGGCTGTTGAGTAGGCAGCTAATGGAAGCTTCCAAGGAGTTGACAGGCAAAGATAGGAAGGCCACATGCTTGCACATTTAATGAAAGATGTGAAAGGGCATCACTAATGATGCTTTTGAATTTTTTCTCACACTTCACCCAGGTCCTGTTCAAGTTCGTTTTCTTTTTGCCATGAGAAAGTCTTATTTCCGTTCACATTGGCTAGCAGTGTCATGAAAATATAATTTTTATAATATTGAGATGTATTGTAAAGGTAGGTTAATAGTGGGGCTTGGATTAGTTTCTCTGTGTGGATGTATGTGTGGGGGTTTTAATTGAATTGCAGATAGCTAGTCTGGATCTTTTGAGTTATCAAAAGAAAAGTTAGGTTTGAAATGCTAAATACATAAACACGGTTGAAGTCTTAGAATGTGAGACGGAGGGACATTTGCATTTTTAGATAAACCAGAGTTGTGAATTTCAAAGAGATGGTAAGGTGTTACACCTAGTCAACTGAGGCTAAGCCAAACAGTATGTTTATTTTTTCCAAAGATTACTGATAATATGAGTACTATGGAAGATTTATGTTATGGAAAAAGTAAAGTTGCAAAGACATGTTGGGACAATGGAATTTACATTAAAAATGGAGAAACCTGTATAAAGCAGATGAGGTTATGTGTAAAGAAAAGGCATTCTAAGAACTGACAAGTGTGAAAAGCCTCCTGCCTGTATGTATCAGGAACCAAAGCTAAGAAAACTCATTGTGAATATCTCTGTCCAGGCAGTAGTCTGCTTTGTTGAAATCTATCTTATTTTACTATTGCCTTAACAGAGGTGTAACTGGGAGTCAGATTAATTAGGGGATTTAGGGGTTATCACAGCAGTAATTCATAGACCTATGTATGTGCTTAAAATGTTTCCTACTATTAATAAATGTTTAATTTAGTTTTGTAAAAAAACAACTTTAGGCCTTGGTGGACTTATTCTTACTGAATTCAAGGCACGCATTTCAAAATAAAAATACAAATTGCTAAACAGTTGTGGCAGCTGTTTCAAGTTTCCCTCTGGGATTTGAGCAGCTCAGCATTTATCATCTGTTATGCCATACAGTAGTCTTAAGCTCCTTTTTACCTTTCTGGAATATAACAAGCTTCCTTGCTTTGATACTGTATGCCTCTATTTATAAAGCCATGGAACCTGTCTGCCATTTAATAGATTTTCACCTTGTTCTGTCACCTTCAAGATTTGCATATTTATACTCCAGGTCTCTAAGTTCCTGCACTCCTTTTAAAGTTGTATCTTTTAGTTTATATTGCCTCTCTTCATTCTTCCTGACAAAATACAAATTTCATCTGACAAGTGTTACTCCTGAAGTATGTTATTAATCCTCCTCTGTTTAATACATTTCCAAATTTCATGCTACCTGAAATTATGGTCTGTATACTCAGGCCTGGGTCATATATCAAAAGGAGCAGTGGTACTAATGCCAATGCTTGGGGGATCACCATGCACAACCCTCCAGTCTGAAAAACAATCATTCACCACTCCTCTCTATTTTCTGACCCTTCACTGATGTCATTTCCACATAGCCATTGCCCCTTTAATTCCATGGGCTTCAATTTTGGTAACAAATCTGTTATATGGCACTTTATCAAACACCTTTTAGAAGTCCATATGGCGTGGTGTTACAATTCACTCAGGGAGTACAAGTTGCTGTGGCAACATGTACCTTTACATGCATGTTGTAGTATGGAGCTGTGAATAATGATGATAGAGGCTCCAATTTTCTTTCCATCAGATGGCTGACAAGAAATCTCTCCCATTCTTACTGCCTGCTATTGGTATGTGTTGGAAGGATTTGCTGGTGATAATCAACCTATTTGGGTACATGATGAATGCACCTTCCTTGGTCATCAAGTTCTAGGCTGACACTTGAACCCAGAACTTCTGGTTCAGAGGAAGGGACACTACCCACTGCACCACAAGTCCTCCACGAAAGTCCAAGTACACAACATTAAGTACCACTCTGTTACTTCATCAAAGAATGCAATCAAGCACAATTTGCCTATTTGCCTTTAACAACAAATCTATTTTGTTTTTATTAAAACACATTTTTTACAAGTGTTAATTTATCTTGTTCAGCATAAGTGTCTCTAAAAACTTCCCCACCACCGGCATTAGGCTGAGGGCTCTGCAGTTGCCGGGTTTATCCCTCTCCCCTTTTTTGAAGAGGGTTGTAACATTTGTTATTCTCTAGTCATCTGGCGTCAATCCTATGTCTAAGGACGAGAACCTCACAATATCCATCCTTATTTCTCTTAGCAGCCAATCTGGACCATCTGACTTTTCTATTTTCAGCATTGTCAACATTTTAATTACCTCCTTTTTAGCTATTTTATTCTATTCTATTTCTCTATTACCTCTCCTTTACTGTGGCATTGGCAGTGTCCTGTTCTTTAAGGAGGAAAGATGCAAATTACTCATTTATTACCTCAGCCATGCCATCTGCCTCCATGGCAAGATCTCCATTTTGGTTCATAATCAGCTGCACCCTTCCTTTGATTACCCTTTTATTTTATATATTTTTAGAAAAGACTTTTGGGTTCTTTTTAATGTTACCCACTAATCTATTCTCATACTCACTTTGCTGTTCTCATTTCCTTCTTCAGTTCTCATCTGTACTTTTGTAGTCAGCTTGGTTCTCTATTGCTTTATATGCCTGGCATTTATCATGTTTCCTTTCCCTGTTTTGTTTTAATCTCTATATCATTGCAGGAGCTCTAACTTGGATGCTCTTCCTTTCCCCTTTGTGGAGTGTTTCTAGTCTGTACTTGAACTATCTCTTTTTTGCAGGCCTTTCATTGCTCATTTACTGTTTCACCTGCTAATCTTTGATTCCAGTCAACCTGGGTCAGATCCCCTTCCTACTCACAGAAAATTAAAACTCCTCCAGTTAAATATTTTCATGTTTGGTTGTTTCATGTCCTTTTCTATAGCTCTTCTAAATCTAATAATTTTGTGATCACCATTTCTCAAATGCTCCCCTACTGAAACTTACTCCACTTAGAATCATTGAAAGTTTACGGCACAGAAAGAGGCCACTTGGCCCATCGTGTCTGTGCTGGCTGAAAAACGGGCCACCCAGCCTAATCCCACTTTCCAGCATTTTGTTGTGGCCCTGCAGGTTACAGCACTTCAGGTGCATATCCAGATGCCTTTTAAGTCTGGATAGAGTCTGGGAAGAGTGTCCGCTGCAGTCACCGTCGCCGGGAAGCAGTCTGGGAAGAGTGTCCTTTGCAGTCACCGTTGCCAAGAAGCAGTCTGGGAAGAGTGTCCTCTGTAGTCACTGTTGCCCTGTGAAAAAAACCAAAGAGTGACATCACAGGAAAATTGTAAGTTCATTGGTTGGTAAGTAATTGCTAGTTTGTACTACCTATTCTAAGTTGATTTCAGATTTAAGCTGACTGCTGGGGCCCAGGATCGGAGGCCTAACACTTCAGCTTCAACTCAGCGGAGACGGTGAGTTCCAGTTGATTTTTAAAAGTGTATTTTGAATCTCTATTCTAACGTGCTTTCAGATTAAAGGTAAATAGGAGAAATATTTTACAGATTGATAAACTAAAGACCAGTCGGAAATTTAAAAACAAATTGAAAAACTAATTAAATAAAATAGAGATGCAGGGCCAGGCGATGTGTTGTAGCTGCAAGATGTGGGAGCTGGTGGACCACATCTGTAGCGAATGTTGGCTGCTTGAGGAACTGCGGCTCAGAGTTGATGAGTTGGAGTCTGAGCATCGGATACTGCGACACATCAGGGAGGGGGAGAGTTACCTGGACGCTGTGTTGCAGGAGACAGTCTCACCCCTTAAATTAACTACCTTAAATTTGGTCAGTGGTCAGGGACAGGAGGGTGTGACTATGAATGAGACAGGTAGAGGGATTCAGGAAGTAGCACTGCAGGAGCCTCAGCCCTTGCCCTTATCCAACAGGTTTGAGATTCTTGCTCCATGTGTGGACGAGAGCGGGGACTTTTGGGAGGTTGAGCAAACTGACCATAGCACCGCGGTACAGGGAGCCTTTCAAGTGGGGAGAGAAAAGAGAAATGTAGCTGTAATTGGGGATAGTATATATAGGAGAATAGATATTGTTCTCTGTAGCCAGGATTGAGGGTTCCGAAGGCTATGTTGCCTACCTGTGCCAGGGTTAAGGATATCCCATCTGGGCTGCAGAGGAACTCGGAGTGGGAGGGGAAAGATCCAGTTGTTGTGGTCCACGTAGGTACCAACAATATAGGTAGAATGAGGAAAGAGGTTCTGCTGGGGGAATATGAGCAGCTAGGGGCTAAATTAAAAAGCAGAACCAACAAAAGGTAATAATCTCCAGATTACTACCTTAGCCATGAGCTAATTAGCACAGGGTCAATAAGATTAAAGAGGTAAATGTGTGGCTCAAAGATTGGTGTGGGAGGAATGGGTTCGAATTGATGGGACATTGGCACCAGTCCTGGGGAAAGAGGAAGCTATTCCATTTGGACGGGCTCCACTTCTCCACTTGAATCAGGCTGGGATCGGTGTCCTGGCGAATCACATAACTAGGGTTGTAGATAGGGCTTTAAACTAAATAGTTGGGGGGAGAGTTCAGTTGCACGGAAATATAAAAAAAATCAAAGTTTAAGGAGAGGGTAAGAGTGTAGGTTAGTTTCGAGGCTGATTGTTACCAAAAAGTGAAAGGAAGGGACAGAGTGTGAGAACGCCATATTGCACCAAAGAATCATATAAGAGTAGGGAAAATTGACAATATGGCAAACTTAAAAGCTTTGTATCTGAATGCGCGTAGCATTCGGAATAAAACTAATGAGTTAACAGCGCAAATAGAGATAAATCGATATGATTTGGTGATTATTGAGACATGGTTACAGGGAGAACAGGTTTGGGAGTTGAATATCCAAGGGTACGCAGTGTTTTGGAAGGATAGGCAGGAAGGAAAAGGAGGTGGCGTAGCTTTGTTAGTAAAGGAAGAGATCAGTGCTATAGTGAGGAATAATATAGGCACTGGAGAGTAAGACGTAGAGTCAGTCTGGGTAGAAATAAGAAATAGCAAGGGAAAGAAGTCCTTGGTGGGAGTAATCTATAGGTCCCCAAACAGTAATTTAGCAGTAGGGCGCAGTATGAATCAGGAAATATTGGGAGCATGTAAGAAAGGCACGGCAATAGTCATGAGTAATTTTATTAAGCATATAGACTGGACTAATCAAATTGGCAAGGCTAGCCTCGAGGGAGAGTTCATAGAGTGTATTAGAGATTGTTTCTTGGAGCAATATGTTGTGGAACCAACCAGGGAGCAGGCTATTCTGGATTTGGTTTTGTGCAATGGGATGGGATTAATGAATGATTTCATAGTAAAGGATCCTCTAGGGAAGAGTGATCATAGCATGCTAGAATTTCAAGTTCAGTTTGAGAGTGAGAAACTTGAGTACCACACTAGTGTTCTGGAGTTAAACAAAGGTAACTACATAGGCATGAGGGCAGATTTGGCCCTAGTGGACTGGGTAGGAAGACTACAAGGTAGGACAGTTGATGAATAGTGGCAGGTATTTAAGGAGATATTCAATTCATCCCAAGTAAAATATATTCCAAAGAGGAAGAAAGATAGTAAGAGGGGGAGAGAACATCCATACCTAAGCAAGGAAGTTAAAGATAACATAAAGGCAAAAGCTAAGGCATACCAAATTGCAAAGGTCAGTGGTAGGCTGGAAGATTGGGAAACTTTTAAAGATCAACAAAGGGTTATTTAAAAAGAATAAAAAGAGCAAAGGTAAATTATGAAAGAAAATTAGCGCAAAATGTAAAAACTGATAGGAAAAGCTTCTACAAATATATAAAAGGAGAGTACCTAAAGTGAATATTGGTCCCTTGGAGGACAAGACTGGGGAGTTAATAGTGGGGAACGCAGAAATAACAGGGATGCTTAATCAATATTTTACTTCAGTTTTCACGTTAGAAGACAGTAGTACCACCCCAACAGCAACAGATGGTGCAGAGGGTATAGAAAAGGAGGAACTTAAAACAATCACCATCACTAGAGAAAAATACTGAGCAAACTATTGGAATTAAAGGGTGACAAGTCCCCAGGACCCGATGGCCTACATCCCAGGGTCTTAAAGGAAGTGGCAGTGGAGATTGTGGATGCATTGGCTATAACATTCCAAAATTCCCTGGATTCTGGAAAGGTTCCAGTGGATTTGAAAAATGTTAATATAATGCCTTTATTCAAAAAGATGGGGATAGGGGGGGCGCGGTGGGGGGAGACAGAAAGTAGGAAACTATAGACCAATTAGTTAACATCTGTCATTGGGAAATTGTTGGAATTCATTATTAAGGAAGTAGTAATGGGGCATTTGGAAAGGCAGAATGCAATCCATCAGAGTCAGCATGGTTTTATGAAGAGTAAATCGTGTTTGACTAATTTGTTAGAAATCTTTGAAGATGTGACAAGCAAAGTGGACAATAGGGATCCTGTAGACGTCGTATATTTGGGCTTCCAGAAGGCTTTTGATAAGGTGCCGCACAAAAGATTAATACACAAGATAAGATCACACGGAGATAGGGGTAATATATTAGATTGGATAGAGGATTGGCTAACCAACAGAAAGCAGAGAGTCGGGATAAATGGGTCTTTTTCTGGATGGCAAGCTGTAACTAGTGGGATGCCACAGGGTTCGGTCCTTGGGCCCCAACTATGTACAATCTTTATGACTTGGATTCAGGGATAGAAGGTACAATAGCTAAATTTGCAGGTGACACCAAAATAGGTGGGAAAATAAGTTGCAATGAAGAAATAAATTTACAAATGGATATGGACAGGTTAGGTGAATGGGCCAAAGTTTGGCAGATGGAGTTTAACATGGATAAGTGTGAGGTTATCCATTTTGGTCAGAAGAATAAAAAGGCGACTTATTATTTAAATGGAGAGAAACTTCAGAATGCTTCAGTGCAGAGGGATCTGGGTGTCCTCGTGCATGAATCGCTGAAAGCTAGTATGCAGGTACAGCAGCTAATAAGGAAAGCAAATGGAATTTTGGCATTTATTGCTAAAGGAATCGAGTATAAAAATAGGGAAGTGTTGTTGCAACTGTACAAGGCATTGGTGAGACTGCACCTGGAGTACTGTGCACAGTTTTGGTCCCTTTACTTGAGGAAGGATGTAGTTGCATTGGAGGTGATTCAGAGGAGGTTCACTAGCTTGATTCCAGAGATGCGGGGCTTGTCTTATGAGGAGAGATTGAGCAGTTTAGGCCTAAACTCATCAGAGTTTAGAAGGATGAGAGGAGGTAATTGAGGTATATAAGATACTAAAGGGGATAGACAAATTAGACGTGGAGCTGATGTTTCCCCTTGTGGGGCATTCTAGAACGAGAGGCCATAGTTTTAGGCTAAGAGGTGGTAGATTTAAATCAGAGATGAGGAGGAATTACTTTTCTCAAAGGGTCGCGTATCTGTGGAATTCACTATCACGGAGTGCAGTAGATGCCCGGATGCTGAATAAACTTAAGGAGGAGATAGACAGATTTTTAATTAGTAACGGGTTGAAAGGTTATGGGGAGAGGACGGGAAATTGGAGTTGAGGCTGAAATGAGATCAGCCATAACCATATTGAATGGCGGGGCAGGCTCGAGGGGCTGAATTGCCTATTCCTGCTGCTAGTTGGGTTGGGTTTCTGCCTCTACCACTCTTTCAGGCAGTGAGTTCCTGACCCCTATCACCCTCTGGATGAAAAATGTTTTCTTCATCTACCCTCTAATTTTTCCACCAATAACTTCAAATCTGTGACCCCCCAGTCGCTGACTTCTCTGCTAAAGTGAATCCATTCATTCTTTCCAGACACCTCACAATTTTGTACGTCTCAATCAAATCTCTCCTCAACCTCCTCTGTTCCAAGGAGAACAACCCCAGCCTATCCAATCTTTCCTTATAGCTGCAATTTTCCACTCCTGGCAACATTCTTGTAAATCTCCTCTGTACCATCTCTAATGCATTACATCTTTTCTGTAATATGTTGACCAGAGCTGCACACAGTACTCAAGGTGTGGCCTAACTAATGTTTTATATAGTTCCAGCATAACCTCCTTGCTCTTATATTCTATGCCTCTCCTAATAAATGAAATGATTCCATATGTCTTCTTAACCAGCTTGTCAACCTGTCCTGCTACCTTCAGGGATCTGTAGACATCTAATCCAAGGTCTGGCACTTCCTGTACTCCTCTCTGTATCCTCCCCTTTACTGCATAATCATTTGCCTTTTTTGACCCCCACCAAATGCATCATGGCCAGAATATTGCTGTTGGCATGCGGGGATGAACCTGACAAGCCAATGTGTAAAATGATGCACAATGACATTGGGCATACGTCCTGACATCACCACGTGTCACTTCGATATTTCATTCGGTGGGTGCGCGCCGGAGGTGGCTGTGCATCTGCCAAACTGTCAAAGGTCTCTTAAGGCAATTAAAAAAGTAATTAAAGTTGTTGATAATGCTGCCTGTCCAACCTTAAGGTTGGTGGGCAGGTGAAGAGCCCAAGCAGCCTTCACATCTTTCCGGAAACCTCATCCCCAGGTGGGATGAGGTTTCCTGAAGGTTTAATAAAATAAGAAATAAATTTTGCTAAATTTGCAAACATGCCCAGCTCATGTGACACTGTTACAAGAGGGGACATGTCTAAATAATTTTTCACTTGATTTATCAAAAAGCTTAATGATGTACTTGATCTCCCCGAGGCAGCTCCGTGCTCAGGGAGATTGCTGCGTTCTTTCGCGTGCATGAGCGCAGCCCCCGACTCTACCTCCTCCCCCCGCCCGTACAGGTAGCATTGAGAGCTACTGAATGCATATTATATTGGGCAGCCTTAATTGGCCCGCCCATGTAAAATGGCGGCATGTAGCCGATCGCGGGCAAGTGTCAGCTCCAGGCCCACTCCCGCTCAGCCCATCTGACATAGGTAAGATTCAGCCCCACCTCACACTTCTCTGGGTCACTTACTCACTTCCTTCCTAAAAACCAAATCCAGCACTGCTTCCTTCCTCATTGGACTGGAAACGCACTGGGCAAGGTGGTTCTTCTGCCCACATTTCATGAATTCCTCCTCCTCTTTACTCTTTACACTGTTATTTTACCAGTCTATATTAGGGTTAATGAAGTCCCCCATTATCATAACCAGTTTCCATTTTCTTGAAATATGCCTCTAAATTTTCTTTTTTTAGTCTCCTTCCCACTATTTGTTGGTCTATAACATACACCGGGCAATGTAATAACTCCTCCTTTCCTGATTAATTTCTGAGAGTGGCAAGGGGATTTGACCCAGCTGGATTGGAATAAAAACTTGGTAGCTAAAACAGTAAATGAGCAATGGGTGGTCTTCAAAATGAAGATAGCTCTAGTACAGATTAGACAAGCTCCACAAAGGGGAAAGGAGGGGCTTTCAAAGTTGATATATAGAGTTGATATATAAAGTTGGATGATATAGAGATTAAAATGAATCAGAAAAATCAGGATTATGATAAATTTCAGGTTTATAATACAATAGAGAGCAAAAACTGAAATGTAGAGGAAAACTGAGAAGGGAAGTAATTACATTACATAGAATATACAGCACAGAAACAGGCTATTTGCACAAAATGGTCCGTGTCAGTATTTATATTCCAATTGAGCCTATTCCCACCCCTCTTCATCTAATCCTGTCAGCATAATCTTTCACTGCTTGGGGAGTTGGCATGAAGTTGTGCTTTCTGCCAAATAATGACTTTTAATCCATCAGCTGGAAACTTGGACTGAACTTTTAAAAACAAACTTTTTCAAAAACAGATACTAAAAGTGACTTGAACTTGCAGCCAGACGGCTGCCCTAATGTCCATTACTGTGCATCCCACATTCTAATCCATTAAAATGGAAACAGCAAGCCTGCAAAGCCCACCAATGGCAATGACCTCCTTGGTGATGTGAAGGGCCCACATCTTCTGTCCCATTAACAAAGCATTAAGGCTGTCACCTGAGGTGCTCAACATTTGAAGATGGATGATTAAGACTAATCACTTGGACAATGGGACCCTGGCTAACATATCTTTCCAGACAAAAGCTAATTCATAGACAATGATCTTATTTGGTTGGCGAAGGAAAGTCACATGACAGGCCAATCCTATGTTTTAAGCACATGCTTTCTCAGCTGACCTGAAGACAAACAGTTAAGAAAGAAAACCCAAGTGGTCCCTCCTGCCTCCCTCTCTCTCCAACCCGCCTGGCAAACTTTGAGCCCTGTTTACTGACTGTGACATCCAGGGACACCACTGCTGCAGACTGAGATTTCTTAAAAGAATTTAACCCAGCACTACTATTTCCAGGGGAACAACCAACTAAATCACCTACATCTTTAAATCGGATGCATTGAGACCATCAAATTCAGCCTTTAGCCAGCCTAGTCACCAAATTACAGACTGTATTCTCTTTTTACTTGTTAAGGATTCTAATTTGGCCAACCTATCCTTCGTGTTTGTGTGTGTGTATGTGTGTGTGTGTGCGAGAGACAGTCAGGGTGTAATTTATTATTTTACTCAGATCACTTTAAGTATAATGAAGCTAACCTCGTTCTTTGTTAAATTCATGAAAACCTGTCCGATGGATTCTTTTATGATCACAGCGTGTAAACAGTTAAGTACTCACTGGGCAGAATTTTCCTCCTGTCGGGGGGGATGTTGAAGAGCAGGCGTGCAGAGGCCTGCCTCCGATTGGTGCCCCCAATCAGGGACACGCCGCTATTTTACGTGGGCGGGCCAATTAAGGTCTGCCCAGTGTGACGTCTGCACTGAAGCGCTATGCGCTCCCTGTGCGGGCGGGGGTGTATTCCCTGAGCTGAAAGTGCGCTCTTTTGCGCATGCACACGATAAAGGGCGCTCATCTCCCTGAGGCTAAGTGCTGCCTCAGGGAGATCGGCCGTACATTTAAAAATCTGAAAAATAGAAAAAAAAACCCTGACATGTCCCCTCATGTGACACTGTCATATGAGATGGGACATGACCATAACTTTTACAGACATTTTTTAAAACCTACATGAAACCTCATCCCGCCTGTGGAAGAGGTTTCATGCTTTTTCTATTGCCCACCAGGGCTCCCAGCCTGCCCGCCAACCTTAAGGTTGGACAGGCAGGTCCATTAATTACTTAAATGACTCTGTCAATAGCCTCAATTGGCCATTGACAGGTCAGCAGGCGCACAACTGATTCTCCTGAGCCCCTGCCAACCTGAAAATTTAAATGGGGTGTGGT